>NC_133530.1:37168039-37793039 GCF_048544455.1 Silene latifolia | reverse complement strand
GTTCCTTCCGTGGGGCGGGTTCGACGTCTTCGCTTGATGACAAGCTCCCGGCTAAGGTGGATGCCGCGGCGGAGAAGGCCAAGGAGGCGGTGAAGGCGAAGATGGAGAGGGAGGCGGCCGCGGAGAAAGCAGCTCTTGCTGAGAGGGCTAGAGTAGCCAAGGAAGAAGCCGAAAGGATGAGGGCAGCTGAGGATGCCGAGGCCAAGGCTGAGGCTGCTAGAAAAGCTGCTGGGTTGCCCGCCGAAGAAGACGCGGCTTGATGAGAACAAGTTTACAGCAGATCTGTTTCAGCTCCTCACATGCTACCGTGTGTTTGCTTGATGAGAACAAGTTTACTGCAGTCTGCTTCACTTTAGGGGTCAATTACTCGGCCCTTCCTCTCCGCTATCTCTCGGTTCTGAACATAATGCTAGTTTTTGCCTCTTTTTGTACGACCTTGGTAGATTATATTTCGGCTTATCCTGTGGGGACGGCCGTCGTCGTATTCTTTTCACTTGTAATTCTTGTAACTTATCTTCTAATAATAGTTCGTTTCTTTCGCCTTCGGCCTGGCCGAGGTCTTTATCTCATCTTTGTCGAGTTCTCCGTCTTCCTAATTGAGCGCTCTTTTCGTTTTCGTCTTGACTGGCCGGGGCCGTCTTAAAGTGTGTATCTCGATTGTGTCTCAATGCTTCCAAGACACTTTTGCTTTTGCGAACGTAGTGTGCGACGGTAGCATTCTTTGTCGTGGTATCCGCCTTACGAGGGTGGTTGCCGCTCTTATCGGTGCGACAGTGTGAGCTGGCGCTAGTTTCTTCTTTGGAGACCGCCGCTCTTGTCGGTATGACGGTGTGAGCCGCGTCTGTTTCTCGATAGCGTGTTACGTGGCGTCTACCACTTGGAGTGACTGCGACGGCATCAAACCTCTTGGGGTGACTGCCGTGGCGTCTACTACTTGGGGTGACTGCGACGGCGCTAGTTTCTTGATGGAGACTGCCGCTCTTGTCGGTATGACGGTGTGAGCGGCGTACGTTTCTCGATAGCGTGTTACGTGGCGTCTACCACTTGGAGTGGCTGCGACGGCGTCAAACCTCTTGGGGTGACTGCCGTGGCGTCTACTACCCCAGGGTGACTGCGACGGCGCTAGTTTCTTGATGGAGCCGCTCTTGTCGGTATGACGGTGTGAGCCGGCGTACGTTTCTCGATAGCGTGTTACGTGGCGTCTACCACTTGGAGTGGCTGCGACGGCGTCAAACCTCTTGGGGTGACTGCCGTGGCGTCTACTACTTGGGGTGACTGCGACGGCGCTAGTTTCTTGATGGAGGCGCCGCTCTTGTCGGTATGACGGTGTGGCCGGCGTACGTTTCTCGATAGCGTGTTACGTGGCGTCTACCACTTGGAGTGACTGCGACGGCGTCAAACCTCTTGGGGTGACTGCCGTGGCGTCTACTACTTGGGGTGACTGCGACGGCGCTAGTTTCTTGATGGAGACTGCCGCTCTTGTCGGTATGACAGTGTGAGCGGCGTACGTTTCTTGATAGATAAGCGATGGCAAAGTTTCGCTTTGATGAAAGGCTTGGTAAAAAGAAAAACATGCGTCGGGGTGTCCACGTTTGTTTCGGACACCTCCATGACTACATAAATTTTACGAGATTACCAATGCCCTAACGGCTCATCACAGGCACATCCCCCCAATCAGCCACTAGTCGTATCCATGAGGTCGCCCCCCTGTTGTAAGGACGGGCTTTTTCCTTTTTCGGACTTCTTCGCCTCTTTGAGGGATTGCATGTTGCAACCTCGGGCGGCTATCTGGACGTTGACCACCTCATCCTTCTCGTCTTTGGAGACGAGCTTATGCGCTTCCCCCCGGTCCGAGACATACATCAGCGTTAGGGCCCGGATGGACATTACTGCGTCAGCCTCGCTCAGGGTGACTCGGCCTATGAGAACGTTGTAGGCAGACGAGCCGTCAATGACGATGAACTCAGCTAGGATGTTTTTAGCCGCGTTCTTTTCGCCGAACGTCACCGGGAGTCTAATTGATCCCAGCGGCACCAGGCCGGCCCCAGCGAAGCTGTATAGGGGGTTGGTGCAGGGGCTTAAGTCCTTGATCTTCAGGCCAAGGCCGAGAAAGCACTCCCTAAACATGATATTCGTGTATGCACCTGTGTCAATCAGGCACCTCTTGACCAGGTGGTTGGATATGTCCAAATTGACTACAAGCGGGTCATTTGTGAGGGGCGATGACCCCTTCGTAGTCCTTTCTTCCGATAGTCATATCGGGGATGCTTGCGAGAGGGGATCCTTGAGTTGGGCACAAAGTTGATGGCCTGGTATAGCTCGTTTAGGTGCCGCTTGTGCCCATGAGCGGACCCTCCGTTTCGTTGCCCCGATGACAACATGAATCACGCCATTCGCTCGAAGACGGACTTCTGTCCGAACCGCGGCGTCGGTCTTTTGGCCTTTTGCAACGTACTTGCCGAGGCTTCCTTCCGGATCGCTCCTCTATGGCATTCTTCGGATGGCGCGATCGTTGGTTAAATGGCGGTGTGGCCGTGGTACTCACGATCTTGGCTCGTGTCACCGTCACTTTTTGGCTTGGGGGTCTCTCCCACTTCGGCCCTCGTTTTGCTCGGGCGAAGACTTCGGCGGCGATGCGATGAGAGGGGTTTTTTCACTATACCGCCTACGGTGGTACGTTCTGAATTCCACCGGCGCCCGCCGAGTCTTGTTTCCGGTCGGATCTGTCCGACCGTGATCTGTTATTCTCGCGGCGTCTTCCTTCGGACCGCGAGCCGTTGTTGTCGCGGCGTCCTTCGTCTTGGCTGTCCTGCCTGTGACTCTTCTTTTCGGAGTGCTCGGCTTCGCGGGGATCTTCCCAGGTTTTGTGGTAGTCTTCCACTTTGATGGCCTGGTCGGCCAACTTTCTGGCGGCGTCCAGGCCTAGGCCTCCGCTCTTGATGAGCTCGTTCTTTAAGGCTCCCCGTGGGAGGCCCTTCATCAGTGCGAAGGCTGCCAGCTCGGGATTAATTTCTCGAATCTGCTGGACTTTTCCATCGAACCTCTTCACATAGCTCCGGAGAGACTCGCCCCCCTCCTGTCTGATAGTCAGGAGGTCAGATGTCTCTACGGCCCTTCTCTTGTTGCAGGAGTATTGGGCTAGGAAAGCGCCCTTCAGGTCGGCGTAATAATACACCGAGCCGTCAGGAAGTCCCTTGTACCAGCTCTGAGCCATCCCATGCAAAGTTGTTGGGAAAATTCGGCACCAGACCTCATCGGGCTGCTCCCATACCGACATGTAAGACTCGAAAGCCTCAGCGTGGTCGACTGGATCACCATCTCCCTTGTACGACAGAGGTGGTAGCTTGAGCTTGTTCGGCACCGGGACTTCTAAGACGTAGGCGTTGAGGGGCTGCCTAACCATGTGTCGAACGACACGCGGCGATCGGCTTCTTGCGTCCCTAACCTGGCTCCTTCCTCCGTGACGGGAGGGGCTCCTTCTTCGACTCGGGCTTCTTCTCCAACTCTCGCCGAGTCGGACTCCTGGCTTCTTCGGGGTGAGCCTCGTTCGTGTGGCGGGGACGCTGTCCTCCCCCGAGTGCGGGAAGGACTTAGGTCTACCGCGCCCACTTTGGGCTCCCCCGGCGTCTTGACTGGGTCGGCTTCTCCTAGTGCTCCGTTCAAATTTCTCGGAGTCATATTTTGGGCCCTGGTCTCCCGGACAGTTTCCGCCGCTCTTGTCGACGTGACAGTGTGAGCGGGCGTATTACTAATTAGGTCTAGGAGCATCTTGACCTTGCTATGTCAACCACATGTCCCATGATGGTGACCTGGTTGGTCGGGCGGCGGCGTGTCGGGTATTGATGGCATCCCGAACTCGGTTGGATTACACCGCCGGTGGAGGGTCTGCATACGACTCGAATTGTTGAAAGTATCATCTTGGTAAAATGCGGTTTCGTCGATTCTGATTTGCATCTTGTTGTTTCGACATTTTCTTAGCTTTTTGGGTGGGTTTTTATTATTATTTTTTTTGTTTGGGAATGAATGTGACTAGCTTCTAGTGTCTTTCCCCACAGACGGCGCCAATTGTTCCGGGTATAATTCCAGAGCAAGTATCGTTACCACCGTGGCTTGTAGAATAATGTCCTGGGTTAGACCCTTCGTGCTTCTATCGTCTCCCTCGGCCTTCCCTGCAACAATGAACGAGGCGAGGGCTTGGCTTTGTGCCAGCGTACCCACTCCGACGCCCAAGTCGGTGAACTTAGAGGTATAAGTTGTATGCTAAATGGCTAGGAATGTATTGTAGAGAGATAAGAGAGATGTTACCAGATGAATAGTGTATTTAGGTTTAGTTGTGAGATCCTTTCCTCAAAGAAGGTTGAGGAGTATTTATAGGCTTTCACCTTTTGTCACGTAGTGGCCAAGTGGCCAAGTGGCTTATCAGGTGGAAAGACCGTTCTACCCTCGGCCGATGAACCTATGGCGGTACAGAGGGTCTTGGATATGAGTACGCGGGTATGTGTCCCTTGGCGAGGTTGTCGGGCCGAGACGCAGAGCTAGCGGCCGATGGGATGCATCGGCTAGGCGATCTAAGTCGTTGACTTGCTGTGGATATCTTTGACCTTGCTCAGTGTGTTGACTTTGGTCAGCGGTGCAGAATATGCCCCATCATATGGTGTATCTACATTTAAAAATGTTTTAACTTTTAAGTACTTATATATTAGTTATAGAGATTAGGGAATACTAACATCATCAATCATCATTCTGGACTAATACTCGTAAGATCTTCTCCTCTTTTTCTTCTTATATGGATGAATTAAATGAGTATATATTTCTTGCAAAAAAAATAAATATTGATATAATACTCCGCATTTATTTGAGTCTTTCTATCCTCCGTCCATCCTCTAATTATTTGTTTACCTTTTATATTCTCTGTCAGAAGTATTTTAATTGAAGGTAAATAAATAATTAATACAAAAGGAATAATCTTTTAAGTAGATAATATCGAATCAACCGTGCTAGCCTAAATTCTTCCCAAATGAATAACACCAAAAATAAAAGTAATTAAGACTCGAAGTCTTCAATACTAAATGCATATAGTTGACGTAAATAATAAAACACAAATTACTAAATGCATATTGTTGGTGTAAATAATCAACGAAATTTCATACATTTATGTTAGTATTACCTTTACCTATGTACCCTTTACATATTTTCACCAATCTCCGAAAATGCAACGTTGAATTTCCACTCGTCGTCATTACTATATAATTTAAACCAACCTATTTCCACGTATAATCTTTTTGTTATTTTCCTAAGTTCGTCATTTTGTATCGTTGTTACTTAAGAAATGTTGTGAGTAATAATAACATAATGACCATCATTAATAATATGGGAGTGTTAAACTCTAGTATCAAGGAGAATAAAAGACGGAATTGTATAGGATGAGGAAAACAACTTGGGAGACCCATATTTATATGCTATGCACGATGACTTAACGGAATATACACTACACGGAATTATCAATGCATCTAATACATTTATGAGTTTCTATACAATGAATATGAAGCCTATGTTCACAAACTTTGTACATTCAAGTTCACGCACAAATTTCCTTCACACACAAATTTTCTTGGTGCATACATTTAATATGGGATTTGACTCATTTTATGTGAGGAATTTCTAGTCGTAATATGTATAATATATTCAACTATAATACTTTGTATGTATACATTTATCACATTATTTAAAACTTCTTAAATCGCAAATGTATTTAATTTGTCCAATATAATTTGTTCATTATCACATCATACAAACTTATCTTTTAGTACTATCTTGTAAGTTTTGATTTTAATAAATATAATGACTCTTCCAAATATATTTTTCTTGATATATTTAATGGTCTAAGTATCATAACTTTCTGAAAATGTTTTCTTTAAGTAAATGTAACGCATTATGAGAGACTCACTTTAATCAAATCATCTATACATATCAAAATATTTCAATAAATATAATGGAAAGTATACTCAATTTAAAACATTTTTCGCAATAAAGGTAATGATTTACATTTTAGAATTTTTATCAAAAAAAAAATTTCATATAAATTTAAAATCAAATCACCGTAAATGTTATATGTAATTTTATAATAAATTTATTAAACTCTAATTAATTCTTTTCTGAGATTTATGTAGCATTTATTATGTTTATATTTAATATTCAGCTGTAATTAATACTTGTATTTAAGGCTGGGTTGACACGTGGCGTATCCACAACGTTTCAACCCAGTTTTATATATATATATATATATATATATATATATATATATATAATTAAGTGAAACGATGTATAATAATATTCAAAATTCGGCCAATCAAGTTTAGTCCTTACACTGGTCCGAAAAGACAAAAAAAAATTCAAAAACCCCGTCTTAATGGCCAAAAGCTCGACCAAACAAATTATAAACCCTACCTATTAACACACATTTACGTACCCCATATAAATTTTACCACCCTCCTTAGTCGCCTTTCTTATTAGGCTGACCCATTTCTCCTCTCTAACAAATTAGATACTCATATATACAATTAACAATTCCCATTAACAAAATTAATTTCATTCTCTCGTAAAATCAACACTCTGGTGTCCTCTCTCATGAAAACAACCAACACCCATATGATTTCCTTCCATATTGGCCTACCATATGCAGCAGCCGTGCAGGAGATAAGACGCGTGATCTTTATTAGACAGAGGAACTCAAGCGACTTAGATAACTAAGTTAAGAAAAAAAAGGTGGAGTTTTATTCTTTCTCACAATAGGGTGTTCGATGGAGTTCAGTGTAGAATAGCGGTTTTCTGCTTAGGTAAGAGGTTAAGATTGGTGGCAGACAATGACGGAAAGAATTATTTCAGGATTTTGTATCTTACAATTTAGTAGTAATGGGATTTGATGATATGTTCTTATTTTAAAGTAATATGAGTATATATATAGAGGTGAGATTTTTATAAAAGTGTTAGATAGAAGAAGACACATGATAAGTATTCGAGGATTGTATATGTGAGTTGTCAATAGTTTGCACATAATTATTTAGTGGATGAAAGTGTTGGAGTTGAAAACATATAAGAAAAATTTGATGGCAAATATCATTCTTGTCGATAATAAATGTTTTATGGAAATTAGAGGCTTGTTATAAATGGTGTTCTAGGGTATGACGACGTGTTGAAAAACCATGAAAAGTTATTGAATGGGGGCTCGATGTATTCGTTTTGGACATGCTGCTTTTGTAATTATTATGCTGGAGGGCTAACTGTGCATTTTAGCGTTTTCTTATAGCATCCCCTAGCTTACTCTTGGTCTCCACATATCTTTTCTACTCCCCAGGGTGTAGGGAACTTCACACATTGATGATATGTCGAGGGAACTGCTGATGAGTCATAATTATATACATATTTATGCCTCTCCTTAATTGCTTTTGATACGGTTTTCGTACTAAATTATATTAATTACATGCCTTTTATGTTAGAATGTAGATACTTCCGCTTTTTTATGTTTAATGCAGAAATGCTGCATTTGAGGAGCAAATGAATGAAATGGGCATTGCGGAGCAGGCATGAAGGAATACACGAAGCATGGCACGCGAATCCATAAGAATAAAGGAAGAGAAGTTAAGAAGACAACACGAAGAAATGAGCTGAAAAGGGATGGTTCCTCGATCAACTGGAGCTCGGCTCGATCGAGGAACTTGGTGACTCGATCGAGGAGCCACTTTATTCTGTATTTTCCGCAATTTTCCTTAAGTCAGTTATGTTTTATTATAAATACCTAATATTGTACCCTAATTTATTTACGCTTTATTTTATTTCGAAAACCCTAAAAACTCTTAGTTTAGTTTATTGTTCGGATCTTCTACCTTGTTCTTCATTATCACGGTACTCTTTAATCTTTCCTCAGTTATTATTATTATTCAACCATTATTCATCTTTTATTGTTCATCATGTTTCTCATTATTGCTATTGTTGTTCTTCCCTTTAGTATGAGTAGCTAAATCTTTTATCTAGGTGAAAGGAGATCTAGGTTGTTAGACAAGGGGTTATTTATGAATTGATTGTTAAATTGCTTTTAATTGTTGTTCAATTATCGTCTTAAATCTAGTTGATTAACTACTGATCATAATTGCTCAATTAGTCTTGCATAAACTAGGATTATCACCGACAGGGTTAAGACTAGTATAGGTCACGATAATTGAATTAGACTGACTTAATAATAGCGATTGCATGTTAAGTTAGATCTAAAAAGACATATTAGAATCGACCGATCAAATGACTTTCAATAATATAAATTGCTCAATCAATGAATTAAATCTTACCCTTTGATGACTACCTAGTGAACCCGATCCCTAGACTTTTTAATATTATTGTTATTCATCCTTTATTTACTTTGCAATTAGCTGTTAGAAATCAAACCAAACAAACCCCAAAAAATTAGTTACTTAAAGACAGACTTAAATATTAACAAATTAGAATAACTACCTCGCCTCTCTGTGGATTCGACCCTTCTTACCGCTAGCTATTAGTTAGTAGTAATTTAGGTTTACTTTGAATAAGGTGGTACGACTTTATCCTTACCAAATTTGGCGTCGTTGCCGGGGAGGCAACAATTTTTCTGTTTGTTTTTGTTTATTTTTGTCTTTTGCCTCAGGGAGCATCATTTCCTTGAGACAATTTTATCTTTTCTTGTTGTTTTCGTGTATGCCCAGGTCTAACAGGTTAGAGATTATACCCTTTGATCCCGAGCCAGAAAAGACTTTTTGCTACAGACGAAAATTTCAAAGAAAAGTAAGTCAGGTGGAAGACTTTGAGTACACTTGACTACGAGCGGTATACTTTTGCAGAAGATTCGTCCTTAAAAGAGGACAAACTTATTTATGTACCTGTGGTTTCTACAACATCAAAGATGCCGACCTTGGCAAGTCATTCTGAACCCAAGGTTGCTTCTATTCCTAAAAGCTTCAAGCTCCCTACCACTGATAAAGGGACCTTTGAGATCAAACCTTCTTATATTAGCTTAGTAGAGAGAAATATGTTTGGAGTAAAAGCTGGAGAGGACCCCACAAAGCATATGGAGAAGTTTGTTATTTATTGTTGTTCTTTTACTTTGACAGCTGGGGTGACTCAAGATCAAGTCAAACAAACCTTATTTCCTTTCTCTTTGAGAGATGATGCAGCTGAGTGGCTTCGTGACTTGAATATGGAGACCAACGCAATTACCAACTGGACTTCATTAGTGTAATACCACTCAAATTTTATTGTGTCTTTATTTTTTTTATATCCGAACTTTGGGACGAAGTTCCTTTTAAGAGGGGAAGATTATAATACCCCAAATATTGTTAGCTTTATATTAATAATCTTTATTAATTATTAATTTGGAATTATGTTTTAAATTACTCGTTCTCATAGAGAATTTCTTAGGCCCTGTTTTTTTGGACTTAAAGTTGCTGAACTTAACTTAATTTTTCGGAACTTAACTTAATTTTGCTGAACTTAACTTATTTTTGCTGAACTTTTCTGAACTTAATTTTACTTAGCTTAATTTTGCTGAACTTTTCTGAACTTAATTTTTCCGAACTTAATTTTTCTGAATTGAAAGAATCTTACTTAAATTAACTTAATTTAATTTCACTTAATACTAATACTATTACTACTAATAATAATAATTAAAGAAAGAAATACGTATAACTTAAAACACAAGTAAAAATAATAAAATACTTTATTTATATAAATTAATATGTCCGTACACATTACATAATACATAAAAAAAAAGGTAAATCACATATTACTTTTTTTTTTTCTAATTATCTAGTTCCATATTATCATCTTCCTCGTCACTTTCTCCATCTTCATTTGAGCTCACCCCGTCAAATCCATTTCCTCGCCAAATGTTTTTAACTATGTTATTTCGCATCTTGTACATAACTTTTTTCTGCTTTTTATCAAACATGTCTGAATCTGTTGTCCCTAGAACGTTCTCATGTTGTATAACATGTTTCCCAATAGTGTGCATCCGTATAAAATTAAAATGTAAAAGTAGAAACAATAATGGACATTTGATACTTAGGTGACATTTGAGGCATAACTTTTAACACCTTCCACCTTTTTTTCAATTGACCAAATGCCATTTATTCTTAGGTGATTAAAATTATGGAGTTTTGATGCCTTTGTGTGGTTTTAACGGGTGGATTAGGTGATAGGTAAGAATTTGAGGTTGAAATAAATACCTTTTTAAAAAAAAAATATAGAATAATAATTAATTTCGGACTGTTTATACAATCGATTTGAACGAAAATCGTATCTTTTTTTTTAAAACTTGTCAATATTATGAAACTTATAATTTTGCTTAACTTTTCTAAACTTAATTTTGCTGAACTTTTCTGAACTTAATTTTGCTGAACTTTTCTGAACTTACTTTTGCTGAACTTAATTTTGCTGAACTTTTCTGAACTTAATTTTGCTGAACTTAACTTAACTTATAGGAGCTGAACTTTTCTGAACTTAACTTCCTTCTTTATATATTTATATTTATATTTATGTTACCTATTGTACCTCATGTTTCTTAAGCAAAACCCTATCAGTCCTATTGTCATTGGTTAACAAAAATCAAATTCCCTACTTCTCGTTTGATGATTGCCAAACTTTCTTCTATGTGATGAATCATTGCCTTTTGGTTTTCTTAGCCAGCCACATGTTGCTCTCGTCTTATCTTATATTTTTATCAATTTATCAATCAACCTGTGAACAATTTCTCTTGCGCGTAATTTAGATCGAGTTTAAGGTAACACAATTCTACCGATCCTAATATTTTTACTATTGTTTGGGGTTATATGTATATATGCTATTCACTTTCGATATATGTGCTAAATTGATTGAATGTGATCCTAGTGATTAGGACTCTTTATAATTATAATTATAACTTAAATATTTTCTGTTATTAGATGTTTTATTTAGTAGATGGGTTGTTTTAGTTTCGTTTTTCTCTTGTGAGTTTTTGTAAGAGGGCTGAGTTGTGAAGTCGTAAGACGGAAATATTAAGGAAGTGATCAATAAAGAATTAATTAGTCAAAGAGACACTATTAGGGCATTATGGTGTACAAGAATAGTTCGTGCGTATGAATGCCTAATGGTTGTATTGACTCACTGTTAATGAGGTTGTTTTTGTGTGTTAGCTAAGCCAAATATAGGCACTTGTTAGTTCGCCCGATTCGAGAACGGAGTATATTGGTTTTTGGATTTTGGTATTGCAATTTTTGTCTTCTTTTCCTTTGACCAAGACTCGTGGGTGAGTAGCTTAGAGTTATTCTCTAAGTGTTGAGCAGTTCCTTTAATGGAATATTTGACAATATCGATTATTGAAATTGAGATGGAAATCTGGTTACTGGTATTGAGTTGTGAGTTATGGGGCCTTTGAGCCGAATTATGTTTATGGTCCAAAGTGACCATGGTTATTGAGTTATTTGAGTTTGAAATCGATATTGAGATGGAAATATTGTTTCGCGGTCTTATCCGCCAGTTCACTCACTCCTTATCCTTGTCTTAGGTTCGACGATGAGAATATGATACGAGTATTGTTTTATGAGACGAAGTAATGATTGAGACAGAGTAATGAGAGACTTGGTTAATTATGGAGGCGAGATATGGGTATTTTATTAAAGGAATAGTATGTAGTAGGTTTGAGTATGGGATGAGTTACCGGGGAGTGTTTTTATTATTCTCTGTGTTTATTTTTATTTTTACATGTCTGTGTTTCCACGCCATGATCAAAAACTATTCTGCATATATTGAGGTATTATCTGTTACTCAGCTTTCCGGCTGACGTGTTTTCTCCCTTTTAGGCTACTCGTCATGGGGGTAGTTCCTTTCTGTCTTCTGGTTTTGCTTTCAGGTCTTTTGCTGCTGTTCAAAAGGATTTTATTTCAAGACAAGATTTTATTTAAAGACTTTGTAAAAGTTTTAGTTCTTTTTGTATATTTTATTTAAAGAGACATTTTGTAAGAAAAACTTTGTATATTAATTATAATATCTCTGTATTTCGGCCATTCTTGTATGTAAAAGTTGGTTTTAATTTAGCCGAAAATCAGGGGTGTTACAATTAGCTCTTGCATTCTACAAGAGGTATTTTCCACCACATAAAACTAATGCTCTTAGAAGTCAGATTACAAGTTTTAAGCAAGGTCCTACTGAGAATTTTACTGAAGTTTTGATTCGTTTCAAACAGCTAGTTCGGTCCGTCCCTCACCAAGGTTTCGAAATTTGGTTCCTTTGCAACCAGTTTTACAACGGTTTGTATGACGATCATAGAGCCTTGCTTGATTCAGCTGCTAATGGGAGATTCCAAGATAACACTAATGACGGTAATGCTTGGAAGTTGATTGATCAGATAGCTACTCACACAACTGAGTATGGTAACCCCCTAGGTGGTAAGAGAGGAAGTGGTTCAGATAATGCGGTTGCGGCACAGTTGGAGACCATACTTGCTCAAATAACCGAATTGAAGACTACTCAGTCTTTGGGTAAGCAGGAGATAGTTCACATGGTTCAACAAGAAGTGTCCTGCGAGAGATATGGGATAGATGGCCATACTGCGGCCAAGTGTATGAGTACCATTGAGCAAGTTCATACCTTCTAATCTTTCAAGTAAGGTACTCCATATTCTAACTTCTTCCCTGAAAGGAGTCAGAATACTTATGCTCAAGCTCCGCCGCAAAATACTTATATTATTCTTCCAAATCGTGGCAACCAACCACAAGGAAGTTTTATTTGGCAAAATCAAGGAGGTTTTCAACAAATTCAACCTCCTCCTCAAGCTCCTAATAATAATATGGCCGAGTTGAGTCCTCTCTTACAACAAACTTTCTCAATGCAACAAAAGCAAACGGCTCAGATTTTCGAACTTATGGTTCATAACAAGATGTTGGATACTAAAGTTGCTCAAATGGCGGCTCAAAATCCTTCAAAACAGTCAGACCTTCCTCCTCAAGGTAAACAAGCACATGAGCAAGTTAATGCTATTTCTTTAAGGAGTGGTACTTCTTATCAAGGTCCGGACATGCCCATTATTGATGATGAAGTTTCCTATATGCATCCTAAGGGATTGGGCAATCTCGAGTTGAGCGATGACGAGAAAGAAATTTGCAAATGTCAAACATGGGATAAGCGAAAAGACGAAAAAAGAAGGACTGACGAGTGTCCTTGATCGAGCCAGCCTAGGATTGATCGAGGAACTAGCATGCTCGATCGAGTACACTGAGGTCTCGATCGAGGCACCCCCTCTGACAGTAATTTTTCGCGTGTTTCAGCTACGACATTGGAAAAAAATAGGTTCCTTGATCGAGTGACCACTGGACTAGATCGAGGCACCCCTGTAACTGACGATGATGCTTCCAAATGTACTTCTAAGCTAAATAAGCCGAGCCAATCAAAATTCAACTACCTTTTCCTCAAAGATTGCAGAAATCTAAACTTGAACAACAATTTGGGAGGTTCATGGAGGTAGTAAAGAATCTTCAAGTGATAGTGCCATTTACTGAATTGGTAACTCAAGTGTCGGCTTATGCTAAGTTTTTAAGAGAAATTTTGTCAAAGAAGCGGTCCTTTGATGAAGTGGAGACTGTCGCGTTCCCTCATGAATGATATGCCGCATTACAAGCTAATTCTCCACCCAAGCTTAAGGATCCAGGGAGTTTTTCTATTCCTTGTACTATAGGCCCTTTAACTATTGACAGTGCTTTATGTGATTTAGGAGCAAGCGTCAGTGTCATGCCGTATAAAATTTGCAATCAATTAAACATGACTAAGCTTAATTGTACTAACATGACTATTCAATTGGATGACAGGTCTATAAGAAATTTTTTGTAATTAATCTTCACATTAATTTCAACAATTTATTACAGGGAAGAAAAAAGATTTTGTTAATGAAGGTGAAGATAAAAATAAATTATGGTAACATAAATACAAAGTATAATAATATTAAAGGGAACAATAGGTCATCTTATTAAATAAAAGAAATAAATGTTAAATAGGGTAGTTTAATAAGGGCCTTAATGATGATTATTTATCACTGAAGCAAATAATATCACAATACATGTAAATGATTTAAAACTCAATTTTTCAAAGTATTACTCCTTATATGGTAGTATCTCAATTTTACTGTTCATTTTCTCCAAAAATTTATCCTAATAAAATTAATGTCTTCTTTTTAATTTTGAATATCCAATAATATTGCCTATATATTAACTTCCCCATATCCATCATAGAGCATTGTCTCAACTCTCTTTAGTTAAAAAGATAAAGTAGTATGAAAGTTCGTGCTTAACACATACAAAAATATAACGAAAACTAAAACAAGGTTCTAGGCTACCATCTAAATCCTAATTCTTCACAAGATGTCAAGATCGAGTACATTGTACACATGACATCAAACAATAAACATAAGCGGAAAACCATAAATAGTCCCGTGAATTCTCACGGGTAACAAAACTAGTTAATATCTCAAAAACTCTATTATTTATTCAATTTCTTTTAACAGATTTACATAGGCAAATGGAAGAGGATGCATTAATTTGGATTGCCTTAGTTTCGTATAAGTAGCGACTGATATCTCATTGGGCTTATCTCCAAATTCATATTCAACTATAGACAAACAAATTGTTTGGGGCTTATCCACTGACAAGGTACAAATTTCACAATAGTAATTTTTACAAATCTTATCTTTATAAATACAAAAACATTTAGGGTCCCTTCTCCTTCACGCACGTCATCAACAACATTTCCTTTTTTGCTACCTTTTTTGGTTTCTGGTGGGGTCACTTGGTCAGTTATGGTTTTTCTTTTCAAAGTTTAACAAATCAATACTATTGGACGATTTTTGGACGTCTCAATATTTTTATTTAATAGGTGTGATTCTTATTCCGATCCAATTACTTTTAAAAAAAAAGTACATTTTGTGTGACTTAAATAACAATTTTTTTATAAAATCAAAAAAATATTACCGTGAAAAAATAATCATTGTTACAACAATTTGATGGCCCAGATCTGTTAATTTCTCGTATAAATAAACGACATATTTAATAATAAAAATAATAACCACAATATATTGGCATACGAGTAGTTTGTTAAAATTCAACATTTAGTTACTCAATGCTGCAAAAAATAATATAACCAACAAACCATCTCAATTAAGTACAATGATCTCGAATATAATTTTATTTTCATAAGCATTTCTATAAATTTTATAAGAAAATAAAATTTACATAAATCATTTATTATACTGAAGAAATAAAAACGCGATCCAAAACACAATCTTTTTGCCCTTTCTTATTTAATTTGACTTGAAAGAATTGGAAAAAATATATACTTTTTTATACTAATTTTGTGTAAAAATACGACTTTATCTCTGAAGTAGAATGTAAATTTTTTAAAAAATTAACTAAACATTTATCATTAATTAAAATTAAAATGATATTGAAATAGACCAACTAACATAATTGAAAACACATTCAATAACAAACCGTATATAGAAAACCATAGAAGAGAAAAGTAGGTTGATGTTAGTGTGAGATCTTCATTTTTAAAAATCATTAAGATATTCATCTTATTAAATTTGACATTATCACAAAATATTAGTACATGATTTGAAGAGGGAAAGAACATGAATTATTGTGGTTGAGCCGTTGAGATACAAGAGAAGAGAAGGGGGTAAGGTGAAAATTGGGTTGGGATTTGTGGGAGGAGGAGGAACACAAATTCTTATTTGTGACGGACATATCCGTCGCAAGCTTGTAACGTGTTAAATACAACTCACGTGGGGTAGATAAGATAAAAGCAAAGTGCCTAGGGAGTAGCATTATGTTTTGTCTTGTCTATTTCACATGGTATTACTTGACCCATTACAAGTTTGTGACGGATATACCCGTCACAAGGGAGACTTGCTGGAGGAGGAATGGGAAGGCGAGTGGAAGCAAATTAGGTTGAGATTATATGAGAGGGTAGGGTTAGTAATTCGTACATAGGAAGATGAGATGGAGTAAAACACATTATTGTTGGGCTCTAGCCTCTAGGTCATTTAGTGTGGACATTTTTTTACATTTTATTTGATTTAATTTTTGGTCATAAATTTTTATTTAAAGCGGGCATATTCCTCTTAATTTTATGGCGGATCAAATAGTATGGGTAAGACTGAAAGAAAGTTCTTAAGAACTAGCAAAATTATTGTTCTATTTGCGTTTTATTCTATATACGGATATACCAGTTTTAAGAGAGACCAATTGTTTTTTAGTTTCGTCTAAGTTAGACGGTTTATGGCTTTCTTTGTCATAATTATGCGGATGATATTGGGCCATACTTTACAATATGTATTGAACCCACCAGTATTTTAGAGATTACGAGTATTTTTGACGGGTAAGCGGCAAGCATATAAGAACACAAATATTAACGATATATGTCAAATGGGTTGGTCTAGGCTTGGTTCTGCTACACATATAATGGGACCGATCAAGGACTTGATAAGAAATAGTAGATGAACATTTATGTTTTTTTTTTTTGTTATCCAAGGGAACACCCGAACACCCTGCAGACCCGGGGATCAATTTATATACGGGTTAGGGTACACATATTATATTTTATATAATAAACCCGAACACCCGAACATTTATATTACCAATTTTAAAATGAGATTTTTTTATTTAATATTTTTATATGAGACCTACCTCTCTTATTTAGTACGCAATAATTTATTATATAAAATAAAATCTTTAAATTTTCAAAATCAACCTACAATAGTCTTAAATGGCTAAATTTAGGTGATTGTAATGTTCAGACTACAACATAGTACAAACACTCAAAAGACATGAAAATATTAACCGAAAAATAAGGGTGATTGATAATCAGTTAGTATCATACTTGACTCTTTTACGTGATGAATTACATACAAGAAGTAACATTTTCGTTAAATAACTAAATAAAATCACAATTTAAATAAAGCATGCCCGTGCAAATTGCACAGGTTTAAAACTAGTATATTATTGAATTGTTGTGACAATAAATTAATATGAGAGCCTTTCATAGAGGACTAATTGTATAATGTGAATCGTGGTTGTAGCATAATGACGGAAACTGGTGGCTGTCAATTACTAGCGAAAAAACTCCAATTGGATATTGGCCTAAAAGCTTATTCTCGTCGCTACAAGATGTAGCTAATCAAGTTGAATTTGGAGGGGAGATCAATAATTCAAACACAGCAGAGCCTCCAACTCCAATGGAAAATGGATTCAAAGCAATATATGATACCCAACTTTCATCGTGCTTTTTTCGTGCTATTGTTGTCGATGAGACCAAAAATTAAATAGCGCCAATCCTCCAGATACTGAAAAATTTGTTGAATGCCTTTAGCTATATTCAGTTCTCGATGGTGGTCGCCAAAATGATCCTAATTTAGGCCGCCTTATTTTTTTTATGGAGGCCCTGGTGCTCCTCTAGATCTATGATGCTCGCGTTTAGTAACTTATTTCGATCGGTTATTTTAAAAAGTGTTACAATGTTAATGTTATGAATTTTACGTATCATAACATAAATAAAAAATGTCAATTCCATGAGATTTGATTTTGATTGAATGTTCGATATTCATTCAGTTACTTATTAAATTGACGTAAATACCCTTAACAAATTGTATAAGCCCACATTTTTAGGGCCGAGTAAGTTTACGTCAGGACCACTAAAATGGACCGGACCGGGTCATTTGGTTTGGACCGAACCCGAACCAAATTAATTTAGGTTCGGTCTTCGGTCCACATTTTTTGGAATTTTGGTCTTCGGTTCCGTCCGGTCCAAGACCGGTAAATTTAGGTCCGGACCGAATGGATCGGATTTTATGTTTTTAAAGACTAATCCTTAAAGGAAAATGAGATGACCCCACCTGGTGGTACTAAAATTGGGCGCCACCGGGGTTATTATAGTAAATTACGTATTTTTTTTTTTTCATTTCTCTACTCTAAAATTTAAAATTTAAACTAATTAATAAAAAGGGTAGTTTAGGTAGGTAAAATTGAATCACTAATTTTTTTTTTTTTTTGAAAATAACCCCAAATTGGGATTATATTATATTATAATGATCTTGTGAGAATAAATTAACAACCCACTTTGGGACCGTATCATGCAAGAAACGTAGAGATGAGCCGCTTGGACAAAGATGTGCCAACTCATGCACAACCCGATTAAAATCCCGACTTACATGACTCCAAACAATCGAACTAAAACTAGTACAAAAAGTTAAAATATCATCGACTATCAAAAACAAATCACTACGACCCTTCTTCTTCAAATGAAGTGCGTCCACCACCTCCTTGCAATCACAGTCCACAATAACAGCCTTATGCCCTCGCCGTACCGCTTCCTTCTGCTAGCTTGGGAGCCATCTCGTTTCTACGTCTCTCTGCTACGACAAACCACACCAAACCCCGTTCCCAGCCCTTCCTTCACTCCCGCGTCTATGTTGATGATGACTCCTATCCCACTAGCTCTCCTTCCTCTCCCACCAGCACCCTCCATCTCCCTTCCTTTTCCTCGCCTCTGCCCACTCCCACTTAACCCGTTTAATGACTTTATCCTGACTCACCCTCGAACCGGTCTAGTTTCTGATTGGATTGAAATTACCTAAGGCTATAAAAACATAACAGACAGTCAGACACACCTCAAAAAAAAAAACATCGGGAAGATAGGATTAAAATTCTAGGGTTTGGCACAAGGTATAGAAATTAGGGAAGGTTGGTTATCATGTCTGAGCGTTGCAAGGATGGTAACGACACTAATCGTTACGAATTGCGTTCTAAGAGCATCAGGTTTTGATTCTTTCTTTCTTCCTTTTTTTTTTTTTTTCTTTTATTATCTGCTTCTGCATTTGTTCTCTTTTTGTTTCTTTTTAGTTTCGATTTCTTGGGGTTTCATTTTTTTTTTCTGTTGATTATAAAACTAGATGGGAATTATATTTGTAGGGGATGAATAAATAAATAGTTCATTGTGTATTTTCTTGGGCTTTAATTGGTTTTCAAATTATGTTTCAGTTTTGTTAGTCATTATTTAGGTTACTTTCAACCTATACCAATCCTTATTATGTTTCGACAGTCAAAGCGCCGGTTCTAAGAGCATCCCTGTTCAGCCGTCTGCACAACTTAAGCGCAGGTTGTCATTCTTTCTTTTCATCGTCAACTTCTGCATTTGTTTTCTTTTTAATTCATTTCGAGTTTTACCCTTAAATTGAAGAATCATGATCTTATAATTGTTTTAATATTACAGCCGCCTGCACAACTCTTTCTTTTTAATTGATTTGGATTTTTAAGCAGTTGATTTCTCAGTGTTTCATTGTGTTTTCTTTTGATTATGAACCTAGGAATTATTTTTGTAGAGGATGAATTAATGATTTATTTTGGGATTTATTTGTTTTTGCGGTTATGGCAAATTAAACGGGTGTTTGGTCGGAGTATTTGGAATGGATTCCAATGTTTGGTTGGCTTCTTCTGGAATGGAGTTCCACCCCAACCCCTGAAATATCATACTTTAGTCTCACCCATGATTCTAAATCCATTCCCTCATATACAAACCCTAGAATAATAGAAAATAAAAAATAAAAAAAATCCAAGAATACATTTTATCAATTCGATCTCTGCCAGCTTCTTGTATTCTTCATTTTTTTTTTCTTGTGTTCTTCATTGTCATACTTTTCTACCTTTTTGACTCTTTATTTTTTTTCCAATACAAAAGTGCGGTTAGTGTGACTAACATTGTTATCCCATCATTACAAATTTAGCAATATAATCACCATTGATGATGATCATACATGCTTTGTATGACGATTAGTGTTTGAGTATTTGCAGCATTGATCATTATAGATGATCATCATACAAAGTATGATTGATTGTAACCATCTACATTTTTGTTTTTGTTAGTATCTTGTAATTAGTTAATTGAAATTATAAATAATATTGTAGGTATTATTTATAATAAAAAAACAAAAGGATATGAACCCATTCCAAAGGTGAATGAAACAAGCCTTAAGAGGTATGGGGTTCTAACTCTATACCCACGTGGAGTTGGAATCCATTTCATTTCATTCCAATTCTAATGTCGGCCCCTAAGTTTCAGTTTATGCTATTAATTCGTTGGGCTACTTTCAACCTGTAACTGCTCCAGACCATATTATGTACAATTTCCCTCTTTTATACCATGTTTATCTTATACTAGTGCTGCTATTTGATGATTTTTTTGTTAATCTTTTCTTGTTTTCTATTTTGACAGTAGAAACGGCCCTCGTTGTAGGTTTCCCAAACGAAATCCTAACATTTGCTCTAAATATCACAATCAGGAACCAGCTTACCCTAATCTGGATCCGGAAGATATTCCCACTATGTATGTATGTTAAGCCTTTCTTGCACTTTGTCTTCTTCCAACATATATTTGCATTAAACACCCTCTTCCCCGATAAAGCCCCTCAATCAGACACGTCCCCGTGCCCCCCTATTCCCGGTTTTAACTATTTGACAAACAACTATTATTTCTCACGTTTTCTTTTGCCCAACCACAATTCTATTTGGTAGGGAAGACGAAGGAATGAAAAAGTTGTCTCATAAATATGCAAATGCTGCCTTATCATACCTAAGTCAACAGGTTTGTGTTTTCCTGTTTAAAATTGTCATGCATGCTTTACCATTAAAATAAACAATCATGCTATTCCCTTGATTATTTTATTTTTATCATGTGTCATGAATTTGACAGGGTCACGACTTTAACCTGGTCTTGGCTGACTATTATCAACCAGCAGTTGTTGGTGGCGGGGTTAGGATTCATCACAACTTCCAGGCTAAGCGGCCAAATGACCCTCCTCAGCTCACCGAGACCTTTTTCTGTCAATTGTTTTATCATAGAGGTCGTGATTATAATTTGCGTGATTTGACTGTTGAATGCTGCGTCTCTTTGGGAAGATCTGACTCTCTACCCAGTATGTAATCTAACTATTCTAATCTAATATGCGTAACTGATTGCAACTCTGATCCTACCATTTTATTAACCAACCACCTTTTAATGCAGAGAAGCGAGATAATTATGGGTGCGGATATTGTACCATATTTACTTATCACCCTAAAAATGGCTGTGATGGGTTAATTTGGGGACGTTCAGGTCAATAGGATACGACGGTGTTAGGATCTGGAGGAGTTTACCGAAGAATTTGAGGAGCATTGTTTTCGTGGTAGTAGGGAAGCTCTTGTATTTATGCTTTTGTATTTTCGACTGTCCAAGTATGTTGCTATGAACTTTATTTCCTACTGCCCTACTATGACTGGCTTTAGTATGACTGCCTTACTTTCAGTGCTGGATTTAGTTTATTGCTATGAAAACTTATCCCTAACCCCCAACTAGAGAGCTCTTGTGTATGATCTTAATTGTTCGTATGATAGATGATGTTTCTTTGGGTTATGATTTGCTTGTCCCATTGATATATTCTTTCTCTCAGACAAATAGGTTCAAACTCACAAGCATTAGTCATTTTAGTTGCATATTGTCGTTTCACCATTATAGCTTATGCATTTGATTATCACCATTATAGCTGTAATTGTTTGCTTTATGCGCCAAAAATGTTTGTGATATCCATTGTAGTTTCCTTGCGATTTTTTTTGAACATGGTTGACTTGAGAGAAGGAGAGAAGGATATCTATAAACTGGCTCGCATAAGAGACCGAAATACGAGAGATATTGGGAGAGTTAGGTGTATGAAAGATATGGACGACAAGGTTCTGGTTCAGGATAACAAAATAAAGGCTAGATGGAGTTCTTACTTTGATACTTTACTCAATGGACATCAGGAACAAGGTTTTGGGGATGTAGAGGTAACACCAAGCATGGTTAATCGGGAATTTGTGCGTAGAATACAAAAGAGTGAAGTTAGAAAGGCGTTAAAGAAGATAGGGTCAAAGAAAGCAGAGGGGCCGGATGGTATACCCATAGAAGTTTGGAGGTGCTTCGGGGAGAAAGGGATCGAATGGGTAACCATGCTCTTCAACAAGATTTGGAGGAGCAACAAGATGTCATCAGCTTGGAGGAGAAGCACTCTTGTCCCTTTGTACAAAAGCAAAGGTGATGTTCAAGAGTGTTCCAATTATCGGGGAATTAAACTTATGAGTCATACGATGAAGTTATGGGAGCGGATAATCGAGCAAAGGCTTAGGAGATGTGTAGACATCTCGGATAACCAATTTGGATTTATGCCCGGGAGATCGACTATGGATGCGATTTTTATCATGAGACAGTTGATGGGACACCATCGGGACAAGAAGAAGGACTTGCATATGGTTTTTATTGACTTGGAAAAGGCATATAATAGGGTACCAAGAGAAGTACTTTGGTGAGAAAGGGTGTGTCTCGAAAATATATTGACCTCATAAAGGACATGTATGAGGGGGCTACTGGAAGTGTTCGCACTAATGTTGGGAGAACGGAAGAATTTCCCATTACTATCGGGGTGCATCAAGGTTCCGCACTTAGTCCTTTTCTCTTTGCTATAGTTATGGATGAGTTGACAAGGGATATTCAGGACGACATCCCTTGGTGTATGATGTTTGCTGATGATATTGTGTTGATTTATGAGACGAAAGAGGGGGTGGAGAGAAAGTTGGAATTGTGGAGGCAGACTTTAGAGACTCGTGGGTTTAGGCTGAGTAGGAGTAAGACTGAGTATTTGAGATGTGAGTTCACTAAAGTGACGGGGTTGAGATCGACAGAGGCGGGGAGTATTATCTTCGATGGGAATGTTGTTGAGGGGTCGGATTTCTTCAGATATCTATGATCTATTATTCAAAAAGATGGGGAGTTAGACGGAGATGTGGCTAACAAAATTAAAGCGGGATGGTTGAAATGGAAGAGTGCTTCGGGGTTTCTTTGCAATAAAGATATGCACCAAAGATTAAGGGAAAATTTTATCGCACGGCAATTAGGCCTGCCTTACTTTACGGTTCCGAGTGTTGGGCCGTGAAACATTGTCACATTCAAAAGATGAGTGTGCGGAGATGCGCATGTTGAGGTGGATGTGCGGACATACAAGGAAAGATCGGTTAAGGAATGAGGTGATTAGGGAAAAGGTAAAAGTGGCGCCAGTAGAGGACAAGATGATGGAAAATCGACTAAGATGGTTTGGCCATGTGAGAAGGAGACCTATGGACGCACCAGTTAGGAGGCTGGAGACTTGGAGAACATAAATGTAACACCCCACGATAATTGAAGAGGTCCAGTGATAGGCTTAAATGACTAGTGCTTAAAGGGATTAGAAGTACTACTCATATCAACAAAGTGCACTTTCTTTTATGGTCATCCATGCGAAAGAACTCCAAAGTTAAGCGTGCTTGGCTGGGAGTAGTCTTAGGATGGGTGACCTCCTGGGAAGGTTCCCTGGATGCGCATGAGTGAGGACAAAATACGCTATAAAGGACCCGTGTTGATCTGTGGGCCATGTACACAGCCTGGTGAGCTATCATAAGTAACCGCTTCCGACCCGGTTTGGGCCGGGGTGTTACAAGTGGTATCAGAGCAATCCTGCGACCGTGTGGTGATGGGAGGCAGTTGTTATACGCTCCTGGAGGCAGTTGTTATATGCTCCATTGTGATCACCCACCTAGTGGAGGAGGATTCTGGGTTAGCGGTTATGCTCCCAGGCGCAACGGGGACGTTGCGTTATTCAAGTGGGGGTGATTGTAACACCACACGATAATTGAAGAGGTCCAGTGATAGGCTTAAATAACTAGTGCTTAAAGGGATTAGAAGTGCTACTCATATCAACAAAGTGCACTTTCTTTTATGGTCATCCATGCGAAAGAACTTCAAAGTTAAGCGTGCTTGGCTGGGAGTAGTCTTAGGATGGGTGACTCGGGATGCGCATGAGTGAGGACAAAATGCGCTATAAAGGACCCGTGTTGATCTGTGGGCCATGTACACAGCCTGGTGAGCTATCATAAGTAACCGCTCCCGACCCGGTTTGGGTCGGGGTGTTAACTGTAACAACCCGGATTATAAAACAAAGGAAAAACTTATATAAAGTAAATATCAGAGTACAATACTGACAAAAGGGTCAAGGTGGCGGAAACACCTGACCAATCCGGTTCGCTACTAAATCCAAAACAACTAATACATTATTCAAAAGGTTCTTAAAACTTAAAAGCAAACTCCTATTTTATTATTAAGCTCGCTTCGCACAATCCCCAAGCAAGCATCAACCAAACAACAACAAACTGAACAACCTGAAAAGGGGGTCGACAATCAGTCGGGAGTAACTAGATGCTCTCCCAGTCATGTTTACAACAATTGAATATAACCAACAATCATTAACAATTGAAATGCATAACTAGTAAACATGTGAGATCATCTATACTCATGAAAACTCGACACCGACTTACCATTGAATAATGACAGAGACAAACATATGAAATGAATGCCCTAAGTCAAACAACATGTGACGACGCATAAAGACATAAACCATATTACGACATCATGCGAATCATAGAACCATCATAACCACAACATACAAGAATAGACCAAACAACAAAGCACCATGTATAGAATGAACGCCGTTAGAGCGATTAACGAATTGCCTCTAACTAATGGAGCGATTAACGAACTGCCTCCATTCAATGGTATGGGCGACATCGAACCGCACCCGAGTGGACCGATTAACGAACCGCATCCACACTATGTATAGCGTATAACCACTGCCTATATGCCTAAGACACAGTGAGACCTCTCGGTGCAATAACGTACACCGAACGACACACGGGGACAGAGCGATTAACGAACTGCCTCTGACCAATCCCGAACATAGACCATAACAAATCCCCGAAGGGTAGCCTTAGTTCATTCCGATAGTATATAACTGATAATATCGTCATCTATACACCAGCCAACCAACAAATGCACAGTATAACTGGCTGTACCGATAATGCATGAACAACATCATGACACAACTCATGGAATAGTATAACTGACCGCCCTACTTATCATATGAATAGAGTAACCAACGACTCATGCACATATATTGACATACAATATAACTGAACACCACATAACATGCGAAACAAGTATCAACCATTCAATGTTATAGTACTCCAGCTATAACTTCAACATTAACCATTCAATGTTATAGTAACCCTAACCATAACATAAACTCTGGATGAGAGGTTATAGTAACCTCTACTATAACTTCAGTATATATAACTTGAAGTTATATTTACCTCAACTATAACCTTGACACGAAACTCAAAGTTATACTAGTTCCAACCATAACCTTGAGCCATAAATCTCAGGGTACGTTAGTTCCAGCTATAACCTTAACTCGTACTTCAATGTTATAGTGGCTTCAGCTATAACCTTGAATCATATTTCCAAGGTTATGCCTCAAACAGCCATAACTAGAGTAACGACCCAAAGTTGTACTAAACTTATGGCTGGCATAATGTATTCCATGGCATGCAGGGAATGCTGCCCTTGCTTTCTTTTCTAGGTGCTAAACAATTCTTAGCTTAGGAAATAGGGGCTTAGGCTAAACATAACAAACGAAACTTCTTCCCAAAGCCTACTTACGTGGCATGAGGCATAGGGGAAGCACACTCCAATAGGCGGGGCTACCATTCCAGTATTGATATTGAAGCAAAAGAAGGGGAACCCAAAGCCATCCTTAATCTTTAAATACACTGTATAATGAGAGGACTCACCTGCCTGGGATCTTAAGAATTCTTCTGTGCGTCAAGAAAGGCAGGAAAGGATATGCTTGATTTTGTAGCTAGATTGCGTAGGGGAGGTACTGGCCAAAGATTCCTGTGCTCAAGTACAATCAAGAAATGTAGAGAATAAAGAGAGAGGTTTTCTAGATAGTGTAGTCTGTAGCCGGGGAAGTCGGGGACCCTTCCTTAATTGATTGAAGCCAAGCAAATTCTACTGTAAGTACGATTGTCAAAGAAGTATGATCGGGGTATCAATCAGCCAGCATATTAATTAATTGGGGGGCTCAAAGCCATCCTTATGCCTTATGTGCGCATTCGGGAATAACTGGACTCACATGGTATGTGTATGCTCATTAATTGGGGGACCCAAGCATCTAAGTTTTCTTAGTTCACTGGTAGCATTAGGATTTGCGGTCAAGCTCCATATCTAAAGAACCCTTGCGCCTTCGAAAAGAGCCCTAGCTTAGTCGACTGATTGCGTGATGGGAATGATTCCCTTCCTTGCCTTAGGATAGGATGGCGCGTGGCTTTCATGAGAACAAGCGCGGGGGCAAGACAAGTAGTAGGATGTGAATGAGTGAAGCGAAGCGAGTAAGATGTTGACGAGTGAAGTTTACGACCAACTGTGTTGGCGGGGGTACCAACAAGCGAGGGCCCAAGCGCGGATAAAAAGCATATCTCGCGCGAACTTTCTTTATAGGTAACAAGTAATCTGTCCCTTGTTTTTGATGTCTCTATCTCTCGGTGCTGATAGTCTAGTCTCTTTGACGCCCCAATCCCCTGGTTTTTATAGGGTAGAAATTACCTTCTTTTCAAGGAAAAGGGAAAGAGCGATCTATTTCAGAGCCTAGAACTCGTTTCGTTCTTTTTAGGGTCAATCCCCTGTTAACCAACTCATAAGCCTGTTTTTCATAAGAAAATTCACCTCTAGTAAAGGAAGCAGCAGCCTTTCCCCATGCTTGGCATGTTTACCAAATGCATTTTGAATTTTAAGAGGGTGGGCAGGTATATTAGAAACGTGCACCTAAAGTCAAGACGCTTAAATCAGTCGCGAGGTTGGCTTCAAAAGAAGACTTTGATCACAAAAAATCTTAAGCCAGAGGGGCATTCCCATCATAGACGCTTTTCCGTTCGAGGGCATAAAAAGTACCCATCATAAACATGTTTTTTCCCTTCCGAGGTGAGAGCAACAAGACCAATCGGAGCAAGCATGACATCCCTGATTTGCCCTTTTTGCCCTTGGAGTTCTTGTCTTGTCTTAGAGTTTAGGTGAAGCGAAAGTGGCATTTGCCTTTGCCTTTGGCTTTGGCTTTGAGGGAAGAGATTTGCCTTCTTTTTAAATGAACAAATTAAAGGCCTTTTCAATTTTAACTTTTCTATTTTCCCCTTATTTTCGATCGAGGGCATGTTCTCGCACTAAAACTAAAGTAGCTGCTTTCCTTCATTCTTTCATATTGAGATTCTAATTAAATTAGAAATTCAGAATTCAATTGTAAGGGAGCGTAAGGAGTGGAATAAAATACTAGACTGGAAGGATAGGAAGTTGACTTGACTGACCTCTTGAAAAAGAATAGATAGGTAGGATACTAAGTATCAGCTCCCACCGAGACTGAGAGGACTGCTGCCCCAGCTGCGGAATAATGGGATTCAATTTCTACGTCTGCCACGTCTGGCCCAACCCCAGTGATATGACCTTCGTCTCGAGTTGTTAATTTAAGAAGAATGGCACTTGTTTCATTTCTCGCCACTTTCGCTCGATCGGGAACTCATTCTTAGGGGGAAGTCATTCTTAGAAACATTCCGCCGTGTAAGTAAAGTGGTTAGTTAAACCGCATGCGCATAAAGGGAGTTTCAGACATGAGTGTACCATCACATCACATTTAGGATAGTCATTTCGATCCCTCGTAAAAGCAAAGTCTTACCTTAGGGGTGCAATGGCAATTACAAGAAACAAGGGAAATTCACAAGGGACAAGGTAACTTGGGTACAAGGTATAAGGAAAAAGCGCATTCTGTGGCCTAAGTCCCACAATAAACCATCGCATTTGGACCCAATCTCTCGTCAAAGAAAAAGGCAAATCCCGCCTTAATAAATGGAAAAATAAGAGGATCCAATTTGAACTTTTATGACTTCTTTTTACCCGTCTTTCTCACTTTGAAATCATACTCGACCTTTCAACCGCCGATCGGCTTTGACGAATAAACCTAATAAGGTAAATTCAGCCTACCTGCCCAATGGCTGGCCTTTGATTTACTAGAGAAGAATAGGATTGCAATTTTTAAAGAAGAATACTTAAAGCAAGTGAAGGTTTGATTGGAGGATTGGTTACCGTCGATTCGTTAGGAAAGGCACAGATTTTTACATCATGCCAAGATGGAATTCGCCTGCTACTACTGGTAAGCTCTTTCTTTAGAAGATTGGCGCGAACTTATTATCTTTTTTATTTTTAAATTTAAAGGATCATAATGAAGCTCTGGAAAGAGTCTCTTTACCATTTGATTTAACGGCTCGCCACATACACATGGACTTTTAACATTAATATGAGCAATTCTTCCTGTTGCTTTTACAGAACTTCCTTCTTGTATCAGCAAACCATCACCCATTAATACAACACCAACATTATTTGATTCTAAATTCAGAGCAATACCTATTGTCCTCTCTTCAAATTCTACTAATTCACCTGCCATTACTTCATCAAGACCGTGAATACAAGCAATGCCGTCACCCACTTGAAGTACGGTACCGGTATTTACAACTTTTACTTCTCGATTATATTTTTCAATACGTTCACGGATAATATTGCTAATTTCGTCGGCGTCTCATGGAAAGTCTCTTTGGTAGGGAAGAGGACGATCCGTAGGATACGTTGGTTGCAGTTCCTTCGGGTCAGGGGTGAGCCGGCCATAGGTTCGAATCCTGCCACCTTTCTTGTGGATCATCCTGTGGTTACCGGATGATGGGAATAACAAAGCAGAAATTTAAAAATGAGCACAAAATGTCAATATATGAATTGTTTCATTATTCGTTATTTTCGGGTCTTTTCATTGCATTCACTTACAACAAGAAACAACCACCAGCGTTTAGTGCAGCACCCGCATTTTGGTGTATTCTTTTTTCTTTCTTTGGTCTTTTGTTCTGTCATATTTCTAATAACTTATCCAATTACAACGTATTAACCGCTAATGCACCTTTCTTTTATCAAATCTCAGGGACATGGTCTAATCATGAAGGTAGTATTTTATTATGGTGTCGGATCCCAAGTTTTTATGGATTCCTTCTTTGTTACCGGGGTCGATCCCAAAGCCATAATGTCTCAAAACGAGGAGGCCATAGAGAAAGTCTTCTTTTTTCCTTTGTCTTAAACTTCGTGAAGAACTCCCTTCTATCTCTTCCTCATTACGAACAAAAAAGTAGAGTTCTTCACGAACCCCAGTTGTACACTCTCTTCGTTCTACGAACTCCTGTTGATTCTGAACTTTGTTCGCGAAGGATGCGGACTTTTGACGGGCCAGCTCTTTTTTACGCGCCGCTTTACCCTGAAAGGAAAATGAGCTTTGCTCTTATGGCCGCGAGGCGCTCTCGTGGGTCGCGAGAAGGAAAAAGGATGACTCCTTTGTTGCATCTGGCACGAGATGATAAAGAGAGAGCTTCGTCTATCGATGGACAGCGGATTGACGGAGCTCTTGGCATTGCTTTGTTTTTCTTTCCTTTCTTATCAGCGAGTTCCGATCCTTTTGTTCGAAATTTCTTTGTTCGTACCGAACCGCTTGCAAAATCAAATCCTGTTCTACAAGATCCTATATCAACAATACACCCCCCTTGTATTTATGTCGGAGACGTCGCCAGTGCTATGGGCTTTGGCTTATGTAGATCAAAAATGATGAATGGGATTGTGGCACTCTACTCGCCGCCAATGCGGAAGGATGTCGCCGAAAAGAATGGAACGCTACTTTACTCTGCTGGATGCGTCGGATCCCGTATAACAAGCGAGCTCTTTACCCTTAAATTCAAACATGTGGGCACCAAATGCTATCCTGCTTTATTGTTGCGTAGCAAAAGAAGCCTGCTCATGCTGCTTCGGCGGCACTTTTTCCCCTTCTCTTGGCTCTGGACAAGAGCACTAGTGGACACGGGGGGTTACGGTTCAAGGCGAAGCCTTTCTTTCGTATTCGTAATGGAAAGAAAGAGACCACTACTTTGCCTCTTTGTTGGACCGCCGGCGCGAACACAGTGGTCTCTAACCAGGACCAGGAAGCTCTTAGAATTTGGATCTTGATATGTCGGTGCTTTTTAACCGTAGGCATCTTGCCAGGAAGTTGGTGGGCTCATCATGAATTAGGTCGGAGTGGCTGGTGGTTTCGGGATCCCGTAGAAAATGCTTCTTTTATGCCTCGGGTATTAACCACAGCTCGTATTCATTCAGTCATTTTACCCCTTCTTCATTCTTGGACTTTGTTTCTTAATATTGTGACTTTTCTATGCTGTGTCTTAGGAACCTTTTCAATACGGTCCGGATTGCTAGCTCCTGTTCATAGTTTTGCTACAGATGATACACGAGGAATCTTTTTATGGTGGTTTTTCCTTCTAATGACCGGCATATCTATGATTCTTTTCTCTCAGATGAAGCAGCAGGCATCGGTCTAACTTCAGCTATAACACTCGAATCATCATCGAGGTTATACTAGCTTAAGCTATAACTTTGGAGAGCACCCTTGGCCGCCTATCATGCCGCCACTAGGGTTTATTCGTAAACCCTAATTGCGCTCATGACACACATAATAAACACATAAACAACATACGATATATAATTAATACATTAAAACATATACAAACATGCGAAAACATAATTAACATGATAATAAACAATCCAACACGTACCAATCATACAAGACAATCATTAAATCATATTAATTACATCAATTGGCATAAACACAATTAAAAGAAAACACTTAGTTACCTTTTTAGCAATTAATGATGCAAATTAACGAAAACCTCCATAAAGAATACGACCAACAAAGCTTTGTCTCCAACACGTGTAAACGTCCCAAAAAGCGACACAAAATAAAGGCACAACTCGAAACCCTTGAAGACGTCACGAAAGACTCTTCTTCTTCTTTACCCATTAAAAATAAGAGACCTTAAAGGTAGGTCTAAAGGTCCATACAAATAATTCCCATAAAATTATTTGGAGATAAATATGTTGTAGAGATAAGAGTAAGGATTGTTAAAATATATTTTGTGTATGAGTTTGGAGGAAAGAAAGATATTCAACAACGGAGTCAAAAGGAGAACAAAAGAGAGAAAAGGAGAGAAGAAAGACGCGGCCGACTTCACGCACCAAAAGAAAGAATGAGCAACCTGCCAACTAGCTTAGGGTTTAAATTTCTTTTATAAGAGAATTAACTAATGGGTTTTGGGTCCATTAAGTCATACAATAGATTATCTGATTACATAACCAATTGGATATTATTAAAAAGCTAGGAGAGCTTAAATAAGGAAAGTAATTATTAAATTAAAATAGTAAAATCGTCCACGGACATTTTAACCCAATCAAAAGTATATCAAAACGAGAAATAATAAAATAGAGAACGGAAGATATAAATATATATTCTCAAAATATATTATTAAACTTCAAAATAATTAATTTAATAAAATACTTTTATAATAAAATATTATTATAAAATACGGGGTGTTACAGAAAAGGTCCCTAGAGGTAGAGGAAGACCGAGACAGACATGGTTGAGAGTGATAGAGCACGATATGAGATTTCTGGGGCTTGAGGAGAGTATGGTGATAGAGAGGGCACAATGGAGGTGAAGGATACATGTGGATTTTTAATATTTGATGTTTTTTGACAAATTTAGTGTTTTTATTTAATTTAAAGAAATTAAATTATTTATTCTTCTCTCCTTTATTACACTTTATTACCAACCATTTTCTTATAGATTTTACTTGGTTTACTTTTAAGGCATTTCGGATCCTTAATTCTATTTCGGTTTTTAAAATCGTTTTAATCTTTTCTCTCAATTTAAATTTTAAGTTTTTATAAAAGAAATCCGGAATTCGATTTTAAAACCCCTAAGTTTACCTTGACTTTCCATTACATTTTCGTTCTTCTTTTTTGTTTTTCATTTTCCCTTTTTATTCGCATTTTGAGGCGTGCGTTCACCCATGGACAGTTCGAAAGGATGATTCATCTCAGCCGACCCCAAATTATTTTGGGATTAAGGCTCTGATGTTGTTGTTGTTGTTGTTGGTTGACTTGAATGATGTGTTGCTCAAGGCCCCGGGTGGTTGGCTGGCTCAAGTTGTGGTATATACCCCTCATTAGGAAATTAGGAGAGGTGGTCTGGATCATGGGTTTGGAATTTCAAGTTTAGGCCCTTCACGGATAAGCTTAGGATGTGTCCTTTGTTCAGTTTGTTGTTACAGATCAATATTTTGGAAATGCAGAGATATCCACTCTCGTCTTATGTCAAAAGTAAAACCTAGGAATATGGCTGGACAATATGGATAGTGTTTGATGGTGCAATGGACTAACTTGGTCGTAAATCGTAATCAATATCTATCTATACTAGTATTGGTGCCCGGCTTCGCCCGGGCTACTTCTACTTGCCATTAATTTTTTTTTAAATAAAATTACTTAAAATTGCATAACCCATAAATTTATTATTTATATATTTTTTATAACATATCATAAAATTACGATGGAATAAATTTTTAGACAAATTCACTACTCCCGCTATTAATATTTTACTCTTATTAATGAAACAATAGTAATAACATTTCACTACTTGTCCGTAATCATTGTTACTTTTACTACTCCTGCCGTAATTATTGTTACTGTCACTACTGCCGCATTCGTAATTATTGTTACTTTCATTATTGTTGCATTAATATTGATTATTTCACTACTCCCGTTGTTGTTTCTACCCCTCTCACTTATCTCGTTGATAATATTGTTACTTTTACTATTCAAATGAGTGATAATATCATATAACTATATCCAATGTTACTACAATTCTTTTCTTTACTGACGAAATTACTTTTACTACTTAGGCATGCAATTTTAAGACGATTATATATTTATATAAATATATTACATATATGCATTAAATCAAATCGAAAGAATTATGCAATATTATATATTATGGAATTTAACTTGAATTATTTATAACCTTCTTATTATATTTTTGTATGTTAAATAATTAACATCTCTATACATCTAATAAACTATAAGGTTTAATAAAATTGCATAGATTTTAAATTTAATATATTACTAGGTTTGGTGCCCGGCTACGCCCGGGCTACCATTATTTAATATTTAAATTTTATTTTCTATGAAATATGATTTCTCTAAATTTGGTTAGCACATACATTTACAATTTATATATTAAAATTATGATGAGAGGTAAAATTAATCAACAAATTGTGAGACACGTTCACCTCTCCCGCTGTTAATATTATTACTTTTACTACATCCCCTGTTAATACTATTACGTTCACTCCTTCTTCGGTTACTGTTGTTTGTTTTACTATTCCTGCTATTTTTACGGTTAACCCGTTAGTTTTGTCAAGCTCGTATATTTAAATAAATTAATATTTTCTTAAAATCGAATTGTTAGTTAATTTTTCATACTCTTTCCGTTGTTCCTATTGTTACTTTCATTAAATGTGTTTTGACTACTATTACTTTCACTTCTCCCGCCGTCATTATTTTTTCTATCACTACTCCCGCATTTATTATTGTTAATTTCACTACTCTCGTTACTGCTAATATGACTTTCATTACTCCCGTTGCTATATATTATTGTTGCTTTTACTACTCACATGGAAGGTTACTATCATAATAGTTGATTATCTAGTTGTATTAGAGTTATATATTTAAATAAATCTGAAATATTAAATTAGAATATTATTTAAGAGTCATCATTATTATTTACTAATTAAATTACAAATCTAATGAATTATGGAATATTATATTTTTTGGAAATCTGAATTGATTTACTTACCTTTAAATAGTTTTCAAAATATAACATATACTTATATTATATTTATGTATGTTAAATAATTAGCATATTTATACTAATTAATACCATAAGTGGGACCCGTTTATTTAAGGAAACTCGCCATATTCTAATATTCTCTAAATATATACTTTTAACCAAAACTATATAATATTTACATTGAAGTCCCTTGTTCAGGTCCATCACACGGCGCTAGCGATTTAAAACTATATAGTATAACTAATGTGTATATATTTATTTAATTACATGGAAGTCCCTTGGTTTCTGGAATTAATATATAGTATTGATTGATTTTATGACGATAATAATTAATACTATAAGTGTGCATGTTTATACTAATTAATTATTTTATTTTAAGAAAATTGACCATCTTCTAGTCTTCTATAAATATTTAGGAAAATTACCAGGTATCTTCTTTCTTTTAGTCTCCTTGAAATTGACCATCTTAATTAATTATTTTATTTTAAGGAAATTGACCATCTTAATTAATTATTTTTATTTTATGGAAATTGACCATGTTTAGGAAAATTACCAAACTTCTATATAATTTAATTTTAACCCAAACTATATAATATTTGCATTGAGATCCCTTATTCGGGTCTATCACACGGTGCTATTGATTTAAAACTATATAGTATTGGTGCCCGGCTTCGCCCGGGCTACCTTTAATTACCATTAATTTTTTTTTTCATTAAATAAAATTACTTAAAGTTGCATAATCTATAAATTTATCATTAATATTTTTTTTTTTGACATATTCTAGAATTATTATGATAAATTTTGAGACAAATTCACTAATTCCGCTTTAAATATTTTGCTCTTATTAGTGAAACAATAGTAATGACATTTCACTACTTGCCCATAATCATTATTACTTTCACTACTCCCGCCGTAATTATTGTTACTGTCACTACTGCCGCATTAGTGTTGATAATTTCGCTACTCCCGCCGTAATTATTGTTACTTTAACTATTACCGCATTAATATTGATTATTTCACTACTCTCGTCGTTATTTCTACCACTTTACTAATCTCACTAATAATATTGTTACTTTTACTATTCAAATGAGTGATTATTATCATATAACTATGTCAATGTTACTACAATTATTTTCTTTTTTAAATTTAATATATAATTTTATGATGATAATAACTAATACCATAAGTGTGCATGTTTATACTAATTAATTATTTTATTTTAAGGAAATTGACCATATTCTAATCTTCTATAAATATTTAGGAACATTACCAAGCATCTTCTTTCTTTTATTCTCCTTGAAATTGACCATCTTAATTAATTAATTTATTTTAAGGAAATTGACCATCTTAATTAATTAATTATTTTATTTTAAGGAAATTAACCATGTTTTAGTCTCTTACAAATATTTAGGAAAATTATCAAACTTATATATAATTTAATTTTAACCCAAACTATATAATATTTGCATTGAGATCCCTTAATCGGGTCCATCACACGGTGCTAGTGATTTAAAACTATATAGTATAATTAATTTGTATAACTTTCTTTAATTACATTGAAGTCCCTTGGTTTCTGGAATTAATATATAGTATTGATTGATTGATTGATTGATAAAGGAAGCTTTTTTCGAGCGATTTCAGAGAGTTCATCATTCATAAATAACTATTTTAGTTATAAAATAAAATAAAATAAATAAAAAACTAATATAGTAATAATTAATGACGTATTGTAAGGAGGAGATAAAGTAAAATTCCTACTACCAACACCATTGCAGCCAAACTCTACGACTCAATGATTAGAATTCTAATATAATACTGTAATTAATAACGTATATTGTAGGTGGAGATAAACTAAAATTCTACTACCAACATTATTGCAATCAAACTCTAACACTCGATTTGCGTATATATTCAATTTTCCACGTCCAAATTGTTAGCCATGTTACTTTGTTAATGCTATTTTTACGTTATCTTTTTTCTTTTTAAACAATAAATGAATATGATATTATTGTGTAGTGGTAATTATTCTGAATTCGTCTGTTGTTGTACCTTGATGTGTGAATCTTTGAATGTATTTTTCATCTGATTTATCATTACTTTGAATTTAATTGTGACAAATTTTTTTTTTTTGCAGGCTTAATGGTAATTTGATACGGCGATGACTGATGATAGCCTTGAAAGTATGTATCAACTATGATTCAAAAAGTATTTTTAAAATTTACGCTTCGCATATTTACTTTAAAAATTACTCTCTGTCCCAATGAATAGCTTATAGTTGCTTTATTTTTTGAGGGAAAAATAAGTCAAATATAAACTATTGATTGTGACGGAGGGAGTACTAATAAGTGATAACAAAATACGAAGCATGAAATCATTATATGATTCGAGGATCCTGACTTCCTATTGATAGTAGAATTATTTGTGGGATTGTGTGGGTAATATAATAGAAGAATTTTGTCAATGTACAAATATAGCTAGCTGAGTTTGGGTTGTAGTTGGAGAACAAGCAATATTTGATTATTGAGTAAAGTTAAGGCGGTTTTACAATAACATAATTGTAAAACGGATTCAGAAATAGTCTTACTAATGGGTAAAAGTGGTTAATAAAAAATCCCGTTTAACGATAATTTTATGTAAACCGCCTTACACAACTATTTTTTATTATTGATTTGTTTCAAAATAATTGCCAAGTAAAACGTGAGAACTTGGAGGGATTAATTACAGTAGACAAAATCAAATACGGAGTATTTCATATACTATGTTTTGATCTATATTATTTAGTGGTAGTCTACTGGTAGATAGTAGATAATTTGAGAAATTGGATTCGAACGATGTTAGGAGATCCGACTTTTCTAAATAATTTATTTCATATTTTGTCGCTTTAGAATATATTTTAACAAAATAGAAGTTTATATGCAATATGCGTAGACCTCTAACTACGTATACAATTATAAAAAACATTACCTTCCTATAACACCTACAACTATAACAGAAGACTTATCTCATCTTTGATTTTGAGGATGGAATTTGTAGTATACTTTGACACTACTATTTGGGATAGACTTAAACTCGAGAATCATACTTAAAGCCAAATTTGGCAGTCTTTTTTTTTCCCAGTTAAATAATCGTAGTTTGTTCGATTAAAACCTCTGCACCCTTATGTAAATCAACATGTTACTCCGTACTTGCCAGTTGACACACACAAAAATAATATTTGGTAATTTGATGTACGTTTAACAAAGAATCTGTCATTAGCTATTTGCCAGTTGACACACACAAAAATAATATTTGGTAATTTGATGTACGTTTAACAAAGAATCTGTCATTAGCTATGTCCATCTTACGTTGTTGCGGAGCATAGTTTCGATTTCTTTCTTAAATTTGTTGGTTAGTACGTTGTATCGACGTAGTATAAAAAAAATTCATTTATCTTGCGCAAGAGATGTACGTAGTATGTATTATTGACGTTATTTTCCATGAGTTTGGTTGCCAACATATTACTACGGAGTGTACCTAATCGAATTAGGCTCAAAGAAGAAGGGATTACGTTTTACATGCTCTAGCTCGTGATATATTATTATTAACAATAAAAAAAGCCACGTATAATCCATAGTAATCATGAGTATACCTAATTGAATTAGGCTTAAAGAAGAAGGGAGTACGTTTAATATATAGAGTAGATGTAAAGATACTAAACTAAAGAATTGCATGCTCTAACTCGTGATATATTATTATTAACAATAAAAAAGCCACACATAAAAGAAATACGAAAAAATGGTGTTAGTAATTTAATCATTACTTAAGAATTTAGCGGACAAAATATTTTGAAGGATGCTACTGCCTAGGGCATTACCCAATAAAAACCATTTCAAGAGCAATATAATGTATCATCAAAGATCAATTATTTAATACTCCCTCTCATCCAAACCAAAGTTAACACTTCAATATAATACTACTCATATATATTGGAGAAGTGTTACCTTTGGTTTGGATGAGAGGGAGTAATTAAGTAAGGAATTAAAAGAAATTACAAGTCGGCCCGTGCATCGCACGGGCATTAAATCTAGTATCTATCTATATTAATAAAGGAAGCTTTTTTTCAAGCGATTACAGAGAGTCCAGCTTTTACGAAACTCCAAAAATAATTATAATTTCTAAAAGATAATATTCTTGCCAGTCGTAATAGAGTTTAAATTGCAATCTCTTAAAGATAAAACTATCATGCAAATAGATAAAAAAAGAGTAAAATAATAATTATAGATTATAATTTCTAAAAGATAATACATTACCCCCACAAACTTCCCCGAATCACTATCCAATAAAATAAATAGATGAAAATAACAAAAAAAAAAAAAAAAAAAAGATAAAAAAAGTTGGTGTTTCTAAGCAGTGGAACTTCACGGCCTATCAAATAATAACAATAACCATACCATACCAACTGATTAATAATAGCAAAAGGAGTTTTATAAGACTTCAAACATGTATTAAAAGCTACCTATATAAAAGATTATATCTAACCTACACAGAACTCTAACGAACGCCTTTTACTCTCTTTGCTTTTTGATTGATTCTTAATTTCTTATATTGTTTATCATGTCATATTGATATATGTATGTGTATATTGTTATGCTATTAGTGTATTTGCTTATTACGCTAATCGTTATAGTATAGTGTTTTTAAGCCAATAATATATGACCTTTCAAATACTAATAGTACAATTTTGCTGAAATTTCAGGTACAATATTGAGATCTGTATGTATACCATGGTTTTTATAATTCACGGGTGGAACGAATCATCAAACAATTCTAATGGAAACGGTAAGAATTCGATAACCGTATTGCTTTTACGATTTTTGTAAAGTTATGAGATCTAATGATAAAATAAGATCTACTTGCTAATGGTATATTCAAGTCATATTATTAAAACATAATTTTTCCGACTATTTTATCAGAGGTTAAGTACGTTCTAACTTTTTCTGTAAATAGTTGTATGGTATTACAAATACTATGAATAATAAAGTTATTTGGCAACCCAGCGAGTCTAAGACACCAAAATATTATTTAATCAACACGAGTATCCACTGCATTGGAACATCTGTCTAAACACACACATGTCAGCCTAGCTACTAAGTGAATTTGGATATAGTTTGTGCAAGGACTAAATTCAGATATTCAAGATGGCGAAACTCGAGACTGGTAAGTTTTAAGTCATAGCTATTTTTTGAAATACGACAACATAAAACTAACAAATTAGACTAAAGTACGTACAAGATGCATGCAGCGAAAGCTTGTGCCAGTTATTGCTTAACATCGAGAGCAAAGGGACACATAGAGGATAACAATGACACAATGAAGGGGATTGTTTATTTTTTCGCCTTTTTTTTTGGAAAAGTTTTAATTCTATATAAGAAGGAGTTTGATGATTGAGACTCCAAATTTTACGCAATTAAGTACATATAAATTGTCGTTCAAATAATTGTAGTATTATGAGAAGGCCTTTTTTCTTTTAACCCAAATGAATATATCTATCGATCTATATTAGTTGTTAGCGGCGGAGTATTTGTTGAATGTGATCGAACATACAATGTTTGATTATAAAAGGAGCCCTAAAAATTAGGTTAGCAATAGATCGTGCTATGATTCTCCTACTTTTAGCCTACGTACCCTCCATTCCTTCATAGTATAATAATAATAATAATAATAATAATAATAATAATAATAATAATAATAATAATAATAATAATAATAATAATAATAATAATAATAATAATAATAATATCACTCCAACGAGTTATTTGTATTGGGTCGAATTGATTGGCTTTGTGAGAAAGCCAAAGTTTGGCACGTCAAGTCGGTGATAGCCATATTTAGTGGCGGAGTCAGGATATAAATTAGGGGGGCGAAAAATTTTAGAGGAGGCGAACGGCTAATTTCATAAGGTATACTCGAATTTTTTTTGGAAAAATTTAACTAAAAACTTCGAAAATTTCATCTGCTGGGAGGGGGCCACCATAATAGGCTAATAGCAAAGTAAAAGAATACTAAATACAACTTTATATCTTGACGAGAGATTATGATAAGAACCAACTATACTAGGTTTGTTTCTGGAGAAAATGTATTATAGGAGGAATACTTACTAATTATATATTAAAGGCTAAAGTTTGAGAGTGCAAACATTGTCGTTACCTCCAAACAAGTAGTTAGTTTCGATTACCTAAAAGACATAAGAGTTTAGGCCCTATTCTTTTGGACTTAATTTCAGTTCTAATCGATTCGATTCGGCTCCATTGATTCGGCTCAATTGATTCGATTGGATCAGTTGATTCAGTTTATTTCAACATTACTATTACTATTCTTATTGATATTCTTATTATTATTTTTATATTAATGTATTTACTATTGTTATTGTTATTATTTTTATATTTATTATATTATTTTTATATTTATTATATTACTATTATATTTATTAATAATTAATTCGTATTGTTTAAATTATTATATTTATATTTAATACATTTGTTATTATTATTATTATTATTATTATTATCATTATTATTATTTTATTATTATATTATATTTATTATTTTATTAATATATTTATTATTATTAATATTATTCATAACATATTTATTATTATTATTATTATTATATTTAATATTTAATATTATTATATTAATAAGTTATTATTTTATTAATATACTCATTATTAATATTATTAATCACATATTTATTATTATTATTATTATTATATTTAATATTTAATATTATTATGTTAATAAGTTATTATATTAGACCTATTATTATTATTATTATTATATTATTTATTGTTTAGTTATTATTATTAATAATGTTAATCATTTATATTACTAATATATTATTATTACTTTATTTATTATTATATTAATATTTTATTTTTTATATATCTTATTAGATTATTATTATTAGATTATATTAATATATTATTATTATTAATGAATAATATTATAATAATATTTATTATTATTATTGGTATTATTTTTATTATATTATTATTATTATTATTATTATTTTAATAATAATAATAATAATAATAATAATAATCTTTTTATTATTATTTCAATTGATTCGATTCAGATCAGTTGATTGATTCACTCCATTAAGTTCGATTCGATTCAGCTCCATTAAGTTGATTGATTCGATTCAGACAATTTCAGTCCAAAAGAACAGGGCCTTGGAGGTAAATGAAAAAAATACCAAATTATGCGACAAAGCATGTGAGACAAATTGTTTATATTGTGGTTTAAACATTAGCGACAAAGCAACCATTATGCAATTCGTTTGTCAAAATAACTTTGCAAAGTTAGTGTCTTGCGATGAATATTTAAATCGTTAATACAATTTTAAATATTACGAAAGTCTCTACTAAATGGCCCGTGCATCGCACGGGCATTAAATCTAGTCTAGTATATATATAAAAGAGACTTTTTTCAGGCACCGAGAGCGACTCCAACTTTTCTAAAACACTTGAAATAAAATATATATAAATAAAAATTATAAAATAAAAATCAAAGGATAATATTTGTACAGTAATATAATAATATATAGTATAATATAATATTAGTTAGCATAATATGAATTTTAGTGGAACATAAACTCAGAAAAAAAAATATATATGATTACTACTTTTATATATATACCCTCCATCTATCAAACTTCCTGAAAAATTAAGCATAGTGTTTGCAACCAACGTAATATCTCTAATTTTGTGTTATGATCTTCTAAAACATATTTTGTAGTTTAGAGAGTCGTGTCTCTTATTATGGTTTAGCATTATTGTCAATCATTCATTTGTAATTTTGATTTTGATGGTTTAATTTTTATTTTTGACAGGAAATAATGACGACAATTCAACGGCAACGGTTCTTCTATTGGTTTTGATGGTTTAATTTTTATTTTTGACAGGAAACAATGACGACAATTCAACGGCAACGGTTCTTCTGTTGATTTTGATGGTTTAATTTTTATTTTTGACAGGAAACAATGACGACAATTCAACGGCAACGGTTCTTCTGTTTTATTGACGTAAGACCGTCACAAAGTGAAAATATCTAATTATAGACTTTCACAATTACAATAATAAGTGTAGGATTTTTACTGGTCATTCATCTAATTTAATTGGCATTAGATGTCCGCCATCCCCAATAATTAATTAATTGAGCATTACCATAATTTTTGTTCTAATGTATTACGTTAACGTTTTTTTACGCTTCCTTTTTTTATATTTCAATCCCTATTCTCTAATCTTAATTTATATTTTTTACAGGTTCTATTCAAGTTTGCAGTGGATAAATTAATTCAATAAGACAGGCATGATAGCTGTGAATAAAAACTATACTGATTTTCGTTAACTTGCGTTTACTTTGTTATTATTTTTTGCCTTTGTCATTGATCACGTACATCATTGTCTATAACACAATTTCTATTATTTTCACTATTATTTGGAATTTGTAAGGGTAATTTCATATCCCTCCGTACAATGCTCTTTTTCACCGTGTTTGATCATGTCGTTATACAATGCCTTAGATATAGAATCGGTCTTGAATGAGCTGTCTCCTTGTTGTTTTGTTATATTTGTTAGGTATGGCGGATACTCTGAGCCAAGTAGCGATAACACGAGGATGCTCTGTCGGAAGGACTTATTATTACGGACCAAAAAAAAGCATTTTTCGAGCAAATATATAGACTGTAGAGGTGGAAGAATGGTAATCGTGATTACTTAGTGAAAGATCATCTTTCTTAAGTTTTTGTGTTAAGTGAAAGATCATCTTTCTTAAGTTTTTGTGTTACAATTTTATGGTGGTAGTTTAACTTTGTTTCAATATTGATTCTTTTTCATACTTTTGATTAACTTATAATCTTAATTATAGTTATTGCACAATTTCATAAATTTGGAGGGGTTTGTTTGTTTTTCTTTTCACGAAAGATATGACATCTTGAGTAAAGAATGCAAAACAATAAATTTCAACTATAAAAACAATCACAAATTAGTCGAGAAAATAAATTGATCGACCGGGTCATTCTCCTGAAATTAATATTCGAGTAACTTTACTCGAACTCTTCCACCTCCACTCCTACCATTTGTGTTATATTGTTATAAGGAGTACTATTAGCATTCTCATGGACAATAATAACTAGCACATCATTTTAAGAATGTAACAATGAGATGTAAATTTCAATTAAAAAACCAACACGTTCTATGAAATCATATAGTACCATTTTATGACTATCCTAGCTAATATCTAATGACTTGTGATATCAATCTAACTATCATGCAAAAATATAACGATAATCGACAAGTCAACCATATTATTATACCACAAAAATTTTAGAGAGGCGATCTCACAAAATGAGGGAAGGAAGTTATTTCCTACTGGTTAGATAAAGCATAGAAAAAAAAAGGAGATTATTGGAGTAGAGATTGGAGAAAGTAAGAGTTGTAGGACAACTAGTTTTAAACTCGTGCAAAAAATGCACGGGTCGTAATAATAAACGCTATTATTGCATACAAGAGCATATATAGAATCGTATAAGTGAGTGTGATTAAAAATGTTCAATATTGTGACAAATATGATAGTTGATATACTAATAATTTAAAACATATATTTCAAAATATAATACACATTAAATTGTTATGTCGTAATGTCACGAAATTTTAGTAGATTTATATATTAAACGAAATAATAAGCATATATAGATTATATAAATCTCATAATATAAATTGGGTTACATTATCAATTTTTCAAGAACGGGCCGATCTGACAGAGGTTTCATGATCCGAAAAAATAATAGAACACTCGCCCCGTAACATAATACAATTTAAAACCATACCCATTTTACCCCCATATGAATTATCCCACAACAAACTCTATCTCTATCCCTCTCCATATTATTATTAGATGTACACTTTTACTCCTCTCGTAATTTATAAACGATTTTATCGTCATAAATAAGCAGTGTTTTATTTACAAAAATAAAAATAAAGAAATGACTAAAATGGATAAAAATTGAATTTTTAGTTGTTGAAAATGAAAATGTGTCAACGTAGACTTGACTTTTAAAGTCGCTAACTCGGCTAATGATGATTTATTAGATCTAGAAATCTTATTATGGGCCAAAAAAATTAAATTAAAATAGCAACCCAAGACAAAATTAAACAACAATAGGTCTCACATGTGATGGATATATCCGTCACAAGCTTGTGACGGGTCAAGTATCACCTACAAGGGTAGATAAGACAAAAAGTAGAATGCATAGGGAATCATAAATGACTTGTCTTTATCCTCCATGTGGGTTTTATTTGACCCGTCACAAGCTTGTGACGGATATGGACCGTCACAAATGAGAATTCGTGATTAAACAATACCATCTCATTATCTACTCCGTATTTCCCAGCCACCCCAACCCCCAAAACAAACCCTAAGTACATACAGAGTATTTATTAATGCATATCGTCTACCTTGTCTGCATCCCACTCTCATTCATTCCCCTCTCTTAAAAAACTCCAAATTAAACCCCACGTATTTAGTGCCACTCATACCCTTACTCATCTTCCTCAAATATGGGTTTTCATCATCTACCTTCATCCAATCGTCCTCCCATTTTTTTTTATTAAACCCTATTTATTGTATATTTAAGAGGCTTTCGGTAAATATTGAAGATATTGGGTTCTCATTTAAAATTGTTAGATCTGCAGATAATTATGATCGTGATATTGTTATTTTCTTAAATAAATATACTATTTTATATAAAAAAAATTACTCTTATCAGGACGACTTTTTTCAATTTATATATATGATTACTTTACTGATTTTACTGATATCGTATTTATTTGACTCCTTATATTATTTTTTCAATTGTTATACATTTATGATTAATTTCTTTTTTACCAACTATTTGTTTCGATTTTTTTTTATTATGTTCAAATTGTAATTAAAGCCCAATTTTTTTTTTAATTTTTTAAACTCCTGGGTTTGTAGTGAATTTCATGGATCTAAAACTCTTTTTATTTTTTTTTAATTATGTTCGTATTGTAATTTAGTATTATTATTTTATATTTTATATTTATATATAATGATACTTGTAAAATATTATACATATAAATCCAAGAAATATTAAGTTTTAAGAATTTAAGTATATATGATTTCAATTTTTATGGAAGGTGTTTTTCTTGAGATTTTAAGCTAATTTTGTTATAGTTTATAATTTTTTTTATTTTGTAATTTTTTTGGTTTGAGGTAATATATTCGTAGTATTTGATTTTTTAAATTTAATCTTGTATTAAATAGTTCATAATTAAATTTTTATGGAAATGTAATTTTGAGATTTTAATCTAATTTTGTTGGAGTTTAAAAGAAATAAGGAGGAAAATTGCTTATGAATAATCAGTGAAATAATGGAATATAAGAAAGTAGAAGAGAAGGTAATTAATTCACTCAATGATCATGGGGGACCCTACACCCAAAACAAAAATTCTCAATCCCTTAATTTCAGCCAATCAAAAGCCAAGAAAAAACTTGGCTTTTATACTATGTAGATGGAGAAATATAATGAAGAGGAGATTTGATTTTGGAGTTGAAAATATGATCATGTTGCCCGAGTTCTCCTCCTTTTTATAAAGAGAGGGTTTGTTTTAATTAGAAAACTTTTATATTGTACATGACTTTCATGTTCCAAGGATTAACAATCTGATTAAAACTACATGTATGTGATCGTAAATATATTTTTCATCTCGACTGATTGAAAATCAGATTCATAGAGATTATTAACTTTTGATGGAGTTTATGCATTGTACATTTTTAAAATTAGAACAATTATTCAAATTTTTATAGGTTTAAATATTTTTTAAAGTTAAAGAGGATAATAAATTAAATTTGACTCCAACTATAACAACTTTTATTTAGAGGAAGAACGATAATTAAAGAAGTCTGGCAATGCTAAAATGGCTAAAAAAAGAACTAAACCTTCCGTAAAATTATTTGCAAATCTCCAATATATAAACGACGCATGGTGCCATAATTCATCTCAACACACGCCTTCACAACTAAAAAAATGCTACTCTTTGTGTTGTTTGATATGGATGAATGATACGTGCAGTTCTAAATTCGGATGACGCATGCATCTTAATTGTAAACATCTAAATGGATTCCTATCAGACACGCTATTAATGAAGAGAGATTCATTCTAAATTTATATTTGGACCAATTAATGGGAGAGGGATATTTTACTCTGTATTGAGGGTAATTCTTTGTTATTTATACGGAGTACCTTATTTGAGTAATTGAAATACAACTTTTGCGTGTCATTTAAAATGATATTAAAAGGTCTAAACAATTAGAGGAAGGACAAATTTGAAACCCGTGCAACGCACGGGCACAAAATCTAGTAGTTTCATAATTTTGGAGGATGGAAATTATTTCATGTAAGATTAATTTTTCATAGTTCATAGTAAACAAAGAAAAAAACAGTAGGATTTTCCTAGAGTCATGCCAGTTTTTGAGGAGAATAATGTTACAACAAACAAATGCTTGGTTTGTTTACAGTGTGCGAGCTTATGAAGTACTTCCTCCGTCCCGGTAAATTGTTGTCCTTTGGTTTTAACACAAAAATCAAGGAAAAAGGAGAAGGTCAATAACCAAATGACAAGTGGAACAAAGTAAATATGAATGATCAAATTACTCATCAAATTCATTCTTAAAATAGAAAGGACAACAAATGACTGAGACACCCAAATATGGAAAAGGATAACAAATGATCGAGACAGAGGGAATACGTAGTACGGAGTATTTAACATCTAATAACTAGTTTTGAGACCCGTGAAATTCACGGGTATAATTTTTGTTATACATAGTGCAGCTTAAATATAATTAAGAGAATGTAAGTCTTGCATTTTACACCATTTTTTTTTTTTTTTTTTTTGTAACCGGGGTGTCCATTGTTAAGGGACTTCATATGAATTATGAATCACTAATTTGCAATAATGTCAATTTAAATGACTAAACTAGTTTTGGAACCCGTGAAAATCACGGGATCGTTAATAATTTATTGTTTTAGGTATTTAATCTAGAATCTCGATTATTTGTTCAATTTTAGTTTAAACCGCTCACGAAAAAAGAGAAAGGGTAACAAATGAATTTGACGGATTTAATAATATTACAAAAAAAAATATTTTGAGCTACATTAAACCTTAAAGTTTACAACAAAACTTTAATTTAAACCGCTCATGAAAAAGAGAAAAGGGTAAATAAACTCAAAAACTCTATTTAAACCGTTCACGAAATAGAGAAAAAAAAGTTTTTTTTTTTTTGTTTTTTCTGTGGGCATCCGACCGTTACATCTAACCATATTTCCTCAACTTAACTTCATTGCTAGTCTTAAAATCAAATAATAATGTGGATATTTCTTTTGAGAACGTGATCAACAATTTACGGTGTTAAAATTCACCTTGATCAATATCTCATTGTTGTTAAAATAAAAACCAAATTTAAATTTTCAACTTATAATATAACAAAAAGTTAAAATCAAGTAAAAATGAGCAGTGGTATCCCAATCTACAAAGTAAAAATCATGTTAAAATTTACTTTGCTATTTTGCTTCAATTGAGGTCTTGTTTTAGTATATATTTTTTTTTGTATACCGTGTAACCCATTTGTCAAAGGAGAATGATCTATTTTCCTATTCATACTAGTTGGAAAGCCCGTGCGATGCACGAGACTCCCATTAGAATTATCTGTGAAAATATATTCTTAAGTTGATAAAAATGTTCTACTATGTTGTCATTGATGAAAAAAAAATGCGGATTGGTATAGATGATAATCGATGAATTATTAATTGGCGCTTTTAGCATAAAAGTTTTGCCATCAATTAGTGTAACATCAAGTGACATAGTTATAGTATGTCGCTAGTTTTTTCAATGTTACAGGCACAACCGATTTTTGATTAAATACAAAACGCTTTCTCTATAAACATGGTGGAGCTCACCAATATAAACCCTCAATAACATAGTTATATCTTTATGAGTTTTGCAAATTATTTTAGAATTACGTAAAACTGAATGATGTTACGAAAAAAAAAACAGCAGGTATCATAATTATATACTCCCTCTTATTCGCTATAATGTTTCCTCTTTCCCGAAACGGATTATTCAAGTAATGTTTCTCTTTCTTTTTTGGGTAACTTTTACTCTTATTTTATTCATTCCCCTCTCCTATAACCAAGCCTCACACAACTATTTTACTCCTATTTTTATTACTTTTCTTAATGTTTTGGCCCCCACAATCCTTATTTAACTCGTATTAATTCATTTCTCTCTCCTAACACCAACCCCACCAATGTCCTTTATTCATTTTAATAGTATTCCTTAAGTATCGTGCCAAAAGCAAAAGGGAACATTATAACGAATTGGTGGGAGTATATTTATTGCGTTGAGAGCAAATGTTAGATGTCTTACAGCATAATTTTACCTTGACTATTTACAATTAAGAGTATTTGCTCCTTATAGACATCTCGCAATATCTCTGATTATATTACATAGAATGCACGGGCACCTAGTAGTATTATCTGTGACAACATCAGTTAGTAGTTTATCTCATTTTTTAAAATAGTTGGGTTACCAAGTTAGTATAATAACTAATGTAGATCCCGCGCAAATACGCGGTAAATATAGGCATTTTAATTTTTACTATATTAGTTATAGATTTTAGATTTATATCTCACGAATTTTTATAAAAAATAATTAATATTAAAATTAATCAAAATAATTGAATAATTCCACGAATTGTGTTTTGTTATGAAAATATTTTAGCTACCTCAAATTATTTTAATAATTTATTTTTTCATCACGAAGTTAATATTAGGAGATACAATTTATATGTATAGATTTTTTTAAATGGAAAATTAGTTTAATAAATGAAAATCTAATTTGTTTCCATATATAAGGTTGAGCACTTTGGAGGGAAAACTTTAGAGAAGTTTTCTCTTAGTATATGGGAGGATTTATACTTTTTTAAATTTGTACCTCATTAATATTTATCAGTTCACTCCATTGTATTTTTATATGAAACAAAAAAATTGAAAGTGGTAAACTAATACAAAAAATTATTTAAGTTGTGATTTTTTTTAGCGCATTTGTTTTTTGTCACGAAGCTAATACTAAGAATGTGTCAAGTTATATTTTAAATGGAAAATTAGTTAATAAATGAAAATCTAATTTGTTTCCATATATAAGCATGAGCACTTTGGAGGGAAACTTTAGAGAAGTTGTATTCTCTTAATTAGTATATAGGAGGATTTATATTTTTTAAATTTGTACCTCATTAATATTTACGTAATTTATTTTCGCAGTACATTTTTTACTTAATACAGTACTTTTTGCACCGAATTTTCCATTTATTTGTCCTTCACTAAAAAAACAGTAAACCTAATTCTCTCTCCCTTCTCTCTAATATTGAAACCTTAACCATCTTCAAGCACATTAGAAATTTTCAATTATGAACGATTATTCAAGTGACGAACAAGTAATTAATTAGTTTATCCTATATTACTTATTAATTTGAATATTTTTTATAATTTAGTTTCTTTTTGAATTAGGGTTTAGGGTGTAACTTAATTAAGAATCTGATTTTATCAATCATATCAATTCGCGAAAGTTAAACATTTACTCAATTTGCTACAATTACACTGTACTACAAGCAAAAATACTACTGCAAACAATCAAAATAGTCAATGTAGTACATTGTACTACTGCAAACAAAAATAATACTCCAAATAATCCATCGTACTACTGCAAAACAAACCAAATACTCAATGTAGTACATCGTACCCGCCATCACCACACCCAGGTCATGATAACGACGTACCACCACCACGTCATCACCACCGGCACATTCCCCTCTCCCAACGCACCACCACCGGCGCATTTTCCCTCTCCCGACACATGTATTAGTGCATCTCCTTCTCTCCTGACTAACCACCACCGGCGGCGACCAACGGTCGGTATCTACCCTATCCCGTTGTCGACATCAACCACTTAAATTTGAGATTTGAGATTTGAAAAAATATTGAGATAAATTGATATGAATTTGATATGATTGATATTTTGATGTTCGAGAGAAAACACTAGAGAAAGAGGTTAGAGAGGGAAAATGGATGGGAAAATGGGAGGGGTAAAATTGTCAACAGTGTACTGTATTAAGTAAAATGTGTACTGCGAAAATCAGAACCCAATATTTATTAGTTCACTCCATTGTATTTTGATATGAAACAAAAAATTGAAATGGAAAACTAATAAAAAATTTATTTAAGTTGTGAATTTATTTTAGTTAATGTTTTTTTGTCACGAAGCTAATAGTAAAAATATGTCAAATTATTCTCTACAGTAATAACTATTACATTACTGAAAAATTAGCAACTTATATATTTTTTATAGTTTAATATCAATTTTATTTTATTTTAATGAAAAATCATAATTATGAATTTATTTAAAAAATGAGAGTTTATTTGTAGGAATATATTCATTGAAAAGATAATAATGTAATGAAAGAAAATTTTATTTATTACCTTATTTAGCTAAATGCTTTTTGGAGGGAAAACTAAGAGAATTTTTACTCTCTTTCCCTTTGTCTACATAGTTATTTCAAAGTATAAATTGGCTAAGGCACAAACGGAATAAGTTCAAAACAGATGAAATAGGTCACTTAAATTGAAGTTTTGAAGTAATTTTAGAAGAAAAAAAAATGTAATTTTGGAGTAATTTTAGCAAAAAAATTCAAAAGGGAGTAATTTTAAAAATGTGAATTTCAAAAGAGAGCAAAATCTAATTAACTCGATCTAATATATGATGAATAATGTTTATATTATAATTAATATACCTTATAATTAGTTACATTGTTTATTTTGAGTATCACCTACTTATACTAATTAGAATAATCTTGTTAAAATAAATTTCATCTACTTATATTAGGATAAGTGTATTAAAATATTAAGAAATTTATTTTTATTATGATAATTTTATTAAATTTGTTTCGAAATCTACTCTTGTTAGGAATTCTAAAAAAATTGGACTCTCTAATATCACTTGAAAAGTTTCTGCTTTATATATATATATATATTGATTTATTTTCGATACATATGCGAAATCTTATTACTAGTGCTATTTTCATCTACTTTATTTGGCTTTTTACGGACAAAGACCCCCTAATATTGTTCCAATTAAATTATATGTCATCTAATATGAAATAAGAAAGTCGACATTTTCCCCTTGGACTCAAACACTCTCTTGTTTGTTTTTATCAAGTACTAGTTGTTGTACGGCGCGCGTTGCGCGCCGTACCCCAAGTTATTGTTGCTCGTTTATTAGGATTGGTATCGTTCCATAGGGCTCGGAATTTCCGTAGGCTTTTCGCTATTGTTTCCGATCGTTGTCTATTCGTAATGGTAAATCACATCACAGTACAATATTTTAGAAGCACATAACAGAGATTACCATACCTTGATACAGACTCTTAGCACACTCGGACATACTACGCCTTTATGCGGTTACACACAACCACATTTTTGTACATATTCGACGTTGACGCTTAGCATAGAGGACCCTAACGATTTCATTCCATTTCTCACATGTATTCCATTATATCTGGTCAGACTTCAAAATTATTGCACAAGCGTTAATCTTTAATTGAATAAACCAAATTAAAGATGACGAAGACAACTACAACACATCAAACTGAAGATCACATAAACAAAACCACACAAGCGCCAGCAAACAACATAATCGGCCTGGAAATGAATTAAACTGCGTGTATCAACAACTTCAAGGATTCAATTACCTTCGAAGTGAATCCTATCTTGCATGAATACATGAAGCATCTTATAACTTTCCAAGTGAACAACCTCTGTAATATTACCCCCGAAAACAACTAATCACTGATTGACCTTCTAACTTCCCAAGTGATCAAGCTCTACACTTGCCATGTTAATCAACTAATTAATTGGATCCAGACTAACTAAACCAATTAATCAATTTACTAACTTCCCAAGCGATCAATTACTATAATTATCAGCATTTGTTTATTTTAATTTCGTTATGGTATTGGCCCATAGCTCTGAGATCAGAAGAGATATTTAACACAGATGCCTGTTTAGATAGATGGCTATGCATGGCATAGAAGCAGGTTTGTTGTGTGCAACGATGTTTGAGGCAAGAAAGCCAATAATAATACAACAACTAATAACCGAAAATACATCTAAAGGTCGACTTGCACCCGGACTTGGCAGCTGGAAGTGGTCTTTATACCTGGCAAAAGGTGCACCATACGCAAAAACATTCCAAAATTTTGCCGACCTTTTCTGTCCTGCAGCACCTTAGTCTAGAGATAGCTGCTTAAGCACCCACTTAAGCACTCGGCTACGAGAGAGAGATGTGGCTGGGCCTACCTGAATGTATAAGCTGTTGTGACGAATTTTGGTCTCGATTATGTTGAGATACTCTGCCTTTTCCTGTTTCAAATGCATATAGGCTATGTTAGTTTTGTAGGGTACGCTTTTATCCGAGTGTGAGGTCGTAGAAGGTGGTATAGCTAATAAGCAACTATTGGCAGATCCAAAGATTTTTAATTTTAGACCATGTTAACCACATCACTTTCGATAGCCTAAACTGTTAATGTAAATTGTATTGCTTTGAACTTTTTCTTGGTGAATACCTCTATAGGCAGCGAGTACAAAGCACTGGCCTTGGTTTCTAGTAGCTTCTCGGCATCCTCAGTGAATGCAGTGAAAGCATATGATCCAGTTGCATCAATTGCCTCAAATGTGACGTTCATTCTAATATTGCACATCTTGTGTTAGCTGCTGCATATAAGTTTGATATGTGTGTAAAGCATAGTGCAAAGCTACAATCAGTTATTTTGTTACCTTGGGGAGGATACTGCACCCTCTCGCCCACATGCCTGGCAAGTGTATGTAGCATCAACGTCCTTATCACTGCGTGTGCCACAGTTGTTACAGCCCAGGTAGAAGCGCACATCTTTCTTGTCAAATTCCGGGATCTTGACATGCAACCAATGCCTTTCTTCTTGCAAGGTGGTCACCACCTGTAAATTGAGTGCCATATAAAAAAAAATTATTGATAGCCATAAATACAGCTGAAAGTTTGTTGCTGGCAAACTCCATAAACAGCTACTGACTCAAGCTATTATTTGTTTCAAATTAGGTATTTACCTTTTTCTCTCGAAGTGTTTTTATTGTAATTGTCCTGCGCTGAGTTTCCGGTAGGCGGACCTCCAATACCTGTTGAGCCTTAGCTGCAACTATGCCTTCGTTTGCCTTTTTCCTGTTTGCAAAGTCGCCGACACGAATTATGTAGCGCTCCCGGGCCTAAACCTTTCTTAAAATCTAAATAGGATACCATTACTTACCAAGCACGAATTGCATCAGCTTTTTCCCCAGTTGGGTCAAACTTGAAAAATGTTGCATTAGTTGTGGCCAGTGAGAAGCCTATTAAAAATGGCAAACAGAATTATTATTGCATTCCTTATGATTTTTTTTAATGGTAAATGTTAGAAGCCATAATGCTCAGCACCTTTGTGATAACAAGTCCTCAGGGATGTAAACCCAACAACCGGAAAAGATTCAGCCATGCTCTGCACAGTTGCACCCTCTTTTACCGCTAGATCTGCCCAGACTGTGACTGTCATTGGCTGTGTTGTGCTATAGTGATTGTTGAAAGTGGACAGGGGACATATATTCAGTACAAGTGTTGTGTGAAAAGGTTGTATACGAAGGCTACCAACAAAAACTTTGCCTTACCTGTGATCGGCGATCACAATTTCACGGACTTCCAATTCTTGACCTGTCTGCCTTTTTATGGTCCTCAGCGGTTCCACATAGATCACAATCCCTAGAACGTCTGCAATTAAACGCAAAATATTTTTTAATCGTAAAATTAGGGATATTTAGCAATGCATAATTCATTAAAAATTCTTCTTAAAAGGTGAGACAAGAAAGACCGTGCAAGCGCGTATTACCATAGCGATCATCAATTGTCATAGTCCGGGGGATGGAAGCCAGCACTATGTAATCTGGACCAGTAGCAGGTTGTGAACCTGGCACAGGCTGAATAATTGTGCTATTGTTGAAGCTAAGCTGATACGGATGGTCTTCAGGATTTGTTCGGTATTTTTCAGGAACAGGCTTCAGTTTAGCATTGGAAATTTCATACTCCATTTTGTCTTGTATAACATCCTCATATGCCTCTATTTCTTCATTATATAGGGTTGTTTTGATTCTACCGCCATGCAGTTATTTCACCATAATAAATGTAGAGTCAAACGCATTGTCATTATATCGTGGCTGTCTGAATATATGTTTACATATGCTGACTTTGTTTGTGGTATCTTTGAGGTACCAGCTTCTACTTGTCTACTTGTTTGGCTACACCTCGCGGCTATTCTAAAATTTCACAAATTAAATGGACATATATTTTTACTTGGGATTGTTGATGACTTATGTAGATAGGTGACTATCGGACTTAAAGTGTGGCGAGAATGAGGGTAGCTGAAGTGAGTATAAGCTTTTATAAATGGAATTTGTTAAGATTGGTTAGGTGGTTTTGCAGAAGTTGATGTCGGAAAGATGGCTACAATAGCTGAGCTTAAGCTAGCAGTGGAGAGGAGATTTTATCATTTGCCTATGAAAGGAACTGACGATATATCATGGTCTGACATTAACCTACGATTTTGTCTGTGAAAGGAAAGTAATGGTGATTTATATAAAATATATCTTTGATCTACCATATCAATCTTTTTCCGATGAAGGCGACATGTATGGGGACATTTTTGTTTATCTTATCGTGGCCAGAAGCTATTAAATGACTCTGATTTTATCAAAGATTACGGCATCAAAGATGGGGATCAGGTACTTATCTTTGCATATTTGTTTCAATCTCTTGCCTTTTGAGTATGAGGTTTCGTCAAAGTTTATGTTTTGATCTACATAATTTATGATCATGCCACTGTATGTGATGTACAATCTTGTAATAGGAAATGATACTTCTGAAAATCTATGAACCATGGTGTGTTTCTTTGCTAAGGAGTGTATTTAAGTAGATTTTGCCATGACTTAGAGAGTATCTTACTTTGGTTGAGGATCATTGTTGGAATCTATCCGATGTCCAATTACAGTTTTAAGATACAGCTATTTTCTCTTGGTCATAGGATCATAGTTATGCACCTTAGTTTTTTGACAGGGAATTTCAAATAAACTTCAAATTTTCTTTTAAGAACACTTTCATTTCTTATGCTGGTTTTTAGAGAATTGCTAAATATTGTGTAATAATTTTGAGGTAAGCAAGCCTATCTTAACTTCATGGCTTTCATAGTATCAATTCACATATTCCTAATCTAGCTTACCTAAAACATTGAACACATAAACTTGGAAATATTTCACACTTACCTCTTCATCTTCAAAGGTGATCCTCTGAAATGTTAAGTCTTTGTTGTTTGGCGAAGTCTGGCTGTTATTCTTGACTATGACCTTGAGCTTAATAGAGTACGGCCCCGTCTTATCGGTGAGGTCTTTCACAAGTTTTTTTTCAGGCTTCATGTTAAGCTGACAAAGGAAGCCATGTAACAAACATGCCAACTTGTAAGCTAAACTCCAATGCCTAAAACGCTTAATAGCAAAATAACTATGTTGAAAGCACAATGGTTACCAGGCAACTAATATGAAGTACATAATTAAGCCAACCACAAGCAAGCCATTTTCATCCAGTCATAAAAATTAGGTAGCAGGGCTAAGGAATGAAGGAAATGAATACTGCGAGCTATCCTAGTCAATAATTACAAAGAAATTCACTCACTACTGCAACAAAGAAAAAAACTGCATAAACATGAGTAACCTGTAAATTTGTTCCAAACAATGAGTAACTTGCAAATTTGTTTTAAAAAAAACCTGCACACCGCAAGTTATTCTAAGGCTCTTTGTTTTTTCACCTCAAACTCTATGTAATGTAACCAATTACAGCTTCCCGAAACATGTGCATATTTAACATAGTTCTAAACTCTCTCACTTATATGAAGTGCTACCTTAATCCATGGATAAATTAGGCACATACTCATATGTTTATCTCTTAAATGCAGTTTCCATTGGAACAGTTCACACCAATAAACGTACTCTAAAACACACATTTTGAGGGTTGTGGAGAAAAATTTGATTGCACAGTAAAACACTAAATGGCAAAATCTAATTGTGTAATATATGTAAAGAAAATAATGAGGGATACTTGAAAAAAATTAAGCAATCACATGGATTGAAGTGGACAATGAATTTAAGCAAAACTATGATACACAGAAGAAAAAGAAGAAGAAGAAGAGATTAAAAAGTATGAAGTGGACATACCTTCTATTTTTTCTGGAATTGAGGACTAAGTTTGATGCAACAATATGTGTTTGAAGCTGAAGTATGAATATCCTTATATATAAACAGCATGAGGTTGCTTGGTATGAACTTTTCTTGCCGTACAAAAGGATTATTGAAATGTCTATTCCAATCTCAGCATAAGTATAGGCCTTGCAGGTTACCATTGCTTCTATGATATTGTGTATAGTCAATCTTAAGTCTAAAATATCACATGTGTAGTCAGTTCATAGGCAGCACAGTCACAGGTCACAATCATAATCATAATAGCAGCACAGTGACAAGTCAAAATCATAATCATAATACTATATTCTTAGATGGCAGTACATATTGGTGGTTATCTGTGGGGTATTATCTACCTATAAATCTCGATTTAAATTAGTTTAAATGATTTGGTAAGGACAACGGAACTATAATAACCCGAAAAGTAAAGCCATCAAAGGCGTTTTCTGTTATAGGGCAACAATATGAACGAATCAGGCAACCCAAATATTGGGCAGAAGATGAAATTTTTAATTAGATCTTGGATGTGCAGTAACACAAAATGACTTCAATAGACGATAAGGGTGATTGAGCATTCAGCATTGTTGCTGGCCGGCGCCTTTTCAAAAAAAAAAGTTATTCGGGCTCTAGAAATTAAATCGCCTTGATTTTAGTGAACCTTATCAGCAAAAAATGCATGCAGAAATTTCTAAAGCAACAAAGGACAGTCCCCATGAAACCGTATGGAGCCTTGTCCGGGTTTGCAATATAGTCTACACGGCTCGCTGATTGTGTTATTCATGCGCCCAAAATAAAGTGGTTATGGCTAAGGCGAATTCTGCTTTAGCCTTAAACTGCATGCAAAAATCTCCAAAGTAACTAAGGGCAACTCCGATGATATAATACGGAGTTTTGTCCGGGTGTGCTTTGTAGCCTACATGGCTCACTAATTACGAACTGCAAAAACCCTGAATCTAAAAAGAAAGATTTATAATACAACTTCGTGCAGGCTACATCTCCGCCCCAATCAGTCTTCTTCCCACGATTTGCCTGCACATGCAAGAACCGTAATTCTAAGCAACATCAATGTTAGGTTATTGTATTCCTAAATACCCTAGGAACATTGGAACACAGAACTACTATTCAGTTAGATTCATAGCATAGTCCTAATATCAGGTTTCAAACATCATATTTATAGCCCTGATGCAATTTAGGCTACATGTAGCAGTTCTCTAGACGCAAATGCTACCTTCAACCAATTGCTAAATTAGTATCGCATTGTAAACGTCGGTTGTCAAATTCCAACATAGAGATAAGCAATGTGTACCTAGCATCACGGCTTTATCCCGGCTCTTCTAAGCATCTCAAAGGAGATGATATTTTTTAGCTCAGATCTATCACCTTCATCTTCGGCCATCCCATTAAGCACCTTTAGTTGTTTTGCTGTTCTGGCTCTAGAAAGCGCGACGTATAACTGTCCGTGTGAAAAACATGGCTTTGGTAGAAAAACTCCAACGCGTTGCAGTGTTTGCCCCTGAGCTTTGTTTATTGTCATTGCAAAACTAAGTTTAATTGGAAATTGTCTCCTCTGGAAATTAATGGGGAATTTCGAGCTTTTAGATGGTTTTAGAGTGATTCTTGGAAGAAAAACTCGCTCCCCAGTGTAAAAACCAGTAGAAATTTCACATTCAATCATGTTCGGGAAAAAACTCTTGCAAATAAGGCGTGTCCCATTACACAGGCCTGCTGCAGGGTCGATGTTCCTTAATAAGATGACGGGGGAATTTTTTTTAACCACCAACTCGTGTGGAGTCATTCCAGGAGGGCAAAGTGTATTCAGAAACTCAGCAGGATAGACGTTTGAGCAATCATCGACAACACTGTCAAAGCTCTTATAACAATAGCTATCCCCAGGAAACTTTTCTATCAACAATTTGTTGACAGCATCAACATCAGAATTTCTTGGCGTCAGTATTGCCCTGTCATTGAAAATGTAAAATTTGAACGAAACCTGGTTCACCTCGGGAAAACAAAGATCAACAAGTACCGGGTGGACAAGGATCACATGTTGATTGTAAGATCGGTTCGGGGGTAACTTCACATATCCGTCTCGTGGTTTGCAAGTCCCCGTTTCCAAGCTTCGATAGAAAGTCGAGAACAAGTGCACGCGCTCGAATGTTTTCTGTGAGCTGAAACTTTTGAAGGCTTGGCCAGATTTCAGAACTAACTATGCTAGCATCTACAGCCTCTTGTTGAGTACGACGTGGCAAAACAGGTAGCACCTGCCGAAAATCGCCACCGAAAACCACTATTTTCCCCCCAAACAAAACTGGACTACTACATACATCCTGGAGCAGCAAATTAACAGCCTGAATGTTCTCTTTTTTAGCCATTGAGGCCTCATCCCAAATTATGAGTGAAGCTTCTCTTAATAAGCAAGCTAGGCTGCCCTGTTTTGGAACATCACAGGTTAATGACTCATCAGTATCCAGTGGTATTTTGAATCTGGAATGAACAGTCCTACCAGTCGGTAAATTGGACGCTGCAATCCCTGACGTTGCGGTTGGCAAACATATCTTTCCCATTGAACGAACCTTTGCATACAACGCACCGTATAAGAAAGTTTTCCCAGTCCCACCCGGGCCGTCAATGAAAAAGGCTCCTGGCCTCCCATTCTTCACATGTTCCATTATTGCTTTATACGCAGCATTGACTCATTTGGCCTACATTTAATTCTTTCCTAGATGCTAGTTGTGCAAGAGGCACAGGAGCATTAAGAGCGTCAGTAATATCCCGGGTGCCTTGCACTACCGCATCTTCTTCAAAATGTAAGTGTGCGAGGCCGAAGTCCGCAAATGTCTTACCCATGCCTTCCAAATACTGCTCTACTTTTGTAGCTGTCATCAGCAAGATCTTGTGCCCGTCATCACCATAACGTTTTTTGAAGTCTTCTGAGAGCGCTGGAAAATATTTGTCCCAAAAATTTTGGGGGTTGTTTGGGGAGCTGAATATCAGGATTGTTGCGAATAGCCGTCGGAGAGCATGTGGCATTTCTACCTGAACGGCCTCATCCATGCAACTTTCCGCCACATTATCCTCCTCGAGTAATCCTCTTCTAAGAGCGGCTTCCTGAAACGATGCAGAAACGACGTCGTCAACCGTCAACAAGTCTTCGAATGATTTTGGCCCTCTGACATGTGCGAGCAATACCCTAAGGTAGTAACGCTCCCCTTCTCCGGGAGCAGCATGTGCAACTCTTCCAATAGAAATTCCACGTTCCCTTGCTCTCCAGCCCGTTCGGTTTCCATCCCAAACAAAATGTTCTGGGAATTCACTATATAGGTACTTTGGTCCGTCGTCGTTTTCACAGTTTGCGCGGAAAAATTCAGTCAACATAGTCTTTGTTCTCTGCTCATCAGCAACTATGTCTTCTAACGATTCATGATTGGCAAACCTGATGAGCTGACTATTAGGCAAATGCACGGGCAGTGGCTGAACAGGTGGGTACGTGTCAAAAAGATGAAATCCAAATATTCTCCAAGCCGCTTCTGGGGGAGAAACCCACCTACCAGCTTGGTACCTCTCTATCTCATCAACGAACGTAGCTGGTCCTTCACCCGCAACATTGAATGAGATGCGATCATGACCTTTGTACACGTACTTGTAAAGATACTTCACTGCTTTGATGGTAGTACACACTTCCATATTCATGTGGCAGTCAAACATTGCAAGAAGGTAAGGGTTATAAGGAATGACTGATCGATTGTCCATTTGAACCTTGCGCACAAGAACAGTTTCACGGTGTCCTTCTTCTATACAATGGGTAACAGTCTTTGCCACTTGTTGTGTAGTCTTGGAACTTCCTTGGATACCCAGATTTGCAGTACCTCTTCCTGTCTTTGGTTTTCATGCATGCACAGTCTGGAAAGTCGTCCCCGCACGGTCCATGCATCATATGCTTAATAACAGCTGCCCTCAAATGTGCGTTATCTTGCGAAGGAATTTCCGCACACACATATTTGTCAAAACTTTCTGGATTTGTAATCTTATAATCTTTTTTGAGAATAATCAGAAAATGTGCATGAGGCAGGCCGCGTTTTTGGAACTCTACAACATGTATTATGGCTGCCACTTCCCCAAAAACCTTTTTTTCCATTATTTCCTTGCGCAATGCCGTTAATTTGGCATTGAATATCCTTGCTACCAAATCTGGTCTATTATGTGCCAGCTCACCGGGTGCCAACTCTGATTTTATCTCAGACCAGTTAGGATTACAGGTCATGGTTAAGAATAAATCAGGCTTGCCATATTTCTGCACAAGGGCCATCGCATTCAAATACCTACGCCGCATATCCCGCGGCCCACCGAGAAAAGAAGGCGGAAGAATCATTCTCTTCCCAACATTTGACGCACTATTTTCGCCAAGCTCCAATGTGTCAAGAATGCCCTGGTAGAGGTCTGCTCGAATCGCATCTTGGTTCAATCGAAAAAAGTCAAGTCTTGTGTTCTCAATTTTCACATACATATCAACAATGAATTGCTGGAATAGCCTTCCGCCTCTAAGTAAGAAGTTACCAGGCCGAATTTGAAATTTGTAAGCATAGTACTCTCGGCATGATATGCACTTGTCAGCCTTTGTGTGCCTCCTAGCAGCGTCTGTACAGCATTGGACAAGTATTATGACCAATACAAACATTGTGGACAGTGATTAGAAGAAGACAGTGCATCATATAATTGTTAATGCCTATGTCCATATTTAACATTTGCACTCATTATACTTTTCTAGAAAAAAATCTAACAGAGGCGTCTTTGATGATGATGTTTACTAAGGTTGCTTTTGATAAATTGCAGTCAAAATATGCTGCAGCACAAACTTATATATTAAATATGGCTATAGGTACTATATTAGACCAGGAAGCAGCACAGCTTCTACACCTAGTTATGCACATCATGAGACATTGACTTAGTAGTTACTTGGGCGTACATGAAATACCAATCCGCTGATATTTAACAAGCATCGTTCTAAAAACACTAAACTAATATGCTTTCCTCCCCCAGTAAACAAAGTAACCAATTCAATCCAAGACCCAAATAATAAGACACGATTTTCACCAGGAAGTAAATAATTAAACCTTGTCTATATGTCTTTGATGATGATGTTTACTAAGGTTGACAACAAATAACATAAAGCAACACCTTTAGTTTAGCCACTTACTTTGAACCTCAGCTGCAATCAATATATTGGGTTCTTCATCCATCGCCGCTGAAATTGGAAACTGAACATCTTCAAATGTGCCCGCAGTAGTAGCCGACACCTTCTTAAGCCCTTGTCGCCACCCGCTTTCTCCCCTTGGTAATAGCAGTGGATATTGCAGCGGATCATAACAGCCATAGTAATGTTTAATTCTATGTGTGTGGTCAGCTTTTCCATATGCAACTATGTGTGGTCCTTCATTTCCTTCATATGATGTACTGTCTACCCACACTGCAGCCACCTCGTCAGAGGTAGGTGCATTGTAAACGCGCTGGTCTTGTCCTGGGTTAGAGTTGATCATAATCCGTGTATCCTGGGTGACCTCGACTTCCCGAAGAGACCTAAAGAACCTACCGTAAGGGTTTGCATCCATAAGGCCCATCAATGACGTAATTAGTCCATCTTCTAGTTGAGGGAACAATCCAAGCCGATTAGCCTTCTCATGTTGGCCATCGTAGAAGTACAACTGCAAATACCTAGGTATGCTGTCCATGGGTATTAGATTAGGAAGATTATGATAGACCTGACCATGTGCTTTGAACACGTAAATGCCCTTATGAGTCTGCGCATCAAATGTGCCGCCAAGAGATGTGAATGCAAATAGGTTATTATATAATCGCGAATATGTTTGGAAATGCAGGGCATCTGAGTCACTTGCAGTAAAGAGGCGCATCAGCTCATCTGGGTAATCATTGCACGCCAAACTAACCTCGCCGTCGCAGCAACAAAATCCTTTGGTCTCGTACTCAAATTTTTTAGCATGGCATTTCTGGCATCTTGTCGAAGGTTTGAGCTTACGTGCCTCGGTTAGTATAGGTTTACCGCCCAGCGCGTCATGTGTGTCTGCATAACAAAATTAGCGACTGTTGATGAGTTTGTTACCTTTGGCAACACCGGTATAAGAAACGGAGAACTGTTCGGTAGCCACAACAGAGCGTGCAAAATTAACACACACGATTTATAAAATATTTACTCATAATCGGCAATAAATCTTACCACCTAGTACATTGCATAGCCGAAGGGGTTTCAAAAAAAAAATCTTATCTTGAATATGGAAAGCTCCATGGCAAAAGTAAACAATTCCTTACTCACTTTTTGGTCTCCTACGGCGCTGTCGCTTAGCAACTGGAGGTTGTTGCATCGGTACTTCAGCAGGCGCTGGTGCTCGTCTGGATCTATATGGAATATCCTCTGAAGCCCTGGATGAGCCCTCACCTGTGTCCGCTTGCACATTAGGCACCCGCCTTTGCCTCTTGCCTTTCCTGATAGTCCGTGCTGATTCAGCTACAGACAACCATTTTTAAAGGGTTGTAGTCAACATTTTCTGCCACATTCTCAACATAATTTGTCCCGAACGCCTTTGCAAGGTTACAGTAGGTTCGTAATGCATTTGTCCAGCTAGTTTGGTTCGATTATAACTTGTATTCTTCAATTGCGCCGTTAGATGTTTAGCCATACGTAAACAACCTGAAAATTGAGCCGACCATTGCAAAGACGTGGCACTAAAAATCGTGACTACCGAACATAAACACAGTAGAATTAAATGTCTGTATTAACTAATGGCAAACCTGTATCCTCGTTAGCTTCCATCAGCACCTTTATGAATTTCCCCGCACAAACAACTGGCTGCTTGCCTTTAATCAGCAGGCAATCTTACATACAGTTGGTGAAACCCGGCTAATGGTTAATTCCTGCACCACACAATGTTGTCAAGCACACAGTTCAATGGCAAGCATTTTAGATGATATATCCAACCATTGGTCCATGCAACAACACAACAAATAACCTGGAACATGCATGCATTTTTTTTTCTTCCACAAGTATTTTCAATGTTTTTAAGCAACACTTTCATCATGTCTCGATTGCACAAATTTGATCTTACACTTTCATTTTATCTTGTTCATTTCCCGTCATTCTCATAGGCGAACACACATAGAGTTGCATTCAATTTTATTTAGTATGAAAAGGACCACCCAATTACACATTTTAAAAGAGACCTTAAAAACACACACATGGGATAATAAGTCTTTTATTATAGCCATAAACAGGAACAACGTTGCTTTGCTTACACCCCGGCCACAAAATACATTTTCTAACGCCAAAAAGGAACTAATAACCAAACTTCAACTATGTTACCAACTCTACTATGTAGGCAACAAAGTTGAACATTAGCCAATCCCAAAAACTAATGAACGCTACAAGGTATAGCAACAGACTTGCTGATCCTAAGTACATTATTATAATTAGCTAAATAATAGCGCGGGTTCGCTAGACCCGCTAAACACCAACGCTACAACGTAGACTTGCCAATCCTAAGTACATTATTATAATTAGCTAATTAATAGTGCGAGTTTGCCTAGATCCACTAAACACCCTCCTCTACTCCTCGAGAGACGCCTGCACCTTTGCCTACAAGTAGCACATCAGCATTGGGTATCTGATACATTGGGCCCTTGTTTGTAGATGACGATGCTGTGGCCATCCAAATAGACTTAAGCTTTTTGGGAGGTGGTGGCAGCGTCAGGCCAGTGCAGATCTGGTTTTCCGGGCCATCAGGTGTGAGATACCCTTCTCCTGAGGGTGCTGCCAATGCCCTTAGCTCTCTTTCCATCTTATCCTTAACAGCCAAGTACCGTTCGCGCTCCACACCACACCTCATTTCGGCATAAATCATATTGTAGTAGTTTGCGTCTTTCACACCAAAGCCATAGATGGTTTCGAGGTAGGCAACAATTTTTTTAGCCAAGGACCGCCTAGCCTTTTCGAGAGTAGGGGAGCACTCCCCAATAAAGTGGCACACCTTATTGTAGCTGTTTTACCAATTAATCCTCAAGGTACAAACACGGCTATCATTGTCAAAGACCAGGTCCTCAACTTCAGTTACACTAATCTGGAAAGCCGTGAAAATCTGGATCAGAAGCTCCCAAAAGTCAATGCTTACTATCTTAGCCCCATTTCCGAGCGTATGGTTATTTGGGTCAGCGGCTCCTAACATACTAACTCTAGCTGGCACCCTCTTTATCAACTCAAGAGCTGTCCTCTTGTCCTTATAGAACCTTGAACAGGCCTTGTACATCTCCCTCCTTTCCAGGTTCACATCGTCCACTATCACCCTCCCCTTCTGGACTAAGTAATCCACTGCCTGCTCAGCAGCATCCTCCTCAGATTCAGCAAGAGTTGCCTTAGGGGCACCACTAAAAGAATATGCAATTGGGCTATGGCTCCTCCTAAGCAACACGCAAAACAAACATTTTGTGTCATGTTAAATCGGGCAAGATAGCGGTTCAGACCAGCCTGACTCCTCCTCGCAATATTGCCCAAAAGAACACGGTATGAAATCTTTGAGCATTGATCGTGTGATGCCATCCTTAGCCTAACCTGTAAAGCGAATAAATTAGTAACCCAACAAAACCCACCCGTGGCTATTATTCTTCCCTAAGAAATACACCGGGAATCCTTAATAGGCTACTGTGGTTTGAATAAACATCTGCAATACTTCTTCAATTGGGCAGGTCCACTGACTCCAGACCAACTACACTACAACACGTTCCATGTGCTCCTAAACAACCAACATCACAACCCCATCAGTCAGCCTATCTGTGGAAACCATACAACCACACTAACGGACGAACAGGTGAGGGGTCTAAGCATACACATCTGTAATATGAACTATGCTACATTGTAACTAATCAAAGTTCAGGTTCCAAGAACTTGTATGTGCCGGTTTGGCACTTCAGAACCTGCAAACAAAAACAAGTCGTTCCCCATGCCGCACCATTTTTCGCTAACGGTGGCCTAAAATTTGTAAAAAAACACCACTCACACAAACAGGACCATCCACTATCATCACTACCATCACTGATAGCCATCACCTACATGGTAATATTCTCACAACCACAGCATACCCATCTAGCATACCCATCTCTGTAAACGTCACCAAAGCATATTCATCTACGTAAGCACTTAGGTTGACTCAACAGAGGGATGAGCATTTAGTAATCTTAACCATCATTCTCATAACTCAAGCATTTTTTTAAAGTCTAAGACTTTCCTCTTTTTAGCATATAATGAATACTTAGGACTATACCAAAACACACATAGCTCTGGTTAGTGAATACAATGTGCACACTCTGGTACCATGGCTGTAACTTTAGAAACGCTTTAAACCCAAGGAACATTGAACCTATCAGTTATGACTGTCAACCAGAATTATAACACCTTACACCAAGAACATACAAACTATAGACAACTTATTTTGCAAAGTAAGCAAAGATTTGCATAGTTGACCATTTATTTTTCAATGGTAATGCACAATAAGCAAAAGAGAAGCCTAGATAATAACCTTGAAACTCACCTAATAATACAAAAACAAAGCCAAACCTAAGAACACAGAAACAATTTTGAAGGGAAGTAAGCAAAGTTTAGCAAGTACCTCTTGAAAATATGATAACCTCAATGCTGCAATGCCCTGCACAAGAGAATTCAAACTATTATGTTCACCCCTTTATTTTGAATGGCAAGTCACAATAAGCAAAAGAGAAGGCACAACTATTTTTTTAAAACTTTTTTACTACTACCAAAACAGAGAGAAAGGTTTACCTATGCAAGGAAGATAAGCATTTACCTTGCTTACATACACTAAGCCAGCTTATATATAGTAGGAGTAAGGATACTAAGCATTAGCAGCTACCCCACTTTACAAGGGCATGGTAACTCAAATCACCTTGCCACCTCTCCTAATTGTAAGTACGATGTAACCCTACTTGGTCAGCTATACTGATGTGATTAGTCTCTAAGGTTTAAGGTTATTTCTTTTGCCACAAGGGACCCCAATGCTTAGCAAATCTAAACTTGGTCAACTATACTGATGTGATTAGTCTCTAAGGTTTAAGGTTATTTCTTTTGCCACAAGGGACCCTAATGCTTAGCAAATCTCTGAAATTGCATTGTTATAAGCTAAATCCATAGGATGTGTCAAATCTTATGCAATCATGTTAGTCTATAATTTAATAGTCCACTCAATTTCTACTGATATAGCCTATTATTAGCATGTCCTTCACTCAATTTCTACTGATACAACCTATTATTAGCATGTCCTTTTTTGTCTCTTCTGCTAATTTTCTTTGAAATCAAAAAATACCAAGCACACCATTCATTTTAAAAAATGATTATTATTTGATATTAATAAACAAATCGATTTTTTTTTGGTAAGGAACAAAAGTCCCTGTACAACAACACTACTAACTCTTAATCAATCAATTCGAAAACAAGATTCATAACAGCCCAGGTATATAGTAGGAGTAAGGATACTAAGCATTAGCAGCTACCCCTACTTGGTCAGCTATACTGATGTGATTAGTCTCTAAGGTTTAAGGTTTTTTTTTTGCCACAAGGGACCCCAATGCTTAGCAAATCTAATACACGTGAGTCATGGTTACCTAAAGTCATTAAAATGGCCCTCTGAAATTGCATTGTTATAAGCTAAATCCATAGGATGTGTCAAATCTTATGCAATCATGTTAGTCTATAATTTAATAGTCCACTCAATTTCTACTGATATAGCCTATTATTAGCATGTCCTTCACTCAATTTCTACTGATACAACCTATTATTAGCATGTCCTTTTTTGTCTCTTCTGCTAATTTTCTTTGAAATAAAAAAACACCAAGCACACCATTCATTCTAAAAAATTAGTACTAATTTATATGACCGTATAATTTTTTTTATCCATCATTGAAAGCCAAATAACAATAAGTTGAAACTACATCCGAAACTGCCTTGAAGTGAAGAGTCGAAGTAACATAGAAAGTATACCTGCTTCTTATTTTGTATAATTTTGTTCAGGGTCTCAGGAGAACTCGAGCCATCCATATCATCTTCCACGGAATCCTCCGCTTTCTTAGGACTTTCATCGGATGTGACGGGGCTTGCACCCTTGTACAGTAACCTTTCCTTACGCCAGCTCTGGTTCTCCGTCCAGTTATACCACCCTGTACAGACAGTCTGGGTGTGCTCACCACCAAGGATGATAGCGATCTCTCCTTCCTCTTAGCAGGCAGCGATATTGCCAGGGCCATTTCAGGAGCCTCAATCTTTCTTCTTTTGAAAGGAAAAACCTTGGCCCTGATATCTTGGAGACTGTGGTCTGGCCTGTATTTCACCAACGGGTATGCCGTAGATAGAGCATGAGATACACGGAAAGTAATTTTAATTAGGGCATCACAAGTTAGAACAACACAAAGATTTCATTAGGCTTTGTTATCTACTACAGTGATGGTAGACAGATTCTCGTATATGATTCATTTATATCACCAAGGCCATTAATAGAGCTGAATAAGTGACAAATTGCCATTAAATCGCCCATCCCATGCGACACCAATAGAGCCGAGTAAGTGAGGATGCCAAAGCGAGCTATGGCGCCAACGAATAGCCATGTTCAATCCATAAACTGGAACTATCCGCTCCGTTCCATTTATGAATTTGCCCTGGGTATAGAATTATTTACAGTTCATACAAAAGCATGCTCCTTTGCATTGCATCTCAGTGCACTTTGCGCCTTATACTTCCTGAAAATAAGACTAAAGTTGTTTACAAACCCAAGTTGTTTACAGACCCGACGGCCACAACTACGTCTGTATGAGATGTTTCAGAAATTATTGTCAGGATCTACTCGGGTAGCCTTGGGGCAGATTAGTTTAAGGTGTAAGAGAGGAAAGGAGGGCATAAGAAGCAGAGAAGTGGAGAGATAAGGAGTGTGCAATTGGAATAATTGTAATTTTTAGTGAAACGATGTGCTTAGGAAGCAAAATGCCAAAGCTATGCCGTCTTTCAATTAAAAAATTGCAAGGAGAATCATGGATGTGGAGCAAGGGGACCTTACCTAAACGTGGAGCAGATTACACGTGGACTGTTACCTTTATACCTTACATGAGTAAGCAGAAGCCCAAAATAGACATAGCCCAAGTAAACAGCCAAACTGACAAAGGAGAGCAAATAAGCACAGCCCAAGTAACGGCCCATTAAAGTAGAGCAATTATGTACTGTTCATCGATGAACAGTTATATGTCTTACCCACTTTTAGGTAAGGTGTATAGATATTGTAAATCCATTATCTTTTTCATTATTGCACGGAAAGAAGTAATATTCATAGCTAATATACAATATTTAATAAAAGAACTAAACTTGTATCCGACTCAGCAAGCTAAGTGTGACGGATCAGTCATAAATATATATGCATCGCTTACATGTTTTTCAGTCCAAAAGAATACAATAATTTCTATATGAGACGGTGTTATTGTGTAAACACACAACTCGTTTATTAGCAACAAATGAACCTAACAAAAAAAAAAAGAATAAAATGGTACTCGTGCTATCTAACAATGTGGCATTGATTAACAAATCACTTGCTTGATCTTCATCCGCCTTTGCATTCCTATAATTGTAAACCTATTAAGAAAATAACAATAACAACAAACATTAACAACAAACTAAGAAAATTAATCATATAGAATAATACGAACAATAATGAGCATCAAATAAAAATAAAGTTCTCTAGAGGGATATATAAATGAGATTCTATAATGCTAGGTGGTGATTGTTGAGACCCATGAGAGATTGAGTATGAAGATAAAAATGAATCAATGTTGCTATTTATAACCGGCAAACAAACAACTAAGTTATTGTTATTAGGTCAAGAGAGGAGGGAAAAGGGTGAGGGGAAAACAAACAGTTTAAAGAATTTATAAAAGTAATGACTCCTTTATTGTAGAGTATTCATATCTTTCTTAAATATTATAATTATTATAACAATTAAATTGAACATTTGCCTCTTTTTTTTACTACTTTTGTTTTGTTTACAATAGATTACTACATATCATTTTATAGAGATTAGAGGCTGCCACATGGCAAATAGAGAATACTCATGTTTGCCTTTTTATAATATTGTATAGATAAAATAGATAGATGGGTAAAGAATTAACCACCATCGTAAATAGAAGAATTTATGAGAAATAAGACATTAAATAGAAGAGTTGATCACTTAAACTTGCTTTGAGTTTTTTGCTTTTACCTTTATCTTCAGTTACAACTTACAAGTGCATAATTGCTTAGTCTCTTGGCCTTTTACCTGCTTCAGTTTCAAGTGCTACAAAGTTTCAATTGATTGTAATCAACGTAAAAGATAAGAGATGACTTAGAGCTTTGATTTGTGTTCAGATGCTGACATGGACTTTTAAGAGTGCAAGGTGACATTTTGTAATTCGATGTGGCATTTAATCTATGATCTACGTGGCTTTTAATTGCCATTTTAGCTTAACCTTTTAATAAAGTGTTATAGATTTAGGAATTAAGATAAGAGGTAAGTTAAAGGCCCTTTTGAATGGGAGATAAGTAGAGATTGTGAATGGTGAGCGTGAAAATTTATTAAACCAAAAGATACGGTTACTTACAAATTTAGTTTGAAGAATTGTAGGAGGTGTGATGTAGTGAGTAGACTATACAACCAGTTTTATAGTCAAGAATTTTAGCTCTATGTCGCTATTTCAAGAGTCGCAAGCAAAAAGGGATTGAAGATTCTGATTTGCGATAATGATAAACGCGTGTCCAATAGAACAAATAACGTAGTCTATAAAGAAGTTTTTGAGAAGCTATAGTTCAATTAACTTATGATTGTACCCCATAACAGTTTTTTGTTGTACTTATTTCTTTCCAATTAGTCTACTCTTGTTAACTCTTTGATTTTGAGACCATTTTTTCTGCACGTCTAGAATTCCGAAATTAATACTAACATGAAAAAGCATCCCCTATTAACAACCCTACTTCTCAATCCTAAACGACAGCCCCGTGCAATTTACACGGGCATAAAAGTATAAAACTAGTAAGTTGTTAAAAACTAATCCGAAAATAACCCAAGCCGACCCGACCCGAACCGACCCGAATTCTTGAAAACTGTTTTAGAGTAAATCGATATGCTCCGTTTTAAATACGGAGTTCGTAGTAACTCAAAGTTGAGTTGCAACAAATTTCTTCTTCAAACTGAACACGTTTCTCTGTCACCTTCTCTTTCAATCATCAGAAAATCAAAACCCTAGAAAATTGAACTCAAATCAACGAATCAAAGCTGTAGATTCTGATAATCATCCTATTCCTTAACCAATATTTGGTATTTCCTTAATCTCTATAATTTCTTCTAAGTTAAATTTATCAAGCACAAGTTTTACATGATCATATTAGTTTATCAAGCTTTTTGCACATTTCTACTGTTACATATCACTAAATTAGCCATGAAAAATTGATTGAGATTGTTCTTGTTGATGCAATTGATAATTTCTGTGTAGGTTATGGTGAATTGCTGATTTTGTGTTGAATTGTTGATCGGAACTTTGTATATTGAGTTTTATTATCAGAGAAGTTTAGGTTAGAGCTCATTTCAGTGTAGGCTATGTTACTCAGATTCCCTTAAGATTATGATATGCTCATAGTCTAATGTTCTTACTCGTTTGACGTTTTGAAATCCAAGTTTCAAAACTTTTCACCGCGAATATATTTTTAATAGAAAAAGAAAAGTCTGATGGGGAGATCATTAAATTGTGGAGGAATTTATTGAAATGATGTGTGTAGGTGTTACGCGTCACTACGTAATTTTACTGCTGGGTTGGGGCTGTAAATTGGCCTTTTTGGAGTTGTTCTGGTTAAAATACACGTTGGCTCAATGTTGGTTGGTTAGCCTAAATGTTCAATTTATCATATTCTTGAAGAATCCGTCAACTTCGTTTGATAGGTTGGATCAATGCTTTCTTTTAAGACATGATGAAATGTATGAACGGTGGCAAAAGAGAATCTGAATGAAACGGAACTAGTTTCAAGATTGTTTAATTGCGGCAATGTTATTCCCAAAAATTCCTGGGTCATGATAACCTAGTAATCCTTTTGGTGCAGGAGAGACGATTAGCTTAGGTGAGAGATAATTCAGGTAAATGTGGGGGAATGTAGCCTTAGCGTTGTTGTATCTATCGGATTTATTCGGATCACAGTTGATAAACCAATGTGCCCTTGGTAACTTTAAGCCACTACATGAATTGACAACCTATGTTGATGTTTTCCGCAGGAATAATGAAAGGTGTGAGAGCTGGTAAAACACCAATTTCAGGCGATATTTAGTTTGAGGAGGTGCTGCTGCTATGATGATATTGAAAAAGGTTTTCAACAAGTCGATTTCGAGAAGGGCTTGCTCATCTTTTAATTTAACGTCTATGTCGACTGTTGAAGATCAATTTGGTCTTCAGAAATGGTCTAGAACAAATGGTGTTACAACCAGAAGCTTGTTTTCTGTAAGTAATGTTATAGCAAAAGATTCAGAAGCTTATGGGGATTTTTACTTTGGAGAAGGGACTAAGCAGCTTCTGGTAGCGGTCAAGTGAGTAGACAGTTCATACACTATGGCTTTAAATTACTACTCCCTCCATCCCATAGTTATTGTCCCCCTTTCTATTTTGAGAGGGTTTAAGGAAAATGGGTGAAATACTTATTCTTCCACTAAAATTATAGAAAATTGAGACGATAGTGTTATGATGGAGAGGGGATATTTAATAATCTAGGGGCAATATTGGATGTTCAAACTTTTTCATTACTAAATTTTGAAAGGGGACAATTAAATTGGAATAATGTTTGGCAGAAAGGGGAGAATAAAATTGGGATGGAGGAAGTATTCAGATATTGACTTTAGTTATTGTGAGTTTCCGACATGCCTTTACTTGCTGAGCATTTTATATTAAACCAATTGCGTTTAGCTTTATGTAAAAGAAACAACATGCTTTCTCAATTGTTTCTTGTTATGAATGCTGTTTAGTGAAGTATATTTATACTCAATCTGATTTTTTAATTTAGTCACCCTTTCATAGGATTGACTTTACTAGAATGAAATTTTGTTTGATTGGCACTCTGTCATGATGTAATTTTCTAGGTTCCCTTTCCAATGTGACTGATTTTCTTGGCCAAAAATAAAGCTCACTGGTGCCTGAAAATTACTTTGGTTTCAGCACCCGTTCATCTCAAGGATGATCACGTGTGGGTCCAATCTCCATCCATATGAGTTCTATGTAAAGTTGTAAGGGTAAGATTATTGGTAGTCTTGAGACAAGACTTTCATAAGTCTTAAGACAAGACTCACTCAAGACTACCAATAATCTACTCAAGTCTTAACAAAGTCTTAAGTTGAGTCTTGGAAATCCAAGACTCAACTTAAGACTTTGGGTGAGTCTTGACCCCACATTAAAGGAAATTATCCAATGAATGCATCCCATGTGTCGTTTCTTTTTTTTTGTAAAAAAAGAATAAACTGAAAAAGTAGAGTCTGGGGTGAGTCTGACGGATAATGTATAAAGTCTGAGGTGGGTCTGAACAATAAAGAAATAACAAAAATTAGTGGAAAGCTGATGTGGTAGAGTCTTAAGACTTGGGAGAGTCTGACTGATAATCTTACCCTAAACTATCAGCAAGGACTCTTATTTAGTTACTTTATCTTGGAATCAGGAATGATTATTGGTGATTTCTCTTGCATTTGCATAAATCTTCTTGTATCTTTGTTACTCTATATTTATGGTGGCGTATATTTTTGTGATTTTCTAAAGATTTCGGACTTCTTACCCTTCAACACTGCTCTTGACATGCTAGCTAACATTTTCCTGCAATTTGGTTTAATGTCTCATTTTCCAGTTCTGAAGTTGTAAGAACCAAAACTTCAAGGAGAACGACAATGAGGGACATACTCTTAGAACCTAGGTCACCTGCTTTTCTGAAGCAGCAGCAGCAGGGAGTGGTTAGAAGTTGTTCTGATGCCCTGGCGTCACACACTCGTAACTACAGTTCACTAGGCATTGATACGTTTCCAGGATACAGTCAGAGTAGGGTACGTGGAATCACACTTCTGATGCGATCTGTTGTGACTTATAACATATAATTAGTTAAACTTTTTAGAGTTCCTTTACTTTAATTTCTTCAATTGTTTAATATGTGAAACAGTGCAGGGGCCACTTTTACAGAAGTTGCCGAAATGTGTGAAGATAGTAGAAGTTGGACCGAGAGATGGCCTCCAGAACGAGAAAAGTATAGTACCTACTGATGTAAAAATCAAGTTGATAAAGATGCTTGCTTCTTCTGGCCTGTCGGTTGTTGAGGCTACTAGTTTCGTGTCCCCTAAATGGGTGCCTCAAGTAAGTACTTCTCTGTGATTCTGTTGAGTGCAGATATTCATTACGAAATATCTTGATGTAATGTGTCTTAGTTCTGACATTTAAACAGTGATCTGTTTTTGTAATCGTGTATGGGCCCTCTTATAGTCCCAACTGAAATGTTAAGTCAATATAAAATGTATTGTTGAAGAATTATTCTTTTGTAGCTTGCAGATGCGAAGGCCGTCATGGAAGCAATCCGACATCAAGGTGGTAGGTTTCCTGTACTGATCCCTAATCTCAAGGTAAGCTTTTTCCATGGTTGTGTATAGGCCTGGCAAAACACACCTGGCCCATGTGAATAACTTGAATACGGCCTGTTTGCGATGTTTAGTTGTGTCTCCAAATCTTCATTGAGGTATTCTGGTGAAAGTTAGCCACTGCTAATTTTCCAATTTTGTTAAAGCAGGGTTTTGAAGCAGCCGTTGCAGCTGGTGCCAAGGAAGTGGCGATTTTTGCTTCAGCTTCAGAGTCCTTCTCAAAGTCAAACATTAATTGTAGCATTGAAGAGAGTCTCAAACGATACCATGATGTAGCTATTGCTGCAAAGAAACACTCTTTGCCTGTTCGTGGGTCTGTATGCTTGTTTATTACCTGTACATTTTTTAGTAGCATTATGAATGTACTTTTGTATGTAATACTTGAAATGTCTCTCAGGTACATATCATGCGTTGTGGGGTGCCCAGTTGAAGGAACCGTATCTCCATCTCAAGTAGCATATGTTGCTAAAGAGCTATCTAACATGGGATGTTACGAGATCTCTCTTGGTGATACAATAGGTATCGGGACGCCTGGTATGTCCTATAGCTCTTGAAGTTCATACTTTGGGGATTATTGCTGAATAATGTGAAATCTTGCTTTAACTAATTTGATAGATAACCAACACGAGTCAACTGAATTGATCTTAGTAGCGAAGGAAAAGCTGCAATACCCCTTTTTAGGATTTCAGTTTTCAACAACAAAGCTTTAAGGCTTATTTGGATGAGGAGTTTTGGAGGGAAAAGGAGGGGAGGGTAGGGGAGGGTAGGGGATACAAAATCCCCTGTTTGGATAACAAACAGCGTAGGAGGGAAATGGAAGCGAGGGATTTGGAGGGATACATTTTCCCTCCTCCTAGCTTAATCAAAATCCCTCCAACAAAGGAGAGATTTGGAGGGAAAACTCCTTTCCTCCATTCCCCTCCCCTTCCTTTTCTTTCAATCGTACTATCCAAACACACCCTCCCCCCACTTATCTTTCCTATGTTAGAAGGATTGTAATTTCCCTTCTCCATTTTCCTTATACCCTTAGGATGTGTTTGGATTGCAAAAGTGGAAGGAAAGGGAGGGGAGGGAGAAGGAGGAAAGGGGAAGGGAGGGAAGGGAAGGGGTGGGAGAATGAGGTGTGGGTGTTTGGATACAATTTCCCTCCAAATCTTGCCTATTGTGGAGAGATTCTAATTTGCCTTGGAGGAGGGAAAATGGATCCCTCCAAATCTCCCCTCTCCATTTCTCTCCACCCTTATTTGTTATCCAAACAAGGAATTTTAACTCCCCTACTATCCCTCCCTTTCTTTTCTCTCCAAATCCCTTTATCCAAACACACCCTTTATTAGCTTTACCAAACAAGGGATTTTGTTTTATGTATTCCTCCCCTCACCTACAAATACTTCAGTCCAAAGAAGCCCTTAATTCGCATATGATAGTTCCCCTACTATAGTTGATTTTTTTTTTTTTTTTTTTTTTTTTTTTTTTTTTAATAAAAATGTGCATGTAATATTGCTACTCATGGCAAGGACATTTTGAAAAGTTTATCTTAGCTTAAATCTTTAAACAGGACACACATCTAGAAATCGACTAAAGCAAAAATGTTCTTAAATCAACTTACTATGATGACACACATAGATCCGATTGTTGTGTCTGTAAAACTTGTTCACTGGAGTCAGCAGTTGAAAAATTATGGTGACAGTCTTCTTCCTAGAGGAAATCATTGGTCAAATCACTCATTTGGTTTAAGAAATGTGTTCTCTAGGAGCTTGAGGTTAATAAGTTGTCATTTATATCTAATCACTGCTTAGCGTTCTCTATTCCTTTCGTTTTGTATTGAGATCAGCTTCCTTTGTCTTTCATTTCTGCTTTTATCTCAGGTACTGTTATTCCAATGCTTGAAGCTGTTATGGATGTTCTCCCTGTTGAGAAGCTTGCTGTCCATTTTCATGATACATATGGACAAGCTCTCTCCAACATCCTCATCTCCCTTCAAGTAAGAAAATCTTAATGGGATGTTGGATTATAGCTTGTAATATTTTGTTCTTAGAAGTTAGAACTCTAAAAGAATTGTTGGATTGTATAATCTTATACGGTTTTTTGTAGTCATACTCTCCGTGTCCCAGTCATGTCAATAGTTTACATTTGCTTTTGAATCGTTTTTTTATGTTAGCAAGTGCAAGTGAACTAGGGATTCTAGCATTCATTCTACCACACAAAACATATTTAAAAAGAAACATAATCTATTGACGGATCAAAGTGGAATACATAAAGTATTGGTAGGGACAAAGGTAATACACTTTTTTTTATATGCCAAAGTTTTGAAATTCTTCCCCCTCCCCACCCCCTTTCCGAACATACTATTGTCCAGTTTCGGGTTTTGCAGGGTAATCGTGCCTTCACTAGCTGCGAAACCATATCATTAATTTCTTTTCTGTTCGTTTTCAGATGGGCATTAGTGCAGTGGATTCGTCTATTGCAGGCCTTGGTGGCTGTCCATACGCTAAGGGTGCATCGGGTAACGTAGCCACTGAGGATGTAGTATATATGCTCAATGGACTAGGAGTAGAAACTAACATCGACATGCAGAAACTCTTACTGGCTGGTGATTTCATCTGCAAGCACCTGGGACGGGCATCTGGGTCAAAGGCGGCCACTGCGTTGACAAAAACCCTTGCTCATGCATCCAAGTTGTAAGAAACTCATACCTCTTCTTTTCTGTACATTTTACCTGGAAAATTCATTTATGTAATATGTATCCATTTGGAATGGACTATGTTTCCTTCGACCAAAACTCTTCTTGGCACTAATTTTATGTGCTTTTTATTACGCTTACAATTGGAGTGAACCTTGTTGTCTATAAACTTGCCAATTCTAGAAGACTTAAGCTAAGCCATTTATTTAGTTTGGGTATATCACTACGATTATTATGCTCTTTGTAGGGGTGCTTCTACAAGTTTTGGGGTTCAGGGGAGCGAGATAAAAAGATAGCCATACAAATTGATCTCACTTCAAAACTTCACTTTGACCCACATGTTGCGCGTCGACACAATATGACACACTTCATGCTGTAAACATGCTGTTTTTTTCCACAAGATAGCCGAATCTGGCACTTGCAGTGAGTCGTCAAGGGTGAATATGAGTAGGGTGCATTGTGCAATGATGAAAGCGAGATGTTAAAAGTTAAAATAAGATGGATCAAATTTCAAAAACTTCCTGAAGTGGTTATTCCCTGCATTTAGCATCTTCTCCGTTTTGATGATTGCCGTACATATACATATACTCCCTATCTATTTGTATTGAAAAATGACAGCCAAAATCATCTTCGTTTGTCTTCCTGACAATATTCTTCAGCCCAAAAGTTTTCAATGATCCAATGCACTGTCGTCTTTACTCTTTAGGCTTAGGAATCCTTTTCCAACCATCCTGAATTGTTATGGAGATCATTTCTACACTCTACTGTGTGAAATAATCATTTCATGTCATGGAGGGTAATTAATCAGGACCCGATTTGTGTGTCTTTTTATTTAAATAAAAAATAAAATAAAATAAAATTTAACGCTTCAGTAATCACTACGCAGTTTTTGTGGATGCATTTTAGGCCCTGTTCTTTCTGGCTTATTTTCAAATTTATTTCGATTTTTCGATTCATTTCGGCTCCATTCGATTCGGCATTTCGGCTCCATTCGATTGATTGACTCCATTAAGTTGACTCATTTCAAACTTTACTCATCTTAAATTTAATAGTTATTATTAATTTTGTTATCAATAATACTATTTTTTTTTAATATTATTCTTTATTCTTTATTATTATTATTATTATTATTATTATTATATTTAATAATAGTGTTAATAATAATGTTATTAATAATTTATTTATTATTATTATTATGAATATTATTATTAAAATGAATAATATTGTTGTTGTTGTTGTTAAAATGAATAATAATGTTATTAATGTTAATAATAATATTATTTATTATTATTGTTGTTATTATTATTATTAGTAGAATAGTAGTAGTATTGTTGTTGTTGTTGTTATAATTATTGGTATTATTATTATTAAAATTAATAACATTTATTATTAATATTATTGATGGGGCACGCCCAACCGACTTGACCCAGTAGCCAATATGGGGTCATAAAAGTCAACACGCTTGCCAACATGGTTACGGATTCGCTTGATACTCTACGAATCACGAATTGTTAAAAGCGAATTCTATCAATCGATTCATCGAAAATACATATAACACATTTTCTATAAGCGAATCGCGAATCGATAAGGCGTATTCATAGCGAATATGGTAACTATGCTTGCGACCATCATTTGAGGTACACATAGAAATCTATAAATACCTCATTATTCACCCATCAATGGTAAAATACTTCTCACCAACAACTTCCTCTCTCTAGAAGTAAGACTACTCGAGCTACTATGAGAGGGCACGGAAACCTTAGCTTCAAGCAAGGTCTATCCAACAGTACCGTAAGGCATCAGAGAAGGACCTATTGCGAACCCTCTGAGGCCCTATTTGTTACGCGTGAAAGATCCATCCGGAGAGAGCAAGCATAGGTTCGAGGTGCCATCGTCTGAGAAGAGCGCGTTGACCCGACCCGGATTCGAGCAACGCTTACTTGAGTGTTTTTATTCGAAACAATTATTTTTACTAATATCATTATTAATATTGACATTATTATTTATTATTGTTATTAAGAATATTATTAGTAAAAAATTACTATTTTTTCATTATTATAATTTATGATTATTCATATACTCCTCCCTCTATCCCGGTCAATTGTTGTCCTTTGGTTTTGGCACAAAGACCAAGGAAAGAGGAGTGGCCAATTATAAAATGACAAGCGGACCAAATTGAGTGTGAATGATCAAATTGTTCATCAAGTTTATTCTTAAAATATAAAGGACAATAATTGAATGAGACACCCCAAAATGGAATAGGACGACAAATTACCGGGACAGAGGGAGTATAATATTATAATTTTTTTCTTAAAAATATTAATTTTAGTATAAATAGTATTATACTATGAATATTATTATTATTATTATTATTATTATTATTATTATTATTATTATTATTATTATTATTATTATTATTATTATTATTATTATAGTTGATAATAACAATAATATTAAATATTATTATTATTATTATTATTAATATTAATATGATTATTTCGATTCGATTAAATTTCAATTGACTTTATTATTTACTCGCTCCATTCGATTCGAGTTCGGCTCACTCCATTCGATTCATTCGATTCGATTCGATTCGCTCCATTCGATTCGATTGATTCAGCTCTAAAAAGCCAGAAAGAACAGGGCCTTAGTATGGTTAATCGGAAAATGGTCGTTTTATTCTTAACTTAGGGATAACCGACTTTCTTGCTTCTTAAACTTAGAGAAGCTGCTAATTATGCATTTGGGCCTCGGGGTAATTGAGGGGGTGTTGCCCTCATGCTCTTCTCAAGTTGTATCCATAAGTTCGAAACTACGCACTCTTTATTGGGTTTATACTATTGCTTATAAAGCAAACTTTAAGATGAGAACAGGAGCTTAAAAATTGTTGCTCTTAAGTCTTTACCATTTGAGTTCTATGAGTCGGATTCTCTGTTGCGGATAAGTTAAGATTGTAACTTTGTAAGAAGTGGTAAGATAACAATTAACAACCATCGAATTTCTAAACTATGTTAACTGGTGTTGGTCTGATCTGATTCTTTATTTGAATGAAAGTAACAAACTAGTAGAGAAAGAGATTTTAATAATTTAAACACCAATGCAATTACCTCAATAAAATAATTGTACAGAAGTACTAAACATGTACATGAGCAATAGAGATCCTCTCCATTTCTAAAATGGAGGGTTCATTTCTTTTGAATGGTGAAGATTTCATTTGGGGGCGATCTAACGATCTGGGTGAGGACTGAGGAAATGAACTTTCCACTTCTTTTAGAAAATGGAGATGATACATGCTATTTTCTTCTCTCCATCTTCTGCCTCTCTTTTCGTCCGATTTTTTTTTCCAACAATGCATAAAGTACGCGATACCTCTTTCTTTTGAAAAGAATGTCTGCTATTTCATTCGTTGAAACTTCAATTGTCCCTGTGAAATTCAACAATAATAGCATTGCTCTAAACCGATGGGCAAGGTGTAATACATTTGTAAACGGGTTATTTGGGTTATGACTTACGAGTGATACGATGGTTCGAGAGGTTCATAGAATGAGAACAATTTTACTCGATAGATATTGGACTCGTGAGTAGTAAGATTTTTTAATTAAGTTTTTGCATGAATGGACAAAATCTTAAAAGTAGTCTGTAGTACTTACAGTAGCTTTCTGTGCTTCTCACAAGTGATACGGAGTACAAGTTAACATTGTACGTCCTCAATCATGCTGGCTTTCTCATGCTGGACTCCTTGGCTCTGTCACATTTCATAGATAGTTCAAAAGATAGTCTTTCTAACTCAGCCGATTCTTTACATTTATTAAAAATTTCTTTAACAAGAAAAGATAAACGTAAAGGTTAAGTAGAGTAAATCTGTTTTTATTTGATTTCTCCCACTTTTTCTTTTTGATCTAGTATTTCTTAACTTTATTAAGAAATGTGTTATTTTGGAAATGGGATACAAGGAAGTACTGTAGTATATTATTAAGCCATTATTAAAAGTTTGCTAGGTTTGGCATGTTTAAGGTATTTCAGTGAAGGATTGGATTGGATTGGATGTTGTATTTAGATTTTAGACATAATGTCGACTAATTAATAGGGTGTCTACCGATATCAGGTGGCAAGTACCGAGTACCGAGTACCGACCCAAAATAAAGACGGAATTATTTACAAAAGACTCCCAACTGGAAGTGTGGTGGCCCTGGTGGGCTAAAATGTTTTCAAAGTCTGCGAGTCGAATTTATAATTCAACTAATGAAACTTATAAAATGAGAGAAATCGGTATAGGGGAGACAACACCACTAGCCTTTCTCGCTCCACCATTAGACGAAACCAATACTTAATACCATGAATTGAATGTCCTATCTACTTAGTTTTCTACTCTACTTTTTGTTTTTCTGGATGCTTTTTTTTTATATAGTTTTTGAAACGGTACAGCATGAAACCCTCCATGCAAAAGGCTGGGAACTGACAACAGTCAATACGAAGTATAATTAAGAAACACATTAAAATAATGAGTAAAAGATAAAAAGATTAGTTGATGGTCGGATAGAAGATGATGTAGGGCAACATTAATAGGGAGGATAATATATATCATATCAGTGTATTCAATGTCTTCTGTTAATTTCATTAAGGACTTGGTCGGCTCCTGTCTTCTTCACTTGTAAGACTTCAATTGTCTTGCAGAACCCAAATGCTTTAGTTGGTTAGCAATACCCAAATACTTATGAAAGACGGTATCTTACTAAATTATTACTAGACCACTTTTTCGTAACCTTTTTTTATTAATCGTGTTCAAAGTGATTATTTTATTTGGTACATGTCTTCATGACGAGATTTTTTGTATGCCGTGATTGTTTTTATTAGTAAACCATTTTATATAATACGTGTTCATTCTATATATTTTTTTTACCGTCCTCTAGAAGACTTACTCCAAAGAGTACCATTCCTTTGTATTTTACAACATACAGTATTATTTAGTGTTTAAGCAGCTCTCCTAACATGGCCTCATTGACAATGTGGCGAAAAAAGTGCGTAAACCCTCCGTCCTCATTAATTTGCCTCAGACTGTCTTATGTAAGCTTGCATCGTTATTTCTTCTACTAATGTAATATCTCCTTTCACCGGAATTTGTATCAGACGTATGCTACAATTCCGCGTATATGATAACCTTGAGACGTATGCTATAATTGCGCATTTGCGCCTATGTGATAACCTCCCCCGGCACACGACAATGGATTCCTTTAAGCACTTACAGGGAGTAGTATCTCTTACTCTCTTTTGGTCAGGCACTTGGATTAGCATCCATTTCTTTACTGGTTCATTTTTTAACTCCACTTGGTATTTTTTTTCTCCAATTTTTTTTCTCTTGATTAATATTCCTATAAAAGCTCATATTTGCACAGATATGTGTAATCTTAAAGTGAGTCTTCTTGGTAGGTAATTGAATGATGTTTTGTCACCAAAATATTTACTGTCTTGATTGAAATTTCAGAAATCAACTGAAGACACTGTGAACAAAGCTTTAATTGAAACTTGTTTGTGTTTTGATGCAACCTCTGTGCCACTTTCTGTGTTTTGTGGTGCATTATGTGTAGGGGCCTCAATGATCTGATACTCTGCTCCATCCTTCTTTGGGACTAGGTACTGTTATTTTCCTCATATTTCTTCCTCTGCCAAATTTTACCCTGTCCGGTTTCTTTTTGGATATAATCCATCTGTGATGCTTGTACGAGCCGGAATATATAATCGTAAATTTATATGCCAACTTGATAATTCGCACATAGCGGGGTAAGAGTGTGTTAGGCCATGTTCTTTCGGGCTTTAATTTCATCTTATTTTAGCTCAGCTCAGCTCAACTCTATTCTCAACTCTGGTCAACTCATCTCTTCACATATTATCTCTTACCTCAACTTCATTCAGCTCAGCTTAGCGCCATTCAGTTTAGTCCCTTTCTGCCGAAAAGAGCAAGGTCTTAGATGTGAACTGTATGTCGGTGAAACTAAGAGATAAATCTCGATAACCTATATGGGAAATTTGTCAAATATGCAGATTATTGCTCGGTACTTCATGATTTAGATATGCCAGTCATAAGAGATACCAAAATACGTACGAGCTTGAAAACAAATTGTGCAAAGCATAATAGTACATAGAATGTGCAACAAAAAAATGGACTAATAATGACTGCTATCTTTTGACTAGTTTCTTAATGATTTACTCCAAGGGAAATCCAATCTATGATGTCAAACTTGTGAAATCTCATTTGTGACCATCAATATCCGTCACTCTTGAGTGACGGATACCATTTTACCTCACAAAGTACCCACTTTTTCTCTCTCTGCAACACTATTCATGTGGTTCCCTTTCTCCACTAACCCATTTTGTTACCATTTTATCTCACAAAATATCCGCCACAAATGGTAACCCGTCACAAGGGAGACCAATTGGTGAAAGAATTCAACATGTGATCTTTGGTAATAATTCTTCACTCTACGAAATGATTTGTAGTACTAATTTATAGATTTATTTTCCATTTTATTTGGAGGGTTAATTCATTCATGCCAGCAAGTCTTCTAGTACTACCCATGTGGGTAGATAAGACAAAACAAATTGTTATTGTCTAGGCAATCTGCTTTTGTCTTATCTACTCTCACATGGACAGTACTTGATCCGTCACAAGTTTGCGAGTGATATGCCCGTCACAAATGAGAATTTGTGTATTCAAGCATTCATGCATATAAGGTTCAATTACTGGTTTTGGTAGATGACTTGTGAGTTATTGTTCTTTACACAGCCAAGTGGGCTCCTTATGGTTACCCATTTTTAAGAGTCTGGTACTCTGGTTAATTGCTTTCCTCTTGTAAGAGACAAGGCAAATTCATTTTTCTCAAAGTTTCCTATGGGTAATGTTAGGAATTGTGAAAGTGATCATTTTTCATGAATTTTAGGGTATAATTTAAAAATGTTGTTATTCGATTTCAAATCTGCTTTCACGAATCCCTTTAGAGATCGTGTTGACTACAATTCCGCTTTTTAATTTCGACGGTTGGAGTTTGGGGCGTATGTCACTTCTGTGATCCACCCCAACCGACTGGACAAGTCCACGATAGGGATTGGATAGTGATGAAATTGAAATAATTTTCAAGGAGCAAGAATTTGAGATCCTTAGATGTTAAGCAGGTTACGACATAGATATAGTACAACATTTTAAAGGCGTGTTCATAACTTTCCACATTGGACGTGATGAACAAACAGCTAATATAAGTAACAATGTATTCTTTAAACTCGATCTCACTAGAGTTCTCTTTAGCTAAATTCAAAATAGCATGTAATCGAACTGATTGCATACATCAGAATCTCTTTAAACCCCAAATCCGGAGATCGGGATATGCATGTTGGGTGAATTTAATTCATTCTAAATTAATCTAACAAAAGTGGTCCTAGAAATGTAAATATTATTGAAGAAATTCCTAACTAGTTCCTTTAGGGAATCCTTGAATTTGAATTTGTCCATAATGAAACAAAACAAAGAAAATATATTAATGGCAAAAGAAGAAGCCTCCACATTGATGTGGGCATGTCCGTAAAATTACTTATTGCAGTAAATTATTTACTGACCTATTTACTGCATGGATTCTGCTTTAGTGCTTTAGGATCCAGTTTTTTGCCAAAAGGTTGGTTTCCTTTTTACCCTTTTGGATCATCAATAATGGCATCTTTGTTTTTTATCTCTTGGTTTTACCAACACTATTTAATTTCTTATTCAACATTGTCAAAGTGTCACCTCACTTTAAGTCTGAATATGGAAACCTTAAGAAAATAGAAGCACAAAATGTAACCTTTTATTTATATTTCTATTACTTTCTCATTGATTTCATTTTTGCATAAATATTCAATCTTTTAAGTAAGTTTAGTATTTAAATACACTTTAAATTAAAATTTTAAAATCTACAGTTGTTAGTTTGTAATATTATGAGTTAGAATAGAGAAAATTTGACATTTTTAATCTGAATAAATTGATCGTGTAAGTGAAACTATTTTTGTCAAATATGTTATTTATTAAAAAACATCAACTTCAAATGAAACAACTTACACGCGTTTAAAGTCTCCGAAGAAGCATATAACTATTTTTGTAATTTTGTTACAATATACTCCCTCCTATTCACAATAAACCTCTCATTTCATTTTGGCACAAATATTAAGGAAACACACTACCCCACTATATAATTAAATTTAGACCACACAAATACACTATCCCACCATACAATTAAATTTGGACCACACAAACACTTACCAAAAAAGAAAATAGGGAAGTTATTGTGAATAGACGGAAAAAGAAATATGGAAGTTTATTGTGAATAGGAGGGAGTACAAGGTAACAGATATAAAGAAAAAACACGAAAACCGCACACTAATTCAATAATGTGTAAAAAATTTTTAAAAAAATTGGATTTTAAATATAATATTTGTGATATTTAAAATACATGTATTGGAGAAATGAGATAATAACGAATAAAATACATAAGGCCGAATTATGAAAAGTTGCTGTTCCGGGTGTAATTCCAGAGCAGTTATTTGTTACCACCCGTGCTTGTAGAATGACGTCTCTGGTTGGCTTCTCCTTTCGGTCTCCTGAAACAGTGAACAAACTGAGGGCTCGGCTTTGGACCGAGCGAACTCACTCCGACGCTCAAGTCAGTAACTTAGAGAGGTAAGTTGTTGTTACTTGGCGAAGTGTGTGTTGTAGAGAGATAAGGAAGATATTACCAGATGAATAGTGATTCTTAGGTTCGATTGTTGATCCTTTCCTCAATGATAGTTGAGGAGTATTTATAGACTTTCACCTTTTGTCACGTAGTGGCCAAGTGGCTAGCAGGTGGAAAGACTGAGCTACCCTCGGCCGAGGGGTCATGGCAGGCCGACGGGCCCTATTGACTCGCCGCCGAGGGGTCTTGGATACGAGTTCGCGGATGTGTGCCTCGGCTGGCTGGTTGCCCCGGCCGGGACCCAAGAGACAGGCCGACATGCCTTGTCGGTTAGGCTGTCTTCGGTTAGGCTGTCTAAGCCGTTGACTTGCTGTGGGTATCTCTGACCTTGCTCAATATGTTGACTTGGTCAGCGGGTGCAGAATATGCCCCATCAATTTGCCCCCAGCGTAGTCTATGCCGTGGTATGGGCTCCGATGTACGTTGAGCGTATATTCTGCGTAAGACAAAATAATAGTCGCCTTGGCTTCTTCTACCTCGGCGTGGCTCTGCTTAGGCCGTACCATATCCCCCCTCCACATGGATGTGTAATGGACATCAGATGTGGAAAAGAAAGTGGTGTTGGCCGAGACCGAGGTTGTGAGCGCCGTGTGCTTTTGATTGCCCCCAGCCGGTGTTGACAAGCTTGGTTGATCATGTGGCCGGCGGAGAACAGATACTTAGGAGTTGGTTGAGGAAGGTGAATGGGCAGAGAGATTTTAAGGGGCGTGTTGAAGACGCTTGGTCACTGTTGCATTGATTGACGTTCAACTGTTGCAACGATTGACATTCCGTGGTTGCATGTCTGACACGTGTCTGTTCGCTGATTGGCTGACGTTTCATGGGCTGTGCCCTGATTGGTCCTTCTTCACGGGCTTTCTCCTATAAATAGGGCAGTTAGTCCTTGAAATTGGGCACCAATTTCATTTTCTCTAAAATTTTCTTCTCTCTAAACTTTCAAGGGCTTCTTTCTCTTCTAGTCTTCAGAGTCGTCACTTCGGCTAGTATTTTTCTTCAAGGTAAACAACCAAATTTTTCTCTTTTTAACTTGTAAGTTTCGTTGTAAACATGTCTTCTGCTGGTGTCAGGACCTAGTAAACTGCGCCAGGGGGTTCCCCGTCGCATCTTGATGAGGAGGAGATACTAGACGCCATCCCGATAATGCAGGGGCCCTAGGTCTCCGTCTCCCGAAGTCGATCCAAAAGTTTTGGAGGGTTGGGGGGATGATGATGTTGATGATGACTTTGATGATGACGGTGAGGAAAGGATTCCTTCTGGTGAAGAGAGGCCGCATATCCTGGATCACGGCGAGGCCTGCACGACCGGTCCGACCGTGTCCGGACCAATAAATTCGCCGATTGTTCCGCGGAACTCTTTTCGAGGGTCATTTCTTCTTCGGTGAGGGGTACAAAATCGTTATCCCTGGGGAGGGTCAGGCGGTCTGTTGCCCTCCCCCGGGTCATATCGGCGTATATATCAGGCACCTGGAGTATGAGCTCCGGTTTCCTTTGAATAAATACGTCACGGCCATCATCAAAGCTATGAACGTCGCCGTGGCTCAACTGCATCCGTTGGCCATTAGGACGATAGTTGGCTTCGTGTGGCTCTGTCTTTTTAAGGGGAGGTACCTACAAGTTAACTTATTCACGGCTTCATCATCTTCGGCATCGACCCCGTGAAAGCGGGGTGGTACAAGCGTGCGAGATGGAGCCGGTGTCCTCTCCGTTGATAAGCTTTCTTCGCAAGGATTTGGAAGGGCGGTGGGTGTATGTCAAAGTGCCGGATGACTATCCGCTGCCCCGGTCCTTCCAAAGACTAAGTCAACTTGCGGTGCGAGAGTAAGAGGGAGCGTGAAAAATGGGTCTCCCGGAGTAAGCTCAAGATGGACGCGGTAGGTTCCTCTTGGTGCGGATGAGGAGCGGGCGTCGTTTGTTTGATCCGAGAAGGGATGGGTGCCCCCGACTCAGATTATTCTTCAGGATGAGCTGCTCTGCCGCGTCGGCCTTATACCGGCCCTCAACTGGGGTGAGTAGGGTCGGTATGAGGCCCATCTTTGTCTTTTATGCTCCTGTTTTCAGAGCTTTGTTTTACTTCTTTCATGTAACTCTTGTCTGGTTTTTTGCAGACCGGTTTGGCCAGGATCTGTCTGAGAGGACCTTGAAGAGGTTAGGGCTTGATAAGGACGGGAACGTCGTCGAGCGGCACCCTCAGGCTGACGCGCGTGATCGCAGACTGGCTCCCAACGAGCTTATGGACAAGTGAAGGCACTTTGGATCCGGCGCGCTCAAGCTTGGGTTCTCGGGGGCGTGCCAAGAGAAAACCAAAGGCGGCGTCCGGTCGGCGACGGCGTCGATCCCAACTCCTCTTCAACCCCAACGGTCCGGAAGGAGCATGTGGAGGTCATCGATGTCTCCGAGGAGGTGGTGACCGTTGCGAAGGGCCCTCCTCCTCCAAAGAAGAGAAAAGAGCCCTTTTGGCTACTACGAATTTGGGGAAAAGAATGAGTCACCCGGTCCTCCACCTAAGAGGGTCCAGACCGGGTACGGACCTAACCGTGGTTCGACTTAGCTGGTTCATTATGCATTCCCGATGACAGACTCTCTGATGTGTCAATGAATGTTGACATGGATGCGCTGTGTGAATTTTTTGTAGATCCGCCGTCGGCAGCTGTCGCTCTCACTGAACGACAACTAGAGAAGCAGCCTGAGAAGGTGGGTGATAGAAATGTCACCGTTGACTCCTTACTTCAGAAGGTTTCCCCCGCCGAGCTCGTGGCAGAGGGTACAAGAATATACAAGAGGTTGGCGAAGTGGACCCAACTAGCCGGCTCCCACATTATGGAGCAAGAGACAGTCATGGCCCAAGCTAGGCCATTGATCGAACGGCTTAAGCTTGATCTTTCCGCCGCAAAGGGGAAGCGGGAAGGCTAAGTGGATCTTCTTCTTCTTGCGAAAGCGTGCGGAGGAAGCCGAGAAGCGGCTATCCGCCGAGAGGGCCAAAGTTGAGGCCGCCGATGCCACCTCCGCCAAGTTCTTTGGAGGAGCGGGACAGTATAAGGGCGGCTACGACGCCGTTGTTGCAAAGGGGAAGAATGGAGGGAGATGTATGAGGCTCGATCGGAGGCACTCGCGGACACTAAGTGCCCTCGCCCAAAGGGAGAAAGATATTGAGGTGCTTCAAACTAAGATCCTCCCCGACCGTGCGCTCATTCGGGATCGGCCGAGGAAGCGACAGGGAGGCAATCAAGAAGCTCATTCTCGAAGACTCCTTCCGTGGGAAAAATTTGAACAACTTTCGGATGAGATGGCCGATGCCGTGAAAAAGCGGTTGCGGAAAAGGAGGAGGCGGCGAAGGCGGCTCAGATAGCCGAGGCCAAGGCGGCCTATGATGCAAAGGTGAAGGAGGCCGAAGAGGAGGCTGAAAGGCTGAAGGCATGTGGAAATGACAAGCTTTCCTCTGGGCCGGCCACCGAAGTTGGCGCTGCTGCTGCCGATGGTGGGCAACATCAAGCGTAGGGAGACGGGCGGTCGTCACCAGACTCACCCGGCGTCTCGGATAGCTTTAGTCGTTCGGGGCCAACTCGAGCCTTTCCTCCCCGCCATCTTTTGGCGCTTCAAATGTCATGTCTGTAACCTTTTGCTTTTCTTTTCCTTGTTTTTGTAAAACTTTGGTAGGTTGCGTTTTGGCTTATCCCTATGGGGACGGCCGTCGTCTGTATCCTTCTCATTTGTAAACTGATCATTTTTAGTAAGAGTTTGCTTGTTTTGCCTCTGGCTTGGTCGAGGTCTTTTCTTGTCTTCTTGCGTTATTAATTGAGCGCTTTTTCATTTTTACCTTCGGCTTAGCCGAGGCAGCTAGAATGCGTATCTCAACTGCGTTTAACGTCTTTTTCTTGAACATGTTAGCGTGTTGGTCGCTTCCTCTTTCACTCTCGGTCTGGCCGAGGCGTCGGATTTGCGCTTCCCAACCGCCGTTGTGAACATGTTAGCGTATCGACCGTTGTGTCCCCTGCCAGGCCATCGGCGGACCGAGGCGACTAGGGGTTCTGGCGCGACGGCGCCGACGTTAGCGTATCGATCGTTGTGTCCCCGCCAGGCCTTCGGTTGGCCGAGGCGACTAGGGTTACGACGCGACAGCGTAAGTTAGCGTATCGATCGTTGTGTCCCCCGCCGGGCCTTCGGTTGCCGAGGCGACTAGGGGTTACGACGCGACGGCAGCGTATGTTGGCGTATCGATCGTTGTGTCCCCTGCCAGGTCTTCGGTTGGCCGAGGCGACTAGGGGTTACGACGCGACAGCGTATGTACCTCTTGGGGTGACTTCCGTGGTGTCTACTTCTTGATGGTGACTATGGGGAAAATGAACACTGATGGAAAACTTGGATGGTTCTTCATTAGATATAAACATGCGTCGGGGTGCCCACAGTTGTCTTTGGGCACCTCCGCCGCTATACAAAGTATTTCCTGAGATTGTCAGTGTTCCAATGGCTCATCAAAGGCACACCCTCCATGTCTGTCACCGGTATGTGCCGGCCTCATTTCTTCAACCACTTTGTAGGGACCTTCCCGATTAGCCGTCGATTTGCCATGAATGTTCCCTTTGTTGGTGGCGGTGACTTTCTTAGGACTAGGTCTCCTACTTTTAAGTCCTTTTGTGGACTCTTCGGTTGTAGGCTCTTTTCATTCGGTTCGCAGTATCCGCCAAGTTGAGGCGTCTTCGTATCTCGGCTTTCTTCGACCAGTCTAGGGAGGTTCTTAAACCTTCCTCATTTTCGACCGGGCTAAAGGTGGCCGTTCTGTATGTTGGCACCGTTGATTCAATTCGCGGGATCGCCGGACCCATAAACTAGGTGGAATGGATCGTACCCGTTGCTTCTTTCTCCGTGGTTCGCAGGGACCACGGACGCCGGGTAGTTCATCGGCCCATCTTCCCTTTAGGTCTTCAATTGTCTTCTTCAAACCGTTGAGGATTGTTTTATTGGTCGCCTCCTTTGTCGTTGCTTTGTGGGTGACAGAGACGGAGGAGTATGCAAATTTGATACCAAGTTCCTCGGCCCGACTCATTATTGTGTCACTCCAAAACTCTCGGCCGTGGTCGAATACCATGACATGGGGTAACCCAAAACGAGTTATGACATTTTCCCAGATTACCTTTCTTACGGCCGCCGTCGTCTTCGCAGTCATCGCTACGCTTCAACCCATTTGGTGAAGTAATCCACGGCGACAATCAAGAACTTTATTCATGGGATGCCGTCGGAAATGGCCCTAGGAGATCCATCCCCACGTGCAAAAGGAAGGGGACTAAGTACCTAGGCTGCAGGTCTCGGGATGGCGCATGTATCACGGAGCATGCATTTGACGGTTGTTGCACCTTTTGGTTTTGGCTCGGAATCCGCAAGCATGGTGGGCCGAAGTAGCTCGCTCGGAGAGCTTTGTGGGCTAGTGTTCTTGCCCCCATGTGATGGCCGCAGATGCCTTCGTGAATTTCGTCGATTAGCTCCGCGTCGGTTGGACCGACACACTTCAAGAGTGGCCTTGTCACGGACCTCCTGTATAATTCTCCTTCAAACACCAAGTATCTTGCTGCGATCCTCTTTATCTTCTGTGAGAGACTGCGGTCTTGAGTAACTCATTCATCGGTTTGTACTTCATTATCGGAGTCATCCACGTCGTCTCGGCCTCTATGTCGCCCACCATGCCAACGGTCTCAGTAATGCTTTTGGCATTCCCGATGTCCACCAAAGACGGTTCGACCGATATTCTTGATGGTTGAATCGGCAAGTTTTGAGAGAGCGTCGGCTCGGTTGTTCTCGACACAGGAATGCATTGTATCCGGAAGGATTTCAACTTCGAAGTGTCGGCTTTTACCCTTTCCAGGTATCTTACCATCCCGTCGTCCCGAGTCTCGTACTCTCCTCTGATTTGATTAGCCACTAAGAGTGAATCTGTTTTCAAAATGATGTGCTCGCCCCAGCGACCCTAGCTAGCTCGACTCAGGTTATCACCGCCTCGTATTCGGACTCGTTGTTTGAGGCCGAGAAGGTAAATTTCAAGGCGTACTCAAACTCGTCCCCGTTTGGGCTAATGATAAGTATCTTGGCTCTCGAGTGTTCGTCGTGGAGGACCCGTCGGTGTATACCTCCCATACTCTGGGGTTTTGCTCTTCTTGGTATGTGCACTCGGCCAGAAATGCCGAGTGCCTGTCCCTTTATCGAGGGCCTCGGCTTGTACTGAATGCCGAAGCCGAATAACTCTACTGCCCATTTGATGAGCCTGTCGGATTGCTCAAATTTTTCCAATGCTTTCTCCAATGGTTGGTCGGTTAAGACCGTCATGGGATGCGCGTCGAAGTAGGGTTTCAGTTTCCTTGTCGCGACGACGACAAAGAAAGGTCGCTTTTTCAATCGCGGGTAATTTCTCTCGGCGGGCAACAACGTATGGCCGACAAAGTAGATTGAGTCTTCTTTGTTTGTCCTCTTCTCTCGACTATTACAGATCGACCGTGGCCGAGGTAATCGCAGGCTATGTACAGATACGGCGTCTCCCCAAAGATCGGTCCGGGACGGGGTTGGGAGAGTCCGAAGATGAGCTTTCGGTTGCTTGAAAGCCGTGCTCTGTTCCTCCCCAGTGAAGTCCTTATTCCCCTTCAACACTTTGAAGAATGGGGTGCTCTTGTCGGCTGACCGAGAGATGAAACGGGCTAGAGCCGCCATCCTCCCGGTCAGCATCATAACCTCTTTTCGATTCCTCGGCTCCGGCAGATCCAGGATTGCTTGGACTTTGTCCGGGTTGGCATCAATTCCCCCGGCGCGGACAAGTACGCCGAGGAACTTACCCGCCGGACACCGAAGTTGCATTTCATTGGGTTGAGCTTCATCTTGTATTTTCTTAGTGAACAAAATGTCTCGTGTAAATCGGCCAAGTGCTCATTTGTCGGACTTGCTTTTTACAATAGCGTCGTCGACGTAAGCCTCAATGTTTCGCCCTTTTTGATTTTGGAACACTTTGTCCACTAGTCTTGTGTAAGTTGCGCCGGCGTTCTTTAAACCAAACGGCATCATTTTATACATGTATGTGCCGTTAGCAGTGATGAATGCGCATTTGGGCATGTCTTCCTCGGCCATGAATACCTGGTGATACCCCGAGAAGCGCGGCCCGAGTTCAAGATAGTGTAGCTTCGCCGTCGCGTCGATTAGACTATCTATCCGAGGCAAGGGATAACAATCTTTGGGGCACGCTTTATTAAGATTGGTAAAATCTACACACATCCTCCACGCCCCGACGACTTCTTCACCATTACAACATTAGCTAACCATTCGGGATAAGTACGGGGCATGATAAAGCCCGCCGAATTTATCTACCTCGGCTTTGATGGCTTCATCCTTCTCTACCGAGGAGTTCCTCATCCTTTGCTTGACGGGGCGGCGGTGGGGAGTACGTTCGGCTTGTGAACAATTACCTCCCGCTCACGCCGGCATCTCGGCCGCCGAGTAGGCGAAGACGTCTTTGTTCTCCCTCGGCAGTCAGGAGAGCGGCTCGAATTTTGGCTCCAGGTTGACACCGATAGTCACGGTGCGCCCGGGTCAATTTCCACCTCTTCGGTCTCGGCCCCCTCGACCATGTCGACAGTTGAATCCATGAAGTCGCCCTCCTGTTGCAAGGATGGGCTCTTCCCCTTTTCTGACTTCTTTGCCACTTTGAGGGATTGCATGTTGCATCCTCTGGCAAATACCTGGACGTTGACCACCTCGTCCTTCTCGTCCTTGGAGACGAGCTTATGCGCTTCCCCCCGGCCCGAGACATACATCAGTGTCAGGGCCCGGACGGACATCACAGCGTCGGTCTCGCTCAGAGTGACTCGGCCTATGAGAACGTTGTAGGAGGACGAGCCGTCAATGACCACGAACTCAGCTAGGACATTCCTAGCCACGTTCCCCTCGCCGAACATCACCGGGCGGTCGATTTGACCCGTGGGTACCAGGCCGGCCCGAGAAACCGTCACGGATTGGTGCGGGGGCTCAAGTCCTCAATCTTCGTGCCGAGCCCCGAAAGCACTCCCCGAACATAATGTTCGTGTAGGCGCCGTGTCAATCGTGCACCTCTTGACCAGGTGGTTGAATATGTCCAAGTGGACTACAAGTGGGTCATTTGTGAGGGGCGATGACTCCTCGTAGTCCTTCTTCCCAATAGTTATATCGGGGATGTTGGAAGCGGTGGCCGCTGTGTTGGGCACAAAGTTGATGGCCTGATACAGCTCGTTCAGGTGCCTTTTGTGCCCATGAGCGGACCCCCCGTTCTCGTTGCCCCCGATGACAACATTGATTACTCTTATCCGTTCGAAGACGGATTTTTTATTCGAGCCGCCGGCATCAGTCTTTTGGCCTTTGGCGACATATTTGCCGAGGCTCCCCTTCCGGATCGCTCTTCGATGGCATTCTTCGATGCCGCGATGCGTCGATTAAGTGGCTTGGGTGTGGCCATGGTACTCACAAGATCGGCTCGTGTCACCGTCACTCCTCTACCTGGGAGGCCTTTCCCACTTCTGACCCTCGTTCTTGCTCAGGGCGAAGACCTCGGCGGCAGATACGACCAAGGGGGTGTGGCCATTGAAACGTTTCTGGTAGTTCGGTCTCGAACTCCCCCCGGCGCCCGCCGAGTCCCGTTTCCTGGCGGATCTGTCAGACCGTGACCTATTATTGTCACGGCGTCTTTCATCTGGGTCGTCCTCCCGGCGGCCCTTACTCTTTGAGTGCTCGGCCTCGCTGGGGCCCACCCAGGTTTTGTGGTAGTCCTCCACCTTTATGGCTTGATCGGCCATCTTCCTGGCGGAGTCTAAGTTCAGGCCGCCGCACTTGATGAACTCGTTTTTTAGGTCTCCTCTCGGGAGGCCTTTCATCAGCGCGAAGGCCGCCAGTTCATTGCTCACTCACGAATCTCCGAACCTGGCGTCGAACCTCTTCACGTAACTCCGGAGAGATTCGCCTCCCTCCTGTCTGATAGTCAGGAGGTCCGATGTCTCAACGGCCCTCCTTTTATTGCAAGAATATTGGGTTAAAAATATATCCTTTAGGTCGGCGTAGCAGTATACCGACCCATCGGGTAGCCCCTTGTACCAACTTTGTGCCATCCCCTGCAGTGTTGTTGGGAAGACTCGGCACCAAACCTCGTCGGGCTGCTCCCATACCGACATGTGAGACTCGTAAGCCTCAACGTGGTCGGTTGGGTCGCCTTCTCCTTTGTACGCTATGGGTGGCAACTTTAGCTTAGTCGGCACCGGGGTCTCTAAGACGTAGGTGCTGAGGGGCTGTCTGACCACGTGTCGAACGACACGCGGCGATCGACTCCTCGCACCCCTAGTCCGGCTCCCCTCCCCGCGGCGGGAAGGGCTTCTTCTCCGACTCTGGTGAGTCGGGCTTCTTCCCCGACTCTGGTGAGTCGGGCTTCTTCTCCGACTCAGGTAAGTCAGACTTCTTTCATTCCTCCGGGGAATGCCTCGTCGGTGCTGCGGCGACGCCGTCCTCCCGTGAGTGCGGGAAGGACTTAGGTCTGCCACTAGCGCTCTGGGCTCCCCCGGCGTCTTGACAGGGCCAGCTTCTTCCAGTGCTTCGTTCAAGTCTCTTGGAGTCACATTATGGGCCCTGGTCTCCTGGACGGGTTCCGCCGCTCTTGTCGGTGTGACAGTGTGAGCCGGCGTACTACTAATTAGGTCCAGGAGTTGCTTCAGTTTTGCCGCATCAACCATGTGTCCCATGATGGTGACCTGCTCGGCGGACAGCGGCGTATCTGGTATTATTGGCATCCCGAACTCCGGCTGAATTACTAGGCCGGTGGAGGGCTGCGCAACACCAGAGTTGTGGACGGTATCCTCTTGGTAGAATTCGGTTTCGTCAGTCACGAATACCTCTTGTTGTTTCGACATCTTCTTAGCTTTTTGGGTGGGTTTTTTTTTGTTTGGGAATGAATGTGACTAGCTTCTAGTATCTTTCCCCACAGACGGCGCCAATTGTTCCGGGTGTAATTCCAGAGCAGTTATTTGTTACCACCCGTGCTTGTAGAATGACGTCTCTGGTTGGCTTCTCCTTTCGGTCTCCTGAAACAGTGAACAAACTGAGGGCTCGGCTTTGGACCGAGCGAACTCACTCCGACGCTCAAGTTAGTAACTTAGAGAGGTAAGTTGTTGTTACTTGGCGAAGTGTGTGCTGTAGAGAGATAAGGAAGATATTACCAGATGAATAGTGATTCTTAGGTTCGATTGTGGATCCTTTCCTCAATGATAGTTGAGGAGTATTTATAAACTTTCACCTTTTGTCACGTAGTGGCCAAGTGGCTAGCAGGTGGAAAGACTGAGCTACCCTCGGCCGAGGGGCCATGGCAGGCCGACGGGCCCTATTGACTCGCCGCCGAGGGGTCTTGGATACGAGTTCGCGGATGTGTGCCTCGGCTGGCTGGTTGCCCCGGCCGGGACCCAAGAGACAGGCCGACAGGCCTCGTCGGTTAGGCTGTCTAAGCCGTTGACTTGCTGTGGGTATCTCTGACCTTGCTCAATATGCTGACTTGGTCAGCGGGTGCAGAATATGCCCCATTAGTTGCGTTATTTGATAATAAGATATTGTGACACATATATTGACTATAGATTATATATTAATTATATATTAGGCCCAATATATGTTTAGAATATCCTCAAAAAAGCAAGTCCAATTTCTAACTAAGAGTGTTTAGGCGGGAAAAATTTGTAGTTTTCTTATTATTTTAGTAGATAGGAGATGATAAAGATCATAAAGCTCAACGAGTGTTCAGGTTCAAGATGGAATCGCCCTAGATGATCAAGCTCAACGAGTGTTCAGGTTCAAGATTGATTTGACACCGCTGTTTGTCCAAACTGATTCTAAAGACGGGTTAAACTCACTTACAAGCTACACATTTACACCCGTATATCGGTATATGCCTAATTTAGAAATAGCCACGGGTTGGGCCAAGAAACTTAACCAGTGTTATTTAAGTTCAAGATTGAGTTAGGCCCTGTTCTTTTGGACTGAAACTAATCGATCCGAATCAATCAACTTATAGGATCGAATCAGATTGAATCAACTTATAGGATCGAATCGAATCGAACTTATAGAATCCGAATCGAATTGAACTTATAGGATCTCGAATCGAACTTATAGGATCTCGAATCAATCGAATCGAATCGAATCGAACTTATAGGATCTCGAAGTGAACTTAAATTAAGTGAGGTATAGGATCCGAATCGAACTTATAGGATTCGAATCGAATCGAATCAACTTATAGGATCGAATCGAACTTATAAGATCTCGAATCGAATCGAACTTATAGGATTCGAATCGAATCAATCGAATCGAACTTATAGGATCTGAAGTGAACTTAAATTAAGTGACTTTAAGTCCAAAAGAACAGGGCCTTAATAATGTTGTTTGTCCAAATCGACTTCAAAGACGGGTCATACTTACTTACAACTTTACACGTTACACCCATATATGCCTAATCTAGACTTGAGCACGGGCTAGGCAAAGAAACCTAAACCCTCGTGGGGTAAGGTAGAGTCGGTCTGGGTTGGCTCATGCTTGGTCTTAACATGACCAATTATGCCTATTTTTTTTTTAGCGGGTTAGGACGGCCGAGCCAGACCCAACTTTCTGAGCCCTGAACCGACCAGTGAGACCGCGACCCGCAACTTAAAAAGTACTAATGATATTTGTCTAAAAATGAGTCAGTTACCATTTTGATTTAAAGGATCTCATATCCAATTCCAAGATGAACTTACACAGATGCCTTACAAAAATCAAACACAGATTCTAAAAGTCATGGCATCTTGTGCACACAAATGTACAATAATATGTCACATTTCTGACTTCATTTACAAGGAAAAATCTTTTGATATGAATGTACACTCAGAAAATTTCAGATTCTTGTTGAACTAAATAGTCACAAAATTGAAAACTTTGCATATCACCCTTTAAATTTCAACACTAAATTATCTTTGCTTGAAAAATTTATGTTCCTACTTCTACCAACCAACCTGAAAAAGCATAAAACAAAAAAAAAACATTCATTACACTAACCAACCCCACTATTAATTACTTTGGTGTTCATCCTCTCCAAATATACTCCATTCAATTCAATGTCTTCAAATTTATACATACATATACCCTATCTGCAAATTCTCAAATAAGACGGTCTCATTCCGTGTTAAGTATATCATTTAGCCATAACATAAGTATGTTGTACAACATTGTTACATAAAATTAATCGCTAGCTTAACTGGTAAAATCATAAAGAGTGGTACTTACGATTTCTGTTCAAATCTCGTCAACATCATAAAGAGTGGTACTAGCTCTATGAACATTATTCAAGCTGAATTAGTAAAGAAAGGCTTCAATAATAACAAGTCAAAGGGGTAATGAATAATGACAGAAGAACACAAATTCTTGTATTACACTGTCTTACCGCGATTTCAACTTTATTATCCATATTGTAAATACCTAATATCGTTGAATTAATATCCGAGTTGGTTTTACAATAAGACAGTCTCATACAAGCGTACTAATAATAGTTAAAACCTTAGAACAAACAAATTAAAAATCAAAATTTGTTGATATACACTCTAGCTACATAGCTAACATACATAAGCTGCAAACTTATCTATTATGAAGAGGATTTGGACCTGTACGAACTTTCCTTTTATCATCTTCAAAAACATCTTCACCTGGCTTTGGACCTGTACGAACTCTTTTATATGAAGACGGCGAGGAAGGAGTGAAAACCCCATTATGCCCTTGTTGTTGATGATTAAACTTGTTAAATCTGCCATACCCAAGTACAAATTTGGGATCTTTAAGGATTATCATGATCAGCAACAAAAGAGATAATAAACAAGTTAGATGCTGTTGTTTTCTGAGACCCATCTTTTTCTTCCTGTCCCAAATCATATGGGATGGTGATGGAATAACATGTAAATAATGAGACCGTGATAGTCTATCACGTATACTCGGGGGTTTACTGGTCGTTTTTGCAGGAATTTGAAAGGGAATTTAATGTAAAGTCTGCTGGTTTGTTACAGTAGTAAAGAAATGAGATGATTAAAAAAAGAGGTGGTGTTTTGTTGTGGTATGTTTGGATTATTGCATTAATGTTGGCGCTTATTTATGTAAAGAAGCTTTGAAATTTGGAATTTAGGAAGAAGATACTTGTATGTAGTAGTCAATTGGGTGAGATGCATAGGGTTTTGGAGCAGCTGCTGTTGCTGTTACTGAAGAAGATGTTTTAGTAATGTTTATTGGAAACTTCTTTTGGTTCTGATTTCAGAGCCTAATTTCTTGCTACAAAGTTTCTTATATTTAAATGAAGTGCACAAAGAATGAGGGAACATGTAGAAGAGAAAGAGAAAGACTTTGAGTTTTGTAGACTTGTTATATATAAAAAGTTGTTTAGCTTTGCTGTAACCTGTTCAGACTTTGGGAGAGCTGTGGGGAGGCTAGAAATGGTAATTAATTGAGTCGGTTTAGTTTCGGGTTGGATCAATGTATTTGGTGTTTCGTTCCGAAGTTGTCCTTTTGGTTTCGATTATTGTTGTGACTTGTGATGGTACCATGCTCTTTTCAGCTGAAAGGAACTGAACTGAATATAACTGAAGTAAGAGTTAATTTGTGAAGAGACGAGTTAAACTTAGCTGAATGAAGTTGAACGGAACTGAATAGAGTTGATCTGAATTTAATTAAGCCAAAAAGAAAAGAACCTTGCGGATCAGGTCAGGTTTGGTTCATCAAATTCTCATATTTAAGTGGTTCAGTCCTTGTCTTTTATGTTAGAATTGGCAAACGCCCCTTTTAACCAAGGTAGTATATGAAATTTAAATCGGGAAATTTTGAAAAATTCGGAATTGACCCGACCCGTTGTACACCAATGCAGAATGCTGAAAATATGGTTTCTTGGTGGCTGGAAATTTAATGCAAAGTTATGGGGCTATTTGTTGAAAGTATTGGGCATGTACTCATGTGAGATGAATGATAAAACAATCAATTGGTCTCCCTTGTGACGGGTTACCATTTGTGACGGATATTTTGTGAGATAAAATGGTAACAAAATGGGTTAGTGGAGAAAGGGGACCACATGAATAGTGTTGCAGAGAGAGAAAAAGTGGGTACATTGTGAGGTAAAATGATATCCGTCTTCAGCTTGTGACGGATATGTCATGTCTTCAATGAGAATTTGTGTAAAACAATAGGGAGAGTCAGTCATTACTTTAGGTATAATAGTTAGTGTAGTGGAGGTTTGGGGTTTATGATTTTGTTGAAAAAGTTGGTATTATGTCTTATTTTTTTTAAATGCTTTTGGTGGCTTGTAGTATAAGGGAATGTTGCCTTATTTAAGGAATTTTTTCTTTGGTTTTACATGGATAATGCAATGGAACATCACCTAAAACTAAAAGGACCCTAACCTTTTTCTCCTTAAAAGGTTGCCACAAATCAGGTTTTGGGTGAGAAAATATTGGTTTAATTTATCATGTCCCAATTTTTTGAATCGTTTTTTAAAATAATGCTGAAAAATAAAATAATTATTGTTTTGGGTCGGAATAAAAGTTAATTGTCAAAATGGTGTCCAACTAGGATAGGAACACCCAAACCTAAAAAAAAATATTAACCCCAACCATATGCCCCCATATCCATCACCATTTTCACCCAACTTCACTCTAACCCCACCATTACCACCATTACCACCACCACCACAATCACCACACCCCACCGCACCTACCAACCCGACATACCACACGCCTGCACCCACTGACCCCACCCATCCATCGCCGCGCCACAGTCATCGGAACACCACCGCACCCACTATTCCGGACATCAGACCACCGCCGACATCCACCCCACGAATGCCACCGCCACTTCCATGCATCCTCCCAACTCTCCAGCCCCGCTTTCCGAAATCACATGTCACACACACCAAACTCTCTCATCTGGGTCGCTACACTCAATCGACGCCGTCGTTTACCCAGACGTCGTCAGTGACGTCGTTCACCTCCCCTAGGCCTCTCTTGCGTTTGTTGTGGGCTGCTAGTTGCGTGGTGGTCGTTGGGAAATAGTGCCCGGTTTGGGTCAGTGGGTGCAGGCGTCGGGTATGTCGGGTGATAGGTGCGTTGGGGTTAGAATGAAGTTGGGTGAAAATGATGATGGATATGGGGTATATGGTTGGGGTTAATTTTTTTTTAGGTTTGGGTGTTCCTATCCTAGTTGGACACCATTTCGACAATTATCTTTTATTCCGACCCGAAACGATAATTATTTTATTTTTCAGCATTATTTTAAAAAACGACTCCAATTTTTTTTATACTACTTTAGGAATTATAACACTTAGGAGGTGTTAAGTAAAAGGCGGATTGAGAAATTTTTAGCATATTCAAGGCTTTTAGCATGTTTGACTCACCAATCTACTATTTTGAGTGTTTGGTAAATGATATATTAAAAGAGTAGATTGGATCGGAGCTCAATCTACTGTTTTCCAATGCTGCTCTACCCAGCATATTCACATTAGTAGATTGTGAAATATGAATCCGTCAACAATCTACACATAGATATAACAATCTATTAACCAAAATCTGCTAATTACCAAACACTTCTACTAAATCTGCTAATTGAAATATACTAGTCAAACCTGTTAATCCAATCTGTCATTTATAATCTGCTTGACCAATCTACTTCTGCTAATATCAATCTGCTGATTACCAAACAGGCCCTTAAACAATTTGTTTTTCGTCAAACAACTGCACTTGCATTTTTCTTGAAAATTCGAGTTTTATTCTACTCGTAACTCAGACAGAAGTCATAGTAAGTCTTAACAATGGCAAAATTCAACTTCTCTGATCCATCATAAAATAGAGGCGTTGATTAACAAGTTCAAGAGATTTTCAGATTTTTCAAGTCCAATGAATTTGCATAAATAAGTATACGAAACTTTAACTTGTGGCAACACCAAGTACTGCTTTCTTAGATTTTAGGCCTTGTACATTTATTTTGTGTCAAACCAGCCACAGGGGCAGTAAAATATCGGAGGTGGGAATTCTAACCTAGGACTTACTGTCCACTAATGCCTTTTTTCTTAACCATTAGACAAAGACATTTTCGATTCTTACATCGATATTTTGGAGTATTATGGAAATTGGAGTATATCATACAATAATTTTTTTGTTATTATGCGTTGTCATACTTTAAAGCGATATCGACCGTAGTTATGACTCAAGTAGTCGTAGTGCAAAAATGAAATTCATGATTATTGCTTGAGGCCGACTATATTAATTGGAGGACAATACATAATAGCACAACTACATATAGATCTGGCAAACAGATCAGGTCGTGTCGGATTTATGTTCGTGTCACATGTAAACGGGTCGTGTCGGATTAATGCTCATGTCGTGTTTATGTCGACTCACTTACATAAATGGGTCATCATGCTCAACCCTAATCCATTAATTTCGTATCGAGTTCGTATCGTGTCATGATTTGTCAGCTATAACTACATGTATACACACGTAGAGATTCAAGTGAGTCCTCAGGAAGTGAAAGTTGGGTTGACAAAAGTAAATGATAATACTAGAAGATTATTATTATTATTATTATTATTATTATTATTGGGTGTAAAATGGTGGGGACTATTAGCTGTGGAATGAAGGTATTTCGACGATGTCTTTCTTAAGGGAAATGATGCTGTTTTTTGTTTACTTTTATCCTTAATGCCCTTGTGAATCATGGATGAACATTGATTTAAAGAATGTCCTGGATGTGATACGGATCATTTCACCTTTTGTCATCCATTCTCATGTCTATTACGAGTATTAATTTTTTAGATGTTTGGGACTTCTCCCGTAAAACATCACTAGCCTTTATTATGCACACTTTAAAGAGTGTAATGATAAACGGAGTAGAATATTATACTTCTTCAGTTCCGGTTATTTGTTTACCTTTGATTTTAGCCCAAATATTAAGGAAGAAGGTAGATGTCAATTATTATGTGACAACTGGACCAAATTAGGTATGGAGGATTAAATTGTCCATCAAAATCATTTCCAAAATAAAAAAAGTAAACAATTAACCAAGACGCCAACAAATAATCGGGACAAAGTGAGTATAATTCTAATATTGCCTAAAAGTTCAAATGGCATGAAGCCTTTGATTTACGCTTCACTAAGGCATCAAAGTCAAAAAAAAAGTTGATATTTTACTTAAAAAGGTGTTTGATTTTAAACTTATCGGAATATCATTTTTTTGAATATCTGTCTTGTGTCTATAGTACACATTAAGAAATTAATCACAGAAAGAAAAAAAATAATGTTGTATATCCTTTTCTAATTAGTTTTTTTATGTGTGTTATTGGAATACACTTAGAATAACTGTTGTAATTTCTCTATAAGACCGTCATATTAATAAAGAGTAGGTTGGTCTGAATGATGAGTACTTTCATCTGCTAAACAAATGGTAAAATGGTCAGGGGTTCGATTTTGACCTCTTGCGAATAAAATATCAAAAACTTAGAAAAAGTTGGTTAGTATGAGTGGTAAGTAATTTTTCGATTTTGGCTACCCGACTTGTCGGTAATTGCTATGGAACTCCTTGTCAGCATAAGAAAAAGTAAACACCAATTCTCATTGAAGATGGACACTTTTCGTCACAAGTTGAAGACGGGCCAAATGTCGCCATTTTAACGACAAAATGTGACCATTTTAATGACTAACTGTTATAGCTTAGAAATTTGTTTTGGTAATTGTTTATCTAAAATGGTTACATTGACGTCTTAAAATGGATCAAATTTTACCATGTCTTTAACTTGTGAGTTGTGACGAAATTTTACCCCGTTTTCAGCGAGACTTGAAAAGTAAAACCGTTGCATAGAACAATGTGGACTGAGTACTACTAAGGACCTGTTCTTTTGGATTTAATTTCAGCTCTATTCAGTTCAGTTCAGCTTTATTCAGTTAAGTTCAGCTCTTGTCTTCACAAATTAATTTTTATTACAGTTCAGTTCAGATCCAATAAATTCAGTTCAACTTCATTAAATTAAGTTCAGTTTAGACAGTTTTAATTCAAAAGAATATACTCAACACATTGGAAATGAGAGAATAAGGCTAGGACAAATTGAGCCCATATGATTTAGACCAAGCAAACCAAACCCAATTACCCTCTAAACTAGAACCTTCTACCCATCACACTTTTGGGGGAAAAAACATAAATCTTTACATAAACCCTAAAGTGCTCCAATTAGGGTTTTTCAGTTAATCTGCAATTTCATTTACCAATAACCTTCACTCTGATAAAATGGCAAAGCGTTTGATACCCATGTTGAATCGTGTTTTGGTTGAAAAAATTGTGGCACCTGCTAAAACTACTTCTGGAATTCTGCTTCCTGAAACCAGCGCTAAGGTTGTTGAAATTTCTTCAATTTTTCAACATTATTGTGTTAGATTATTGTTGGGTTTTTGATTTTATGTAACTTTATATGTTTAATTTATCTGGGTTGTTGTTGGAAAGTTGTTTTCTTGTGTTAAATCTTCAAATTTGTGCAATTTATTGATTTTATTAATGTGTATACTTGTAATTTATTGATTTTGATTTTGTGATATTGTGAAAAATAATGCTGGGTATTATTGTGATGTATTAGTTGTATTGTTGGTAATTAGTTTTGTGGATTAAAGTTTTGATTTTGATGTGGTACTATATCAGTAAATCACATGGTTAATCGAGTTTCACTAGTAATGTATAGGTTGATTATACCTCTGATTCGATAGGTAAGCGGCGGAACGTATAAACGAAACATAATCTCACTCGACTAACGAATGAATGTATCCCGTCAGACTGAGATTACTAGTGAATTTTGATTACTAACGAATGAATGTATCCGACTAACGAATGAATGTATCCCGTCACACTATGATTACTAACGAACGAATGTATCTGTTTTCGTGCCATACATTTGAGGACTGTAAACGGTGTTTTAGTCCGTTAGAAGTGCGTTGTTTATCTAGTACGATTATATACACTGTTTCTTCTTCGCGTGAAATTTCAGCTGATCACTATCTCTTATGTTAACTTGGGTTATGTCTGTCTCTCTGATATTTGGGTTATGATTTGGTAATGTAGCTGAACTCTGGGAAAGTTGTTGCGGTGGGTCCAGGTCTTCGTAATAAGCTGGGGGAGAATATTCCTACTTCTGTCAAGGAAGGGGAAACTGTTCTTTTGCCAGAGTATGGAGGCACTACAGTGAAGCTTGGCGAGAAAGAGTATGTCATCATGTTTATTTGTTCTTATGCAATCACCATAATTTGTTTGTTGATGTTGTTTGTTGTTTATCTCAAAATTGTATGGTATTGAAAATTCCGAGCGTATGCTCGCTCTTAACACATTATCGTGTATCCTAGCCAATGATAAACATCCTTCCTATTTTCCTCAGATTCTACTTTATTATACTCCGTATATGGGAAGTGGTGGCTCACAGCTCACTTGTCATATTTCTTGAATGTATGATTGTGGTGGTAAAATTTCTGTTTTGTCACAGTCGTGATATCAGTGGTATCGGTTGTTGCCGTCTAATGTAGCTAAATTCGCCTTAAAACGCGGTAAATGTGGGCGTTGTAAACATCAAAAACTTTAAAATTTGGTTGAAAACATCGACGTTGCAGTCGATATTTAAAACTGTGGTGGCACGTTTGAACCTTGGCACTGTGGTGCCTTGAGCACGGATTTAAATTTTGGCCACGTCTCTTAGCCGTGATCAAGTTTTCAAGATTATGATGACCGCATTTAAATGTTTCATTTGCTGCATCACAGCTAGATTTCATCATGAGGACTGATTCAAAGATCAAGGCTAAAAACGATTTCTAAATCCATTTGGTTGAATACTTTGTATGATCTTTAATAGTCAACATTTCTTGTAAATTAACCACCATATCTCTTGTCTCGTATTCATATCTACGTGGTCAGCCACTCAAGTGCCTATTTGAATGTAATTCCACTCTGCAATGTGTTCTACTTTCCTTGTTGCTAGTCAAACTTGTATGCCAGTACAGGGATCCTTATATTCTGAGTTTTGATTTTGTGCCACAGGTATCATTTGTACCGGGACGAAGATATTCTCGGCACCTTGCATGACTGATGATAGTTGCCTGCCTTTTCTGGACGAAGATAATCTATTGCTATAAACACTATCGAGTATCAATTGTATTTGCTTAGGTTTTTCAAGGGGCACTAGCTAATTCCGTCATTTGAACACGGTTAAAATGAGACTAATCAAAATTGTTGTTTGAACTGCAAATTATGCTCTTCATTTTCAGTACTAAATGATATGATGGATTACAATCATTTCAACACTTATACTTTATCCAATTGGTTATATTGATTGTCTTAAGGTGCCTTTGGGAGAGGCTTTCCTTGAAGGAAAGAGCTAAAGAGCAGCATTGATCGTGCTGGTTGCGAAAATGGAACTTCATGCGCTGCGCCTCTTACGGTTGCAAATGTCAAGATATTGTCTCCAAAGGCTTGAGTCCACCCTCCAATCTGTGAGTCACACCCCCCTTATTAAACCATCAAATTGAACTTCCGAACGGTAATATTCGGGTCAATAGGTTGTGGCATTGCCATCCAACATGCACATTTTAAGTTGGGCCTGGTCAAGTCTTCGGTTCAAGTGCATATGGATTGACTCATGTTCCAATAAACACTTATAGCGCATGACTCACGTCGATCGGGTTTGAATCGTGTTTGTGTAACTCAGTGAAAGACCGTCTCTCACAAAGTCTGTGTTTCTTTGATAGAAGAAGAAGTAAATTGCATTTTCAGATCAGTTCTCTAAGATGACATTATTTTGGTGATTGGTCATTTCAGGTCAGACTATTTCCGGGTCCAAGATTGTTCAAATTAGACGGCTTGTCCGTTCTTGGATATATGTTGGGTCTGATCTAGTTTTTCTGTCTTGCCAATTTTACGGAATTAAATAAAACGGCGAACCTGGTTATCTTGTAACCAAATATTGTATGGCACGGTCTCGTTGAGCCCCATTTCCACTGCCAATCGATTAGCAAGGGTTCGTGTTCCGGTTAGTGGGATCACTGTATCTTGGTCACCACTGTTTTAAGAAAGAAAATCATTTGGTTAACTGAGCTGGTTTAGTTTTTAACCTGGCTCTTTAAATTAAATTATTGTTAAATTAGCAAGTTAAAGAAGTATTTACCTGTATAGAAGAACCCGAACACCAAGCCTCATTAAAGTGGCCAGTAAAGGAAGCGTAGACACTTCAGTGTCGTCCACATGATAGTTTACAACACTGTTTCAATGTGATCAACAAATACATGATAGTCACTAAGTAACGTTATTTTAGGATCTGAGTCCAAATCGACAAATATGGAAAACAAGCATAATATTATGTTGAAGAAGTGTTACCTGCTACAAATAGTCCATTCAGTGACACCCACAAGCTGTGCATGTAAAGCCTTCTGCACTTCTTGCTTTTTCAGGTAATTTGTTGTTTTATCTTCTTGACAAGCATCAAGTTTCTCATCCTTCTGTTATGTTCAAATAAATATCACAAGGTATAAAAACGGATAACGGACTAGCAGGTAACCGCCCATATGTAATAGAGATAACATGATTCGAACAAGTCAATTTGTGAAAGGAAAATGATGAATAAACGAGAGTTTAAATGATTTATTCTTACCAAATAGTGAGCGAGAAAGCGCTTTTGTTTGTATAAACAAACATCAACAATAATGTCATAAGGATTGAGGTAGACGCTCATTTCAGAATTCATTTTGTTCAACACCATACCGCATTCCGGTGTAAAAGCTTGTTTATAATATTGTCTTCTAATTTGTGAATAATTGCATACATTTTGTAGAAGACCATATGTTGCATCTGATATTATACCATGTGACCAAAGGTACTCTCCTCTTGAATTGAAGTCTGTGTTGAATTCTAGTAACGGATTTCCTAGCTGCACCAATAAATTTATCGTCATTTTCGAATTATTTCAAAATAAAATTTGATAAAACGGCCCTAAAATAGGCAGGAAAGTACATGTTTTTCTGCTTTTGTTTTGTCAAGTAACAATTTGAATATGTAAGTCGTCTTTTATGCTTTTGTGTTTCACATTACAAATCGTCGTCTTTTCACCATACGTATCAGTTATCACTAACAATGTATGAACTTGAAACAATTTAGGAACTTACAGCAATTCCCTTGAGATTTGATCCGAGGTTCGTCTTTAAGATCAGGTCGGCAAGCTGTGGTACATAATGCCCTGTTTCATCATTTTAAATTGGTTTCAATTTTAATAAACAATACTTTTTCCTGGATAAAAAAAAACAAGAAGTAAAAAAAAGGTAGTTGAATATAACCTGCATAACTCTCTCCTGTAATAAACAAGTCACTCTTTTTGTATTCAGGAAATTTAGTAAGCCACTTCTGAAGAAATTCAAGATTGTCTTTTGCTGAATGAAATAAAAACAAACTCAAGTTTATTAACTCACACATGGGAGAAATCACATAAAATTTGTGTGTTGTCGCGTTCAAACAACGTGGTTAGACTTTAGGTCACGTGTTTGAATCTTGTCTTTCTTTTCTATACTGGCGTTTGCGCCTCATTAAAATCAACTGATGAGAAACATGAACTAGGAAATAACCTGTAATTTCATCATTAACACTGTTATAGAATGATTTGTTAGAAGAATAGGAAAAACCAACTCCTGCTGGTGTTTCCAAGTATAACATATTTGCTTCTGGAATCATCAACAACAAAAATTATACACCCAATTAATGAATTCATATTTTTTTTTTCGTCGAGAATCTTGGTATAATCCAATACTCTACATATGATTGTTGTTTGTACCTTTGTTCCAGCTGTATTCATTGGTGACCAAGCCATTTTCACTAGGTCTGAAAGGTCCATGTTCCAAGAAGGCTCCATATCCAACAAGATGAACAACAGGCCCCTGAATTTAAAATTAAATATTAAAAATTAACGACATTAACAACTTCATTATCGTATGACATCAAAGGTTCGGATGTACACAATCTTGATTTTGCGTTGATAAACATAAATATCTTAAGAGTTTTGTTTACTAAGTGTCTTTGTTGAACACTTCTGTCTAGTAAAAAAACAGATTTGGAACGTTATAATACAAAAATTGCACCAAATGAACGAGTGATATATGTAGTAGAGAAAACGGGTTTGTGAAGAAGAAAACCTCCATTAAGCCAAAGAACAAGGGGCTTAGAGTCTGGATTAGTTTCGGCTTCGACAAAGTAGTAAAAGAGATGTCTTTGTTGGGCTTCGTCAACAGTGACATATCCAGCAAACTGCTTGAAATTCACTGTTGGTTGTCCTGGTAAATTTTTGATTAACTCAGTTTCAGGATAAGATGTAACTCGAGTTGTATAATGTATGAGAGTTGAAAAAAGTAGGAGGCATGTTATGGGTGACATTGATTACTAGAGGGAGTTAAAGTAAATGATTGATTTGTGAAAATGTTGTGAATAGTGTACTTAAGTTGATGGGTTTATATAAAGGGTTTGATTTGAGGAAAGGTGATTAATGTTATTTAAAGATTGTATTGGTGAATTCTCAAAATTTATTAATTATTGGTTTTGAGTTAGTTCATACTATATGTATAAGATGAGATTTTAGAGTATGGAATGGACACCATGGGGGTTACTAATTCGCTGAAATCCGGTGGATAGTGACTTGGTTCATTCACATTTGTATGATTATATTGCTTACTTGATATCTATAAATCGGGTTCTTCATTTAGTTTGTACTGTGAATTGAATATTAAGGTATTTTGATCAAGTTTGACAATCTTTAATTAAGCGAAAAAAGCTTGAAAATGCACCATTTTAAGGCATTCAGCCTCAACAAATGATATATCAGGTTTTATTTTGGTTCGTTTTTGTGTCCGAAGAGCAGAAAGAGTCAAGGTCAATACAATATAATGAGAAGAAGAATTCAAAGTTAGAACCTAATATCTAACCTATTAAGGTCCGAAATGGTGCTGTAAATTGATACGTATAACCGCCTCACAGTGTGTACGTAAGATATTAGTCAAATTCATAATGCTTATCTTGCAGTCACGTTCTTATTGAGGCAATGACATTAGTTTGTTGCAATTTTAAGACTGACATTAATAATTTAATACGTTACCCTAATAATAATTCAAATGCTCCCACAGCCCGCCCAGGACTTGATATATAACATGCCTTTTTTTGTTTACAAAAAGATGTTACCTTTCACAAATAAGTATTGCTCTATCTATCTCGATTATTTATTTATGGATATCTCAATCATTTGTTACTTTTTATATTAAAAATATTTTAATCATCCATATAGCTTATTATCTAATTGTCATTCAACAACAATATCTACAAATTATCCCTTATATTTTCTCATTGGTGTTTGTGTCAAAACTAGAGGTAAATAAAAGAACAGAATGAAGATGCCTATGACTGGCACAAACTTTAATCCATACCCAACTCCAGGAATTTCCATTATTACAAAGGGCTAAAAATTCTTTTAGTTTTCTCTCCAAAAACTCATCTAGCTTAATAAGTTAGCTAACTCACAATCGTGTAGTATTCAAACGTATATAATGTAGTAACTGACAAATGTTAAGTGTATTATCGAAAATATATGCTACTTCAGATGGTGTACTACTCGCAAAGAAATTGATTTCCTCTTAATAACAAATAATTTATGTATTTTTTATAATCGTGCACGTACTTTCTTTGTGAGTCATGGATAAAGTTGCTAAATTTTGCCTTTTTACTTTAGAAATTGTTGTAAAATAGTACTCCCTATGTTCCGGTCATTTGTTATCCTATTTCATTTGGGGTTTATTGATGGGTAATTAATTTCTAAATAATATAATGCGAGTTCGGGAAGTACGAGTATACGCTTGTATAATTATTTACGGGATTGTGGAATGGTTTTCGTTCGAATAACTATGACGTGGGTCTCGCTGCGTAATTTAAATACTTTTAATTCGAATTTATGTAGAGTTACAACTCTTCAGAAATGCATCCCCAATTTTCCTATTTCCCAAATCATTTCTATATAAATAGATAAAGGATGTGAAGAAAAAGTTACAGAAAAATATACTCTTCTAGTGCATCAAAAGAATGATAGAACATTCTACACAAAATATTTCTATATTACTTTTCTGAAAATCAGAGGGCAACATCTTATCTCAATAGGAAATTCGGTTTCACCCAGGCACTAATAAGGCTCGAATTATTCTATTAGAAAAGCGAAGTCGATTCGGTGCGGTCTTATTGTCAATTCCTGTTCGTGCATATACAATATCTAACAATAGATATATCATATTATATAGTATTTTTTATTAGTTATAATTTATATCCTAATTCTAAAGTTTATTTTTATATTAATTGATTTTAAATCAAGTAGTTCGTAAAAGCTGGAGACTCTATAATCGCTCGAAAAAAAGCTTCCTTTAATAATATACTAGATTTAATGCCCGTGCGATGCACGGGCCTATTTTTTCGATATTTACATAATTTCTTTACTTGGTAAAACTTTTTACTGTTTAATCGAAATCTGAAAATCTAAAAAAAAATTAAGAAACTTCTCTATGTGAAAATTATGTCATTAATAAGCACTATTGTAGTTTCATAGTTATTTTTTCTGGCAAGGTTCTATAATTTTGAATCTTAAGAAATTTAATAGGAGTACTGCTTATTGTTTTGTGGTACATACAATTAGTTAGTGCCATACATAGAGAGACACAGAGTTAGCAATTTTGATTTCTAATTTAGATTAACTTGTAGTGCGAATAATTGATTAATTATTCTTTTGATGGGTTTGTTGGCCATTGGCCTTTGTTTTAAGATTTTGCTTGACGGCTTTAATGAACACCTTTCTTACGATTGTAAAACTCTTTTTCTATTTAGAAATTAATTTGAAGTGATCGCAAATTACGTATAAGAAGTATTCACAATGAGAGCTAATAGAGTGCATGGTCGTGGACTCGTGGTCCTCGTGGATGGTTTTATTTCTTTTTCCTAATTGAATTGGTAATAGCTATTAACTATTGTCAACCAGATCTATTGTTTACTTCTTGTGTAAATAAAGGTAAAAAACGAAAGAAAAAGGGTGTAAATCGATTTCCCTAATTTTAATAATTATCAACACTTATTTTTATATAAATAATCATTCTTAAATTGAAGAGCTCCTATATTACTCTATTAGACAATCCATTACCCAAATGACTCGACTATAACTGAACCTACACGAACCGAAGATTATCTGGTGTTAATAGAACCCTAAACGACCTAAGTAAATGCTTTTAAGTAAAGAAAATCTTCCAAAAAAAAAGCTAACTCATAGTGGGTTATGTTTAATCGTTTGATGAAGGGCAACAAAAATTACACTTTTTCTCGTTGTCATATATAGTTAGGATTGTTTTCAAATTCTAGAGTATTTTATATGTATGTATGTACTCCATATATTAGTTAGGATTCTTTTCAATTCTAAGGAATTTTATATGTATGTACTCCATAGTCCATATATTATCACCCTAAGACTAATTTATTTGAGACTAATATAACTCTTAATCAATGGAAGCTCAAGATACCAAATTTGTGAGGGAGTTGTCAAAATTAAGTTTTTTTATATCCTAGGCATACCGTTTTTATCACTAAACGAAATAATGTATATTAATGAAATAATATGGTATGTCCTCATCCTCAACTTCAAATTGAACTTATTTGACTTTGAAATTGCAAACCTGTGATAAAAAGATAGTTAAGTTAGTGCTTAACGGTAAAATCCTACCGTACACATATTATTAATATGCAAGAATTTTATGCCAACTAAAATTCATATCTTCGTATTATCTTCTGTAATTCATGAAAGCAAAATATTACTCCGTATCTAATTTACTAATCATAAGAGCTTTAGAAATTCCTTAAAGAAACAAAGATCTATGAGCAGGCCCGTTCCTGAGTATTCTGGGGCCCTAGGCAAAATCGTAGATCGGGGCCCCTTTAAAAAAAATTATTACTGCATAATAAAAAAAAAACATACAACGTCAATTTTATTAAAATCCATTGTTAACTCGTGGTAGATTGTAATCGTAAAAAACGGATTCTGCGAGAATTCTGAGATGCAAAATCTTTGATGATAACATTAACTTCAATGTCTTTCAAAAACTTCCTTCTCGATTGATAAATTGCAACATCATTCAATCGTTATTGTGACATTGATGACCTCAAGTCGGTTTTGATCAACTTTAACTTCGAAAAACTTTCAGTTGAAGGCACTGTCACTGGAACTGTTAAAAAACTTTTATAAGCAATAGAAGCAACTGTTAAAAAATTCTATAAGCAATAGAAGCATTCAGATAACAATTTGCACTAATAACAAACTAAAGAATTTCAGTCGCTGACATTATATTTGACAAGGTAGATTGTAGCACTTTCAATTCAGAATAAAGATCATTTAAGTCAACAACGGATACGTATATAAGTAGAGTGAAAAGTAACATAACATTCTCTCAATTCATTTTCATCCAAAGACTTTAACTTACTTGAATCAGATACAAAACCAAAAATATTTTCAAAAGTCTTTAGTTGCTCAAATCTGTTTTTTAAAGAAGAAATTGCCATATCAACAACAACAAAAAAATACTCATGCCTAAATAAATCTTCAGGTGATGACTCACTGGTTTTGTTCATCGTCTCGATTGTTTTCATCAAAATGTCTCTTTCTAATAACACGACGCTTTGTCGAAAGGGTATGTTCTACATCCATATCAAGTGCTATACTTTTAGCAATGTTCATACTAGATGTGAAACCTTCATCTCTAAATATTTCAAAATATGACAACATGCCTTGAACTTGTTCTATGGTGTATTCATTCACATGTATTAGATTTTAGTTTCTTGCTTACCACATATATAAAAAACAAAATTTCGTACCAGATAACAATATCAAACAAAAACTGAAAACGCTTCACTTTTCGACTTTGCATCACTACCACAAGAATCGTATAAAACTGACAAAGTCATTCTTATCTGAGGAGCTTGAAATCTAATAGATTTAACACTTTTAATTCGACTCTCCCAACGAGGATTATTAGATAAACATTTCAAAATAAGTTCAGGAACATTAGCAAGCAAAATTTTCCTTCTTTTTGTATAACCAGAAAACAATGTATACAAGCGTTGAACAATTCCAAAAAATGAAATAGCTCTAGTTCAAGAATGTGTCATATAGCTAAGAGCAAGATTCAAACTATGACAAACACATGGCATATATAACGCACTCGGGTTTATTTCAAGTAGACGCATTTAAAATATATTTATTTTTCTTTTTTTTAATATGATTTTTTCTCTTTCCTTATTTCTAATTATACTAATATTATTATAAGCCCTAGAAGAATGGCCCCCTTTCTACCCAGGGCCCTAGGCCACCGCCTCTCCAAACTACCCTCAGAACCGGGCATGTCTATGAGTAAGTAGGTTACATAACAAATACTCCCTCAGTTTTTTTTAATTGTCATTCTCACTTTTTGAGACATTCACTTCTCTCTTCAATATCTCTCAAAATATATGACTAAATATGTTGAAATGTATACTCATATTAAAGCTCGATTCGTAAGGAATTTTATGGTGTAATTTTTATAATTTTTCGACCAATATATTTTTGTATAAATTGCATTCAAATGTTCACCTCGTAAATTGAAAACGTCAATTATTTTAGAACGGAGGAAGTAGTAGGGTAAGTATTCGTATAAAACGGTGCTTATATAATTTAATGCGTAAGACAAACTAATCTACAACTTAAGACATGTTTTGCGCCATTCAGGTTTGGTATGTGTACAATTTATGGTGTAAATGTTGTCTCTTTTTATGCTCTTAAGATTAAATCTCTCCAAGTTTAGATAAGATAAATCTAATTTAATTAATTAATGGTCAATAGACCCACGTAGTCAATAAAACACCGAAATTAAGAGAAATTACCTTTTATGCACGTTGAAATTTACCTCTTATCAACCATGGTGTGCTCATCGGTTTGATGCTAATATCGTATCGCTTTCTGAATAATACCTGACATAAAAGGCCAGGAATGTATTAGAATAAAATAAAAATAACGATAAACAAAAATCGACTAATTGCACGTACTACATCAAAAATCACGTAATTAGATAAGCAAAAATAAATCAGTTGCTCATACTATATGAAAAGTCACGTAATTACATTAGTAACAATCTACTAAACTGTCAATAATAATATTGAAAATAATTTTGATAAACGTAATTTAGACATGTATTGGCATGACAAATATGGGAAGGGTATTTGTATTATATAGGACAATGCTATAAGAATCCTACATTGATCTGATGTTTCCCAAACTACATCTTAGATAGATCTAATGTTTCCCAAACTATATCTTATATATAATAGCAGTAGCTTGTTTATCTTCGGTTTAACTAATCATTATTATCTACAGTTTTTTAAAGTTTTAAAAATTAAGACTTTTATAAAAGTTGAACTCGCTATAATCGCTCGAAAAAAGCTTCCTTTATTAATATATATATATATATATATATATATATATATATATATAGAGAGAGAGAGAGAGAGAGAGAGAGAGATTGAATCATGTGAGGCACCCTTCTTAGGGTGAGGCGGCTGGACACCTTCTAAACCGTCAGATCTAATAACTATAGACGCACTTTTGATGATCCGCCACGTGTCCCCTATTTAATCATACACTCAAAGCAAATGCCAGCAAACAACTTCATTTACGACATTTTACTCTCTCTCTCTACTCTCTCTCTCCCTCTCTCCCTCTCTCTGTCTTTCACTCATTTACTCGCTTCACTCTCAACACTCAACTACCGTTTTTCGATTAACCGTTCATCATAAATCTGAATCACACGCAGTTCATCATCTGATATTTTGATCGCGATCGTCATCATCATCATCATCATCATCATCTCTGTTCGGTCGTCCTTTTTCGGATCTATGTATGTGATCTTCTCATTCGTATCACTATTTTTCTTCATTTTCGATCAATTATTGTAGATCTACTATTTTAGGACGCTTTTCAATCTACTATTTTTTTCGATAATGTATTACTAAATCATTTTCATTATAATGCAGGTTTTAATCATCCTCGAAGAATTATCCGATCGATTTAACGCAACAAAATCAATTTCGGAGCATTTTCGATCTACTATTTGTATGTCCTGTTCGCTCTCTTCAATACTTACTTCGTCAATTTTTGTTTATTAGGTTTTTCTCATTGTTCATTGCTTAATATGTTTCGTTTTTGTTAATATTGTGCTTTTTTGTTGTTGCTGTTGTGGTGCTCTGTTGATTCTGCAATGTCGATATAGTTATGTGTTTTTGTATCATGAAACTTGGAGGTGATATTGTGAATATTGGACTGATGTGTTGTTGTTAAACCTGAGTTAATTTTGTGAATTTTGTAGTCGTTTTTGTGAATCTGGTGGAATATTTTGTGAATCTGGTGGAATATTTTGCGAATCATTCTCATTATAATGCAGGAAGTTAAACCTGCCTCATGATTGTAATCTTTTTATGATGAGTTTATGTGAATGCTTGTCTGAAGCATAGACCTTATCTTGCGAAACCTATAGACCACTTTGTCCATAGTTGGTCATTTGTAAAACTTCATCTGAATGCTTTACCTTGTTTTGATATGGCTTTTAATCCTACTTATCTGGAATGTACTTATACGAAACATGACATTTTGTGTATGTGTATGAAATGTATTACTTATTATGTTTTAGTTATTTTCATTTATTTTTGTCTGAACTGTTTTAGTTATTTATATGCCTAGGTCAATTGCTCCTGTCTGCGTATACATTGCCAACTATGGACACTTGGTGTACGGGTCGGGTAGTCGATATCTTTGAAGAGGCAAGTTTGAGCTCATTACATGGATATGCTATTTTGCCGGACAGCTTCTTGTTGTAGGGACTAATCTTGGTCATTTGAAATATAATTTAGTAGCTACATTCCCTATCACGCAAGGGTACACTTTTAAGTCTTACAAATGTGTTCTTAAGGTATTACTATGCTCAAACTCTGCCTCATCTGTACAATTCCTTGGGTTGTATTAAAACGAAATTTTAGGTTACCTTTCTTTCCATGTACTAGTAGAAAGAATATGTATCATAGATGAAGATGATAACGATGAAGATCGATCCCTACAAACAAGCCTTTCTCACGACCTATATTTTTCGCCATATCCCAACATTTGTGTTGCTCATTTAGCCCGGCCTTCTAGTTGTGACGGTTTCCTGGCTAAATGAGCAACACCAAATGGTGGGATATGGCAGAACATATATGCCATGAGAAAGACTTGTTTTGGAGGGATCGATTATCTTCATCGTCCTCATCTTCATCTTTGATATATTTGCTTTCTTGTACATCTAAAGAAAGCTTGCCTACAATGCCCTTATAATACAACACAAGGAATTATCTGAAGCAGCTGAATATGAGGACAAGTAATACCTTATGAACACAGTTGTAGGACATAAAGTTGTACCCTTGCGTGATAGGGATGTAGCTACTAAATTATATTTCAAATGAACCTATTATGTTTAGTTGTCGGTCGGTGTACTTAGGTCTATCATCGTTAGTATTTAATCTTACTTTTGTATACTTGCTAAGGCACCCTTGTATAAATATGTAATCAGTAGTTTTCTATTTCGGATGTTGTATCAACATAATGTATGAATACTATGTTCTATTAATCAAGTTTATTTTCCTTTTATTTTGTCAATCCTCGAGCATCTATCTTTCATAATAACTTCGAATACAACTTTCATAATAATTTAGCTGGCATGCACTTGATGAGATTCTGTTCTGTCTCTCAATGCTGTAATGTTGATTCATAATTACGTGAATCCTATACTTGATTTTGTGAATCTTGGAGTAGTTGTTGTGAAACCTAGATCTGCCATTGTGAAACTTATTCATTTAGTTACTAACCTACTATGCGTTCCTATTATTATTTTTAGTGAATTATGGAGTCTTGGTGCAAAGGGTGTGTCGTTAATGCTTTTGAAGAAGACGAATCGTCATTTCGTGCAGCTTATGTCTGTCAAAAACAAAACGCAATCAGTTTGTCTTTTAAGGAAGCTGATTTGGCAGAAGTTAAATTATCTTCCCCTCGCTATCACTCACAACATTCTGTTTTCAATATTCAAGGAGTTATGCATAATATATTTTCTAAACTTGATGCCTTTGAAGACAAGGCAAATATGGCTATTGTGTGTCGGAATTGGTCTCAGTTATTTCTTATTCATCCCAATGCTCCGGTGTAACCATTTGCATATTGGCTTTCTCTTGAAATCAACCATGTGGAGGGTATTCTAATTATTCATAGGGGTGCTAACCTAATATTCCAAACGTGCAAATGTTTTTTGACCGATAATATGTCAGCTAAATTCATCCTTCATTTTCACCAATATAACCATCCAAGTGTCATGAACCTTCTGAATGCTATTGATCGCGCTACAATTTATGAGAACTTACGTTCTTTACCTCCAGTGATGTCTACTGAACGAGCCACTTTGTAATTGCTATTCTTTGTCAACTTATTACGCAATTGTATAGATGCATGTTCTATTGATTTACCTTCTATTATGGACCTATAGCCTACATTTGTATCCCTTTTCCTAAAATACTATCTTTGTAATTTTCGGCATTGAACTTTCTATCTTGTTTGCCGTGTTCTATTGTCGATAGTTTATAAATATAATGTATGACTACTATGTTTTATTAATGAAGTTTGCTTTGTGTTCTTTGTTTTTTGTGAATCCTTGCGTTCCCTATTGTTTCATAATAACTTCAAATGACAATTTCAATAATAACTTCAATAATAACTTCATGCCCCGTTGACATTTCCGGCCCCCTACTGTTAACCCCGTCCCCCAAAAAGGGTTCACCCGTCCCCTCCTAGGGTGTCTTTTGGTCTTGGCGTTGGTCGAATGACTATGTACAACCGCGGATCCGCCTAACCCAACCCTAAACCCTTTCCCGTCCCGTTTTGTTTTAGAACACCCGACCCCTACTGTTAACCCCGTCTCCCAAAAAGGGTTCACCCGTCCCCTCCTAGGGTGTCTTTTGGTCTTGGCGTTGGTCGAATGACTATGTACAAGGGAAAGGGTTTAGGGTTGGATTAGGCGGATCCGCGGTAGCGGATCCACCTAACCCAACCCTAAACCCTTTCCCGTCCCGTTTTAGGACACTCGGCCCCCTACTGTTAACCCCGTCCCCCAAAAAGGGTTCACCCGTCCCCTCCTAGGGTGTCTTTTGGTCTTGTCGTTGGTCTAATGACTATGTACAAGGGAAAGGGTTTAGGGTTGGATTAGGCGGATCCGCGGTAGCGGATCCGCCTAATCCAACCCTAAACCCTTTCCCGTCCCGTTTTAGGACACCGGCCCCTCTATGTTAACCCCGTCCCCCAAAAGGGTTCACCCGTCCCCTCCTAGGGTGTCTTTTGGTCTTGGCGTTGGTCGAATGACTATGTACAAGAGAAAGGGTTTAGGGTTGGATTAGGCGGATCCGCGGTAGCGGATCCGCCTAATCCAACCCTAAACCCTTTCCCGTCCCGTTTTAGGACACCCGACCCCTACTGTTAACCCCGTCCCGAAAAAAGGGTTCACCCGTCCCCTCCTAGGGTGTCTTTTGGTCTTGGCGTTGGATCAAGAACAGTTTTGGACTATAAATCATATAGCTTATTTTTGAATCCTATAGCTTATTTTTGAGACTGGGGTTTATTTTGTGCATCTCGGGTCTTATCCCCGGATTCGGACTATATAAATTTTATGCCTTATTTTGTGAATCATAGAGGTTAATTTGTGAAAGTGGGGAGTTATTTTGTGAATCTCAGGTCTTCTCCTCACATTCAGACTATATAAATCTTATGTCTTATTGAAAAGAATCCTTGAGGTTATTTTGTGAATTTCAGGTCCTATCCCCCCCAAAATAGACTATATAAATATTAGTTCTTATTTTTGTGTATCCTTTCAGCTTATTTTGTGACGCTAAAGATGATTATTGTGAAACAGGCTACAAGATGAAGCGACCATCACAGGCGGTTGTTGAGCAAGCTGCCGCTCCTCCGCCAGCAAAAAAATAGAGGGTGCGTACAGAGGGACTGCCTACAGTGAGGACTCGAATGTCGCCAAAAGGGTTGTACAACTTTCTGAAAGATACGAAAAATCCACCGAGCGATCAACAGATTCAAGCTATAAAAGACATGGGCTTTGGCGGTCTGTTAATGATTGAAACAGACAAGGTTCCCGGGGACCATGCTTATTGGCTAGTGTCAAATTACAACCCAGCAAAGGGATGGTTATTTGACAAAAAAACTCCCTGTATTAGAGGAGGACATCCATCTTTGCATGAGCATTCCAATGGGTTCAAGACCTGTTGAGGAAGCGTCACATGTGGATAAGTGTCCTGCTTATTTAGCTACGTTGGAAAACTTCCGAAATCAATATCCACACAAATATATCGATGATCACCACGTCTTGAACAAATTATCCATGCAGAAAGATGGTGGAGATAACTTTAAACGAAATTTCATCGTTTACATATTCTCATCTCTGTTGGGTGGTGTGCAAGGGAATCGCGCAAGTTTGAGGATTTTAAAAAGTTTAGGTGATACTTCATCGATTCCGAATTCAATTGGTGCAATTTCATCAAAGCAGTTGGTGACCAAGTTGAGTCTTGGCAAAAGGAGGAGTGGAGAGATGTCAAACGCTTGAAAGGAGATAATTTTTTTGGTGGACCCATTATGGTGCTCGTGTACATTTACTTGGACCGTTTCGTCTACAAATCAAGATTGGTCGTAAGAAAGTTTCCAACTTGTTGTAATTGGACGAAAGAAAAAATTGCAAAAAGAATTAAACAGGAGTTGAAGGCAAAAAAAGGTTTCGGTCAAGGTTACGTGGAGCCTCCCTTGTCATGAGCTACCACACACTCGCACCCGCACCTCAGCCACCGGTCACAAAGCTTGAGCATGTTGGTCAAATCAACCATCCAATACCACGAAGAAGGCAAACCGGATATAGGGTCCGATATTCCACATTGCGGTGACAAGGAAACCGATGGCCTTAGTGATGTAAGTGTGAGATTGTTCACAAATTTTGAAGCCGCAAAGGTAGCGGCTGCAGCTTTCGCTAGCTACAGATCTCTTGCTATTCAAGCTACGATCAAGCTACCTTCCTCAGCAGCGGTTTCTACTATGGTGGCAGCCGTTAATGGTATTGCGGACGGGTATATTTCATCCCAACAGGATGAGTTTGATGAGAATGTTGGGGATGAAGAAAATGCCGATGATGGGAATAAGGAGGAAAATATAGAGATGGGTAATAATGAGGATGCTAAGAAGGATGAGGACGGTGAACTGAATTTGGACAACGTGGTCAATAATATCGTTGGAAACACGTTATCCATTGCAGCGAATGTTGTGGAGAATGATCACGTTGTTAATGACGATGTGGACAGGATGGGTGGATGGTCCGACGCTGATTTACGTGCGGCATTGGAAATTATGGATGACACTTTTGTACCGATTCGTGCACCAGATCCCAAAGTGACAAGCAAACCCATTCGGAAACGTCGTAAACCAAGATTGACAACCCCATCAGATTGCCCACGGTGGAGGCGCTAGCAGGACGACGATCATTTTTGTCTTCAAGAAGACAGATCTATTGATCCTCGGTCCCAGCCAACACCAACACCGGTTGTCGAACTGGCGAAACCCCAATTGTTATTGATTTACCGATACTCCAATGATTCCAGTCGTCGTCCACCATCTCCAAAGTGTGTGTGGAAGAATCGAGCAATTGCCACGAAAAACCATTGGTCACTCACCGTACATTCGTCGTCGTCATGGAAACCGTTTGTCGGGTGATGAAACCACCGGTCCGTGCAGAAAGCGAAGAAGAGGGACCAGGTGAGGAAAGCATACAAGGTGAGGAAAGAATAGATCAGTGTCAGAGGGAAGAGGATGAGGGAACCAGATTTCCTACATTATCGGTACCATCAGTTTCTGATCATGTTGATGTCAATAATGTTGATGTCAATAATGTTGATGTCAATACTCCTGCTATTGTGCGTCCTAGAAGAGAGATAATTCCATTTGCCGCCTATCGATCTCCGTATCTCCAAAGAAACATCGGTGTTATTACTCCTTTTAATAGGGAGGAGAAAATCTTTGTTGGATTTCGGGCTTTGCTCAACAAAGAGAACAAAGGTATTTGACTATGAACTTGTTTTGTAAATCTCAGGTCTCATTTTGTGAATCGGACAATTTATAAATCGTAGGGCTTATATTGTGAATCCATAGACATTTTTACGAATCGACGGCTTATTTTGCGAATCGATTGTTTTGATTGTTGAGTGCGGTGATATTCTTTTTCAAAGTAACACTCGAGAGATTGACAAGGAGCATGTTGAGGACTATACCCGAAGGTGATCGAGTATGTTCTGAAGTGTAAATATTTGGTGTGAGATCCTAAACAAGTAATGAGAAGTTGAAATCACCGGATTCTCTCTGTTCGTTTATTTGTTCCATACTCCAATGACGGTGTTAGTTCCCCGGGTTGTCTGGAAAATATTGATGTTTCTTGATTCAATTAGTAAGTTTTGGTTTGGTGTTATTATGTTTTGTGAAACCTATTTTCATCTTTATGTTCTTCTTTTCATTTCATCTTGTCTTGTTTTCAGATTTGCACTCCAATCATGTCTACATCATGCCCACCGTTCTTCTTTTGTTTCGACCTTCGATGGAATAAATTGACAGTCATACACCCTATGAATGGAGTAGATGTTAACTATTTATTATGTGCAACCTACGGTGCGTCTTTTCCTCCATTTTCGGTTATGCAAAGCTGTGAATTTACTTTTTTTCGTGAATTCACGATCAAAGTGTTTGACAAGCATGTAACACATCCACATAATTAAGTGCTAATTTAGGTTGTGTCGTGCGAAAAGACAGACTCATTAATTGGGTTTCACCAAGATTCGCAGCAGTGGCCGACATGATGCTGAGTTGTTTATCCCTCCTTCAATTTTGAAGTCCGGTGAAATGGATACCGGCGTCTATTTGTTTCACCTGTTGGAGCATTACAAAGGGAACAAAACTGACTGTCCTTTAATTATAACTTCTGTAAGATACCTTTACTTAACCTTGTGAACACGAGAGTTAGATTTGTCGGACACTGGAGTTAATTTCTGAAACACGGGGGCCGATTCGTGAACTTTGGAATAATTATAAGTACTTTTTGTTTTGCATTTATAGGTAAGTCACCTGAAACGCTATGCATTGAAGTTATGCCTTCGAATTATGACCTCCGGTGACAACATGTTGAAAGCTACTGTCGAACGAAGTGCAGAAGAGTGGAATTGTGTGCCTATGTATGACCCATTCCCTTATTAATCATGTTTTGTGAATCTTAGATGTTATTATTGGTTTTATCTGTTGTTCTTAATTTCTGAATCGTGGGTCTTATTATGTGAATCAAAGATCTTGATTTGTGAATCACAGATCTTAAGTTGTCTTATTAATATTTGTCAGGGGCTACCGGCGTCTACCTTATTCTGAAGACGACCTTGTGAAGTTTATTTGGCACCGCAAAGGAAGAGATGTCACACAGTAAGTATTTTTGCCCTTTACTTTTATTTTTTTGTGCTTTTCCCTTGCCCCTTTACTTTAATTTTTATTTTTATTTGGATAATTCTAGTAATGTTTCTTAATGTGCCTTACTACAGCGAGGCTATGGTGTGTACTGAGTGGATGGAAGTCACACGAGCGGCTTTATCTACGTTTAGACCGCGTCAGTGGGTTATGGATCAAGTAAGTAGACTACTATCAGCGTTCATTTCATTGTATTATCTGTAATCTTTTGTTTCATTCCTAATATCGTTTTTTTAGGTGATTGATATGTTTGGGATTAAGACGACACTTCATCGACCAGATCTTCTGTACTTGCCATCGACTGTCATCGTGGTTAGCTTTGAACTTGTTTTAATATTCAAGTATCTTGATTATCCCAAATTGATATGGTTTGTAAAATCACCTTTTGTGGTATGTAGAATTGTACAAAGAAGAAAACCCTTGTATTTGGAATCAATACATCAGTGGGACATACAAACCGGTGAATGGTGCCACAATCCGAAAGGTCTGGTCCCTCAACAATTTTTTTTTTTTTTTTTTTTTTTTTTTTTGTGGCGGACATGTAGGGCTTTAAATTGGAGACTAATCTTTATTATATCAGGTTTTTATACCGCTGATCAAAGACAAACATTGGTGGGCTTGTATATGCGATATGGAGAGTAAAACGAATTACATCCTCAACTCAAGCAACAGCGTACAGTCTTATGATGTACATAATACAACCATAGACACGGTATTAATTATTTGCCTAATCTAACCCTTGACAGTTTGTGAATCAGAGTATATAAAACATTTTTAGTGTACAATCAGTATTAACTCGAAACATTTTCAGGTGGCCAAATTATCTCCTATTTTGGCAAGTAGTTCCCCGTCATATTATCCCATGCGGTTTCTGCACTCTCACAGGGTTATAACTCTCAAAGTTCCTCAACAATCAAATAAGTAAGTTATTCCCTAATGTGTCCGCTTTACGGAAATTAAATATTGTTTACTAAACCGTTGAACACTATACTACATTCAGTTTTGATTGTGGAGCTCACGTGTTGAGGTATTTGAGTATGTTGAATTTGTGAGCTCGGTGATTGGCGAGAATCCGGACAATTATCAGGTAAGAAACAAGTTGAAAAGATATACGTACATGAAATCTGTATTTGAAACTGTGTTGTTCATTAATTTCAACTATAATTTCTTACAATTGCGAGAGAATGCCGATTTTCGAAAGTCCGTAATGATGCAACTACTTTCATGGGATGCAAATACTAGAACAGTACAGTCCGGTTCTTTAATAACTTTTGCATATCAAATCCCCATTCATTCATAGTATCCGCGATATTTTGAATAGTAGCGAGCCATGCTTGTCCGTGTATATATTTTGAAATATTTTATGTGTTTTTCGATATAGGAGTATAAGTAGCAAGATGTGCTTGTCTATGGTGGTGATATGATGTGAAGCAGGGAGATCGTTCTTCAGTGTATGCTTCTCTGGTTGGGAATTTATTCTTCATGATTGTCTTTGTGAGCGTGTAGTAAAAACGGGGCAGCATTTATTCTTTTGCTGTGAGTTTTGGGTGTTATGCAGTGTATACTTACTTATCTCTGGTTGGTTCGTCGGAGGCATTTGTCCCTTATGCGTGGAATTTAACTTGTGGTGGATACAATCAAGTATTATGTTAGTATAGTATTAGATGGTATATGCAGGATCTATCAAGTATTCTAGTGAATATGTTATTAGTCATTTAGTTGGGTGCTAATCTGCTTATTTAGTATATCTCCTTTTGTAATAGTTGATTTTAATCAATGGAATTGATTTTAATCAATGGAATTGATTAGTCGCTTGAATTTGACGTGGATGATTTATAAAGCGTCTGATTCGCAAAATGAGACCTGAGATTCACAAAAGAATGTCTGAGATTAAAAAAAAAAGACGATATTCACAAAAAGATGGATTCACAAAACAAGTCGACAAAATGAGACCTGAGATTTACAAAAGAATGTCTGAGATTCAAAAAAAAGACGATATTCACAAAAGATGGATTCACAAAACAAGTCGATTCACAATATTAGACCTTGGATTTATATATTGTCATTCACACGGTAAGATTCATGAAATAACGTCTATAATTCACACTAATCCATTTTATATAATATTTAAATTGTGTCATTCACAAAATAAGACCGTTTAGCCAGTCGACCGTTCCTTTCTAATAAGATTACGAATCTTCCTAATAATCGCGAAAATTAGACCCAGGATTCACAAATTAATTCCAACAAATAAGATTTCCAGGTCTTTTGTACATATTAAGATTTAAGATTCATAAAACAACCTCTTACATTCACAAAAGAACCTCTCAGATTCACAAAAATAAGATAAACAAATAAGATGTCCATATTTTTGGAAACCAATAATATGTTGCCAACCTAAAAGACTGCTCCTTTCAAAATTGTCAGTGTCTTCTTCAATCATCATATCTATTTCTCAAGGCTTAAGAAGACTCTTTCCTTCATTCTTCATCCTCATCCCCTTCCTCTTCTACTTCTTCGTCCGCTAGCTCTCCCTACGTAAAAGACAGAGCTGGAATTAGAAAGATGTTTACAAACATTAGATGTACAATAATAAAAGTGAGGATCATGCAAAATTGGGTGACACGACGTGAATCACATTCATATAAGCCAACTGTTGTCATTTATGTTACAAAGTGAGGAATTATATCAGGTTACTACATACAATCAGTCTCATTTCTGTGATTCACAAATAAAGATATGTGATTCACATAACAAGACCCAGGATTCACAAATTAAGACCTGGGATTCACAAAGCAACCTCTGGGATTCTCAAAATAAGATAAACAGATAAATAAAATACTTGATTAATATCAGATGTAGTTGCGTAGATGAATACAAACCTGATTCACTGGAGGAAGGTCTGCAAAATCATATGGACAATTCCTTTTGTCGTGGTTACCCTTGCGCTTACAGTTAGCACACAACCTTTTTGCTTTTTCCGCCTTCTTGATTGCCTTATTTTTCTTGCTCACCAACCGTTTACCACGGCCTTTGTTCCTAGACACATTAGGCGGTAAGATGTTGGTTTCTTCTGGAACCTTGCAGCCCAGTAGAAGCTCAATCTGTTGTTGTTTTGTCAACGGTTGAGTGTTTCCCTCTAGTTTTGTCCTGAATTCCTTGATTAACTTGGCAAACTCTCTCACATCCGACTCTTCTTTCCTTTTGAGCATACCAACAGTTAAATGAATCTCAGACCATACCACAGACATTCCAATTTGTTTTGTACTGGTATTATTGTATTTCTCTAACAGATTCCCATTCCAATCATAAACGTCACTTTTGAGTGCATTCTTGCTCTACCTTTGCAAAATATATTTATCAGGTATGTCCTTAAACTTTCCCGAACAAACCCAAATGATGTGACTGCATAAAATACCTCTCCTTTCAAACAGTTTACATGTGCACCTTACATCATTCGTGCTTCTACCGCACTCAATCGCAAATTTTAGTCCTTTCTTTGCATCCTCAACTAACGACACTTCAAAGTTCGTCACGGGATCTCGGCGGAGTGTATCCAACCAAACTGCAGGTATTTATTGAAAGCTTCACATGGTTTTGGAACTCATAGAACATCGCATGGGTATAGCTTCTCACTACTTGTGTCTCCTATTTTGACCCATATAGTGTTCGGGGATTGAATTCGCATTCTCCTCTTCACGGAGCTTCGGCAGTGCTTTTGGTGGTCGTGGCGCTTTCATAGCGCACCAAGAACTCGATTAATGTCCCGTATTTGTTTTCAAACCGCTTAAAGAAACTATTAGCACTCTCTGACCTTTGTGTAGTTCGTAGTAAACCGCCCATTGGCACATTTCTGAAATAAGCGGGTATCCATGTGTGTCTATCAGCGAACTTCCCATTCAACCACGTATTGTCTTCCAAGGAGAAATCGTTCATGACTTTAAGCCACTTCTCTTCAAATTCCCCGGGCTCCAGGTCATCGTCCCATACAACACCGTTCAGACGGGTTAAAAAGTCGGTATCTCTACAAATTTTACTCCCAACCTTGTCGGTTATTTTCTTCATGATGTGCCACATGCAAAACCGATGTTTCGCTGTTTTGAACTTAGCTGCAATGAACAAAATCAAATTATCGACCGTCACCATCATTTTATAATAACTAAATTCACGCAGTTTCACATAACAAAGTCATATGATGCACTATTATGTAAATCTCAAGTCTTATCCTCAGATTCGGACTATAAATCATATAGCTTATTTTGTGAATCCTATAGCTTATTTTGTAAATCTGGGGGGTTATTTTGTGAATCTCATGTCTTATCCTCGGATTCATACTATATAAATTTTGTAGTTAGTTTCAGAAACATACCTGGAACTGCTTTAATTATTCCTGGGTCTTCGTCAGTGATGATGTAGTTAGGCTCCTTCCCACCCATAGCCGCTTTAAAGCGGTCAAATACCCACATGAATGACTCCTCGTTTTCATGTTCTATAAGCGCACATGCAAATGTGATTGACCTTTTATGATGGTCAATGCCCGTGAAAGGCGTGAACGTCATGTTGTACTTGTTTGTACCATAAGTTGGGTCGTATGAAACTCCATCCCCAAACAGAGCATACGCTCTTTGCATGTTACAATCCGTCCAGAAAATCCTTGTCAATGCGTTCTTGGAATCTTTTTCATAAACAAAGTGGAGCCCTTTTGTTTCAGCTAGGGTGTCTAAGCGTGATTTGAACATTTTCCCATCATGACTGTTCATTAGACACTTTATTTCCCTCTGAAAATTTTTGAATTGCTTGACTGTTGCCCCGACATTTTGAAAACCACCCAATTGTTGAGTGCATAGTTGGTGTGTTAAGCTAGGACCAACATTTGCTTTTGAATTGCTGACAATCATTTGCATATGAAATTCATTGATATTTTCAGCAAGTTGCTCAAATTCCTTATTTTTCACAACATCAAGCGGGTGATTGTGACCCTCAATAAACACGTCAACCATGTACTTGTTCTCATGGAACTTGAACTTTATCATTCTTTGGACAGCCCCACCTTCTAATCTTTGTTATTCTTGTGGTTGACCCTTTGTTGGAACTCTCTGCCTCTCCTCCACCTTTTTTCACCCTACGTTTAGCATTTGGTTTTTTCGGTTTGCTCTTTGTACCACCTATTTCGTTATCTCGATGCAACGGATTCATCCGCCTTTTCTGCAACACCAGTTAGGGCAGGTCGTCTTTTCTTCTTATTACAGCCTTCCCGATTGCAAACCATGCACTTTGTTATGATAATATCATCACGAAACCTTTTGCTTGAAGATTTCCTTGATTTAAACTCACAAGCAACAGCGTACGTTTCATAAAACAAAGATATTTGAGTCTAAGTCAATAAATGTTTTCCCAATCATTTGGTGTAAACTTTTCATCAATCCTATTTATCCATCGTTGGTCGCCACTCGGTGTGTAAGTTATAAGAGTAGTAGGTGTGGAAATAGTTGGTACTGTAGGGCTTGTTAAAACAAGAGAGGTAGAAGCTTCATGCAATTAACATTGGAATCAACAATCGAAAATTGTAGATTCACAAAATAAGCCAAAAGTGCAAGATAGGAGATTAACAAATAAAGTTCCACAATATTAGCATATAAGGTTCATAATCTCTGCCACAAACCAAGTTTCAGAATCTTATAGTCTATATTTCAATAAATAACCTACTAGATTCAAATAATTAGCTCTTATATTTACAAAATAAGCACTCTGATTCACAAAATAGACAATGTTAAACAATCTCTGCCACAAACCAAGCTTCATAATCTTATAGTCTATATTCACTAAATAACCTATCAAATTCACATAATTAGCTCTTATATTCACAAAATAAGCTATCTGATTCACAAAATAAGGAGAATAGCAAAACAATCTCAAAAAAATAACATCTCAAATTCATAAAAGATTGATGTTTCTTCGGTTCAATTAGTAAGTTTTGCCAAAAAGAGCAACATAGGAGATTCACAAATCAAGTTTCACAATATTAGCATCTAAGTTCCTCTGTCACAAACCAAGTTTCGGGATATTAGTCTATATTTTTCAAAATAACCTCTCAGAAGCACAAAATTAGCTCCTAGATTCGCAAATAAACTTCTCAGATTCACAAAACCAGACCAAAATAACGTCTCAAATTCATAAAATAGGGACAAAACAGAATACTTGTTGCAATAGCACTCTTATCGAGTCGCATTTGTAGTATCGGGAGTTAGACTGCAACATCGCAGAACACTATAATAAGTAGGACGAAATTGATAAATTTTGATCAAATTCAGGATATTATAGCATACATTCACGAAATAACTTCTCAGATTTACAAAATTCACTCTTAGATTCACAAAATAACCTCACATATTCACAAAATCAGGATAATAGCGAAAAAAAGGAGATTACCTGTTTCAACAGCAATATTATCACCAGTTACTGTAATGTCTGTAATCTCCATTGAAATTGAAGTCGCAACGTCAATTTTAGCCTTATTAGCTCTTATATTAACAAATAAAGTTTCACAATAATAATGTTTCAAATTAACAAAATAGTAGGAACACCATAATAAGTATGACATCGACAACCATAGATAAGAAAGCATGCAATATTATGTCGATACAAGACAATTAAAGCATTCAATGGTGCGGACTTGTGCAAACTTTTCAGAATTTGTCATCTTATTTAGTTTTAATCTTACCCAGGTTGTATATATTAGTTATTTAAGTTTCACAAAATAACCTTCTAGTTTCACAAACTAGGGTCTCTGATTCACACAATAAGAAATAAATAAATTGCATCAGTAACATTTAACAACAGAGATTCACAAAATAAGGCCCAAGATTCACTAACTATAGGCTGAGATTCACCAAATAAAGTCCGAGATTCACTAAATAAAGTATCGATTATCGGTTCAAATAATTAAAAAAAAATTGGTGAAGATTATGAATTCACTTTTAAGAAAAGGTCAGATTGTATGTATCTAGATATTTTGTTGATTTGTTAATAACAGTTCCATTCCCAAGAAAAGGACATTGAACAATCAAGCATTCAATCAAAAAATTTAATATATGGGTAATATGAACAGCATCTTTGTTGACGGTTGTGCCAAATACCATGCCTATAAATAACTAATTTACGAAACATAATAGTATATACCAATAACCTCTCTTCTCTCTTCGGTAAAACATTTCAAAAATCCCTATTGCACACAATGTCTCATTTATTTGTATTTCCCTATACTTGTGTTTTGCGAATGTTCCAGGTTATATGAATCAAAAAGGGAAGTATGTTTGTCCTGACCTCTCTAAATTGGCAGATTGTTTAATGAGCCAAGGTTATGAGATAGAGTCTTTGGTGCCTGTTATCTGCGCAGCAGACTTGTCATTTTATGGGATTAGTACTAATTCAATTTGGCACAAATGACAATGGCTGCAAACAGGCTTTTAAGTTGCAGGAGAAGTTCGAGCAATTTGGGCGTACTAGATCTCGAATGGTGGCTACCTATTCCCGAGTTCGGGGGCCCTTTCTATGGGTAGCATCAAGGCTTGATTCAAAATATTTTAGCTACACTCCAGTATGTAGAAGAGTCCCATATTCATCTAAACATGCTGGAAGATCACTCGTGATGCGAGATGAACGCGCACCTATAGCTATATCAATATTGCTCTATGTGCATTGCCTCGAACAAATAGGGGTGATTGATAAACTAAACAAATATCATATCTTGTTTAATTTTTCAGCTTTTCAGTTTATTTTATTTTTGAATGTTGTTGTTTAGTTAATTCGAAAGCCATGAACCTGCGAAATTTTATGTGATGAAAAATTACAAGATTTTTAAGTTTTCTGAATATTATATTTAGCTCTTATATTCACAAAATAAGCACTCTAATTCACAAAATAAACAATGTCAAACAATTTTCGCCACGATCCAAGTTTCGAGGATATTATAGACAGTTTATATTTTCAAAATAACCTCTCCGATGCACAAAATTAGCTCCTAGATTCGCAAAATAACCTCTCGATTCATAAAAAAAGTTTATATTTTCAGAATAACCTCTCAGATGCACAAAATTAGCTCCTAGATTCGCAAAATAACCTCTCAGATTCACAAAACCAGAACAGTTTATATTTTCAAAATAACCTCTCTGATGCACAAAATTAGCTCCTAGATTCGCAAAATAACCTCTCAGATTCACAAAACCAGAACAAAATAACGTCTCAAATTCATAAAATAGGGACAAAACAGAATACCTGTTGTAATAGCACTATTATCAGAGTCGCTGCAGAGATCGGGAGTTAGACCGCAACATCGCAGTAATACCATAATAAGTAGGGCGAAATTGATTATTTTTGATCAAATTCGGGATATTATAGCCTACATTCACGAAATAACTTCTCAGATTTACGAAATAACTTCTTAGATTCACAATATAACCTCACATATTCACAAAATCAGGAGAATAGCAAAACAACTTCATAAAATAGCGAAAAAAACGGAGATTACCTGCTTTTCAAAAGATATTATCACCGATTCTTTGTAATGTCCGTAATCTCCATTGAAATTAAAGTCGCAACGTCAATTTGAGCCTTATTAATGAATGAATTATAATCAATTAATGAATGAATTAACAAAATCAACAAATTTTACACCGCGAATGACGAAATTGCTCAATTACTCAGTTTTGATCGAATTCAAACCCTAAACTAACGAAATACTTCAGTTTTTGATCCTTATAAATTTACAAAACAGTTCGATTTTGTTCAAATTTGATCATTATATCATCAATTAATGAACGAAGTTAAGAAAATTAATTTTTCATCAAATAATATGAAATTACCTGGAAATTACCTCGAAATCTTCTAAGAAATCGATTAATTTGATGAATTCGCCTCTTTGATTGTCAGAATTTGATTATTTTGATGAAATCGTCTCACAAATTTGATGATATCGCCTCAAACTCAGTAGTTTTGGAAGGAAAGAATTTGAGCCTTTTGTTTAGATTAGAGAGAATAAAGTATTTGGGCTTTTTTTTAGATTAGAGAGAGAAAGTGTTTTGGACCAAATGAAAAGTTTCTTGTTGACCCCTAATTTTCATCCTTGTTTTTTCAGTCCAACATTACAAAATCAGCCCATCCATGTATAATGCAAATCAGTCCAATGTAGTAATTTGGTGAGACCGGCCGCCTCGCCATAATGAGGTGTCTCACCGGATCCGGCCTCTATATATATATATATATATATATATATATATATATATATACATTGATTGATTGATTGGTAGTCTTGTATGAGTCTTATCTTAAAGATTTACCAAAGTTTTATCTTTAGACTACCAATAATATTATCCTTACCAGCCACGTCTTTTTCTAATCTAATAATTCCTAAATATTGGTGCATACTGTTGTGCCAAATTGGGGCAACGCGCCCGGTAAGACACGGCACAACAACTAGTAAATACTAAAAAGTAGCAAAGTTTAGGTCCTACATTTAACATTAAGGCTATGTTCTTTTGGACTGAAACAGATCTGATCTGAACTGAACTGAACTGAACTCATAGGATATGAACTGAACTTATAGGATCTGAACTGAACTGAACTGAACTTATAGGATCTGAACTGAACTGAACTTATAAGATCTGAATTGAACTTATTGGATCTGAACTGAATTTAGAAGATCTGAACTGAACTGAACTTACAGGATCTGAACTAAAATGAATTGAACTTATAAGATCTTAATTGAACTTATAAAGTCTGAATTGAACTTACACAATTCGAATTTAAATTAACTTTAATTAATTTAACTTCTTGTTGTTGTTGTTGTTGTTGTTGTTGTTGTTGTTGTTGTTGTTGTAATTGTTGTAATAGAGTTTTTTTTGTTAAACACAACCTTTTTTTTTAAAAAAATATTTTAAAACACCAACTTTAAAAAAAAGTTTGTCAAATACAACCTTTAATAATTTTTTTGTCAAACACAACTTTTATGATGGATTTCAATTTTTTTTAAAGGTTGTGTTCGACGAAATATTTTTTTAGAGGTGGTGTTTGGAAATATTTTTTTTTAAAGTTATGTTTGACAAAAAAAACTTTTGTTATTATTATTATTATTATTATTATTATTATTATTATTGTTGTTATTGTTATTATTATTATCATCATAAAAAAGCGCAAACTTTTATTGAGATTAAACAAAAAATTTATAAGAAATTAGTGGGCAGCCAAGAGAAACAATGATAAGAAAATATAGTCTAAAACACAAGGTAAGATAATAACATTTTACCGCTTTATATACATTGGTTTGTTCATACATTATACTACAGTTACATTACAATAAAAAAATAATGACTTAATGAGAATAGTGATAATTTTGTTTTAAAAATAATAATGTACATATGTATCGAATAATTAATAATGTCAAATGATTTTCCGTCGGTTTTTAAAAATAATACTCTGTATATAACTTTTCGAAACTGAATTTATAGGATGAAATAAACTGAACCTATAGAATCTGAACTGAACTGAACTTATGGAATCTGAACTAAACTGATATGATCTTCAAGCTAATCAATGTCATCATCGCAGTCATCCAGTTGATCTAACTCGTCAATCAACTCTTCGCGCAGATTGTCCCAGAATAGATTATCATTCACTCCAGAAGTCTTTAGTTCCTTCTTAACACGTGTTGAAAGAATCCCACCATCTTTCCCAAGCGCTATGTGTTAGTTTTATGTTTGATTGATTGTTTGTAAAAGTTTGATGTAGGCGGAGAGGGAGTTAGTGCAATTGTTTGTATTAATTGTGTTGTAATTGTTGGGTACAAGTCACCTTACAAAGCCATTACACTGCCTATTTATAGGCACATTATGTCGGTGCACAATGCACCATTTTCACCTTCATGAATTTTCTAGATAATTCCTTCTAATCTTATGGCCCTAATTTAGAATTTTCCTAATACATGTATAATCTAGATTTCTCTAAATTATTCCAACACTCCCCCTAATTTGAGAAATCTAGAACTTTGAGTAGCTTGTTGAACTCGACAATCTTCCCGGCTAAAATTCTTTCTGTGAATGATTGTTGTAACTGCTCCCACGCCTTGGAAATTTGTAACTCGATCTCTTCGTTTTCCACGAGCTCTGAGGTATAGTAATGACTTATCTTGAACTTTGACGGACTGTGTGAATTTTTTATCATTGAAATAATTGTTGCGGTATCTTGATGTTAGGTGGCCTATAGTGTTCCGCCGAGTCTTGTAGATGGAGCAATCCTCGTCATGCTTGGTCTTGTATGGCTGTTTTCGGCCCATGACTTCTTTGTATTTTGATTTGTCCACAAGCTCCCTTCTTTTTTCAACTTTAATTGTTTCTTGAGAATTTGACGATTCCCGAGCTGTGAGTACCATTATGGCTTGGCCACAATCAAAGTCATTTTGCGAACTCAGGGTTTGTTTTTCTTGATATTGTGGACTTCGTAATTTCTGATTTTTTGAAGATGGGTTTAAAGTTTTTGGTTTTGGGGAGTTTGAAATGTTTGATATTTGAGGTGTGTTTTTGTGTAACTGATTTTTGTGTGTTTAAGGGCATTTTTAATGGAAAAGTTTTGTTTGCGGCCATGTGTACGGAAGCTATTAATTGGCCACTTTTCTTGTCGTAAATAAGGCATTTGTTGTAGTCAAATTTCACCATATATCCTTTTCGTATCAGTTGTCCAACACTTAGTAAATTTTGTGCTAGGCCCGGGACATATAAGACTTCATGAATGAATTTAGTGAAGCCGTTTTTAGTTTTAACGGCTACAATTCCTTTACCCGCAACTGATTCGCTTCTCCCGTCGCCAAGAGTAATTTGAGATTTTACATTTTCATTTAGACTGACGAATGCATTTTTATTGCCAGTCATGTGGTTGGAACAACAGCTGTCAATATACCAAATATCTGTGGACTTTTCTTCCGCATTTAAGCAAGAGTAAAATAATTGTCCACTCGGTTCATTTTCTTCAATGAAATTTGCCTCATCATTTTTATGGAACCAACAATCTTTTTCAAAGTGGGTGTGTCTTGTACACCTCTTACATTTATACCAACAATTTTCTGTTTTATGATTGTTTTTCTTGCATAATTGGCAATAAAACTCTGTTTGATTATATGGTTGGTTCCCTAGATTGTTATAAACACCTCTCCCCCTAATGTGATTATTTGGATTTCTTTTGTTTTGATAGTTTTTGTTATTGTTTTGGCCATTAAATTTTAATTTGGCCTGAAATGCTTGTTCTAGTGGCTCGTCGGAAAATCTTTTCATTCTTTCTTCATGAGCTTGTAATGAGCTCATTAATTCAGTTATTGTAAGTTCTTTTAAATCTTTTGACTCTTCTATGGCGGCCACTATGTGTTCAAATTTTTTCGGAAGACTTCTTAATATTTTTGGAGTAATTTTTGTGTCTTCAATCGTATCACCGTATGAACGAATTTGATTAACAATGTTAGTGGTACGATTAAAGAATGCTTCTATATTCTCGTCTTCTGACATTAATAAATTTTCAAAATCTCTCCATAAAGTTTGAAGTTTAATAGTAATTACCTTGCCAGAGCCCTTGTATGTATTTTCCAGGATCGTCCAAGCCTCCTTTGATGATGCAGCGGAAATGACTCGTGGAAGTATTGTCTCGTCGAGTCCTCGATAAATCAAAGAAAGGGCATAGTGATCCCTCTTTTGATTTTCGATATATAAATTTTTCTTCGTGGCATCCCATGATGCTTCCTCGACGGTATTTTTGGGTTTTTCATACCCTGTTTGGACTAAGTCCCATAGTCCTTGTGAGATAAATATTGATTTCATTTGGATACTCCAAAGGTCGTATTTCTCGCCTTTGAATGTTGGTACCCAATTTACTTGTAATGTGTTTGACATTATTTTGAATGTGTGATTTTATTTGGGACTAATTTTTATTTGTGAATGTTTTTTTTTTGTTTTTTTTTTTTTTGCTTTTTGTTTAGAGTACTTGGATCGTCGGAGTTTTCCAGTGGCTCTGATACCACTGTTAGTTTTATGTTTGATTGATTGTTTGTAAAAGTTTGATGTAGGCGGAGAGGGAGTTAGTGCAATTGTTTGTATTAATTGTGTTGTAATTGTTGGGTACAAGTCACCTTACAAAGCCATTACACTGCCTATTTATAGGCACATTATGTCGGTGCACAATGCACCATTTTCACCTTCATGAATTTTCTAGATAATTCCTTCTAATCTTATGGCCCTAATTTAGAATTTTCCTAATACATGTATAATCTAGATTTCTCTAAATTATTCCAACAGGTTGACATAACAATCACAATCATGAGTATGGACGTAATAAAGGAACAGTTTGATGGTGTCCCAAGCTTTCTTAACAGCTTTGACAGGCATCATGGGCCATGGCATCTTAGGCAATTTAACATCTGCTCTTGGTTTGCCGGTGCCACTAATATTCAAAGGAACATATACAACTTCGCAACCCATTGCCTGAATTTCAGGATAATGCTTCATAAGCAGGTGCCAAAGTTTAGTGTGCTTGTCTGATAACTGAATCCGGTCAACATATAGGAGCAAGTTCTTGCCTTTGATTGCAGACTCAGGAACAACATTACTATTAGGGTGTGTTTGGATACCATTTTAGGAGGGAAAGGGAGGGGAGGGGGAGTGAGGGGAAGGAAAGGTAAGGGAGGGGAGGGAAAATAAATTATGGTTGTTTGGATAACAAAAATGATGAGAGGGTGATGGAAGGGGAGGAAGAGGGAGATGGTAGAGTGGATGGAGGATGATGATGAAAGGAGAGTCAAAAAAAAGTTTTCCTTCCAAATCTTGCCAATGATGGAAAGATTTTAGTTTGGTCTAAAGGAGGGAAATTAAATCCTCTCATTCCCCTCCCCTTCCATTTCCCTCCTTCCAAATATTGTAACCAAACAAAGGAAATTAAACCCCTCCCTTTCCCTCCCCTCCCTTTCCCTCTAATTCTCTCTATCCAAACACACCCTTAGAGTCGACAAGACAGGTGTGCGTCTCACAACTACCTTTAAACAATGAAGCGGGGGTGACTGACTTGAGAGCAGCCAACCATTGCTCCAGGAATGCACTTCTTGTGAAGGGATATGCGTGAATATCCCTTTGGCTGAAATGTTGAACCACGCTTCTTCCCAAAAGCTCCCCCCCGGACTTGCCTTTAGGTGGCACAATGATAAACCTATCTACGATGTGTTCAAAACCAAAGACACGCCACAGTCTGCGGCTAACGTTGTTGTCATACGGGAAAATAAACCAGGATTTTATACGAGGACATTGAATAAGTTGTTCAAGGTAGAGCTTTGGTTGATCATAAATGGGCAAGCATACAAGCACTATCTCAATCTCCTCCTTATTTCGTATGCATTTATGATGGATGTATTCAAGTGTGGTTAGAAAGTTAAAATTAAGGCATAGGTACAAACCCACATACTTTTTGCTGAGCTGTGACACGGTCAAAGATCGGCCAGATAATGTAAAGAGCATGAGAGACGGGTCGCAGAGCAGAATATCCTTATCAAGGGAAAGAGGCTCCCTTGTAACAGCTTCGGGCAAAGTATAACCCTTAAGCTTGTTATGAAAAGGATCCAACCTGGACCTCAAGATATCGTCTTGCAGTGCAATCTCCGTGACATTACTAGTAAACCACTCAAAACCATAATTGAGGAAAAGAGTAGGGGTGCCATAGTAGTGCAAAATGATTCCAGCGGGATTGACGACAATGGCAGAAACCTCCGTGGTTGAGTCAAACTTGTCCATAGGGAAGCCAATGAAGGAGCATATAGAAGTACGAGTGTCCAAGTCAGGGAATGGTATGGCAAGGCAGGGTAAGGACGACAAGAAATCATCAAAAACAGATTCTTCTTCATTATTATTATTTTTAATAGTGACAGCAACAACCATTTCAAAATCATTGTTATGGGAAGAGTAAGTGTCTGCCATGACGCGCCAACATGACTCAGAATCATCAACATCCGTAAAGGGTAGGGAGACGCAAGAGATGACAAGGTGTTTTCCCTTAACAAAATCTAAACCAACAAAACTACCATCAGACTTAACCAAGTAATTAGTGTTACCATTATTTGATAACAATGATATCACATCCAAATATGTGCCTGTCAGTTTCTTACAACAATCGTTCCTGAGTCTAAACAATCGTTCTTCCTCTTCCTCTAGCTCGGATTTTTTACTGCTTTCATTCTCCAAATACTTATACCTAAACAATCGTTCTTCCTCTACTTCGGAATTTTTTACTGCTTTCATTCTCCAAATACTTATACCTAAACAATCGCTCTTCCTCTGCTTCGGAATTTATTATGTTCCTCCAGCTAAATAAATAAACTAAGTACGGCGTTTGAATAAATATATAAAAAATATAAATTAGATGAAAATACTCTGAGCTCAGTTTTTGCTCCTGTTTTTCCCTAGAGCTAGAACCAACTCAAAACCTACCTCCTCGGAATATTGAAACGGCGTTGGGTATTTATATACCCCTCCAATTCTAAATTAACTCCACCTTCTATTTTGACACAAAAATTAAGAAACACATTCTCCTATAATATAACGGATTTTCTAAGGCACATGATATAAGTTAAGTAGGGAAAGTTTGTTGAGAAGATATTATGACAAATTAGAATTGAAACTCATATATTTACCATAATTAGTGATATAATATTGAAAACTTTCCTTACTTAAAGCTTCTTATTAAGAGCACATGTTAGAAAAAACTCTATAATATAATTAAATTAAATTTAGACCACACTAACATTTACCAAAAAAGGAAATAACAAAAAGAAAATAACACCACATAAACACTTAACAAAAAAAAGAAAATAAAAAAGTTGTATAGACAAAAAAAAGAAAATAAGGAAGTTTATTGTGAATTGGAGGGAGTATGAGATAGTATCAATGTTTACAGTAGCTAGTTCATGAGGGCGCAGCAAACTTACCAAAATATTGTGACCACCAAGGAATGGATGCTTGAATATAGCCTATAGGCAGTGGGCTGCAAATCTGCAATTGAGAATAATTTAGTCAAGAAAGATGCAGTCATAGTTATCCTTCACTCTTTTTTTTTTTTTTAAAAAAAAGGTTATTTAATATGAATACTCTGAACTATGGGGTGGTTCTCAAAATACTCCAAACTTTCGTTTAACTACCAATAATATCAACTTTTACACTCCTTCTCCATAAATAGAATATGTGTTTTTTAACTTATTGTAGCAGGTAATAACCTTTGTCCTTTAAGCTATCATCATCTTCCTCCTCCTTCCCTCTTTAGCTTTTGGAGTGACGGATATCATTTTCTCTCACAAATGACCCAAATAGAGGAGAGAGGGAAGCACATGGAGGTGCCCCACCTTGTCCCCCTATCCGTTTTGTGAGTGACATTACCCGTCACTTACTCCGACCCGTCTTCAACAAGACTTCCTGATCTTTCTTACCTTTTTAAATTTTGACTTAGGCCCTGTTTTTTCTGGCTTATTTTCACCACTTGATTCAAAGCTCTATTGATTGATTCAGCTAAATTCGATTCGATTCGGCTCGACTCCATTCGATTCGATTCGATTCCATTCATTGATTCGATTCGATTGATTCAGCTCATTTCACTCCATTTAGTTTAGTTCAGTTCAGCTCGGCTCCATTCAATTTAGCTCATTTCAGCTTTATTCATCTTAAATTTAATAATTATTATTAATTTTGTTATCAATAATACTATTTTTTAATATTATTATTCTTTATTATTTATTATTATTATAATTATAATTAATAATATTGTTAATAATAATGTTATTAATGAGAGGGCACAGAGACCTTAGTTTCAAGCAAGGTCCCGACTATTCACCAGTACCGTAAGACATCAGAGAAGGACCTCTTGCGAACCCTCCGAGGCCCTGTTTGTTACGCGTGAAAGATCCATCTGAAGAGAGCAAGCATAGGTTCGAGGTGCCATCTGAGAGGAGCGCGTTAACCCAACCCGGATTTGAGCAACGCTTACTTGAGTGTTTTTATTCGGAACAATTATTTTTACTAATATCATTTTTAATATTGACATTATTATTTATTATTGTTATTAAGAAAATTATTAGTAAAAAACTAGTATAGATTCCGCGCGAATGCGCGGTTTTTTAGATAGAAATATTAAAGAAAATAACAATTATACAAATGATATTTTAACTCAATTTGAAATTTAATTGTAAAATTTATTATTAATGTTTTTTTATTAATCGGTGGAAAAGGAAAAGATCAGTATGATCTAGTTGTAGATATAATATAATAAAAGCCCAATTACAGATATGATATAATAAAAGTCCAATTACAGATATGATATAATGAAAGCCCAACTAGGCAACTATAACCAAATTCATTTAGGCGGGAAAATTTGGGAGATCTCTTATTCTTTTAGTATAAGGGGGATTACTATTTTTTCATTATTATAATTTATGATTATTCATATATAATACTCCCTCCTATTCCGAATAACTGTCTCATTTGCCATTTTCGTCTATTCAGATAACTGTCCCATTTGCCATATTTGGACATGTTTTTGGACTTTCCTACCCTTGACTCTTTTCTTTATTTACCACCCCAACCACCCCTAAACCATCATATTTAATACTTTTCATTATTTAACTCCTATATTCTTACTCCTATACAATACTTTTCATTATTTTAACTCCATTCCTTAATTTTCGTGCCATTGTCCAAATGGGACAGTTATTCGGAATAGGAGGGAGTATTATAATTTTTTTTCTTATAAATATTAGTATTAGTATTAGTATTATACTATGAATATTAGTATTATAATAGTTGATAATTAATAACAATAATATTAATTATTATTATTATTATTATTATTATTATTATTATTATTATTATGATTATTTCGATTTGATTAAACTCAATTGACTTTATTGATTAAATTTCGATTTCTTATTGATTGATTGATTCACTTAGCTCCATTGATTGATTGATCGGCTCAGCTCCATTCGATTGATTAATTCAGTTCAATTCACTCGAACTTCATTCGATTCGATTTAAAAAGTCAGAAAGAACAGGGCCTTACTGAGTACAATATTGGGAGTGATATACTCTACCACTTTTACACTTTTCCCCACTCTTAACTTAATTAAAACTACAAAGAAAACATGCTATAGCCGATTTATGTGAATGCTGCACTTTTTTCAAAAACAAAAGCACCAATGCCTAGCTCCTTAGAGATTCAGGAGAGAAATGCACTCATATCACGTGCTTCGTTGGCTAAGGTAAAGAAAGAGTTGACATTTCTAGTCTAGCCAGAGACAATACTCCAAATAGCATTTAGGCGAAAAATTGATCTTGAAAGCCCAAAATTGAAAAAAAATCAGTAGCTTAACTTACCCCAAATTAGACAAAAGTGGTTCGAAAACCCAATTTAAAACTTTGATTGAAGAAGTCATTGATATAATTGGTACAATAGGGGGATGAAGGGGAAATATGCTAGATCAATTAAAGGGAATTTCAATTTTGAATTTTAATTGATTTATAGGATTTGCGATTTGAAGAAAAGAAAAGAGATACTAACATATGTCTTTTTTGTTGGTAAAATAGAGACGATGGATGAAGAAGATGAAGGAGGAAGAGAAGCAGAAGGTGTGAATTGGGAAGAAATGACAATTTTATGGTGGTCTGAAAAAAGGAGGAAATTGAGAGATAATGGTGGTTTAGTGTTGCTGTTATTATTATACTAGAAAAAGGAATGACGATGACAAAAAAAAGAAGGAAAACAAAGGTTTTAAAGGAGAGATTATAACATCTTTACCTGCTAAGCAGGTAACCCGTCCACATATTTTAATATAAGCGAAATGGTGTAAAAGTTGGTATTATTTGTAGTTAAAATAAAGTTTGTAGTATTTTGAGAAGCACCCCCCATAGTTCAGAGTATTCTCATTAAATAACCCAAAAAAGGAAAAACAGAATTGTATTATATACTCCCTCCTATTCAATATAAACTTCTCTATTTCATTTTCCGTCTATTCACAATAACCTCCCTATTTCCTTTTTTGGTAAGTGTTTGTGTGGTCCAAATTTAATTGTATGGTGGGATAGTGTATTTGTGTGGTCCAAATTTATTTATATGGTGGGGTAGTGTGTTTTCTTAATTTTTGTGTCAAAATGAAATGAGAGTATATATAACGAAATTCTCTCATCATGTTAATAAAGAACAACTTGACTATCTTCTCCAGATGGGTGTCCTGTGGTAGACTCGTCATAATCTTATATATCATGGTCACTGAGATTGAATTACAACAATTAGTTCTCTTTCTCAGTTGAAGCAATAAGAAACTAACCACATGTATCCTTAGCAAACACGTCTAAGGCTTCTACACCCATACGGGTTTTACACAAGAAACATCAAAATTAATGCACTCAGTGAACATCAAACAACTTTCATCACTAAGCTGTTAAATTATTCATCGTAATTATTGGTTTACCTGTTTTAATTTTTTGGTAAATGACATGTCAATATAACTGAGATTGAGAGAGTATCTAAGTAAAACAATACACATACATCCTCTATTATTCCGCCAAAAGTAACATCTTGTAAGGAAAAACAGCAGTAAAGCTGATATAACAGAAACCATGTACATAATACCCAAATCACAACTCTGGCATCCGCAATACACCATGTTATTAACCTTTAATAATCTTGGGAGGAGTATTTTAAGCAAAGGTAAATCAATGATTAGGACGGAGGGAGTAAACTAAAGATCTTGGATATAAGGTTCAAATTTAAGGCAAAGCATATTTGAAGAAGGAAAATCATCAAACATATGATATGCATCAAAATAAGCAGTTAGTCTTGCTGAAGACGGGTCGGAGCAAGTGATGGTTAATGTCACCCACAAAACGGATAGGGGGGACAAGGTGGGCAAGACCCCCACGTGTCTTCTCTCTCCTCTATTTGGTCGTTTGTGAGAGAAATGGTATCGTCACTCCACAATGATGACGGATACGTCCGTCTTCAATGAGACTTGCTAAATCCCGCGCATTAATTTACTCAATTCCGCGCATTTCCCCTTTATTCCGAGTATACCCCTCTCATTTCCCACGGAGAAATTACAAACCAAAAAAAAAAACACTCATCCCCTACGTCTCCTCCCAATCACCCTCCTCCACCCCTTGCACCGGCCGCCACTCCCCCTGCCGCCACCATCTTCACCGGCCGAACATCAACGCACTTTCCCAACCACTACCTGTTGAAATTGATTTGCAGAACCCTAAAAGTTGAATCAAAATTCGAAATTAATCTCACCTAATTATTATATTTATATTGCAGCAAGATACTTGCAACTTTTAATTAACTCATCATTGGTTGCTAAACATGATTTGGGTCAAATTCAGATTTGAGATTCAAACAAGGGTTTTCAAACACACTATAAACAAGGGTTTTCAAACACACTATTGGTACTGCGTAATTTCAATAAATGTTTAATTGGCATGTTTTTTTTGAATCTCAATGATGTTAATTGTTGATAAAACGGAAAAATTACACGTCTTATGTGCAAATTACGATTCATAAATAGGCACCGAGAGATTGATAAAGCAGAATTGAAGCTTACTTTCTCCGAGAAAATTTGGAGCTATGTCCAAGCGAGCACGGAGCACACACTATAAACAAAGTCAAAAGGAGGTCAGTTGTTAATTGGTAAGTCTTTATGTTGATGACTTAATTTTTACCGGAAATGATAGAAACATGTGTGATAAGTTTAAAAGATCATCTGAGTTTGAGATGTCTGAGTTGGGGAAAAATGAAATATTTTCTTGGAGTAGAAGTGAAACAATGTCTGAATGATATGGATTTTTCATTTGTCAAAGAAGGTATGCCAGAGAAGTATTAACAAGGTTTGGAATGGAGAATAGTAATGCGGTAAAAAAAAATCCTATTGTTCCGGGTACAAAGTTGTGCAAAGATGAGAGTGGTGGAAAAGTCCATGACTCGAAATTCAAGCAAGTGGTTGGATGTCTTATGTATCTCACTCTAACTACTAACTAGACCCGACTTAATGTATGTCATCAGCCTAATAAGTAGATTTATAACTAATCCAACTACGTCCCATTGGCTTGCAGCAAAAAGAATTCTAAGGTACGACTAATTTAGTAATTTTCTATAGAAAAGGGAAGAATGATTTGAAGCTGAATATATAGCAGCAGCTTTGTGTGCTTGCCAATGTATTTGGCTGTGAAGGATCTTAAAGTATATCAAGGTTGAAGAATGAGACTATGATCATGTGTGATGACAACTCCACTGTACAACTGTCCAAAAATCCTGTGTTTCATGGTAAGGGTAAACATATTGATGTCAAATTTCATTTGCTCAGGGACCTGGTCAATGACGGAATTGTTGTTTGAAGGGGCACTCCCCATATCGCTTGTACTTGGTTAGGTTTTTCAAGGGGCACTAGCTAATTCTGTCATTTGAACACTGTCAAAATGAGACTAATCAAAATTTGTTGTTTGAACTGCAAATTATGCTCTTCATTTTCAATACTAAATAATAATGATGGATTAGAATCATTTCAACACTTGTAGTTTATCCAACTGGTTTTATTAATTGTCTTAAGGTGCCTTTGGGAGAAGCTTTCCTTGAAGGAAAGAGCTAAAGAGCAGCATTGATCGGGCTGGTTGCGAGAATGGGACTTCATGTGATGCGCCTCTTACGGTTGCAAATGTTAAGATGTTGTCTCCAAAGGCTTGAGTCCACCCTCCAATCTGTGAGTCACATATACCTTAATAAATATCAAATTGAACTTTTGAAGCTAGGATCGTTGGGGTCGGCTAATATTCGGGCCAATAGGTTGTGGAATTGCCATCTAATCATGCATGTTAAGTTGGGCTATGTATTGACTCATGTTCCAATGAATAGCTATAGCTGACTACCCGCGTCAGAATTCGTTTTGAATAACTTAGCGACTCTCCCAAACTCTTTATGTTTCTATGATAGAAAAAAGTTAATTGCATTACCAGATTAGTTCTCGGATTTCAGGTTGGATTGTTACCAGGTCCTAGATCGTTCGAATTAGGCGGATTATCCTGTTTGGATATATTTTGGGTCTGATCTAGTTTTTTGTCATGTCAATTTTACTAGGACTAACCACAAGTGTGGTCGTATATGGAATTAATTAGGAAGGCAAACCTGGTTATTCTGTACCCAAATATTGTATGGCACTGTCTCATTCAGCCTCATTTCCACTGCCAATCGATTTGCCAGGATTCGTGTTCCGGTTAGCGGGATCGCGGCATCTTGGTCACCACTGTTTTAAAAATCAAAATCACTTGGTTAACTGAGCTGGTTTAGTATTTAACCTGGCCTTTTTATAGTGCCAGGCTGCTAAGCTATTGCGCTAATTGTAGAACTATTGTCAAATTATCGAGTTAATGAAGTACTCGTATTTAAAAGAGTAATACAAAATATATGCTAATATACAGAATATTGTGCAATGAATATAGACATATTCTAATACTCCCTCCAATTCACAATAAACCTCCCTATTTCCTTTTTCGGTTATTCACAATAACCTCCCTATTTCCTTTTTTGGTAAGTGTTTGTGTGGTCCAAATTTAATTGTATTATGGGGTAGTGTATTTGTCTGGTCCAGATTTAATTATATGGTGGGGTAGTGTGTTTCCTTAATTTTTGTGCCAAAATAAAATGGGAGGTTTATTGTGAATTGGAGGGAGTAGTATTTACCTGTATAGAAGAATACGAACACCAAGCTTCATTAAATTGGCCAGTAAAGGAAGGGTGGACACTTGAGCGTCGTCCGCAGTATAGTTTACAACACTGTCTCAATGTCATCAACCAATACATGATTGTATCATTATTCATGATCAGGGTTCAAAATAACAAATATCGAAAATGGGCATTCTTGAAGAAGTGTTACCTGCTACGAAGACTCCATTTGGTGACACCCACAAGTTGTGCATGTAAAGCCTTTTGCACTTCTTGCTTGTTTAAGTAATTTGTTGTTTTATCGTCTTGACAAGGATCAATCTTATCATCCTTCTGTTATGTTTAAATTTTACAAGGTATAAAAATGATTGTTGCGAGGAAAATGATGAATTTGCGAGAATTTAAATGATACTCCTTTATTCTTACCAAAGCGGTGAGAAAACGTGTTTGTTCGTGCAAGCAAACATCAACAATAACGTCGTAAAGATTGAGGTAATCGGTCGTTTGAGAATCCATTTTGTTCTTCACCATACGGCATTCAGGGGTAAGAGCTTGTTTAAAAGATCGTCTTAAAATTTGTGAATAATTGCATACATTTTGCAGGAGATCATATGTTGCATCAGATATAATACCATGTGACCAAAGGTACTCTCCTCTTGAATTGAAATCTGTGTTGAATTCTAGTAGCGGATTTCCTAGCTGCACAAATAAATTTACCGTCAATTTCGAATTACAAAATCGTTATCTTTTCACTTTTCACTTTTCACTTTGAAACATAATAAAACGGCCGTAGTTAAATGTTTTCCTTCTTTTGTTTAGGAATAATCTCGGTATTTTCATTTTTCAACGTATTGGTACACAAATACTCTAACAATTCGAAACTATATAGAACTTACAGCAATTCCCTTGAGATTTGTTTGGAGGTTCGTCTTCAAGATCAGTTCGGCAAGCTGTGGTACATAATGCCCTGTTTCATCATTTTTAGATTGGTTTCAATTTTCGATAATCAATACGAGTACGATTTTTGGTATTAAAAGGAAATTAAAATAACTGTTAACGAAAAAAAATGTTGAATATAACCTGCATAACTCTCTCCTGTAATGAACAAGTCACTCTTTTTGTATTCAAAAAATTTAGTAAGCCACTTCTGAAGAAATACAAGATTGTCTTTTGCTGAATGAAATCAAAACAAAATCAAATTTATTAACTCACAAATGAGAGAAATCACACAAATTTGTGCATCTTCACATTGAAAAGACGTAAAGACAAGACTAGACGTTAAATCACGTGTTTGAATCCCGTCATCTTTTTTATACGGGTGTTTGCGCTTCATTAAGATCGACTGATGAGAAAGATGAAGTAGGGAATAACCTGTAATTTCATCATTGACAGACTTATAGAATGATTTGTTTGAAGAGTAGGAAAAACCGACTCCTACTGGTGTTTCCAAGTACAACATATTTGCTTCTGTAATCATCGACAACAAAAATTACACATCCAATTAGTGAATTCATATTTCTTTTTCATCACGAATCGAATAGTCCAACTCTATATATGATTATTGTTTGTACCTTTGTTCCAGCTATATTCATTGACAACCAAGCCATTTTCAGTAGGTCTGAAAGGTCCATGTTCCATAAAGGCTCCATATCCAACAGACGAACAACCAGGTCCTGAATTTTAATATAAATATTAAAAACTAACAACATAAAGAAAATGATGTTGATTTTACAATAACAAGTACATTATCCTATCGCATCAAAGGATCGAATGTACATAGAATATGTTGAAATTTGCGGATCTCTAAGAATTGTGTTTACATGTAAAAATAAATAGATTTCGAGCGTTTTAAGACAACTATTTTGTTGTACGTTACATGTACAATATCTCATGTGACATGACCTCTGTCCGTAGAATGAATTCTCCATTGATCTTGATTGACCCATAATAAATATTATCGACTACTGACTTTACAAATAAAAAAAAATAAAGTGATTTGGGAAGAAGAAAACCTCCATTAAGCCAAAGAACAAGGGGCTTAGATTGAGGATTAGTTTCGGCTTCGACAAAGTAGTAAAAGAGATGTCTTTGTTGGGCTTCGTCAACAGTGACATATCCAGCAAACTGCTTGAAATTCACTGCTGGTTGTTGTGGTAAAGTTTTGATTAACTCAGTTTCAGGGTAAGATGTTACATAATGCATAAGAGTTGAAATAACTATGAGCCATGTTATGGGTGACATTGCTTACTGGAGGGAGTTAAGTAAAAATGAATGATTAGGTGAAATTGTTGTGAATAGTGTACTTGAGTTTATAGGTTTATATAAGGGTTTGATTTGGGAGAAGATTGTATTGCTGATTTCTTAATATTTATTTCCAATTCTGTTAAGAAACTCAAAGTCACACATTCGAGGGGTACTCCCTCTATTGTCATTTGGTTTTACGGTGGAACCTTCTTGGACTTATGAAACAGACTCTCTCTCTCCTTTATTCCAAAACTTTCATTAAGAAACAATCTCTCCTTACGGTACGGCCTGAACAGAACCAAGCCGAGGAAGAAGAAGCCGGGGAAGAAGTCCAACATGCGCAGAATACGCTCAACACTCATCGAAGGTCCATACCACGGCATAGACTACGCTGGGGGCAAATTGATGAGGCATATTCTGCACCCGCTGACCGAGTCAACATATTGAGGAAGGTCAAAGCAAGTCAACATATTAGGCAGCCTAACCGACGCAGCCTGTCGGCCTGTCACTTGGGTCTCGGTCTCGGCACCTAGCCGGCCGAGAGGCATATCCGCGTACTCACATCCAAGTCCCCTCGGCATGGAATCAATCAGGCCAGCCGACCTGCCATGGGTCCCTCGGCCGAGAGTAGAACAGTCTTTCCACCTGCTAGCCACTTGGCCACTACGTGACAAAAGGCGAAAGTCTATAAATACTCCACTTCTCTCATTGAGAAAAGTATCCCAAAAACCTAACATAAAATCCGGTATAAACTCCCTTATCTCTCTACAATATACTTCTTATCTCTTTAAGTTTACTGACTTGAGCGTCGGAGTGAGTTCGCTCGGTACCAAGTCGAGCCCTCAGTTTATTCATTGTTGCAGGAGAGAGCGAAAGGAAGAGACAAGCAAAAGACGTCATTCTACAAGTTTACGTGGTCAAAATCCTGCTCCGGAATTACACCCGGAACACTTTCATTAAGAAACGATTTGAAATTTTTACACGCTTCTTTATCATTGCCTGACATAATTATATCATCGTCATAGACCAAAACACCTAAGAAAATATCATTATTTCGGACAAGTGTAACAATGAATTTTCTGCGAGGGATTTAGTAAAACCATACCGTTTCAAGGATTGCGTTAATTTTGCAAAGCAGTGTCTCAAAGCTTGTCTTAAACCATATATCGACTTTTGTAGTTTGCACACTTAATTTTTTCGGTCCACTTGAAACCCTTGGGACAATTTCATATATACTTCTTCATTTACATCCCCATGTAATTAGAATGCATACATCTAATATTCTCGGTTTGTGATAGTCGTTCTCTTAATATTAAATAATGCATATTTTGGTCTAAAGTGAGGTGTCCAAGTGTCATACCCAAGTATCGAAGTAACATTGTATGCCAGAACAGGGAGCCTTATGTTCCGAGTTCTGATTTTGTACCACAGGTATCATTTGTACGAAGATAATCTATTGCTATAAACCCTATCGATTGTAGTTGCACTAATTCCGTCATTTGAACACTGTCAAAACGAGACAAATAAAAATTATTGTTTGAACTGCAAATTATGCTCTTCATTTTCAGTACTAAATAATATTTTGATGGATTAGTTACATTTCAACACTTATACTTTATCCAATTTATTATAATGTTGGGACAGTAGGTTCGTGTGGGAGAGGTTTTCCTTGAAGGAAAGACCTAAAGAGCAGAATTGATCGGGCTGGTTGCGAGAATGGAACTTCATGCGCTGCGCCTCTTACGGTTGCAAATGTTAAGATGTTGTTTCCAAAGGCTTGAGTCCACCCTCCAATCTGCGAATCACATACATCTTAGTAAACATCAAATTGAACTGTATGTCAAAGTTAGGTTATATTATATTTTCCAAAGATTGTTCAAATTAGACGGAATATCCTGTTTGAATTTATTTTGGGCGTGATCTAGTTTTACTGTCATGCCAATTTTACTAAATATTGAATTTAGAAGGGCAAACCTGGTTATCTTGTAACCAAATATTGTATGGCACGGTCTCGTTCAGCTTCATATCCACTGCCAATCGATTTGCAAGGATTCTTGTTCCGGTTAGCGGGATCACTGTATCTTGGTCACCACTGTTTCAAGAATGAAAATCACTTGGTTAACTGAGCTCGTCTAGCTTTTAACCTGGCCTTTTTATAGTACCAGGCTGCCAAGCTAAAGCGCTAATTGTATCATTATTGTTTATGAAGTACTCCGTATTTACCTGTATAGAAAAACGCCAACACCACGCTTCACTAAATTGGCGAGTAAAGGAAGGATGTACACTTCCATGTCGTCCACATTATAGTTTACAACACTGTCTCAAATGTCATAAACCAGTGCATAATGTATGTTAGTTCCTTTTTTCATGCGTATAATAATTAGCTAGTTTATGATCTGAGTTCAAAACGACAAACATCGAAAATGGGCATAATGTTAAGAGTACTTGATGTTGAACAAGTGTTACCTGCTACAAAGACTCCATTTAGTGACACCCACAAGCTGTGCATGTAAAGCCTTTTGAACTTCCTGCTTGTTTAGGTAATTTGTTGTTTTATCTTCTTGACAAGGATCAATTTTATCATCCTTCTGTTTGTAAGATCATAGATCCATATTAGACTCTCTAATAAAATTAATTTATCTTCATAAATTGTTATTTAGGTGATCTATGTAATATGCATGCTAATATAAAAGCATAAAATGAAAGTATAAGGAAAAATAATTTCCTTACATTGAATTTATGGTAAAAGGGGCACAAACTAGTTCACCTTACTAGCTTGTTCTTGAGCTTAAACCAAATGGAAGATCCTCCTTGCAAATCTTCAAAAAGAAGATCTCCTTCTTGTTGCACCCAAGAACTTACCCAAAAATAATAACAAGTATTTAACTAGAAACTTGTTATTATTATACCCTTGATATTATTTGTAATATTACTAACAAATCTTAGTAATGAAAGTATTACTAACCTCTTAATAAAGTTGAGTAATTATTTTAGAGAGATCAATTTATTTTCAACTCCACAAAACTTGTTAAGGTTTTTTACGGTAGAAAATAAAACAACACAAAATATTGTGTTATATATGAAGGGAGGACGTATTGGGTGGGAGTATGTGAGGGAGCACAATGCACTACCATTTAGTGTAGAATGCACTAACAATTAGTGTCCAATGCACTACAAATTAGTGTAGAATGCACTAACAATTAATGCACTACAAATTAGTGTAGAATGCACTAACAATTAATGCACTACAAATTAGTGTACAATGTCGTAGTTGTGTTTAGAGCACACAACCTCATACACAATTTACACGGTCCATATTACCCATTTATGGGTCCATTTTGGTTCTTATATTTGTCACACAAATACGTGTAAATTTTATTTAAACATCGTTTTATGTTTAAATGCTTCCCGATTAATATTGTCAAATAAACACTCCGTAAATATATGTGTACCGCTACAAATATATTTTACGTACCAATACTAATCTCATTAGTCAATTAGTACATATCTTAAAAATTAACTGCTTAATTATTAATTCACGTCTCATATAATTTATTATTCAATTATCGCATAATTAAATAATAATTTCCGCACCTCGAGTTCACAACTCAATATCTCTCTATATCGACTAACTTTTCAGTCTATTTATCAAGGGACTAAATACATTGTATCTCATACAATTAATTAGTAGTCAATTGGGTTCCGTTCCTTTAGGTGTGACCGAAAGGGGTCAGTTGATCACCGCCGTCACACGACAATAACGTCAAACTCTAGTCAGCCAACCGTTATCGATTTTACGTTAATCAACTGACGAGGATCAAATAATTAAATATCTGATGATATTCCATTAATGAGATTTAATATGTTAACGCACTATTGTGGAGGACACTAACTCCAACAATCTCCCACTTGTCCGACACAAGGTGTGCGCTACCAATTCTCTTGTCCGTTTTAATCTCCCACTCAATGCAAGATGTCTTTCAGGTCGCACCTGCACATGAATACATCGCGAGTGGTTTTCTCGATCGGGAGTGTGACTACCTGACCGGAAAAATCTCTCACAGATTACTTCCGAGCGTGGCCACGCATTTGTAGTCATTAACTCCTCGAGTGGCCTTGAGATATAGCTACCCAACGTGGGTGGACAATTCCTGTATGCCCTATCTATCCTATTGCATAATACAGTTCACCATGACCTAGTAAATGCCCTTTTGGCCTCCTTTCACGGCACGACCTAGGACAAAAACCAAGGTCACTCGGAAACTGTACCTGCTCAGATAATAGTCTCCAGTCAAAAGAATTGACTCATTAGAACATCTTAGAGATCCCCGCCACGACCAGGCTTCTATAATAGAACTTAGGGATTCTCTAAATGGTCACTGTCCGGCAAAGTGTCACACACTCTGCCTATGTAATCAACCAGTCATCACATATGACCTTATGGTGTTGAACAACCATCAATCGACTTACAATCTAGTCACTCCGAGACGTCACCTCATTAAGTGACTAGGGACAAAATACAATGTTCATCTTATTCACTTGAATAGTGTTCAACATTGTCTCTACAACTTATTCAGATAAACAAGGTATTAAAATTTAGTCACACTAAATCAAGATTCATAAAAGAATGAATACGAAAACAATGAATATGATTATCATATATATAATAAAAGATACACTATCCAATTATTACATATCCATAATCTAAAGAAAATCTGGTACTCGTCTCAATCCCATAGAGACGACATGACCATCATGCTTAGCCTTTGATAAAGGCTTGGTTAAAGGATCAGCAATGTTGTCATCTGTCCCAACCTTACAAATGTCAATTTCCTTCCTTTCCACATAATCTCTAATTACATGGTATTTCCTTTCAATGTGTCTAGATTTGTTACTAGACTTAGGCTCTTTGGCTTGAAAAATAGCTCCACTGTTATCACAATATAGAGTGATAGGATCTTTGGCGGAATGGACTACTCCTAGCCCCTCCATGAATTGCCTAATCCAAACAGCTTCCTTCGCAGCCTCAGATGCCGCAAGGTACTCAGCCTCTGTTGTAGAATCCGCAGTAACGCTTTGCTTGAAACTCTTCCAGCAAACAGCACCTCCATTTAACATAAACACATAGCCGGATTGGGATTTCATGTCATCCCGATCGGTTTGGAAACTTGCGTCCGTGTAACCTCTTACACGCAACTCAGTTTCTCCTCCAAACACTAAGAATGAATCCTTAGTCCTTCTCAAGTACTTAAGGATGTTCTTTACGGCTATCCAGTGACTCTCACCAGGCATGGCTTGATACCGACTTGTCATGCTCAAGGCATACGCAACGTCGGGACGAGTGCAAATCATAGCATACATGATAGACCCAACAGCGGAAGCATAAGGGACGGTCTTCATGTGTTCAATTTCCTTAGGGGTGGAGGGAGACTGTGACTTGCTCAAAGTAATCCCTTGGCCCATAGGTAGAAATCCTCTCTTGGAGTCTTTCATATTGAACCGGTCAAGAATTTTGTCAATATAAGCTTCTTGACTCAATGCTAGTATCCTCTTGGACCTATCCCTATAGATCCGGATACCTAAGATTCGTTGTGCCTCTCCCAAGTCCTTCATTTGGAAGTGTTTCCCTAGCCACTCCTTAACGGACGTGAGCGATGGAATGTCATTCCCAATGAGCAATATGTCATCCACATATAGGACAAGGAATACAACCTTACTCCCACTAAATTTCATGTATAAACACGGTTCTTCCACACTTCTAGTGAAACCGTATTGTTTAATGACATGATCAAAGCGATGATTCCAACTCCTAGATGCTTGCTTAAGACCATAAATGGACTTCTTGAGCTTACACACCTTCTTAGGGTTAGATGTATTCACAAAACCTTCGGGTTGTATCATGTACACCTCTTCTTCTAGAATCCCATTCAAGAAGGCGGTTTTGACATCCATTTGCCAAATCTCATAATCATGAAATGCGGCAACCGCTAAGATTATCCTAATGGACCTAAGCATAGCGACTGGAGCGAATGTTTCGTCATAGTGTAAACCATGAACTTGGGTAAAACCTTTTGCCACCAATCTAGCTTTGTAAACATCCACATGTTTATCCACGCCGAGTTTAATTTTGTATATCCATTTACACTGAAGAGGTCGCACTCCCTCAGGTAAATCCACCAAGTCCCATACTTGGTTCTCGTACATGGAATCCATTTCGGACCGCATGGCTTCTAGCCAAAGCGAGGAGTCGGGACTAGACATGGCCGATTTGTAGGTAGTGGGTTCATTACTTTCAAGAAGTAACAAAACACCATCCTCTTCGATGTTACCAAGGTAGCGATCAGGTGGATTAGAAATCCTACTTGACTTTTTAGGAATAATTACCGTTTCAGAGGAAGAGGGAATGCAATCCTCCACGTTCTCCTCTACCTCATTCTCGGTTTGTGGCTCTCGAACTTCTTCAAGTTCAAATTTTCTCCCACTTTGTCTCCTAGAAATAAATTCCTTTTCTAGAAAGACAGCATCACGAGCCACAAACACTTTGTTCTCGTTTTTATTGTAGAAGTAATAGCCACGTGTTTCCCTTGGATATCCTACAAAAAGACATTTGTCAGACCTGGGTGCAAGCTTATTGTCAGACTTGATCTTAACGTACGCTTCGCAACCCCAAATACGCATGAATGACAAATGAGGGACTTTCCCTGTCCATATCTCATATGGAGTCTTGTCGGCCGCTTTAGTCGGGCTTCGATTTAGTGAAAATACTGCAGACAAGATTGCAAAACCCCAAAATGAACTAGGAAGCTCAGTTTGACTCATCATTGACCGAACCATATCAAGTAAAGTTCGGTTTCTCCTTTCGGCCACCCCATTTAATTGCGGTGTGCCAGGAGGAGTCCATTGTGATAGTATACCACAATCTTTTAGGTGTGAATCAAATTCAATATTTAGATACTCACCACCACGGTCGGACCGTAGAGTCTTTATCTTTTTATCCAATTGGTTTTCTACTTCTTTTTGAAACTCTTTGAACTTGTCAAAGGCTTCACTCTTATTCTTCATCAAGTAGACATACCCATATCTACTTAAGTCATCAGTAAAAGTAATGAAGTAGTGAAAACCTCCTCTAGCGGTGATGGTTAATGGTCCACACACATCCGTGTGTATGAGAGCCAAAACCTCACTAGCTCGTGTCCCTTTTCCCGCAAAAGGTGCACGAGTCATCTTGCCAAGAAGGCAAGACTCGCATGTACCATAAGATTCGAAACCAAATGGTTTGAGCACTTTTGATGAAGCAAGTCTCTTAATGCGTCTTTCGTTTATGTGGCCTAAACGACAATGCCAAAGGTAGGATTCGTTTGGATCACCCTTTTTGAGCTTTTTAGTTTCCATATGATAAACGTCATTAACATCATTTAAAACATAAATGCCTCCAATTGAAATGGCCTTGCCATAAACCACTTCATTAAAAGAAAAAGTACAACACTTGTCCTTGATCATAAAACAAAAGCCTTCCGCGTCTAACGCGGAAATGGAGATGATGTTCTTGGTTAAAGTTGGTACAAAATAACACTTATTTAAATACAACTCTAAACCACTAGCTAAAGTGAGCACATAGGTCCCTACGGCAACGGCGGCTACTCTAGCTCCATTGCCCATCCGGAGATCCACATCACCTTTTGCTAGTGCTTGCACGTCCCTTATACCCTGCAAATGGTTACAAAGGTGAGACCCACATCCGGTATCAAGTACCCAAGTGGAAGTACAAGCATAATTAACGTCTATCACATAGAGAGAGGAAATCGTACCAATAGGCGTCACACGCCCTTCCTTGAGATCCTCCAAGTATTTGGGACAACTCCTCCTATAATGCCCCTTCCCATTACAATGGAAACATTCGGCCTCGGAGAGCTTGACATTTTTTGCCTTGGGATTGCCATTCACAACGGCCTTCCCCTTTCCCTTGTCATGTTTCTTTGACGATTTCTTGAATTGGGACTTTTCTTTCCCTTTTCCTTTCTTAACTCCAAGAGACATGTTTTTTAACTTCATAGCTAAAACATCTCCTTTTTCACTCCCACTAGCCTCCATATCCCTCTCCGCTTGGGTGAGGAGTGCATGAATTTCATGAAAACTCTTATCCATGTCATTCATGTTGTAGTGAACCCTAAAGTGGGCAAACTTGGTGGGGAGTGAGTGAAGGATACGATCCACCACAAGAGTTTTAGGAATCTTACACCCTAGACGCTCTAGGATGTCAACATATTCGACCATTTTAAGTACATGGGGACCAACCTTTTGGCCCCTCTCAAGCTTAGCTTCGAAGAAGCATGCCGCCGCATCGTATTGACGGACTTTTGGTGTTTGTGAAAACATAGTGATCATACGAGTGAATATCTCGTAAGCATTTAAAGAAATGCATGATGGCTTGAGCTTTGGCGATATTGACCATATCAACACATTCTTGATATCATTCAACATCCTCACATAGTCATCATAGGCGGTTCGCACCGCCGATGTAGCTCTTGCACCGGGCTCAATAGGAGGAGCATCGGTCAAGTAAGTGAGCACATTGTCAGACAACGCGGCACTTTTGATGTTGGATTCCCATTCAAGAAAGTTACTACCGTCTTCATTTAAAATACATTTGTCCATTACGGACCTTAGCCATGAATCTTTGCCTAGTGAAATAGTCGATGGAGTTGATGAAGTTGCCATTGCGAATTAAAATGCTACAACAAAAAGGAAAAATTAACATTCATTGTTTTAAAATTACTTGTAAAAACATGTTTAGCAAGTTTTAGCATTTATATAATGACCTCCCACTTAATTATATAAATGATTCCAAGACCCAGATTTTAAACAAAAATGAGCATCGCTTGGGCGAAACATCCCATAATTGCGTATATTCGGTAAGTCACGTTGACTAATTCTACCTCTAGAATTCTTGGTCGACGAATTTCCTCAAATTCATCTACTAGCCCCGGAACAAAAGACCGTCTTATATCCCGTTGAGTCCAACCAATTTTGGCGTGTGATAACCTCTTACCACCCTACTTACCCAAGGTAAAAAGAGAACACCCCGCTTGGGCGAGCGTGGCTCTAATGAACAAGAGATTAATAGGTGTTATTAATTGGTAAGGCTAATCTCAATTTTAGTTATGTGAGAGATCTTGTCAATTTAGTCATAAATTCCTTATAAGTGATTTAATTCGGTGAATGTAAATGACGTGAATTGACAATCGCGAAAATAAAATGCATGTGAATGGCGATTTTGGCATGCGCGAAAAATAAAACAAGCAAACATGTAAGCATATGAATAAATCCTAGTATGGCCTCCTAGTTAATAAAAACTAGTCTATTACATTTCGGAAACCAACTCCTTGGTCCCTTGCCTCTTCCTTGTGGGAATTTGGAACACCTTCCAAAAATAGACTCCGTCTCGTTGTAATCCATCTTTTGGAAACGCCAGTAAAATAACTATTACAAATGAATTACATAGCTATTCCTTTTATACATTAATGAATAAAATGAATAAAACTATTAATTAATTAAAAACTGACGATACGAGATCGTATTTAATTACAAACAAATCGATATTCCCATTCATTTCGGGTAATAACGATTAAAATTAACTAGGCCATACTAGGTACAATAAATAAATACTTTAAATAAATGACAATCATTCATTCAACTTAAATAAATATGCTTAAAATGCTGTAAATATGATGCCAAAATCGCCCTACCTATTACTCATTGGTATCCATCTCGGTTTTTGTGGATTTAATCGATTTTTAAACATGTAAAAATCAATAATTAACTCTTAAATCTCATTTAAGTCCAAACTAATTGTCCAAACTGTTTTGAACCTCAAAATTAGTCCTCACTAATTTTATGATAAATAATTAGTTTGATTTGGTGATATTTTGCTAATTTAATCGGTAAAATCATAATATTTAAGTAAAAATCCAAAATCATTGAAAAATTACCCAAAAAATTGACACGAAAATTTTTAGTATTCTGGAACACTCCCAAGAACACCAAAAAGTTAGAAAAATTGCCCAAAAATTCCGGATAAATTTTGTGATGAAAAAGATCGATATTTATCGGTTTTTAACCACTAAAACCAATAAACATCAAAACAAAGTGAAGACACACATAAAAAATCACTTTTGACATTTAAATAATATTCATAAATGTACATAAATTTATCATGGGCAGAATCGAAAATTTCGAAATTATGATTAATTAATTTGACTTTTATCGACTTTTTACTCAAAAAATCAATAAACATGCAAAAATTCGAACCATCCTTCAACCTTTTGCATACAATCATTAGAAAACATGCATGAACTACCATAAAAAATCCATGCACCGAATCAACATATAACTAATTTTAGTCAATTTTTCACTAAAATGCGTCATTTTGACTCGGTTTTCTACCAAAAATCATTAAATTAACAAAATTACTTCACAAATCACCAAAAAATTCCACAAACCTTTTGAGATCAGTAGGTATGCATGACCAAAAAATTTCGTGCTAAAACCTCTTCCAACACAATTTTTGAGTTTTTACTAATTATCTCATAATTCATTAAAATGCTTAAAATCAACAAGCAAATTACAAGCCTAAGCTCTGATACCACTTGTAAGATCATAGATCCATATTAGACTCTCTAATAAAATTAATTTATCTTCATAAATTGTTATTTAGGTGATCTATGTAATATGCATGCTAATATAAAAGCATAAAATGAAAGTATAAGGAAAAATAATTTCCTTACATTGAATTTATGGTAAAAGGGGCACAAACTAGTTCACCTTACTAGCTTGTTCTTGAGCTTAAACCAAATGGAAGATCCTCCTTGCAAATCTTCAAAAAGAAGATCTCCTTCTTGTTGCACCCAAGAACTTACCCAAAAATAATAACAAGTATTTAACTAGAAACTTGTTATTATTATACCCTTGATATTATTTGTAATATTACTAACAAATCTTAGTAATGAAAGTATTACTAACCTCTTAATAAAGTTGAGTAATTATTTTAGAGAGATCAATTTATTTTCAACTCCACAAAACTTGTTAAGGTTTTTTACGGTAGAAAATAAAACAACACAAAATATTGTGTTATATATGAAGGGAGGACGTATTGGGTGGGAGTATGTGAGGGAGCACAATGCACTACCATTTAGTGTAGAATGCACTAACAATTAGTGTCCAATGCACTACAAATTAGTGTAGAATGCACTAACAATTAATGCACTACAAATTAGTGTACAATGTCGTAGTTGTGTTTAGAGCACACAACCTCATACACAATTTACACGGTCCATATTACCCATTTATGGGTCCATTTTGGTTCTTATATTTGTCACACAAATACGTGTAAATTTTATTTAAACATCGTTTTATGTTTAAATGCTTCCCGATTAATATTGTCAAATAAACACTCCGTAAATATATGTGTACCGCTACAAATATATTTTACGTACCAATACTAATCTCATTAGTCAATTAGTACATATCTTAAAAATTAACTGCTTAATTATTAATTCACGTCTCATATAATTTATTATTCAATTATCGCATAATTAAATAATAATTTCCGCACCTCGAGTTCACAACTCAATATCTCTCTATATCGACTAACTTTTCAGTCTATTTATCAAGGGACTAAATACATTGTATCTCATACAATTAATTAGTAGTCAATTGGGTTCCGTTCCTTTAGGTGTGACCGAAAGGGGTCAGTTGATCACCGCCGTCACACGACAATAACGTCAAACTCTAGTCAGCCAACCGTTATCGATTTTACGTTAATCAACTGACGAGGATCAAATAATTAAATATCTGATGATATTCCATTAATGAGATTTAATATGTTAACGCACTATTGTGGAGGACACTAACTCCAACACTGTTAAGTTCAAATAAATTAACGAGAATTTAAAAGTTACATGATTCGAACAAGTGCAAGTCAATATGCGAGGAAAATGATGAATAACGAGAATTTAAATGATTTATTCTTACCAAGTCGGTGAGAAAACGCGTTTGTTCATACAAACAAACATCAACAATAACGTCGTATTGATTGAGATAGTCAGTCATTTGAGAATTCAGTTTGCTGTTCACCATACGGCATTCAGGGGTAAGAGCTTCTTTATAAGATTGTCTTCCAATTTGTGAATAATTGCATACATTTTGTAGGAGACCATATGTTGTATCTGATATTATGCAATTCCCTTAAGATTTGACCCGAGGTTCGTCTTTAAAATCACTTCTGCAAGCTGTGGTATATAATGTCCTGTTTCATAATTTTAATTTGGTTTCAATTTTCAATAAACAATACTTTTTCTTGTTTTAAAAATAAATAAGTAAATAAAGTCGGTTGAATATAACCTGCGTAACTCTCTCCTGTAATAAACAAGTCACTCGTTTTGTACTCAGGGAATTTAATAAGCCACTTTTGAAGAAATGCAAGATTGTCTTTTGCTGAATGAAACCGAAACAAAAATAAAATTAATTAAGTCACAGAGAGAAATCATATAAGTTTTTGTATCTTCACGTTTAAAAGAGGGGAAGACGGATCTTGTCTTCTTTTTTATACTGGCATTTGCGCCTCATTAAGATCGATTGTTGAGAAACATGAACTAGGGAATAACCTGTAATTTCATCATTGACGGACTTATAGAATGATGTGTTAGAAGAATAGGAAAAACCGACTCCTGCCGGTGTTTCCAAGTACAACATGTTTGCTTCTGCAATGATCAACAACAAAGATTACAAATCCTATTAGCGAATTCATATTTCTTTTTTGTCACGGGTTTCAAAATAGTCCAATACTATTATTGTTTGTACCTTTGTTCCAGCTATATTCATTGGCAACCAAGCCATTTTCACTAGGCCTGAAAGGTCCATGTTCTATAAAGGCTCCATATCCAACAGATGAACAACCCGGTCCTGAATTTAAAATTAAATATTAAATATTAACATCATTATCGTATGGCATTAAAGGCTCGGATGTACACAATCATGATTTTATGTTAATACATAGAATATTTTGAAATTGGCGAATTTAAAGAATTTTGTTTAGTGTTAAGTTGAACACTTTTAACTAGTAAAAATAAATTTTGAACTTTTTAGACAAAATTGCACCAAGCGAACCAAATATTTTAATGTACATTAGATGTACGATATCTCAAGAGTCATGAGTCATGACCGGTGTCACTACAATGAATCTGCCATGACCCATAATAAAAAAGACTACTGAATTACAAACAAAAAAAAAGTGATTTGTGAAGAAGTAAACCTCCATTAAGCCAAAGAACAAGGGGTTTAGAGTGAGGATTAGTTTCGGCTTCGACGAAGTAGTAAAAGAGATGTCTTTGTTGGGCTTCGTCAACAGTAACATATCCAGCGAATTGTTTAAAATTTACTGCAGGTTGTCCTGGTAAATTGTTGATTAACTCAGTTTCAGGGTAAGATGTTACATAATGCATAAGAGTTGAAAAAATTATGAGGCATGTTATGGGTGACATTGCTTACTAGAGGGAGTTAACTAAATGATTGATGAAATTGTTATGAAAAGAGTACTTAAGTTGAAGGGTTTATATAGGGGTTTGATTTGGGGGGAAGGTAATTAATGTTATCTAAAGATTGTATGGGTGATTTCTTAATATTTCTTAATTATCGCTTTCGAGTACATACTATATGTATCAGATTAGATATTAGAGCGCTGAATAGTAGTTACTAATCCACTGAAATCTGGTGGATAGCGATTTGGTTCGTTCACGTTTCTATGATTATGTTGCTTACTTGATGAAGTATCTATAAATCGGGTGGAGTATCTGTAAATCAGGTTCTCGATTTGGTTTGTGCTGTTGCTCGAATATTAAGGTATTTATATCGAACTTGACAATCATTGATGAAGTGAAAAAGGCTTGAAAAGGCATCATTTTAGGCTAAAGGCATTCAAAGCCGACAACAGTACTATACAACGTATGGAGAATAAGAATTTAAGGTCCAAAATCGTGTGTAATTTGATACGTATAACTGCCGCCACAGTGTGTGTGCGTACGTTATTAGTCAAGTCCATCATGCTTGTCTTGCAGTCACCTTCTTATTGAGACAATGACATTTGTTTGTTTCAAATTTACTTGTATAGTAAGACCGAATGACATTAATGCGTTACTCAAGTAATTCAAATGCTCCCATAGCCCCGGGATTTGGTATATCACAAAATTTCATATGTGATGGGCGTTTTTTATCACAAACTTGTAACCTTTTATAAGCTGCAAATGGGACAACATGTGGGAAAGTGAGTGGGAGAGGTTGTGAGAGGTCACAAACTTGTGACGGTTACAAGCAAGACTTATTGTTTCCTAAGGTCAAGATTTGAAAATCTCAACCGGCGACCCGAATCTAAAATAATCCGTTATTTTAGGGTCGAAAGCCGATCCGAACATGTCCACTCGTTGGATTGAAAATAAATCAAGAATGTATTATGACCCTAACTCGACCCGTGATCTGTATGATTCAACCCGCTCGACTTATTTAGCAGATCTAAGTTTGATAAATAAGTATTACAATTAATGAATTATACCACTGGTTTAACATGTGATACTCATAACGGGTATAAACTTTAATACATACTCATCCCCCAGAAATCATATATCAAAGTTTTACCAGTATTTAGAGCTAACAATTTGGGTTGGGCACGACGGGTGGCCCGAGAACGGCATGACAAGGCACGAGATACTGTAGTGGGTCGGCCCAAGAACGACACGATGGGTGGGCCACGACGGGTGCACGACACAGACCGAAAGCACGATTGACCATGCATGAGCTGGGCCAAAATTGTAGCTAGGTACGATAGGTCGAGACCCCGACCGACATGACGCGGCACGGCCCATTGCCAACTTTACCCGTATTTTCAACAATTGAAACGAACGCGGTGCATTATCTACTTATATCCGTCTCCTGACGTCCATATTACTAAGCACAATATTTTGTTTTAGACGACAATATCCGTTTTTATGGCGCTGTTTTTTTCGGATGAATGGGGATGAACTGAACTGAATAGAGCTGAACAAAGGCTCTGTAATTTTGGACTAAGAAGAGCTGAACTAAACTAAATAGAGTTGAACTGAACTGAATAAATCTGAATTAAATTTAACTAAATAGAGTTGAACATAACTGAAATGAACAGATTTTAAGTGCAAAAGACGGACCTTGTTAATTTGTAATAAATGAACTGAACTGAACTGTATAAAGCTGAATTGAAGTGAACTAAACTGAATAGAACTAAGATGTACTGAAATAAGCTAATATTAAGTCAGAAAAAACACGGTATATATGCAGGTGTCATCATACTTGACCCGTTTTCATTAAGATGGATACCGACGGCTCTCGAGAAACTTACCTGGATATTTTAAGGGGGGAAGATAGTAATACCTGGATATTTTGGGACCCGCAGAGGAATCTTGGGATGCGTGAGAGGATCCTTGGGTTTGATGAGTCTACTTGGGAGTGAAGTATGACTATAAAGTGGACAGAGTATAACCTATACTAGATTTAGTGGAGTTGTTATAACGTACGCCTATAGAAGGGTCGTCTTAAAACTGTCATAACTTGAGATCTAAACACGGTATTTCTGTGATTGCAATTGAAGGTGATAGCGTGTTCTCTTAAGATTCCAACGATTGGTCACACGCCCAAAATGACCAAGAAACAAGTGAGATGTGACTGTTTTATGAAAACTAATCATTGCTGAGAACTGCGTTGTACTCGACCGAGTGGATTGAAAACTCGACCGAGTGAGGGTCACTCGATCGAGTGGACTCAGCACTCGACCAATTGAACTCGGCACTTGGTCGAGTGCACTCTGGTCAGACGGGTTGTATAATTCACTAAATACTTTCTTTATTTAAACTGTTTCTTAATTGCAACTCCGATTTCGCAGCCTCGGGAAACCGAGATGGTAACATCCTCTCATTGCCTTGGCCGGACAAAAGGGGGGTGTTACAGTAAAATTAATGAAGCTATTGCATGATTATTAAACACTAAAGAGTTAAGAACGATTAACACCTAAGAAGGGGAGGGGTGAATTAGGTGTACCTTTTAAAATTTTATCCTTAACTTGGTTAATTAATTAACTTAAGTAAAGAATATTGAAGTACAAGACTTTAGAAACTTAATTGAATGTAAGTTCACAAGAAGGTACGGCAGTTCTATGTCACAGTATAGGTGACTGTGACACAGAACTTGATTAAATACATGCGAGAAAGAGAAAAGTGGAAGAACGTAAAAGTAAATGAACAAACAAACGACATTTTAAAAATTGGTTCAGCCTCTACTCCGAGGCCTACGTCCAACCGTTATTTTATTGCTTGTTTAGAAATTTACTCAAACTTACTAAACCCCTTACAATGAAAATAACTCTCCAACCTACTCCGGTTGCACTCAAACTTAAAGCTACTCCACTTCAAGAGTTTATGGGTTCTATCTCAAGGTGTTACAGAATCTTGAATCTCAAGAGTTCACTAAATGAATATGGAGATCACAATTAAGATCTAACACGAGAATCATGGAACAAACTCATTATGTCACAAAGACAATGAATCGATACTTGGAGGTTTTCTGACTTTTTCGAAAAACAATTTGAAGACTTTAAAATCAGAAAAACCTTTTGCAAACACTTGAAGAACAAAGCTTTAAATGCACAAATGATTTGCAAAATTTTACAATAAATGCTTTGGAAGTCTTGAGAAATAAATGTGACTAAGACACTCTATTTATAGTGGATTTAGTCTTAGGTAAGTACAACTTAGAAAAATTAAATCCAAAATTAAAATGGTAGCCTTAAGTGATGGTAAGTGTTAGACTATAGGCTTGGGGCTTAAGAAATCAGAAAACTTAAGCTACTACACTCAACATATGACCTTTTACCAAAATGGCAAAAACTTTTCTTACTTTAGAAGTTTGACAAGTCTTCTTTGCCATTTTAGTAAAAGATGTTTGCACAAAACTAGAGGCTTAGTCAAGTGGGTTTTGTGACTCCAAAATTTCAGATTTTTTTCAAGCTTTTGAAAATTCAAATGTTTAAGGTTTGAAATTTGCAACGTTTTAACACTTAAAATATTTTGGTCGAAAGACCTCCTCCATACGGTAGTACCAGAAACCACAGTATAGCATACTGTTGCATGGTTTTGCCATAACTTGACTTAAATGGGAATGTTGCACTTACTCTTACATTTTTCGACTAAGGCTTAGAAAATATCATTGTCTTGACTTTCTTGATTATCTTGATCATCTTGAATCATTGTTGAAAGTCCATTTGATTGCTTCAATAACTAATCATTTCAACTAAGAATAAACAATCAAATAACAAAGGGACTTGACATCATCCACACAATGTGTTCTAACAAATTCCCCCTTTGATGATGACAAGTTCAAACATGTGTGATATTCCCCCTTAGCCCATGGTTAATCGGTATTTGGTCATTTCAACATAAACATAATTTATAAACATGATCAAGGTAGTCGAAAGGTGCAACATGCTTGGCTAAGGTAAAACTTCTAATCATGGAAGCTAAGACATAGTCACGGTGAACGTTGGCCGAAGAGTTAAGAGATCACACATAGCATAGTTAAACTACTTCCTCCTCTTGACATCGTCAAAGGAGGATAAAACATGTTCAAAGTTTAGCAACATGATTTAAAAACACACACAAATTGTTCAAGCAAATTAAACACACAAGCATCCAAAAAGTGCAAAAGAGTCTTAAAACAACAAAGAGCCAAGGTTCAAATAAGGGAGAAACGGGTTAGGAGGACATGAACTCAAGTGGAGGAGTTCGGCTTCTTAGCATCAAGACATTCAAGTAGTCTTCATTCATGGTACGAAGATCACCCACCTCATCCCATAACTTGCTTTGTTATTTGAGCAAACGATTAACAACTCCAAGAAGTTCATCCAACTTTGCAAGCACACAGTAGACCCCATTGTAGCACCACTACCCGACTGGTTTTTCCGCTCCAATTTCCCATCCTTAATCTTCAAATTCATCCGAGAGAGGAGTCCCGGTGTCATTTTATCACTCAACTTCTCAATGGCGGGACTTTCCTTTAACACTAACCCCTCCTTCATAAAGATAGTAGAAAGCCACATACCATAAGGCACCACGAGATTTTTGTCGAAATTGCCGCTTTGAAATTCAGTGGACATCTCATGAATTCGGTGAAACATAAGGCAAGTGAGATTAATGGGTTTGTGTTTGACAATGTGATGGATAAGGAGCATATCAAGAAGGGAGCATCTCCCACGGCTATTGTTGCTAGGGACGAAATTGCGAAAAACAAGGTTAAAGATAAACCTAATGGGTGCGGACAATTCAAAGGCATAAATGTTGGTTGGGCCATTGTTATCATGAGGTCGAAGAACCTTCATGACTTGGGTGGATGTGACCTCATCAATTTCTCCCCAGTCACGTTTGGGAAAGGAGGTAAGCCCGGCATTACAAACATCGAGATGGGCAGCAAGTTGGTCAAGTGTGAGGACAAAAGGTTTCTGATTTATGTAGGCGGAAAGGGTTCCATATGCAACATCTACTTTGACTGTTGCATAGAATTGAATGATTTCGGACAAGTACATGAGACTATACTTGTCCAACAAATTCACCCAACCCTGTGCATACATAGCTTCTTTGAAGTATTTGAAGGCAAGAGAAGTGTCATACCAAGATTTTCTGTATCTCCTTCCACTGTGGAAGCAACAGATCAGCATACCGTGGCATAGCTTGAGAGTCTCATCCGGAAGATCGAGAGAATTGAGATGGTTAAGGACGTCATTTTTGAATGATTCACCAAAAGGAGCAATGACCAGGTCCATGCAAGTATTGAGTGAAACCTTCTCCTCAAGAATCTCATCTTCATTCACACTAGACATCTCTTGATAATACCGAGCCTTTTTGGTTGCCTTGGTCTTAGAGCCGGATCCCCTTTTTCTTTGAGTGGCTTTGTTGTGTAGATGCCTCCGTTGTCACATCATCATCATCACCGAAGATTTCAATCACTTTTCGCTTGGACCGGGCTCTTGATGCGGGTTTTGAAAATAATGGGTCAAGCCCATCATCAAACACCTCCTCGGCATCACCATTATCCTCAACATTAACTACTTCTTCAATATGCACGGTTTTCTTTGGATCAATTTTTGGGTTTTCATCGTTTTTCTCAGGGTCATGATTGATTTCCTCTTCAACAGTGGGAGTATTTGTTGCATCCGGCTTATCCGACATATCATCCTCCAATTTTTCATTCTCCAAGTCTTTTAGAAGCACATCACCCTCATTCTTTTCAGCATTAACATCAACACTCTTCTCCTTCTTTTCCTTCGAAACTTTCTTTCCTCTCTTTGATTTTTTCGAACTTGCTTTTGAATCTCCCTCATTTTCTTTTTCTTTTTCTTCATTTAATTTTTCCTCACTTTCTATTGATTTTTCTTCATTTCCATCTAATTTTCCTTCACTTTCTTTTGATTTCTCTTCGTCTCCTTCTGATTTTTCTTCACTTTCTTTACTCTCTTTTGATTTATCACCTTCAAGTTCCCCCTCTTTCATCTCACTTGGTTGATCTTCCTTTTCACTTGTTTCGACAACATCACTTATTTTTTCAATGTCTTCATCTTTCTTGGTTTCCTTAGAACCGGAGTCTTCTTCATCGGTGTCAAAGTCCACCTCAGCATCTAACTGTAGAGAGATAGAAGGATTCCTACCTCAACCTCCTCTGCCACGACCACCGCCTCTTCTGGCGGTTGTCTTCTTTCGTGCAACGGTTGGCTTGGCGATGTGAGGATGGCCTCATCTGTTTTGGTGGCGGTTTTGGGAGGCATTTTCTTTTTGGCGATGTATTTTGGGTTAAAGGTATTTCTGAGTTGAAGAAGCTCTTTTGAGAGTTTTTATTTTGAGGACATTTTAAGAGAATGGAAAGGGAAGAGGTTTTGACGGTTTGGAAGTTCGAAAAAGGTGAGGGGTGGTTTTTGTTTAGTGGGTAATTGGGAGTCTTAGTGTGGGAACATGTAAATAAATGAGGAGTTGGTGTGATTAATAAGGTGAGTGGACGGTTGAGTATTGGAAGAGTGAGGCTAGGTGGTAGGCTTTAGGTATGATGGGACAAAAAGTAGTTTTTGTAGGCTCAATACATAAATTAACTGAAGTACACAAGGAATTTTGATGTTTTAATTTTTTCTCGACCCATTTGTATGCATTAGACGGATTAGATTAATTTGTTAACACATAATTCCAACTTCTAGTCAATCATTGAGGAAAAATAATTTATTTTAACTACATGTCACCTAGTAAACCAATTTCCAACCGAAGAGTTACGAATTGTTCTCTTTCCAACGGTTTTGTAAAAATGTCCGCAATTTGATCTTCCGTTTTACAAAAGCTTAGACATATATTACCTTTTTCAACTTGATCACGTAATAAATGATGTCGTATGTCGATGTGTTTAGTTCGTGAGTGTTGTATAGGATTCTTTGATATATTAATCGCACTAGTATTGTCACAAAATATGGGGGTAGTCTCGAAAATAAGGCCATAATCATGCAATTGTTGGGCCGTGAAACATTGTCACATTCAAAAGATGAGTGTGGCAGAGATGCGCATGTTGAGGTGGATGTGCGGACATACAAGGAAATATCGGTTAAGGAATGAGGTGATTAGGGAAAAGGTAAAAGTGGCGCCAATAGAGGACAAGATGATGAAAAACCGACTAAGATGGTTTGGCCATGTGAGAAGGAGACCTATGGCCGCACCAGTTAGGAGGCCAGTGACTTGGAGAACAGAAAAGGTCCCTAGAGGTAGAGGAAGACCGAGACAGGCATGGTTGAGAGTGATAGAGCACGATATGAGAGTTCTGGGGCTTGAGGAGAGTATGGTGACGGAGAGGGCACAATGGAGGGAAAGGATACATGCGGATTTTTAGTATTTGATGTTTTTTTTTTGACATATTTCGTGTTTTTTTTTTATTTCATTTAAAGAAATTAAATTATTTATTCTTCTCTCCTTTATTACACTTTTTTACCAACCACTTTCTTATAGATTTTACTTGGTTCATTCTGGATCCTTAATTCTATTTCGGTTTTTAAAAATCGTTTTAATCTTTTCTCTCGATTTCAATCTTAAGTTTTTATAAAAGAAATCCGGAATTCGATTTTAAAACCCCTCAGTTTACCCTGACTTTCCTTTCCATTACATTTTCGTTCTTCCTTTTTGTTTTTCATTTTCCCTTTTTTTAGTCACATTTTGAGGCGTGCGTTCACCTATGAACGGTTCGAAAGGATGATTCATGTCAGCTGACTCCAAATCATTTTGGGATTAAGGCTCTGATGTTGTTGTTGTTGTAATCATGCAATTGTTGACGTACCCAAAGAATTTATGCACAACATAGAGCGGCACTCACATACTCACTTTCGGCCGTGGACAATGCAACTGTGTTTTGCTTCTTAGAAGCCCATGATATGAGACACGGTCCTAGGAAAGTAGCAATGTTCGAAGTACTTTTCCTATCCAATGTTTCACCAGCATAGTCCGCATCCGAAAAACCTACAAGATCAAGTTCGTAGTGAGTTGGGTACCAAATATATAGCCCTTGTGTTCCAATCAAATACCTAAAAATCCGTTTGACGGCTTTGAAATGTGATTCCTTAGGATTTGCTTGGAAACGGCACACACACTAAATTGTATGTCGGGTCGACTAGCGGTTAAGTAGAGTAAGGAATCGATCATACCTCGATATACCTTTTCACTAATGCTCTTACCATTTTCGTCTTTGTCAAGCTTGACTTTAGGCACCATTGGTGTAGGCATAGGATTAGAATTAGTCAACCCAAACTTACTTAGCATTTCTTTTAAGTACTTTTGTTGATGAATCATTGTTCCATTTTCACATTGTTTGATTTGAAGACCAAGAAAAAATCCAAGTTCTCCCATCATACTCATTTCAAATTCGGAAGTCATTAAATCAGAAAAGTACTTATAAAGAACATTGTTAGTTGCTCCAAAAATAATGTCATCGACATATACTTGCACAAACAACAGTTCATCTCCTTGTGACTTGATAAACAACTTTTTATCCACGGACCCACGTAAGAAACCATTTTCCAATAGAAACTTTGAAAGCCTATCATACCAGGCCCTAGGAGCCTGTTTTAAACCATAAAGTGATTTATCAAATTTAAAAACGTGGTTGGTAAACTCGTTGTTTACAAAGCCCGGAGGTTGTTCAACAAACACTTCTTCATCAAGGTATCCATTTAAAAATGCAGTTTTGACATCCATTTGAAAAAGGTTTATACCTTGAAAAGACGTAAAAGTTACAAGCATTCGTATGGCTTCAAGCATAGCTACCGGTGCAAAGGTTTCATCATAATCAATTACTTCTTGTTGGTTAAAGCCTTGCACCACTAGTCTAGCTTTATTCCTTACGATTTCTCCAATATCATCTAGCTTGTTGCGAAAGACCCACCGTGTACCAATTACAGTACGTTGGGAGGGCCTAGGGACAAGATGTCATACCTTGTTCCTTTCGAATTGCTCTAATTCCTCTTGGATTGCAATTACCCAGCATTCATCAGTCAAGGCTATTGTGATATGGTCTGGTTCAATTTGTGAGATGAAAGCATTGTGTGCACAGAAATTTTGGAGCGATGATCTGGTTTTTATTCCAGAGGTTAGGTCACTGGTTAGATTTGATAAAGGATGTGAGCTTTGATGTTTCCATTTTTTGGGAATAAGTGGGTTAGAGGATTCGGTTTATTCGTCTGCAACAGTATAGGGGACTGTTGCATGAGGATTGTTTGAAGGAGGTGATTGTGGTTCGTTTATGATTAGATTGGGCTGTTTTTCACCATCCTTATTCCCCCTGGATGAGGTAGCATTATCTTGTGTATGAGGACGATTAGTTCCCCCTAAATTTTGGACATCCTCCTCATGCAACAATGGCTCCAACTGTTGCTCAGCCTCTTCCACCACTTGATCCATATCATGCCGTGTCATACCAATCTCAAAATCGTCATCATATTCATCATCCTCATCATCTACCTGTGTGTTTGAGACAAAAAGACTAGATTCGTCAAATATTACATGAACGCTTTCTTCCATTTTCATAGTCCTTTTGTTATAAACTTTATAAGCTTTACTATGATCGGAATAATCAACAAAGACTCCTTCATCGCTACGAGCATCAAATTTGCCAAGGTTGTCTTTTCCATTATTGTGCACAAAGCATTTACTACCAAAACATTTTAAGTGTGAAATATTAGGTTTTCTTCCTCGTAGTAGTTCATAGGGAGTTTTCTCAATGATTTTTCTGATCATGACACGGTTGTAAATATAACACGATGTGTTTACGGCTTCGGCCCAAAAATTCTTAGGAACTTTAGAGCTAATGAGCATGGTCCTAGCCATATTTTCAAGAGTTCGATTCATTCGTTCAACAACCCCATTTTGTTGTGGGGTTCTTGCGGCCGAAAAGTTATGACTAACACCATTATCATTACAATAAGATTCAAATGACAAGTTCTCAAACTCGGTTCCATGGTCAGATCTCAATGAGACAAGTTTATAACCAAATTTGTTTTGAACCTTTTTGACCCAAATTAAGTAGTCCTCAAATGTTTGGTCCTTAGAACTTAAGAAGAGAAGCCAAACAAATCTTGTGAAGTCATCTACAATGACACAAATATAACGACTTCCACCTCTACTCACAATGCGCATGGGACCACATAAATCAATATGAATGAGTTCAAGAGGTAATTAAGGAGGTGCTAACAATTGGATTTAAAAGAGCATTTAACCTGTTTTCCTTTAACACAATCATCACAAAGTGATTTAAATTCAAACTTAATGTTAGGAATGCCGTCTGTGGGTATACATCCGTATAATACCCTTTAAATTTAGGACTATAACGTAAATTTAAACATGTGATTATTGTCATAAAACATAAAAACAATAGAAACGATAAGGAACAAGAAATAACCTCGGGTCCTTTGATGCACGGCGTAAAAGAAGTAAATCAAACGAGATTCCCTCCTAATTGTTGCACCCAAGACTTGTCCGAGATATGCCCTTGTGCTAGAACGTGTTCTCCGATTGCCTTGCAATATTGGGAGAACTTGTTGTGAGGTTTTCGAGATGTGAGATCTGAGTTTCAGAGAGAAAGTGTCTCCAAAACCCTAGTTTTCTGTAAAATGAAATGTCTAGGTCAAAAGGAGAGGGAGTCTCTCCTTTTGTTTGGTTCGGCTGGACCGACGGTTTGCATGGGGAAGTGGGCTTCCACTTCCTCTTAATTTTAGCTCGAAGTCCAGTTCGCCAAATGCTAAAATGTATATGACGGGTTTGTATTATAAACTGTTATCGGTTATCGGAAATTAAGGCATCAGCTAATAATACGGGTTAGCTGAATTATTAATACGTGTCCGACAAAACAGTATTGTATAATTATATTCAATATACATTTAGTTAAATATAAAACGCTTATATTTAATTTTTACGAATTAACTGGTTAATTCGCCTTAGCTCATAATATTTAATCCGTATTAAATATAATATCTCAACATCACATATTTGACTAAATATTAGTCAAATAACTCAGACTAACTGGTTAGTCAATTTTGGCATCTACATGACTGTATTTTCATACCGTCACATCTCTCGAACGTATCCTATAGGTGTGACTTTTAGGGACCAGTTGATCACCGCCATCTGTATGACAATAACGTCAAACTTATCTAGCAAGCCAACCGTTATTGATAAACGTGGATCAACTGATAATAATACCAAAAGTATGCCCTTTGATCCTTTTAGAGGTTTATGAGTCCTTGCACTAACTGTTAAGGACACCAACCCCAACAAGCTCCCACTTGTCCGTACAAGTGTATGTGCAATGACGTTATCCGCACTAACTGGAGGACACAAGCTCCAACAAACTCCCACTTGTCCGTACAAGTGTATGTGCGATAACCGATTCTCATATTCATTTAAAATTTCTCCCACTCAATGTAAAACAATTTGCAGATCCGGATCCGCAAAGGTCGTATTTTACAATCGATCTGTATCTAGAGTGGTTTCCCCGACTAGAGAGTAACTTAACTGATAAAACGAATCCGTATTCGAGCATGGCCATGCATTTCGATTCTGACTCCTCGAGTGGCCCCGAGAAATATCGAGTACGATAAAGGCTGAATATTTCCTTCAACTCGAACTCCTTCCGATCTAAGCACGGCATGAAATGACCGGAAAAAATCTACTTGGCCCCCTATTACGGATGACCGTGAGAAAGAAACCAAAGTCACCCAAAATCTGCCTTAGTCTCAAGAGACAGTCGATAGTCAAAAGAATCGACTCTTAGGATCACCATGGAGGTCCTATCCACGACCGGGCACCGAATATTATAAAACATTTAAGACTCCATGTCGATGTCACAATTGTGTCCTACGAAATATCCGTATAAATCGCCTCTGTGATTGGTCAGTCAACCGGTTGACTTATGGCTCGTTGAACCCACCATCAACCAACGTCACAAAATAATTGCCAGAGTTATCAGCTCATGTGGGCAATTAAGGACTGAAAAATATAATGTTCTTTCAGTTCACTTTGTGGTGTTCAAAATTTGTCGTACAAATCCACATGAAAAACAAAATATATATAAAATATCAAAACGATGATGTCGTATAGAGTACAAGAGAGTATGAATCTGATCCATAAAAGAGTACTACAACTTAGGAACACGTTTGATTCCCATGGAATTAACATGCCCTTCATGCTTATCTTGTCGTAATGCTTTAGTGAGAGGATCTGCTATGTTATCATCTGTAGCAATCTTTTCTATCACTACTTCCTTTTGCTCCACGTAATCCCGGATTAGATGAGCTTTCCGTTGTACATGTCTAGATTTGTTGCTAGACTTTGGCTCCTTAGCTTGGAAGATGGCACCACTATTGTCGCAATAGATGGTGATCGGGTCATTCGAACTAGGCACTACGGATAGTCCATGTAAGAATTGACGCATCCATATCGCTTCCTTTGTAGCTTCAGACGCGGCATAGTACTCGGACTCGTCGTAGAATCTTTGTAACAGTTTGTTTGAACTCTTCCGGTGATCTGCAGCGCCATTAAGAGTAAAACGAATCAGACCGAGATTTCGAGTCATCTCGATCTGTTTGGAAGCTAGCATCTGCGAACAGGTTGCGCATAGCTTTTGTTCACCTCCATAAGTCAATGCCCAATCTTTAGTCCTCCGTAGGTACTTAAGAATGTTCTTGACAGCCAGCCAATGTGGTTCACCCGGATCTTTGTTGGAATCGACTTGTCATACTCAATGCATATGCCACGTCCGGACGTGTGCATATCATGGCATACATAATTGATCCTATAGCCGAAGCATAAGGAATCCGTGTCATGCGCTCTTTCTCTTCCGGTGTCTCGGTGCCCGAGCGGCTCAAATGCACCCACGGAGCCATAGGAAGGAACCCCTTCTTGGAGTTAGTCATCTTTGAATCTCTCTAGGACTTTGTCTATGTAAGACTCTGACCGAGAGATAACATCCGTCGTGATCTATCTCGATAGATACGGATGCCGAGAATTCTTTGTGCCTCTCCCGGATCTTTCATCGGAAATGGTTCTTCAACCATACTTTCACCGAAGTTAAGAGAGGTATGTCATTCCCAATCAGGAGTATGTCGTCAACATACAATATTAGAAAGACAATCTTGCTCCCACTCGACTTGATATATAGACATGGTTCATCGACCGATCGAGTAAATCCATTTTCTTTTATCACTTGGTCGAAGCGATGATTCCAACTCCTTGATGCTTGCTTAAGTCCATAAATGGAACGCTTAAGCTTGCACACTTTTTTAGGATGTGCTGGATCGATGAAACCTTCGGGTTGTACCATGTACAACTCTTCCTCCAAAAAACCGTTTAAGAAGGCGGTTTTCACGTCCATCTGCCAAATTTCATAGTCATGAAAAGCGGCAATCGCTAAGATAATCCGAATGGAACGCAGCATGACTACGGGTGCAAAAATCTCATCGTAGTGCAAACCTGGCACTTGGGTGAAACCTTTAGCAACTAGTCGTGCTTTGTAGATATCTTGTTGACCTTCCACAGAATGCTTTATCTTGTAAAGCCATTTGCATTGAAGGGGACGAACCTTAGCAGGTAAGTCAACAAGATCCCACACGTTGTTCTCATACATGGAGTCCATCTCGGATTGCATGGCCTCAAGCCATAGCTTTGAGTCAGAACTAGTCATGGCACCTTTATAGGTTGCGGGTTCACTACTCGTTAAGAGTAGAACGTCATCTATGTCGTGTTCCTCGACCATACCAATGTATCTGTCCGGAGGAATAGAGACTCTTCCCGACCTCCTAGGTTCCTCAGGAATATTCACCGCAGCCGGGATTGAAGGAACAGGTTCCTCCAATGGTTGCTCGGTGTTTGGTTTTGGAATCTCCGACAGGTCGAAGGTTCTATCACTCTTTGCATTCTCGAGAAATTCCTTCTCTAAGAATGTCGCACTAGCCGCAACAAAAACGCGTTGTTCGGTTGACGAATAGAAGTAATGACCACGTGTTCCTTTAGGATAACCTATAAAGTATGTCTTGACCGATCGCGGGCGAGCTTATCCTCGTGTCTCCACTTGACATAAGCCTCGCAGCCCCAAACCCGTATAAAGGACAAGTTAGGGACCGTTCCTTTCCATAGTTCATATGGAGTCTTGTCAATGACTTTAGACGGACTTGGTTAAGTATTAGAGCGGTGACAAAGAGCATAACCCCATAATGAATCGGGTAAAACCGTGTGACTCATCATGGATCGAACCATATCAAGTAGTGTTCGATTTCTCCGTTCGGACACACCATTCAATTGAGGTGTTCCGGTGGAGTTAAGCGTAGGGCAATCCCACAGTCTTTAAGGTGTTGATCAAACTCGTGAGAAAGATACTCGCCACCACGATCTGAACGCAGTGTTTTAATCTTTCTACCCAATAGGTTTTGTACCCTATTTTGGTATTCCTTGAATTTCTCAAAGGATTCACTTTTGTGCTTCATTAAGTAGACATAGCCATATCTACTTAAATCATCCGTGAAAGTGATGAAATACCTATAGCCTTCTCGTGCGGTGATTGACATAGGGCCACATACATCCGTGTGTATGAGTCCTAATAGGTCGCCAGCCGCGCATTCCAACACCTTTGAAGGAAATACGAGTCATCTTACCGATGAGACATGATTCACACGTGCCAAATGATTGAAAATCAAAGGCCGAGATAGCTCCATGTTTGATGAGCTGTTTTACGCGTTTCTCATTAATGTGTCCCATACGGCAGTGCCATAGATACGTTTGATCTTTGTCACCAACCTTTAACTTTTTATTCATTACGTGTAATATTTCCGTGGTCGGATCTAAAACATAAATTCCGTTCATGGAGCGCCTTGTCAGTAAATCATATCGTGTAATGAGAAAATGCAAGCATTATTTTCTATTACAAATGAAAAACCAAGTTTATCAAGCTTAAACTGAAATAATGTTTTTGGAAAGACTAGGTACATAATAGCAGTCATATAATGACAACTCAAATCCGCTAGGAAGCTGGATCACATATGTCCCCTTGGAGATGGCAACTACTCTTGCTCCATTCCCAACACGCAGGTCCACCTCACCCTTTACGAGGGGTTCGATGTTTGAGCCCCCCGCACGTGATTACACAGATGAGAACCACAACCAGTATCAAGTACCCAAGTTCCGTAACTTGCGTGGTTAATCTCAATCATATGAATAAAAGTAGAAGAAGAAGACATACCAACAGGTTTAACACGACCTGCTTTTAAGTCCTCATGATAAACAGGACATGTGCGTCTCCAATGCCCAGTCATGTGGCAGTGATGGCATTCCATGTTATCTTTCTTGCTCTTTGTCGCGCCTGATGAGTTACTCGACTCACCAGGACCACTCTTACCTGAGCCCGACTTCTTGAACTTCGCCTTACCTACTGCTAGGTTTGCCTGAGCTTTGCCCTTACCCTTTCCTTTATTTGACACAACGAGAACATCCTGTTTCATGCTCCCACTGGACTTCATGTCCTTCTCGGTCTGTACGAGAAGTGAGTGCAGTTCATGGGGAGTTTTCTTCAAATCATTCATATAGTAATTCGCTCTAAATTGCGAATAACCATCGTGGAGTGAGTGAAGTATGCGGTCGATAACAATGTTCTCGCTGATGTTACAGTTAAAGGTCTCCAGCTTCTCGACATTCTCAATCATGCTGAGAATGTGTGGGCTAACCGGTTGGTTCTTTCGAGTCTCGCATCAAAGAAGCGAGTGGTATGCTCATAAGTCACGATTCTCGGTGCTTTCGAGAATTCCTTGGTGAGCGTGGTAAAAATCTTGTTTGCACCATGGGCTATGAAGCGTTTCTGCAAATTGGGTTCCATTGCAAAAATGAGTACGTTTTTAATCGCACCCGCTTCCATACAGAAATCATTAAACTTGGTGATTTCAGCAGCTCTAGCCGTGGGACCTGGGTTTGCCGGGATGGGCTCTAATAGATATTTGAGCTTCCCGTCAGCAGCAGCAGCATTCCGTAATGCCGCCTCCCAGTCCGCGAAGTTGGATCCATCATTCTTGATCGAGTAGACCGATTCATCGATTCATGAAGATCTAAGCCAGGACTCACGGTCCAATGTGGCACTTGGCATTGGGTTATCAGTAGAACCAGCCATTTGTTGTTTAGCAGTTTTAAAAAACGTGATCTACACTGAAAAAGAAAGAAAAACAAAACGAAATAAGCAACTCATCGAGGTGATTTAAGTCTATTTTAAAATTCATTTTAAACATGTAGACTCTTGCACTTGCATAATTGATCTCCCTCAAGAATGATACAAGTGATCCCAAGACTCAATTTCTGTAAATTGATAAGCCAACTGTTTAGCTAATTCTTCCGGAAGAACTCTTGGTCGATAGATTTCCGTAAATCCTATCTATAGTCCACCACAGTCACAGGATCGTACGAGTGACCATAGTGACCATAGTATTGTATAATTATATTCAATATACATTTAGTTAAATATAAAACGCTTATATTTAATTTTTACGAATTAACTGGTTAATTCGCCTTAGCTCATAATATTTAATCCGTATTAAATATAATATCTCAACATCACATATTTGACTAAATATTAGTCAAATAACTCAGACTAACTGGTTAGTCAATTTTGGCATCTACATGACTGTATTTTCATACCGTCACATCTCTCGAACGTATCCTATAGGTGTGACTTTTAGGGACCAGTTGATCACCGCCATCTGTATGACAATAACGTCAAACTTATCTAGCAAGCCAACCGTTATTGATAAACGTGGATCAACTGATAATAATACCAAAGTATGCCCTTTGATCCTTTTAGAGGTTTATGAGTCCTTGCACTAACTGTTAAGGACACCAACCCCAACAAGCTCCCACTTGTCCGTACAAGTGTATGTGCAATGACGTTATCCGCACTAACTGGAGGACACAAGCTCCAACACCGTCATCTAGATCAAGTCTCTTGAGGGTGTTAAGTGTCTTAGCATTTACATGACCAAGTCGTTTGTGCCAAAGCCAAGGGTCGTTCTTTTGAACACTCATGCATGATAGTGATTGACCCGACAATGAATATAAGTTAGTCATGTAGACATCTTTGACACGTTTACCTTCAAGTATGAGTTCTCTAGTTTTTCCATTGATGATTCTACATTCACTAGCAAGAAATTCAACAATATTACCTCGATCACATAGTTGTGAAATGCTCAAGAGATTGTGTTTCAAACCTTTGACAAGCAACACTTTGTCCATGAATAATGACTTTGACTTACCAACTTTTCAATACCAATGATTTCACCTTTCTTGTTGTCGCCAAAAGTCACCATGCCACCATCGTAGGCTTCTAGCGAGAGGAATTGGTTTTCATCTCCCGTCATGTGACAAGAGCATCCACTGTCTAAGTACCAATTGCTGATGCCCCTCACTAATGCCTATAAGAAATCAAACATTTAGTTTAGAAACCCAAACAAGTTTGGGCTACTTCTTGACAACGACCTTTTTGACTTCCTCTTTCTTGATCCACACTTGTTTAGCATTTTTAGTGTTTCTTTCTAAATCACGGACTCTTTTTTCACAACCATTAAACTCATGACTTGTTTTGCCACAATAGTTACAAATGATGTACTCAGGAAGACCAGCATACTTTCTTCTTCGGAAGTCAGTTTGGCTTGGATCCTGGTTTCGAGTGCAACAGTGTGTGCTACTGTTGCATTTGAAACCAAGTCCAGCTTTCTTTGCAAATTTTTCATATTCTTGTGATTGTTTCAAGAGAAACTCCAAAACATTCTGACTTCCTTCCCATTTTAAGTAGAACATCTTAGCCTCATCTAGCTCTTTAGTCAATGTTTCGATTTTAGTAAGATGATTAAGATTCAATTTACCTAAATTGTCGAAAGCTTATTTTGCAATTCTTGCTTCATCACTAAGTAACATCCCAATTTGTTCCAATTGTTTATTATCCCTTTGACACAATGTGAGGTCAGCTAGAAGAGTGTCACGTTCCTTAGTCAAGGAAGATACTAATTTAGTGAGAGTATCTATTTCTTTTCTTGACTCGGATGCCACAGTAGAGACCTCTGTGGCATGAGTCTGTTCAGCCCTTTTTAACATCTCAATTTGAACAAGAAGGTCATCATTTGATTTTTGAACTCGTTCTAAGGCACTTTTAACATGACTAGACTCATCATTCAACATTTCAGCAATTTTAACAAGATTATCTTTTTCATTGTTACGAGTAGCTAAGTCAATCAAAAGTTGGTCACGTTCTTGAGTTAGTGACGACACATTTCCTTTGTTAGAACTGGATGCAACAGTGCAGGGATCTGTTGCACCCGTTTCATCGACCTTGTTGGCTAAAAACATATTTTGTTTTCAAAGTTTTTTTATTTCTTTCTCAAGACTCAACATGGAACTAAGTTGATCATTCTCATTTAGACTTTCTTTTAAGATGACATTTTCCTCAGCTATGTCCTCAATTTCGATTTGCATAGCTTCCAACTTATTAATTTGGACACGACATTTATCAATAAATTGATCTAGGAGGAGACAAACTTTGTCTTTAGAGAAAGATCGAACCTTTTTCTTGAGCTTAATTAGCTCATGGTCTGAATCAGAGTCTGAATCTGCGGAGTGAGCCATAAGACACTTAATGTCTTCTTTCTTTGAGGATTTGGAAACATTTTTTGAAGAACTAGAGGAGATGCTAAGTTTGGCGTCTAATTCATCCTCAAGGACATCGTCCTCTTCAGAATCAGACATGCCCCAAATAGCAGTCATTACTTTGTTTTTGTACTCACGTTTAGCGGAATCACGTTTTTCTTTGGATTTGATATCGTTCCACTTTGGGCATTCTTTGATTTGGTGACCTTTGTCACCTCATTTAAAGCAACCAACAGTAGAATTAGACCTTCTCCTAGGAAAACGACGTTTGCTAGAATTATTGCCATAACTTTGAGAGTTTCGACCATTTATCATGCCAACAATGTTTTTAGTGAACATTGCGAACTCGTCATCTTCATCCTCCTCATCACTTGAGAGAGCATTAAGAGCGAGTCCTTTCCCTTAAGAGCTTTCACTAGAACGTTTCATGAGAGTTAACTCATGAGCCATAAGTGAGCCCATAAGTTCATCAAGGGTGAGCAATGAAAGGTCCTTAGCTTCCTCAATAGCCGTAACCTTCGGTTGCCACTTTTCAGTTAAGCTACGAAGAATTTTACGGACTAGATCCTCGGATTGAAAACTTCTACCTAAACTCTTAAGGTCATTGACAATACATGAAAAACGTGAAGACAAACCATTAATTGACTCGTCTCTTTCCATATTGAACATCTCATATTGTTGCATGAGAAGATCAATACGGTATTTTTTGACTTGTGACGTTCCCTCATAAGCAAGACTTAGGGTGTCCCAAATCTCTTTGGCCGAAGCACATCCAGATATACGATTAATCTCTTGGTCACCGATCCCATATTGAAGAATGGACAGGGCCTTAGAGTTTTTCTCGATTTTCTTATAGTCGGCCTCAACATACTTATCCTCACTTTTCAAGGTACTAGTGCCATCACTTCGATTTTGAGGGGATCCTTTTGAATGATTAACCAACATTCATAGTCCGCACTTTTGACATAGTGCTCCATGCGATATTTCCACCATGCATAGTTTTCTCCCTTGAAAATGGGATACTTAGTGTGTTTTGAATCGTCCATAACTATAGGATCAACTCTTTGGATTTAACCAATATCAAGAGCACGAGGCTCTGATACCAATTGAAGAGTTAAGAACGATTAACACCTAAGGGGGGAGGGGGTGAATTAGGTGTACCTTTTAAAATTTTATCCTTAACTTGGTTAATTAATTAACTTAAGCAAAGAATATTGAAGTACAAGACTTGAGAAAATTAATTGAATGTAAGTTCACAAGAAGGTACAGCAGTTCTATGTCACAGTATAGGCGACTGTGACACAGAACTTGATTAAATACATGCGAGAAAGAGCAAAGTGGAAGAACGTAAAGGTAAATGAACAAACAAACGACATTTTAAAAATTGGTTCAGCCTCTACTCCGAGGCCTACGTCCAACCGTTATTTTATTGCTTGTTTAGAAATTTACTCAAACTTATTAAACCCCTTACAATGAAAATAACTCGCCAACCTACTCCGGTTGCACTCAAACTTAAAGCTACTCCGCTTCAAGAGTTTATGGGTTCTATCTCAAGGTGTTACAGAATCTTGAATCTCAAGAGTTCACTAAATGAACATGGAGATCACAATTAAGATCTAACACGAGAATCATGGAACAAACTCATTATGTCACAGTACAGCGAACTGATACTTGGAGGTTTTACACCTTTTTTCGAAAAAACAATTTGAAGACTTTAAAATCAGAAAAATGTTTTGCAAACACTTGAAGAACAAAGCTTTAAATGCACAAATGATTTGCAAAATTTTACAATAAATGCTTTGGAAGTCTTGAGAAATAAATGTGACTAAGACACTATATTTATAGTGGATTTAGTCTTAGGTAAGTACAACTTAGAAAAATTAAATCCAATATTAAAATGGTAGCCCTGAGTGATGGTAAGTGTTAGACTATAGGCTTGGGGCTTAAGAAATCAGAAAATTTAAGCTACTACACTCAACAAGTGATCTTTTACCAAAATGGCAAAAAGCTTTTCTTAATTTAGAAGTTTGACAAGTCTTCTTTGCCATTTTAGTAAAAGAAGTTTGCACAAAACTAGAGGCTTAGTCAAGTGGTTTTGTGACTCCAAAATTTCAGATTGTTTTCAAGCTTTTGAAAATTCAAATGTTTAAGGTTTGAAATTTGCAAAGTTTTAACACTTAAAACATTTTGGTCGAAAGACCTCCTCCATACGGTAGTACCAGAAACCACAGTACAGCGTACTGTTGCATGGTTTTGCCATAACTTGACTTAAATGAGAATGTTGCACTTACTCTTACATTTTTCGAATAAGGCTTAGAAAATATCATTGTCTTGACTTTCTTGATTATCTTGATCATCTTGAATCATTGTTGAAAGTCCATTTGATTGCTTCAATCACTAATCATTTCAACTAAGAACAAACAATCAAATAACAAAGGGACTTGGCATCATCTAACACAATGTGTTCTAACAAACACACTTAGACCGTTAGCTATGTTAATTACGAATTTATGTAGCATATTAAGATGGTAAGTATAAGGCTAATTAGACCCGACAAAATCAACCCAACTCAAAAAGGCAGATCCGAGACCCGAAATTGAATTGAACTATACCTGCGAATGTGACTCCAAATCTGAATTGTCCCGACACGACCCAAATGACCCGATATTTTTTTAACTGTAACTCACTCGACCCCAAATGACCATATCTGAAACCACCCAATCAGAAAATAACTGACAAAACATAACTCTAATTGAACGAAAAAAACTTGAAATGACTTAAAATTATTACGTTAAAATAAAGATTAACTTGTAAATCGAAATATTTCAAATAACAATATCAAGAAAGTAGGTCTATTAATTAGAAAAGTTTTCAAGGGGATTTGGAGAGACATATTGATTAGCCGAGGCAATGATAAATGCATTGTCTTTGGATAAACTTGTAAGTGTTGTCACATTAAATTTTGCCCAGATAATAAAATATATTTGTCTTAAAATTCCTTTGTCAGTGAGATCTTTCATATTTAATGGAGAAAAAAGATTATTCATCGGATGTATTACCCCCACACCCTTATAGATTTTAAGTTTATATGCATTCTTTTTTAGTATTTAAAATTCATAAGTTCTATAAAAAAAATTAATGGGAAAACTCAAAATTAATTGAATTTATAAGTATTGTTTTTGAGCAATATTTTATTTCTTTTGTTTAATTTTTAAGTGAATGAACTCAAAATTTATGATAAAACTCAGAAAGTACAAATCGAGGTAGTACCTCTGATGTATAATCTATGAACTGTATTTAATGGCATACACATTGTGTTTGATTGAGATTATAATAGATCCTTATGAACGTAGACATTATTTCAACTCTATTAAGGATTGTTCCAATTGCTTAATTTCAGACAAGGTTTGTTGCTCGACGGGTATGATGAACCTGAGGATATCTTGGGTCATCGCCTTCCACATACACTTTTAAGAGTTTATTGGTACCTTTCCTTTCCTTTTCTAGTTTATTCTTAAGAAAAGTTAATTGCATTTATAACTCACACAATATTATCTTTAATATCGTCATTTGAGGTTGCATTATTAACCAACTTAGGATGCCGTGATCCAACAAATAACGGTCAATACTGGTAGGATGACGGAAAGGCCATACGAGTTGAGCGTCTTTTGCCGGGGAAAAGAAAATGATTGCGCCATATGCACCGTAAAGCGTGCAAAGCTCGCTAACCTTTTTAAATAAACCACGATGCCTCTTTTAAAGTTTCATTAGCATGTTAATTTACATTGTCATGATTCGCATGAGCACCTTGTGCCTTCCTTTAATGTTCACTACGACAATCATATTATTTTTGGAAAAAAAAATTAGAGGAAGGCAAAAGGTGTACTCATATGCCTCATGACAAATGATGCAACAAAGTAGTGACATTTTCAAAGCGTCATGGTGACTTATTCAAAAAGGCCAACGAGCTATGTACGGTTTAAGGCGGACATGCGCACAATTATTTTCTTTTCCTGGCAAAAAATCTCATCTCTTATGGCCTTCCCAACGTCTCAACCATTATTGACCGTTATCTATTGAGTGACTATATTAATTCTAATTTCTTTAATAATCGGGCCTCAAATGAGAAAATTGAAGATGTGGATATCATGAGTTATAATTTGTAGTTTACGTTTCTTAACAATAAAATAAAGATAAAAAGGAAATGTACCAATAAATTCTAGAAGTGAGGAAGTCGATGACCCAAGACATCCTGAAATTCGCCACACCAGTCTAAGAAGACAACACACCTTGTCTAAGATCAACCAAATGAGGCAATCATTAATTAGGCTGATAAACATTTTGTACGTTTACAGAAATCTGTTAATATCTCAATCAAACACAATGCTTATGGGACAATGACATTTGGACACGATGGTTATCTTCTTACCTTGGAAAAGTTTATGACAAAAGTAAAAAAAATTGTTGTAATAAAGCAACAAGTCATCGCTTTAGCACGATAGAGATTGGTGTTGAATGTTAGATTTTATTAAGAAAATTATTCTTTTTATAGAATTACTTTATTTTGGATTGACAAAAAGAAATCAAATCGTATTTTTCTTGATTTAACAATCGTTAATACTTTGTATGAAATGATTCCGGATTGCGATTTTAACGATTTTTGTCTATAAAAGCACAACTATCAAATAATGAATTTTAACATTGCTAACTAATAATTTAGGACCTCTTCAATCTACAATAGTTACTGATCAACAATGTTAATTCTATCACAAGTCCATATAGTAAAAGTAATGAAGATATTGCGTGATTATTAAACACATTCTTAGACCATTAGCTATGCTAATTACGAATTTATGTAGCACATTGAAATGATAAGTATAAGACTAATTAGACCCGTCAAAACCAACCTGATCCGATTGAACCCGACCCAAAAAAAGATGACCCGAGACCCAAAATTGACTTGAACTATACCCTGAATGTGACCCGACTCGACACAAACATGACCCGATATTTTTTAACTCGTAACTGACTCGACACCAAATTACCCGATCCGAAACCACCCAATTAGAATATGACCTGACAAAACATAACTCTAATTGAACGAAAAAAATTTGAAATGATTTAAAATTACACTTCATATTATTACGTTAAAATAAAGAATAAATCATCAAATTTAAACTAAACTTAAGTAATACTAAACGTGCCTTTTTCATTCTTAATCATTGTCCGAGAAAATGACCCGTACCTGAAATAACCCGACCCACTTGACTAGAAATTGACCCGATCAATATATTGAAACATACCCCAAATTAGACCTGGCAAACGGATCAGATCATGTCGTGTTCGTGTCAACTATAAAAGGGTCACCATTACCCCAACCCTAACCCGACCCAATTACATAAACGAGTCATTTGTCTCAATCCTAACCCAACCCATTTAAGTTTTCTCTAACCCAACCCGACCTGTTTAACTCATTTATCTTTTAGCGGGACATGTTTAACCCATTTATCTTTTAGCGGGTCATTTTTAATCCACTTATCCCATTTAACCCAATAAAGTAATAAAATAAACTAAGTTTTGTAAGCCTATTATCCCACAAATTAAATGAGGAATGAAAATAATTATTTTTAAGTTGTTTGGGTGGATTATTGATTCAACCCAAATATATTATGACACTTTTAAATAAGTGGATTATTCGTGTCGGGTTCGTGTCAAAAGAGCTCCACCTTAACCCGACCCATTTAAGTTTCGTGTCGTGTCCGTGTCAACCCAATTACTTAAATGGGTCGCAACGTCTTGACCCTAACCCGCTAACTTCGTGTAGGGTTCGTGTCGTGTTTTCAGGTCGTGTTAATAATTGACACGTCTACCTGAAATGACCCAACTCCAATTAACCCAAAACTGTGGTCCACCCGAATTAACCCAACTCGGATCTAATCTGACTGTCCCGTTTTCTAGGTCTAGGGCAATTCAAATTATTTAAATTGTGCTTTCCCCTAAGGGTTCGTGTCAAAAGAGGTCCTTATACAAACATATTTATGTTATTACTAGGTAGTATCTCGTGCTTCGCACGACCTGTTTGAAACTTTTATTGTTATAGTTGAAGAAAAATAATATAATTCATATATGACATTTAATATTTTTGTTTATAAATAAAATAAATTCATCTTTCTAAAAATATTATTTTTTTTAGGTTTAACTTGAATGTATTTATGTGCGTACAACTTAAAACCAAAACTGAAAATATAAAGATACAACCGTCTCAAACTGGAATAAAAAACAAAAACTGAAATAAAATTGTCATAATTTATCAGTGGAAGACTAAAAGACTCGGATTAGTGATGACTCTATCCCCAGCTAGATCTCACGCATACTCCATAGAAATACCTACTAATCAACTACTCGCCATCCCCGAATGGATCGCCAAAGTTTTCAAAATATTTAAACGGGGTCAGTTACTGAATGATCAAAATAAGCAATACAACAACGTCCAATTACATAAGCACATTCCTCCAACTCCAGTTCATCACCAATCACCTGTCTACACACTAAAGTATGTAGACCTGCCAGAATACCCACCACAACAGATATTCCACTCTGCCAGTGGGGACCGCAGCCTTACCACCAAAGCCCCGCTCAAAACCATAGAACGAATAACCCATGTCCATTAAGTTGCACATCCCCCTTGTGACGGGAACCACAAGGGGACGAATCAAGGGTGTGAAGCCATTCCAGAAAATGACTCCGCTCAGCCGAGGGCGCACCTCGCGAACCACATACAATTAAAACCAAAAACACTATACCAATATAAACATGCCAAATTCCAAAGTAACGATAATAGTAATCATGCTAGTAAACAATCATGCCATCTTATACTTATTTAGTAGGGAAACCCTACCTTTCCGCAATTCGTTATAGTGACACCAAACATACAATTGTACAAGAGTACCCCATCGTTACCTACAACAATAAACAACAACTATACATCATAATCCGATTTCTACCCAAAACCCCCAAATCACTCAATTAGGGCTAGACCAAACTTAACGAATCAACATAAAAACAACATAATAACTTACCCAAATACCGACAATTGCAAAGGTGTAAAAATCCCCAAAAGTTATGAATCCTAGCTTTATATTTGATTGTAAAAGTTGGAGAGGTTGAACGTCGTTGAAGTTTTGTGAAACCCTTTGAGAATAAAATGTAGAATGAAAAGAAACTGACAAAATAACCTTTAAATACCTTTTCCACTTTTACTATCAAACCGCGACAAAAACTCGTAAATAAACCGACACTCGATCAAGTAACTCACGATCTCGATCGAGTTGCCTCCACTCGATCGAGTACATTCAGATCAGAACGTACTCCAGAACCCACATACAACGTATTCGATAGAGTGCCCCCTACTCGATAGAGTACCATAAGACCAGAATACCCGAGGTATTAGAATAGTGAATAAAAAAATTTTAAAAACATAATCGCATATGAAAGTAACAAAAAATCAAGAAAGGTTGGAGGAAACTATAATTTGGAATAAGTAAAGGTTATTGTAAATAATAAAGATTAATATGAAAAAAACTAAATAATAAGGATTAATAAATGAAAGTATCAAACAGTTGTAATAAATGTAGTCTTGGAAAACAACAAAATAGAGTCTATAGACGTGGCTATTAAAAATTTTGCAAAACAATAAAAAGAGTCTAAAAAAAGGGTCATAAGAAGGCTTGAATATGAGGCCTCTGAAAGTGTAAGGTAACATCAAACAACCTACCAGAGTATCAGACCACAAGACTTTACTGTCTTTTTATTTGTGCACCAATTATTATATTTTCTTTCTTTGTCTAATGAGCCCCGAGAATTTGAGGGCCCTTTGCGACCCACGGGCCGCACATGCTAAAATCATACCATGTTTCCTCTAGAAAACTTACATATATAAAATGTTATTAGGTCGTAACATATGCCATGATATAAGCATGTACATTTTAGAGGAATTTCCGAATATTTACTAGATGTCATTCTTCTTTAGGAATGAATGCTGAAATGTCTGTTGGTGAATTTAAAAAAGGGTTATTTTGATGGATATAATCCAAACTATGCCTCTCCTTCTCTTATTAATCCATACTGTAGTTTAACTCAAAAAAATCTGAAGTATTATTTTATTTATCCCGCATTGAACTCGGTCTAATTTTTACCTCCTACAACGGGTAACGTATCAGGTGATAATGTTATGGGCCCCATTTTTTTGATATTTTTCTACATAGATCTATAACTTTTCCAGAAAACCATATCTTCTTCATTCTTGTACACTTTTATTGTCCTTTATTGCTACATTTTTTTCTTTCTTCATTTTCAAAGTTATACTGCGTATTTCATAATTTTTTCCTCCCTTTGTTTAAAGTTGTTAAATAATGAAGACTCCTTCCCCAAATCTACATTCACCATTAAAACACCTTTTTTCTGCCCTTTTTCCCCCCTAATCACTCAAATTAAATCACTTCCATTTTCTATCACCTCAAAATCCCACCCAACTGCGCTGACAAAAAACCTTTTCTCAATAATAGTCATTATCGACATCATTGGAGGTGTTTTTTTAAAAAAAAATTGGTGTTGTTTCTATTAAAAAAAAATTAGAGGTGTTTTTGTTATGGGTTGTGTAGAAATGGTGGAAAGTAGTGTTGAAAATTAAATAAAAAAGCAGGAGAATCAAGTTGGGGTTATGGATAGATAGAGGGTGATTTTAGGAATCGGAATTTTCAAGTCATTTGGTGCTGACAAGGACGACTTGAAGTTTTCCTAAAGGCATGTTTTTATTAGACGGTAGAGAATTGATGAAGATGGTGTGTGATTAGATCAAAAATTGTGTCTTTTTTTCCTAATGATTTTATCGATGTCTATTTTTTCTTCTTTGTTGGAAAAACAAGGGAGCATATTTTATGTGAATAATCCAACCTATGCCTCTCCTTCTCATATTAATCCAACCTATGTTTTAACTCATATTAATCTGACCTATACACTCATTTTTCTCACAATACACTTGCTAATCGACTACTTGTTTGTCAGGTCACATTAAAAAAAATCATTAAAGCAACAATAACACTGACTTCATCCTTTTCAATCTTCATTCTCTCATTGCTCTTTCTTCATCTTCTTTCATCTTACTTGGCTAATCTTTTTCACTTGATCTTTAATTTTCCAATCAATTTCCAATCTAAAAATATTTTATAGTTTCTGCCACTTCAACATATTATTCTATCCATCATCCTTTATATCACAAAATTTTAGAAGAAAAGAGATGTGGATCTAGAACATAAAAGTATAAAGCAAAGCAAAAACGATGAAAGACCACCGGCAACTGCAACTTTGTTCAAAGAAACGGCACCATTTGAGGTATGACAGTAGGAGTGGTAGAGGGAGTGAGTTCATCAGCGACGACGGCGGACCCCTCAGCGACGGTAGGAGTGACGATGACAGTGGGAGTTTTGTAGCGGCGATGGGTGATTTAGTTATGGAGGATGATGGAGAGGCAGCGGATGAGGATGAAGGGGACTGAGCGACGACATCACGGCGACAACAGCGAGGATAGCGAAAAGGGCAGCGATTAGTAGTCTGGAATTGTTGTTAAGATTAAGAAAATTAACATCCAAGAATCTGGTCTATGTTGATTTAGTTTCATGTTAGGTTATGGATGAGTTTGGAGGTAATGAAAGAAAAGAACTTGAGGATCTAGTGTGAGTGTGTGTAATAGTTGTGGATCGTGAGTTATGAGTATGGAGATAGGTGCATGTATAGAGGACTATGTCATTTTGGCGGTAATAGGGAACAATTGACGTTTTGGTTAAGCTAAAGATTTTGTGATATAGGTTAGGTGGTGTGCCGAGTTAATTGAGGTATGAGAACTGTTTATGTAAGAGAGCATTGGATATAAGAATGGTGAATGTTTAGATTATAGGCGGTTATCTTTGACATGTGCTGGTGATAAGGATAATGAGAAGATATAGCTAAGGATTTCAGATAGTGAGTTACGAGGACGTAACATTTGTCTTAAGAGGAGTAAGATGCGATAAAAGAGAGTTTCATGGTTGTGCATGTTGTAGTATAATTGGAAGTAGAGTGTTGGTGTAGCATAAAGGATGGATCTTTGTTCTGGTTTATTTTGTTAAAAGGTCATGGCCGTGCTTGTAGTAGTTCGATGTTTAGGAATGGGAGAATATTTCGATAGTGTTGACAGTTGGATGATGATATTTATGAGTTCGATGGAGTTGACAGTTGGATGGTGATGTTATTGAGTAAACTTCGAGGACGAAGTTCCTTTTAAGGTTGGTAGAATGTAACATTCCGTTTGATGTTATGAGTGTCTTGATATCGCATTTTCTAGTGGATAATATGTTACGGAGCTAGCAGCGTTTGTGGATAGTAGTTGGTAGTGTTTGGAGTTGGTATCGAGATAGACTATGATGTAGTTGATACGATATCGTGAGCCGTGTTGTGGAGGTAGGCATAGTTGGTGGAGTTGGTGTTAAGAGTTCATGTTTGATAGGTTGGGGTTTTGTTTTGAGGCTTTAGTTGCGTTGTTGTGTCTTAATCGAGTTAGTATGTTTGTTTTGGGTAAGGGTTGAACTTCGGGGACGAAGTTCCTTTTAAGGAGGGAAGACTGTAATACTACGATTTTCTATGTCTTTGGGTACTCTATCGAGTGGGGCTTATTCTGTTGAGTAAGTATGTTTTTATACGAAACAGCTTTTTTTAAATCGATGGGTACTCGATCGAGTAAGTGACTTACTCGATCGAGTAAGTGAGTTTACGGGCTGAGTTTTGACGGGTTTTGTTAATGATGCGATATTGGTATATAAAGACGTCTGTCACTTTTCTTAAATCTTTTCATCATTTTAAAACCTAAATTGAGAGAAGGAAGTTACGTAAGTTGATTCATCGCATCATTAGCAAATCCCCAAGGCTAGGAGAGTCGGATCATCGTGTTATTTACGCCGTTGTGATCCTTGTGTCGTGGGTAAGTTGCTTATACCTTTTATGTTGGATTTTGTTGAGTTCCTTTAAAACCCTAATTGGGTAGATTTTGGGGTTTTGGGTGATTCATGTGGTTATGGAAGTAATTGTATGCATGTATGTTATAGGAGGAGGTTTCGTTGAGGAAAGATTCTGATTAGCTGCTAAGACCGTCTGTGGTGTGTGCTTTCTAGGTAGGGTTTTCCCTACTCAGTATTAATTGCATAAGTGTGGTTGGTGATTACTGTTGTTTGTTGTATATCGTATTGGCATTGGATTCTGATTTGGTGGTTGTTGATAGTGTAATATAATTATTGTTGTATAATTGTCTGTGATCTTCGGGGCGCGTCCCTAGCTGAGTGGAGTCACTTGTGGGAGTGGCTTCACGCTCTTGGTTTGCTCTCTATGGAACCCGCCACAGGAGGGGATGTGCACATTAAGGAAACTTGGGTTTATCGCTCAGTGGTGATGAGTGGGGATTTGGTGGGTACGGCTGCGGTCCCCCACTGGCGGTGTGGAATACTTGTTGCGATGGGTACTCTGGAAGGACTACATACTTTAGTGTATAACACACTTTAGTTTGTAGTCACTTGTGTAGAGATTGGTTATGGAGACTGGAGAATTGTTGTGTTGTTGAGCTGTTTTTGGTACTTGTTTCGTTGTGGCTTTGTTTTTGTGTTGATGGGGCATATTCTGCACCCGCTGACCGAGTCAACATATTGAGCAAGGTCAAAGATATCCGCAGCAAGTCAACGACTTAGATGACCCCTAACCGACGCGAACTGTCGGATGTCTCTTGTGCCTCGGCTAGACAACTGCCAGCCCGGGGCACATATCCGCGTACTCATATCCAAGACCCCTCGGCATGGAGTCAACAGGGCCCGCCGGCCTGCCATGGGTCCCTCGGCCGAGGGTACATCAGTCTTTCCACCTGCTAGCCACTTGGCCACTTGGCCACTACGTGACAAAGGGTGAAAGTCTATAAATACTCCTCAACTCTCATTGAGGAAAGTCTATAAATACTCCTTATCTCTCTACAGCATATATTTCGCCAAGTAACACACAACTTATCTCTTTAAGTTCACTTACTTGAGCGTCGGAGTGAGTACGCTCGGCCAAAGCCGAGCCCTCAGTTTGTTCATTGTTTCAGGAGAGGCCGAAAGAAGGATTCAACCAAAGACGTCATTCTACAAGCCACGAGTGGTGACAAATAACTGCTTCGGAATTACACCCGGAACAATTGGCGCCGTCTGTGGGGAACGAATACTAGAAGCTATTCAAATCCCTTACAAAAAAAAACATAAAACAAAACCCACCCAACGAGCTAAGAAGATGTCGAAACAGCCAGAAACGGTGCTTGTGGAAACTGAATTCTGACAAGATGACACATTCCACAATTCTGAAATCGGGCAGTCCCCCCACCGGCCGTATCACTGATACGACGTACGGGATGCCAATAATACAAGATACACCGCTGCCCGCCGACCAAGTCACTATCATGGGACATGTGGTTGATGCAGCTAAACTGAAGCTACTCCTGGAACTAATGGGCAGCACGCCGACTCACACTGTCACAACGACAAGAGCGGCGGCACCCCCACAGGAGATCAGGGTCCCAAAAGTGATTCCAAGAAACTTGAACGAAGCATTGGAAGAAGCTGACCATGTCAAGACGCCGGGGGAGCCCAGAGTGCAAGTGGTAGACCTGAGTCCATCCCGCACCCGCGGGAGGATAGTGTCGCCGCAGCACCGACGAGGCCTGCCCTAGAGGAGTGAAAGAAGTCCGACTCACCAGAGTCGGAGAAGAAGTCCGACTCACCAGAGTCGGAGAAGAAGCCCGACTTACCAGAGTCGGAGAAGAAGTCCTTCCCGCCATGGGGAGAGGAGCCGGACTAAGGACGCGAGGAGCCGATCGCCGCGTGTCATTCGATACGTAGTCAGACAGCCCCTCGATGCCTATGTCCTAGAGGTCCCGGTGCCGACTAAGCTAAAGTTGCCACCCATATCATACAATGGAGAAGGCGACCCAACCGACCACGCCGAGGCTTTCGAGTCTTACATATCGGTATGGGAGCAACCTGATGAGGTTTGGTGCCGAGTCTTCCCAACGACTCTGCATGGGATGGCACAAAGTTGGTACAAGGGGCTACCCGACGGGGGTCGGTATCTTGTTATGCCGACCTAAGGGACACATTTTTGGCCCAATATTCTTGCAATAAGAGGAGGGCCGTCGAGACATCGGATCTCCCGACTATCGACGGGGAGGGAGGCGAGTCTCTCCAAAGTTATGTGAAGAGGTTCGACGCCAAGGTTCAAGCAGAGATTCGTGAGCCGAGCAATGAACCGGTGGCCTTCGATCGATGAAAGGCCTCCCGAGAGGAGACTTAAAAACGAGCTCATCAAGTGCGGCGGCTGAACCTAGACTCCGCCAGAAGATGGCCGACCAAGCCATAAAGGAGGAGGACTACCACAAAACCTGGGTAGGCCCCAGCGAGGCCGGCACTCGAGAGAGAAAGAGCGCCGGGAGGACAACCCGGATGAAGGACGCCGTGACAATAATAGGTCACGATTTGACAAGTCCGCCAGAAATGAACTCGGCGGGCGCCGGGGAGTTCAGGACCGTACTACCAAAAGCGGTTCAATGGTCACACCCCTTGGTCGTATCTCGCGCCGAGGTCCGTGCCCCGAGCAATAACGAGGGTCGAAGTGGGAAAGGCCTCCCAAGGCGAGGGGGACGGTGACACGAGCAAGATCGTGAGTACCACGCCACACCGGCCACTTAATCGACAACTCGCGGCATCCGAAGAATGCCATTGAAGAGCCGATCCGGAAGGGGAGCTCAAGCAAATATGTCACGGAGGCCAAAAGACTAATACCGGCGGCTTAAATAAAAAATCCGTCTTTGAACGGATAGGAGTAATCCATGTTGTCATCGGGGCAACGAGAACGGTGGGTCCGCTCATGGGCACAAACGGCACCGAACGAGCGTATCGGGCCATCAACTTTGTGCCCAAAACAGCGATCCCCGCTTCCAACATCCCCGATATGACTATTGGGAAGAAGGACTACGAGGGAGTCATCGCCCCGCACAACGACCCACTTGTAGTCCACTTGGACATAGCCAACCACCTGGTCAAGAGGTGCCCGATTGACACAGAGCCTACACGAACATCATGTTCGGGAGTGCTTTCTCAACCTCGTCTAAAGGTTGAGGACTTGAGCCCCTGCACCAATCCGTTGTACGATTTTTCGGGCCGGCCTGGTACCCGGGGTCAATCAGTGCCGGTGATGTTCGGCGAGGGAAATGCGGCTAAGAACGCCGTCGTCCGAGTTCGTGGTCATTGACGGCTCGTCCGCCTACAACGTTCTCATAGGCCGAGTTACTCTGAGCGAGGCCGATGCAAAGTAATGTCCATCGGGCCCCGGCGATGTATGTCTCGGACCGGGGGAAGCGCATAAGCTTGTCTCAAAGGATGAGAAAGACGAAGTGGTCAACGTCCGATATCCGCCGAGGGTGCAACATGCAATCCCTCAAAGTGGCGAAGAAGTCGAGAAGGGGAAGAGCCCATCCTTACAACGGGAGGGCGACCTCATGGATGCAACTGTCGGCATGGTCGAAGGAGCCGAGACCGAAGAAGTGGAAATTGACCCGGGCGCACCATAACCGCTTCGGTGTCAACCTCGGGAGCCAAAATTCAGGGCCGCTCTCCTAGACTCGCCGAGGAAGAACAAAGACGTCTTCGCTTACTCGCAGCTCGAGATGCCAGGCGTGAGCCGGGAGGTAATTGTTCACAAGTTGAACGTACTCTCCACCGCCGCCTGTCAAGCGGAAGATGAGGAACTCCTCACCGAGAAGGATGAGGCCATCAAAGCCGAGGTAGATAAATTACTAGCGGCGGGCTTTATCATGCCTTGTACTTATCCTGAGTGGTTAGCTAATGTTGTAATGGTGAAGAAATCATCGGGGGCGTGGAGGATGTGTGTAGATTTTACCAATCTTAATAAAGCGTGCCCCAAAGATTGCTATCCCTTGCCTCGAATAGATAGTTTAATCGACGCCACGGCAGGCTACACAATGCTGAGCCAGCTGGACGCTTTCTCAGGGTATCATCAGGTATTCATGGCCGAAGAAGACATGCCTAAATGCGCATTCATCACCGGTAACGGCACATACATGTATAAAATGATGTCGTTCGGCTTGAAGAACGTCGGCGCAACTTACACAAGACTGGTGGACAAAGTGTTCAAAAATAAAAAAGGGCGAAACATTGAGGCTTACGTCGACGATGCTATTGTAAAAAGCAAGTCTGACAGCGAGCACTTAGCCGATTTACACGAGACATTTTGTTCACTGAGGAAATACAAGATGAAACTTAACCCAATGAAATACAACTTCGGTGTCCGGTCAGGTAAGTTCCTCGGCGTGCTTGTCAGCGCTAGGGGAATTGATGCCAATCCAGAGAAAGTCCAAGCAATCCTGGACCTGCCGGAGCCGAGGAATCGAAAAGAGGTTATGATGTTGACCGGGAGGATAGCGGCTCTTGCCCGTTTTATCTCTCGGTCAGCCGACAAGAGCACCCCATTCTTCAAAGTGTTGAAGGGAAATAAGGACTTCATTGTGGGGGAGGAACAGAGCACGACTTTCAAGCAATCGAAAGCTCATCTTCAAACTCTCCCAACCCCGTCCGTGCCGATCTTTGCCGGGGGAGACGCTATACCTATACATAGCAAGCGATTACCTCGGCCACGGTCGTCGCGTGATCATCGAGAGAAGAAGACAAACAAAGAACACCCAATCTACGTTGTCGCCATACATTGTTGCCCGCTTGAAAGAAATTACCCACCGATTGAAAAAAGCGACCTTTCTTTGTCGTCGTTGCCGCAAGGAAATCGAAGCCTTACTTCGACGCACATCCCGTGACGGTCTTAACCGACCAACCATTGGAGAAAGCATTGGAAAAATTTGAGCAATCCGGCGCAGCTCATCAAATGGGCGTAGAGCTATCCGGCTTCGGCATTCAATACAAGCCGAGGCCCTCGATAAAGGGACAAGCACTTGCGATTTCCGGTCGAGTGCACATATCAAGAAGAGCAAAACCCGGAGTATGGGAAGTATACACCGACGGGTCCTCCACGGTGAACGGCTCAGAGCCTAAGATACTTATCATCACCCCAAACGGGGACGAGTTTGAGTACGCCTTGAAATTTACCTTCTCGGCCTCAAACAACGAATCCGAATACGAGGCGGTGATAATCGGAGTCGAGCTAGCTAGAGCGCCGGGCGGAGCACATCATTTTGAAAACAGATTCACTTTTAGTGGCTAATCAAATCAGAGGAGAGTACGAGACTCGAGACGACGGGATGGTAAGATACCTGGAAAGGGTAAAAGCTGACACTTCAAAATTGAAATCTTTTCAGATACAATGCATTCCCTGTGTCCGAGAACAACCGAGCCGACGCTCTCTCAAAGCTTGCCAGTTCAACCATCAAGAATGTCGTCGAACCGTCTTTGGTGGACATCAGAATGCCAAAAGCATTACCGAGACCGTCGGCATGGTGGGCGACATAGAGGCCGAGACGACGTGGATGACTCCGATAATGAAGTACAAACCGATGAATGAATTACCGGAGGACCGCATCTCTCACGAGAAGATAAAGAGGATCGCAACAAGGTACTTGGTGTTTGAAGGAGAATTATACAGGAGGTCCGTGATAAGGCCACTCTTGAAATGTGTCGGCCCGCCCGACGCGGAGCTAATCTTGTGAGTAAATTCACGAAGGCATATGTGGTCACCACATGGGGGCAAGAACACTAGCCCATAAAGCTCTCCGAGCCGGCTATTTTCGGCCCACCATGCTTGAGGATTCCAGAGCCAAAACCAGAAAGTGCAACAACTGTCAAATGCATGCTCCGGTGATACATGCACCTTCCCGAGACCTGCAGCCGGTACTTAGTCCCCTTCCTTTTGCACAGTGGGGGATGGATCTACTAGGGCCATTTCCAACGGCATCCGGAGGAAGAAAGTACTTGATTGTCGCCGTTGACTACTTCACCAAATGGGTTGAAGTCAGTAGCGGTACTGCCAAGACCACGGCGCCGTAAGAAAGGTAACTGGGAAAATGTCATAACTCGTTTTGGGTTACCCCAAGTCATGGTATTTGACCACGGCCGAGAGTTTTGGAGTGACACAATAATGAACTGGTTGGAGGAACTTGGTATCAAATTTGCATACTCCTCCGTCCGCCACCCACGAGCAACGGACAAAGTGAGGCGCAATAAAACAATCCTCACGGTTTGAAGAAGACAGTTGAAGACCTAAAGGAAGATGGGCCGATGAACTACCCGGCGTCCCCGTGGTCCCTCCGGACCACGGAGAAAGAAGCAACGGGGTACAGTCCATTCCACTTAGTCTACGGATCCGGCGATCCCGCTAATTGAAGCGGTGGTGCCGACATTCGTAACGGCCACCTTTAACCCGGTTGAAAATGAGGAAGGTCTGAAAGCCTCCCTAGACCTGGTCGAAGAAAGCCGGGATATAGCACGCCTCAACTTGGCAGTATACCAAAACCGAATGAGAAGAGCCTACAACCGAAGAGTCCACAAAAGGGACTTAAAAGTAGGAGATCTAGTCCTAAGAAAGTCAGCCGCCACCAACAAAGGGAACATTCATGGTAAATTGACGGCTAACTGGGAAGGTCCCTACAAAGTGGTTGAAGAAATGAGGCCGGCACGCACCGGGCCGACGGACATGGAGGGTGTGCCTTTGATGAGCCATTGGAACACTGACAATCTCAGGAAATACTTTGTATAGCGGCGGAGGTGTCCAAGACAATTGTTGGCACCCCGACGCGTGTTTATATCTAATAAAGAATCACCCAAACTTTCCATCAAAGTGTTTATCCCCTCCGTAGTCATATCGAGGTAGACGCCACGGCCCAAGCCGGGCAGTCACCCCAAGAAGTAGACGTCACGCAGCGATCACAACCAAGCAGATTGATACTCGCAAAAGCGACCAACATGCCTTAGGAACGTATAAGTACGGTTGAGACGCATTTAGCCCTCGGCCAACCGAAGGCCTGGCAGAGGAAGCGATCAATATGTCTACAGATACGAACGCTGTCGAGCCGTAACCTCTAGCCGCCTCGGCCAACCGATGGCCGGGCAGGGGACACAACGGTCGATACGCTAACATGTTTAAAACGGCGGTTGGAAACGCAAATCGAACGCCTCGGCCAGACCGAGAGTGAAAGAGGAAGCGACCAACATGCTAACATGTTTAAGGAAAAAGACGTTAAACACAGTTGAGATACGCATTCTAACTGCCTCGGCCAGGCCGAAGGTAAAAACGAAAAAGCGCTCAATTAATAACGCAAGAAGACAAGTGAAGGATTGTGATCAAAACCCCGGCCAAGCCGAGGGCCAATAAACGAGCTTTATTAAAAAAATGATTACAAGTAAGGAGAATACAGACGACGGCCGTCCCCATAGGGATAAGCCAAAACACAACCTACCAAAGTTTTACAAAATACAAGGAAAAGAAAAGCAAAAGGTTACAGACATATCATTTGAAGCGCCAAAAGATGGCAGGGAGGAAAGGCTTAATAGTTGGCCCCCGAACAGCTGAAACTATCCGAGATGCCGGGTGAACCTGGTGATGACCGCCCGTCTCCCTATGCCTGTTGCTGCTTGCCATCAGCAACGTTAGCAGCATCGTCTTTGGTAGGTGACCCAGAAGCTGTCTTGGCAGCCTCAGCTGTCTTGGCAGCCTCAGCCTCAGCAGCCTCAGCTGCCTTCATTCTCTCAGCTTCCTCCTTGGCCGCCCTAGCCTTCTCAGCAAGGGCCGCCTTCTCCGCGGCCTCCTCTTCCTCCTTCTTCACCCTCGCCTCCTCAGCGGCCTTCGCCTCCGCGGCCTTCTCCTTAGCTTCGAGCTTGTCATCAAGCAGCTCGTCAAATTTTGGCCACGGAAAGGAGCCATCAAGAAAGAGCTCCCCTATCGCTTCCCTGGCAGCTTCTTCGGCCAGGTCCCGGTATTGGGCGCACATGTTAGGGAGGATAACGGTTTGGAGCGTCTCAATGTCCTCCTCCCTCTGGGCGATGATAGCATCCTTATTAGGACCACCTTCCCCGGGCCCGAAACATGCCCTTCCATTCGTCCCTCTTCTTAGCATTGAAGTCGGCGACTTTCGAGCTCGCTCACGCCCCTCCAGCCTTAGCGGCTTCCGGCCGCCGCAGCCTCGGCCTTGGCTCTCTCGGCGAGGATCGCTTTTCGGCGTCCTCCCTAAGTTTTCTCAAAGACGGACTATCTCTTGACCTCGGCCTTGGCCCTCTCGCTTCCTTGTTCGCAGCGTCGAGTTCAAGCCCGAGCCGCTCGAGCGTGGGGCGGCTTCAACAATGGCCTTCTCTTGCTCCACAATAAGAGCACCGCCGTATCACCCACTTCGACAAAGATCCTCGGCCAAACTTAGGCCCTCCGACCTAACTGGATGGGGGTAGGCCGAGGGAAGGAGGTGACGACGGTGGCATCTTGACCACTTGCCTGCGCAGTTTTCTTCTCAAAGACGCCGTTCAACAAAGTGTGCCGGTAGATGACGGCGGTTGATCTACAAAAATTCAATCAAACCATCCGTGTCAACATACATGGACATACCGTAGAGCTGTCATCGGGAACGCCTAATGAACCGGCTAAGTCCGAGCCACAGGAGAGATCGTACCATGCTTGGCCTTCTTGGTCGGAGGACGCATTTCTTTGCCAAGACCGGCAGCAGAGAGACAGATAGCAGAGAAGCATCGGCGGCGGTGGTAGGCTCTTTCCTCTTGCGGAAGAGAGGAGATTCCACAGCCAAGGTGACCACCTCCTCGGCGGTAATATCAACGACCTCCACCGTCTCCTTTTCGATTTGAAGGGAGTGGAGGTGGAATCGATGTTGACGCGTCGCCGCCGAAGACTTTGTTTTCGCGTTCGACGCGGTATGTTACCAAAGCAACCTTCGCCTGGGCCGCCGTCGTATTTAAGCCCTTCACCGCGATCCATGAGATCATTCGGCGCCGGTCTGCGATCACGAGCCTGGGCCTTAGGATGCAAATCAACAACTTGCTTGTTCTTATCAAGTCCCATTCTCCCAAGGATGTCTTCAGACAGATCCGAGCCAAAATGTTCTGCAAAGGAAACGAAGCAAGGGTTAAGTAGAAGAAATAAATCAAAGTTCAAAAACAGAACATTAAAAGCGAGAAATGGGCCTCACACCGACCCCACTCACCCCGTTCGAGGGCCGGTATGAGGCCGACGTGGCAGAGCGGCGCATCCTGGAGAATGATCTGCGTCGGAGGAATCCATCCCTTTGGCATCCCATTCTTCTCCGCCTCAAACAGACTCATCGCCCGCTTCTCATCCGCATTAAGAGGGACCATCGGCATCCATCTTAAGCTTACTCCGGAGACCCATTTGTCATGCTCCCCTTACTCTCGCACCGCAAATTGACTTGGTCTTTGGAAGGACCGGGGCAAATGGATAATCCTCCGGAACCTCAACGTACACCCACCGATCTTTCCAGTCCTTGCTGGAAGAAAGCTTATCAACGGAGACGTAACCCGCTCCGTCGCACGCTGTACCACCCAACGCGACCCGGGGGCCGACGGCCGAAGGTGATGAAGCCGGCGGAATAAGTTCACCGTCGGGACCTCCCCCTTGAAAAGGCAGAGCCACACAAAGCCGACTATAGTCCTAATGGCCAACGGGTGAAGTTGGGCCACGGCGACGTTCATGGCTTTAATTATGGCCATAACGTGTTCATTCAGAGGAAACCGGAGCCCATACTCCAGGTGTCTGATGTATACGCCGATGCGGCCGGAGGAGGGCAACAGACCGCTGACCTTCCCCAGGAATAACAATACTATACTCCCTGCCGAAGGAGAAGTGACGTTCGAAAAAGTCAGGACCAGAACAACTGGCAAACTTGTGGCTCCAAGCACGGTCAGGGCAGACCTTACAGGCGTCGCCGTGATCCATGATGTACGGCCTCTCCTCATTAGGACGAGTCCTTTCAACATCATCACCGTCATAATCATCATCATCATCATCCTCCCAATCCTCCAGAGCTTTTGGATCAACTTCAGGAGAAGGAGACCTAGGGCCCCCAGACCTTATCGGAACGGCGGCTAGTGCCTCCTCTTCATCAAGACGCGACGGGGAACCCCCCGGCGCACGGTTACTAGGACCGGCATCAGCAGAAGACATGATTCACAACAAAAACTTAAACAATTTAAAAGTTGGAAAATTTGTTTGTTTACCTGGAAGAAAAAGTGCTACGCCGAAGTAACGATTCTGAAGACTAGAGAGAAGTTTCGTCAAAGAAAGTTAAGCAAGAAGAAAATTTTTTTGAGAAAATGAATTTGGAAGGCCAAATTCAGGGGCTAACTCTCCTATTTATAGGGCAAAGCCCACTCAATCCGACCAATCAGGGCAAAGCCCATGAAGCGTCAACCAATCAACAACGAGACACATGTCAAGCATGCAGCCATGGGATGTCAATCGACAAACAGTTACAAAACTTCTCCAACACGCTCCTTGACAGAATGCCAATCGACGTATCTTCTTCAACACGCCCCTTGGTATCTACTTGCCAAACGGCCCGCTGATTCAACCAAGCTTGGCAGCACCGGCTGGGGGCAATCAAAAGCACACGGCACTCACAACCTCGGTCTCGGCCAGCGCCACTTTCTTTTCCACATCTGATGTCCATTACACATCCATGTGGATGGGGGATACGGTACGAGCCGGGGAAGGAATTTCAACTTGCGCAGAATACGCTCAACACTCATCGAAGGTCCATACCACGGCATAGACTACGCTGGGGGCAAATTGATGGGGCATATTTTGCACCCGCTGACCGAGTCAACATATTGAGCAAGGTCAAAGATATCCGCAGCAAGTCAACGACTTAGACAGACCCTAACGACGCGCGACTGTCGGTCTGTCTCTTGTGCCTCGGCTAGACAATCGGCCGGCCGGGCACATATCCGCGTACTCATATCCAAGACCCCTCGGCATGGAGTCAACAGGGCCCGCCGGCCTGCCATGGGTCCCTCGGCCGAGGGTACATCAGTCTTTCCACCTGCTAGCCACTTGGCCACTTGGCCACTACGTGACAAAGGGTGAAAGTCTATAAATACTCCTCAACTCTCATTGAGGAAAGGATCCACACTTTTTAACATAAACACCTCATAATCTGGTAATATCTTCGTTATCTCTCTACAACATATATTTCGCCAAGTAACACACAACTTATCTCTTTAAGTTCACTGACTTGAGCGTCGGAGTGAGTACGCTCGGCCAAAGCCGAGCCCTCAGTTTGTTCATTGTTTCAGGAGAGGCCGAAAGAAGGATTCAACCAAAGACGTCATTCTACAAGCCACGAGTGGTGACAAATAACTGCTTCGGAATTACACCCGGAACATGTGTAATTAGTATTGACCCTGTTTAAATGTTTTAAAAACTGTGGTGATCCATTCGGGGGTGGTGAGCAGTTATTGAACAGGTATGAGACGATGTGCATGGGATAGCTCGGATGAGTCATCACGTAGCAGTTTTAGAAGTCTTCCGCTGTGTCGAACATTTTGTAGTTGTTTAGTAGTTGACAGTTTTAAGAACCTTGTATTTCCCTTTAATAGTTTTGGAGTTTGGCTTGTATCACTTAAACTTTATTATCATTTAAATACGTTTCGTTATTGTCTATTTGAGTATCATTGCCTCGGGTAACTGAGATGGTGACGTTCTCATACCTTAAGTGGTCCTGGTAAGGCACTTGGAGTATGGGGGTGTCACAATTAGGGTTTCTAATAGTACACACTCTAAAACCCTAAATCTAACCTAATGTCAAGCTATGGTTTTCACGAAAAACAAGGCCTATGAGTCGTGTGGACTCTCCTGTAAACCTAATAATATAAGTTAAGTATTGTTAAGATTTTATTCTCTACAATTATCTTAACATATCTTTTATATTTAGCATGATATGGTTATATATGATAAGATATTTTTGTTATGGAAAAATCTTATCATATCTTAATATTTAAGGAAAAGATAATAAGTGAATAATTGATAAAATTATCTTTTAGTTATTCATTATCTTTTCTTAAATTTTTAAGGATAGAAATAATATGATATGATTTGTTTACATATCATATATTTCGGCCATCTAGGGGTTTAAGAAAAATATATTAAGTATATATTTGATTAGATTATCTTATAATTATCCTATATCTTTTCTAAGAGATTGCTTAAATAAAATAAGGAAAGTTGTTATGATTTTTCCTTAATTTCATTCGGAATATCTAGGGCATTAAGGAAAGAATATTAGGTGAATATATGATAAGATAATCTATTAACAACTTATATATTTTCCTAAGATTTTATGGATAAAAATAATAAGATATGATTCTATTTTCATATCATATTATTTCGGCGATATTAGGGTTTCAAGGAGACCGAAACTCCTCTCACCCTTGCTAATCTTTTACTATAAATACTTTACTCTTAGTTACATTTAAAAGTAAGACCTTTGAACATAATTTTGATTTTATTTTAAAAAGCAAAAACCGTGTTTTACAAGCAAAAACCGTTTTGTTATTTTGAAAAGGTCTTGTGTCATATAAACTCGTGCATTCATTCTTTCGTTATCGTTATAAGATAATAGTGCTTAATTGATTTCTTACTCGTTCATTAACGTGAACTTTTAGAAGAATCATTAGTGCTTTCTTATTAGCGTAATTTAGTCACTCGAGTATTTAGCGATACTCACTTGAGTTACAACTAGGGTGAGTTGTACGAGTTGGATTAGTAAATTTGTAATCCGTAGAAAGGTACTAAATTTATTAATCGAGAATTGTGGACGTAGGTTTCGATTTGTGAAACTGAACCACTTTAAAAATCCGTGTGTCTCTCTTTCTCTTTCGTTTATTTGCATTGTTTTAATTCGTTAATTAATTGATTAGTTAAAGTTTAATCAATAAACTTTAAATAATTAATTACACACGTGCAATCGAAAAAGTAGGTTAAAGTTTTATCCACAATTAACCCCCCCCCCCCCCCTCCTGAGTATTTCGGATCGGTAGACTATTCAATAAATCAATACATATATATAAAGCAGAAATTTTTCGAGTGATATTAGAGAGTCCAACTTTTTTAGAATTCCTATATATAAAATAATTTTTATATAAAATTATTATCATTATCCTAATAAGTGTAGATCTAGCTTTTTCCTCTTAATAATTTATATAAAATTATTATCATTATCCTAATAGGTGTAGATCTAGCTTTTTCCTCTTAATAATTTATGAGAAAATTATCCTAATCAAAGTAGATCTAATAATTTATGAGAAAATAATCCTACTAAAAGTAGATCAATTATTTATGAGAAAAATAATACTAATAGAAGTGGGCCTAATAATTTATTTATTATTCTTTACTAAAATAATAATAGAAAAATATAAAGCAGAAACTTTTCGAGTGATATTAGAGAGTCCAACTTTTTTAGAATTCCTATATATAAAATAATTTTTATATAAAATTATTATCATTATCCTAATAAGTGTAGATCTAGCTTTTTCCTCTTAATAATTTATGAGAAAATTATCTTAATCAAAGTAGATCTAATAATTTATGAGAAAATAATCCTACTAAAAGTAGATCAATTATTTATGAGAAAAATAATACTAATAGAAGTGGGTCTAATAATTTATTTATTATTCTTTACTAAAATAATAAAAGAAAAATAACTTTTTAAAGAATATTTATTTTAGAAATATTTATAACGCAAAAAAATTCATATAATAAACGTATAAAAGTATTAAAATTGCATATTTTATAAACATACAATTACTAATTGTGAGAAAAAAAAAACAAAAGAGATCCTAATTTTTTACAAATATAAAATATTCTCCAAATCTAAGTTGTTCGACTTTAACTACTTAGTGAAACTCGTGTAGTAATAAAGATAATTTTATTTTATAACTTTTTTGAATATTTAAAAGATTTACAAAATATTCGAGTTGTTAATTATAACCAACCCCCTAATTATCTTCCAAAAACCATAAGAAAAAGCTTATTTTTATTTTAAAAAAAAAATACTCCAGAAAAAGTAACATGTCATAATAGGAAAAAAAAAATAAGGAATGACATTTACTTAGCATTTGGCTTTAACAATGGCGGCGGGAGGAGAAATTTTTTTATAATGATAATATTAGAATTAAACAACTTCAACGGTGGCATGAAATAGTTTTAATTCTAAAAATATTATTATATTACCAATAATATTCACATAAGATTAAAAAAAATTGAGCTATCGTTTAAAAATATTAAATAAGTCTCATATCGATTTTTTCAAGCCAAAAATTTAAATACAAATGAACAAAGTCAAGAATTACAATTTTATACGGGACTAATAATCCAATAACCAGTTAACTATGATTTTATAAATGAATCAGTGTACGATAAATATATAGAAAAATTGTGCGGACTATATATAATCTGCTATTATATCACCGAATTTTTTCTTCAAACTGGTTTCAAATTCATATCAAATCCATAATAGACGTTAAAAATATATTGAACTGCCAAATATACAAAATTATTCGGTTACATCAATTTTTACTTTCTTAATTCCAATTCATCTATGTGTTTTTATTCACTTAGTTATTTACCGCGGTTTGCGTATGCCTTGTTATTACTATGTCATGCACTGATTGTATATTTAAAAGTACAATAATTTTTGTAGTAACTTTTCATAATTTTTTTTTTTTTGGAAAATTTCCATTTTGGTGCCCTGAGGTTTGCATGAATCCACTTTGGTGTTCTGAGGTTTCGACTACTTCCCACTTTGGTAACCCGAGTTTTGAAAAAAAAAAATCATTTTTTTTGTTAATGGCAAACTATGAGGCATCGCATATGAGTTTAGTGGAATATAAGATACTGCTTAGTGTTATAAATTAGGTTAAAATAAAGACAACTAATTGCATATATATTGGTTATGAAGTGAAAACGATTGTACATATATAATTAGTAATTTGAAGCCATTTTCTTACAATTGAAACTCTTTTTTGAAAATTTGTTCATTTTGTTATTATAAATAAAGAGTAGAATAATAATGTAAGATAATGATACTTGATTTTTTTTTATAGACACAATTTCAAATAAACAAAAATGAGTTATAATTTTAATAAAATTAATCTAAAACTAATCGAGTTTAACAGTAATATCCTAATATCCTACTCCCTCCAATCTACACAAAACTCTTCATTTGCTTTTTCGAGGTCAGACTTTGAAAAGTTGATCATTAATTCACTCAAAAATATATCCCACATCTACAAAATTAGATGTCTTATTATATATTTCGCATGAAGTTCATATGGAACAACCGGTCTTAATGGTAGATAGTCAAAAACAAATTTATTATTTAGAGATCTAACAAAAAATAATCCTCCAAATAATTTACATATATAATTGAGATACATATTGTTTTGCGTACCACCATTCAATATTTACACTGTCGTATGCTTACAAAATGGAATATATTGGTAGATGTTGTAAGTTAATCTAATTTGTGAATCTTATAAAAGTCAGTCTCGGTAATCATGTGTTCATTTTAAGGAAATAAACCACATTTTTGGGAATGACGTTTTAAATTGACTAAAATCGGTGGTGCGTACAACAATAAAAATAGGTAACTACATAATATAATTAACGTAAACCAAAAAGAGTAGCTTTTATGTTAAATTGACCGATAATCCATCAATAATCAACTAAATCAACCTTCCTTCAAAAAAAAAAAAACTAAATCAACCCAATAGTTTTGTGTGTTCCTATTTTCAACATAGTTAGGCCCTTTTTTTATCAACTTAATAGAATTCTACTACCAAACCATGACAATGTAAATTAAACCAATGTTTGCAATCTATTGTTCAACAAATTCTTATACATTCAACATGCATATTGTAAAAGATGATCCCAATGGAAGCCTCATGCATTCTATGTAATAGAATCACATATATTTTTGTACTGTTGTTTAGAGACTATTAATTTTATTGGAATTCAGTATGGATTTGATTTTACGATAAGTATATAGACCAAAACACTCTTAATTGTAGATAGTCAAGGTAAACTTATGCTATAAGAGATCTAACATTTTCTCTAAACACACTAAATATAGATAATTATGATACATGTTGCTTTATATAACACCATTTAGTTTTACGTAATTGTTATAGGTTAAAATAATTTGTAAAACTCATAAAGGTCTGTCTCAATTATTAAGAGCGGTTCATTTGGTAAGCTGCACTATGTTTATGGAGATAACGTTTTGTATTTAATTAAAAACCAGTGATGCCTATAACAATAATGAAAAAACTAACTACATACTCTTACAATGTTACTTGATGTTTTACAACTGAAATAATAACTACTAAATGAAAAAACTTCTATCATAAAAGTACTAATAGTTCATTGATGATCAACTATACCAATCACGAACTTTTATTTATCAATGATTTAAACATAATTGAACTTTTTTTTATTAACTATAGAATATATTTATACAGATGATCCTAATGAGAGCCCCGTGCATCGCACGGGCTTTTCAACTAGTTTATTAGAATAAATGCGCTTAAAGATGAAGAGTTTGACAAGTGTGACCAAGACTCAAGCTATATGCCGAGTGTAGAAGATGAAGATGATGAAGAATATCAGTCAAATGGGAATATGAAGATGAAGATGAAGATGATGAAGACATGGCTATTGTTCGTAATTCCATCGCTACTTCTCTTATGAATACAAGACGATTTTAAACTTTGTAATATAGACAGGTACTATTTTTATTTATCACATAAATTTGATTTGACAAGGTTGTGTAAAATTACAATTTTGAACGATAATTATATAGTAGTTATATGTATTTCTCGAGTGATTACATAAAGTTTTTTAAATATTACTTTGTACTAGTTGGAAGACCCGTGCGATGCACGAGGCTCTTATTAGGATCATCTTTAAAATATATGCTTAAGTTGATAAAAAAAAAAGATCTAACCATATTGAATCATTTGATGAAACAAAAGTTCGTGGTTTGTTGTAGTTGATCACCTATGTTGCTTTTAGCACGAAAGGTTTGCTGTTTATTTAGTAGTAAGCATATCATTTGTAAAACATCAAGCGACATAGTTATAGTACGTCGCTATTACAGGTACCATCAGTTTTTAATTAAATACAAAACCATGTCCATAAACATGGTACAAATTACCTAAATGAACCCTATATAACTGAAACATATCTTTATGAATTTTCCAAATTATTTTAACTTTCAACAACTAAGTAAAACTAAACGGTGTTACGTAAAATAATAGGTGTCATAATTATACTCCCTGTATCTATCATATGTGACAACATTAGTTATTAGTTTATAACTTCATTAAAATCGTTGGGTGATTGAATAATTATAGTGTTACCGTTCTTATCGCACTCACTATTTGTTTTTAAGCGAAGTAGTCTTTGATTATTTACAATAAGACTACTTATCCTTAAAAACTCTACGCAAAATATATAATACTCCCTCCCAGTCAAAATAAACTTCCCTATTTCCTTTTCCGTCTATTCACAATAACCTCCCTATTTCCTTTTTTGGTAAGTGTTTGTGTGGTCCAAATTTAATTGTATGGTGGGGTAGTGTATTTGTGTGGTTGAAATTTAATTATATGGTGGGGTAGTGTGTTTCCTTAATATTTGTGCCAAAATGAAATGGGAGGTTTATTGTGAATGGGAGGGAGTATGAAATATAATTTAATAAATTTGTGATTTTTTTTTTGTAAATAATGTTTTTCGTGTGGCTTTGATACATGGGCAAAAAACATTAAACTGAAATAAATTTGATATTAGAAAGGTTAGGGGATCATGAAAAAATCTAATATTTAAGCCTTGTTTGCAAAGCAAATAAGCTTAAGCTCATTCTTACCAGAAAAATCATTTACTTTATTTTTTTATAAGTATTTGTCATTTGGTAAGTAACTTATTTACCAGAATAAAAGTAGCATGTGAGAAGAAATAAACTTACCTATCTTTTTTTTTTCTACCCTTCAATTTATAATATTTCTGTAATTATTTCTTTATTTAGACTCTTAATGTGTGCCCTTAGGGAAGATATTAGAAAAATCGATATTAAATATGGAGTATTTATTATGTCTTTCTATGCTATTTACCAATAATCGCCTACTGTTAGTTTGCCAAACATTTTTTAGTGAACCAAAGCAAATTTATCAGATCCTAATTTTCGATTTCCTTATAAACTACTCACTCATTCCGATCATTTGTTTAGCTTTTTCATTTATGGGCGTTGTCTCATTCATTGTTTTACCTTTCTAGACTGGGACTATTTTTTAAGGGTAATTTCATCATCTACATAACCTATTGTCCACTTGTAGATGTGAAATGTATTTTTGAGTGAATTACGGTCAAACTTTTCAAACTTTGATCTAGAAAAAGCAAATGAGGAGTTTTGTGTGAATTGGAGGGAGTAGGATATTAGGATACTACTCTTAAACTCGATTAGTTTAAGATTAATTTTATTAAAATTATAACTCAATTTTGTTTATTTGAAATGTCATTTATTAACAAAATCAAGTCTCGTTATCTTACATTGTTATTCAGCTCTTTATTTATAATAACAAAATGAGCAAATTCTCAGAAAAGAGTTTCAATTTTAAGTAACTGACTTCAAATTACTAAATATATACTGTATGTACAATCGTTTCACTTCTTAACCAATATATATGCAATTAGTTGTTTTTATCTTAACGTCAAACTTATAAGTTTGACCTAATTTATAACACTAAGGAGTACCTTATATTCAACTAATTAAATCCATATGAGATACCTCATGGTTATCCATTTACAAAAAAGATGTATTTCCACTTTGGTGGTCTGAGGTTTAGCCTAATTCCACTTTAGTGCCTCGAGGTTTGCATAATTCCACTTTGGTGGCCTGAGGTTTAGCCTAATTCCACTTTAGTGCCTCGAGGTTTGCATAACTCCACTTTGGTGCCTTGATATTTTGACAATCCACTTTAGTGACCTATACATAACATTCTTAGTATTTTATATGGAATACTTAAAAAATATGTTGAACATAACAAATCAACCATTTTTTTTTTGTAATATTATGTTGATTATTCTATTTTGTATGTAGTTTAATCTCCAATTTTGCACTTTATTTCACTGAAAATGTAATTAATTAAGATTAAAGTTGACTATTAAATATTTTAGGTCACCAGAATGTAATTAATTAAGATTAAACTTGACTATTAAATGGTCGTTCAATTGGTTTTTAATCTTATGTGAATATTATTGGTAATCTAATCATACACATTTGATACGTCATAAAAAGTCGGATTTAAACTATTTATGCCATCGTTGTAGTTGTTTATTTCTAATATAGTCATTATAGAAATTATTCTCATTCCACCGCCATTGTATAAGCCAAATGCTAAGTAAATGTCATTCTTTACTTCTTTTTTCTAATATGACATGTTACTATTTCCTGAATTATTTTTTTAAAATAAAAATCAGCTTTTTTTTAAAGTTTTTGTAAAAGATAATTACGTGTTTGGTTATAATTAACAACTCGAATCTTTGTAAATCTTTTAAATATTCAAAAAAAATTTAAAATATAATTATCTTTATTACAACATGGGTTTCCCTAAGTAGTTAAAATCGAACAACTTAGATTTTTAACAATATTTTATATTTGTAAAAAATTAGGATCTTTTTTTTTTCTCACAAAGAGTAATTCTATGTTTATAAAATATAGGCAATTTTAACACTTTTATATGTTTATTAAATGACATTTTGCCTTATAAATATTTATAAAATAAATATTCTTTATAAAGTTATTTTTCTATTATTAGATCCAGTTCTATTAGTATTATTTTTCTCATAAATAACGGATCTATTTCTAGTAGGATTATTTTCTCATAAATTATTAGATCTACTCCGATTAGGATAATTTTCTCATAAATTATTAAGAGAAAAAAGCTAGATCTACACTTATTAGGATAATGATAATAATTTTATATAAAACTTATTTTATATATAGGAATTCTAAAAAAGTTGGACTCTCTAATATCGCTCGAAAAGTTTCTGCTTTATATATATGTACTAGTTGAAAAGACCGTGCGATGCACGGGGCTCTCATTAGGATCATCTGTATAAATATATTCTATAGTTGATAAAAAAAAGTTCAATTATGTTTAAATCATTGATAAATATAAGTTTGTGATTGGTATAGTTGATCATCAATGAACTATTAGTGATTTTATCATAGAAGTTTTGTCATTTAGTAGTTATCATTTCAGTTGTAAAACATCAAGTAACATTGTAAGAGTATGTAGTTAGTTTTTTCAGTATTGTTATAGGCATCACTGGTTTTTAATTAAATACAAAATGTTATCTCCATAAACATAGTGCAGCTTACCAAATAAACCGCTCTTAATAATTGAGACAGACCTTTATGAGTTTTACAAATTATTTTAACCTATAACAATTACGTAAAACTAAATGGTGTTACATAAAGCAACATGTATCATAATTATCTATATTTTGTGTGTTTAGAGAAAATGTTAGATCTCTTACAGCATAAGTTTACCTTGACTATCTACAATTAAGAGTGTTTTGGTCTATATACTTATCGTAAAATCAAATCCATACTGAATTCCAATAAAATTAGCAATCTCTAAACAACAATACAAAAATATATGTGATTCTATTACATAGAATGCATGAGGTTTCCATTAGGAACATCTTTTACAATATGCATGTTGAATGTTCTAAGAATCTGTTGAACAATAGAATGCAAATGTTGGTTTAATTTACATTGTCATGGTTTGGTAGTAAAATTCTACTAAGTTGATAAAAAAAGGGCCTAACTATGTTGAAAATAGGAACACGCAAAACTATTGGGTTGATTTAGTTGATTATTGATGGACCATCGGTCCATTTAACATAAAAGCTACTCTTTCGGTTTACGTTAATTATATTATGTAGTTACCTATTATTGTTGTACGCACCATCAATTTTAGTCAATTTAAAACGTCATTTCCAAAAATGTGATTTAATTCCTTAAAATGAACACGTGATAACTAAGACTAACTTTTATAAGATTCACAAATTAGATTAACTTACAACATCTACCAATATATTCCATTTTGTAAGCATGCGACAGTGTAAATGTTGAATGGTGGTACGCAAAACAACTGTTTGGAGGATTTTGTTAGATCCCTAAATAATAAATTTGTTTTTAACTATCTACCATTAACACTGGTTGTTCCCAATGAACTTCATGCGAAATATATAATACGACATCTATTTTGTAGATGTGGGATATATTTTTGAGTGAATTAATGATCAACTTTTCAAAGTCTGACCTCCAAAAAGCAAATGAAGAGTTTTGTGTGAATTGGAGGGAGTAGGATATTAGGATACTACTGTTAAACTCAATTAGTTTTAGATTAATTTTATTAAAACTATAACTCATTTTTGTTTATTTGAAATTTTGTCTATCAACAAAATCAAGTATCATGATCTTACATTATTATTCCACTCTTTTATTTATAATAACAAAATGAACAAATTTTCAAAAAAGAGTTTCAATTTTAAGAAAATGGCTTCAAATTACTAATTATATATGTACAATCGTTTCACTTCATAACCAATATATATGCAATTTGTCTTTATTTTAACCTAATTTATTACACTAAACAGTACCTTATATTCAACTAAACTCATATGAGATAACTCATAGTTAGCCATTAACAAAAAAAAAGGGATTTTTTTTTCAAAACTCGGGTTACAAAAGTGGGAAGTGGTCCGAAACCTCAGGACACCAAAGTGGAATTATGCAAACCTCAGGACACTAAAGTGGAATTAAGCCAAACCTCAGGGGACCAAAATGGAGATTTTCCAAAAAAAAAAAAAAATTATGAAAAGCTACTGCAAAAATTATTGCACTTTTAAATATACAATCAGTGCATGACATAGTAATACCCAGCCATACGCAAATCGCTGTAAATAATTAAGTGAATAAAAACACATAGATGAATTTGAATTAAGAAAGTAAAATTTGATGTAACCGAATAATTTTGTATATTTGGCAGTTCAATACATTTCTAACGTCTATTATGGATTTGATATGAATTTGAAACCAGTTTGAAGAAAATATTCTGTGATATAATAGCAGATTATATATAGTCTGCTCAATTTTTCTATATATTTATCGTACACTGATTCATTCATAAAATCATAGTTAGTTGGTTCTTGGATTATTAGTCCCGTATAAAATTGTAATTCTTGACTCTGTTCATTTGTATTTAAATTTTTGGCTTGACAAAATCAATATGAAACTTATTTAAAATTTTTAAATGATATAAAAGAACAACTCGAATATTTTGTAAATCTTCTATGGTTTTTGGAAGATAATTAGGGGTTTGGTTATAATTAACAACTCGAATATTTTGTAAATCTTTTAAATATTCAAAAAAGTTTTAAAATAAAATTAATATTATTACTACACGGGTTTCACTAAGTAGTTAAAGTCGCGCAACTTAGATTTTGGAGAATATTTTATATTTGTAAAAAATTAGGATCTCTTTTGTTTTTTTTCTTTCTCACAATTAGTAATTGTATGTTTTTAAAATATGCAATTTTAATACTTTTATACGTTTATTATATGAACTTTTTTGCGTTATAAATATTTCTAAAATAAATATTCTTTATAAAGTTATTTTCCTATTATTATTTTAGTAAAGAATAATAAATAAATTATTAGATCCACTTCTATTAGTATTATTTTTCTCATAAATAATTGATCTACTTCTAGTAGGATTATTTTCTCATAAATTGTTAGATCTACTTCGATTAGGATAATTTTTCATAAATTATTAAGAGGAAAAAACTAGATCCACACTTATTAGGATAATAATTATATATATATATATATATATATATATATATATATATATATATATATATATATATAGAAATTCTAAAAAAGTTGGACTCTCTAATATCGTTCGAAAAGTTTCTACTTTATATATATGTATTGATTGATTGATTGATTCAATTTTTCAAATAATATGGTTAATAAGAAAAAAAAGCAAAATAGTTGGATGTAAGTAGTTAGACCAACAAATCAAAATTTATAAAAAATAGTTTTTATAAAAGTTTTGGCCAAATAATCAAATTTTTTCCAAAAAGTTGCTTATGAATAAACCCCTTTTTAAAAGGAAAATCTATTTTACACAAGTAAGGCCAAACCGCACCTTACTTGATCTCTTTTAAGAAGAGAATACTTATGTTTGGGATTATTTTGAGTTAAAATATACTCCCTCCTATTCTAGATAACCCTCCTTATTCATGGGGCACTAAAATTAAGAAGATGGATTAAAATAATATAAAGTATTGTAGCGGGGTTAGGTAATTGGAGAGAGGAAATATATTGTGGGGTATTATTGTGACTGTGGTGATTAAAATAAGTATTGTTGTGAGGTAAGTTGATTAAAATAAGTATTGTTGTGGGTTGAGGTGATTAAAATAAGTATAAAACTTTACTAAATAAGGAAATAGGGAAGGTATTGTGAATAGATGAAAAAGGAAATAGGGAAGGTTATGTAGAATAGGAGGGAGTAATTCGGATTATTATGAGAAGGTGAGCAATAATTTGGATTAATCCGGTCAATTAACCCTAATTAAAACCCAGGGGTGTCTAAGGCCACGGGCAACCACGGGCGTGGGAACCGGGCCTCCGCTTTTGGTCACCGGATTACAAGCTTATATTAATGAAATTCAATACAAACATCGAACTATAATAAACTTATGCATTCATATTTTGCCGTTTTTTTTTGCCAATTAACACCTGGGACCTCCATTTGTTTTAAGACGCCCCTGTTAAAACCCCAATTTTTGTTATTCAACCATAATCCAGAAATTCAATTTATTTTGCAGTAAAATAGCTTGATTTTCGTGGGTTACAGTGAACAGAAATCAGTATCTCTTGTATCTGTGATTCATCCAACTGATTCATTCGACACAGGTTTAATTCCATATCCAGTTTCCTTTCATTGTTTTCCTTCAATTACACTCCATCATTCTTATCTCAATTATAATCTTTTATTATTAAGCAAATAAAGGAAGAATCTTTGTTAAAACCCTAATTTGAGAAATTCCCATATTAATTCTATCATGTTATGATTACCCATTTTACTAATTAGTTTGTATGATGAAAGGGTTTTAATTTGGAGTATATAGCTCTTGTTGTAATGCTTTCAATTTATTTGGCGGCTGATATAGCAGCAGATTAGAGAATATACATTGTTGAAATTTCAGCTATCATCAGAATATATGTCAAATGTGCTGAATTGTGTACACTATATGATTCATGTTTACTGACGCCAACTTATATTTCGAGCTGGGGTTTTTAAGTTTTTATTGGGTTCAAATCCTATTCGTATTTGACTTAACGGTCCGAAAATTGTCTACACTGGGCAGTTCTTTTTTGACTTCAGTTGTAGTCACGTAATCACATTCGTGTCGTTAATATGCTTAATAATGTTTGTTCCATTGTTAATGAGCTTGATATTTCTATTGTATATTCTTACAGTTGGTTTCTTTATGGTCTCAACACCAATTAGATTGTAATGCTAAATTTGTTGGTTTCTTTATGGGTACTGAATTTGTTGCTGTCGTGATTCTGATGATTGGTTTAGTGAATTGTGATTTTTGCTTACCATTTTTCATTTTGATAGGTTGGATTGTTGCGTACATCCGACCCCCCCCCCCCCCCCCCCTTACCCCGCAATTTGCGGGAGCCATTGAGGCATTGGGGTAATGTTGTTGTTGTTGTTTGTCTATTGCAACTTCATGGATTATTTGATTTCTACAAAAGGTGCATAAATGTTGCATTTTGCATTTAACAAACGATCAAAATGAGCACTTGCTTAGTTGCTTAGTGTATGGCTAATCTCGGTGAGCTTTGGTGTGATCTTATTTGTTTGTTAATGCAACTGGTGAGAGTGTGAGACCACTTCAACAGATCAATGACATCATTTAGGACTGTTGTCGATACTATCCATATGGTTTCCATTGATGAGCATATTCAGCTATTTGATGAGTGATGAGGGAAAGGTCAAAGGTGCATACTGCCTTGAACTTATTCATTACTAGTTTTCATCATCCCCATTGCAATACTGCACCTCCACTTGTTGTCAACTATATTCGGATGCTTGGACTTGGAGCACTAGCAGTCTAGCAGCCCTATATGTCGCCACTAGTGATGTGTGTAGCTGCTGCCAGCTATACCATCGATTTCCCCTTGCTTCCGGCACCAGCATTGCGCTGCCTTTCTCTTTTGAGATTTTAATATGTTGATTTCCTAAAATTAGTTTTAGCTTGTTCTCCTATCCCAGATATCTGATTTTTCTTTTTTGATTTCGGTTTTAATTAAGTATAAAGTGTAACAGTGTTCATGGTTAACCGAACCCAAAAGCCAAAAACCGATCGGTTAACCAAACCAAAACACTAAACTTGTTCGGTGAACCAAACCGGTTTGGTTTCGGTTCTTAATTTATTAGATTCGGTTAACCGAAACCGAACCAAATTATGGGAGAGGTTCTGTACTAGCGGACTCCATTACCCGCTGGGCTGCCTTATTTACACCACACAAAGCTCAAAATGAATAACACCCCCCATTTTCTCACATTTGCAGGCACTCTACTGACATTCGTACCCTACCAAATTACCCTCATTCAAGATTGAAACCCTTACTGCTACACCGTCAGTCACAGTCAGTCATAGCCACCAATCCGATCTCCCTGACTCTGGCATTTTTGACTCTCCGACCATCCTCTATCGTTGATTCCGGCATGACTCCGTGCTTCATCAAGTCGTTAGTTCATAGTCTGTGTAATTTAATTTCCTTCATAGTTCATATTGTTGCATCACCCACTTATGTAGTACTAGTTTTCTTTAGTTTTTCTGTATTTTGTCAAACTTCATAAATTCATAATTCATTCATAGATCATAGTGTTAGTTATTCGTATTGTTTCAAACATGGTTTTGTTGTTTTCTTACTTCAATCTCTTTTAGTTAAATTCCATGAATTTGTGATGCATATGATAACGCATCAATTTCCTATGTGAGATCTATTTGTCAAACTTCTATTATTTATTAGATAAGCCATGGTTCCTAATAATGTGCTTAAGTAAAACGGTTTCAATTAACTGCAAAACCGAACCGTTTTCAGTGGTTCACCGAACTGGGAAAACCGCCTCCAATCCGGTTAACCTGTTTTTTCTCCCGGTTCGGTGAACTGAACCGTCAATGAACACCCCTAGTTATACTGTTATATTTTCAAGGGTTCATGTAAAAGGATTGGAAAGTCCATTTTGGGTGTCTTCTAAGACTAGAACCTGTAAGATTATTGTGCGTTCTTGGAGGTCTTGGTTTTACTTTTACTAGCTGTATTGTGAATGCTAATGAATATTTGTACATGATGCTGTAGATGTCTATGTGCTCATATGCATATAAGACGTAACATACGTATATTAAGTTGTTTGGGTCAGATTGTTTCCAGATTCTAGTCTCCGGTTTATAACAAGTGTGTTTGGAGGAACTTTGTTATGGATGGTCAGTGAAGGGATATTTGTGATAGGAGTTAGAGGTTGGATGATTGAGCTAATTAGCTTCTGTTTGAATTATAGAGGCGAAAGGTCGCAGCAGTGAGAGTCGTCCAGTATTGTTTTAGTTAGACTATGATGTTTTGGGCACAAGGTACAAAGTTTGTGACCATCTGTGATTAAGTTGAGTTGAGTTTAAACTGTCAATTCGTGATTGTTAATCCTTTTAGAGTGTTTATTCATTTTCCCTTTTGACATATTACATGTGATGTGGATGAGCCGGTTACTTTGAAATCATGATATTGAGTTATTTAATGGCCATGGGTAATAAGCTTGAGAAAAGAATTGACTCACCCTATAATTTGTTTCGACAACTAGAGCATGATACCATGTTTTTGTCCTTTTAATTCTTTTCCTGCCACTTCCAAGGACTGGTTTGATACGATTGTTCTTGTTGACCAACCAAAATCAATTTGGGATTAAAGGTAAATCTTTTTTGTAATTGCTTCTTCGGTCTCCAATTAGCGTGGAACCTTGTATAGAATTCACCAAGTCAGCTGCACATTTATCTGACTTTATTGCTTTTGGGATTAAAGGCTCTGATATTGTTGTTGGCTGCTGCTGCTGCTGCTGCTGCTGCTTTCGTATGCAGCTTTAAGCAGCTGAATCTTCAATTCATTCTATACGTCATCCCTATTTTATCAAGTTTGAATAAAAGTTTAATCAGCTACCAACTAATTAGCCCTTCCTCCAATTTATTTGCCTATGATGACAGAATGATGTATCTAAGAATCCGCATCTTTTGACCCCAGGGATTGCATATTTTGAAGTGTGGAGAAAAACAAATTGAAGTCAAGTCCTAGAATGGAGAAACAGCCAGAAGCAAGCTCAATTGAAAAACCTATTAACTCTGACCCACTACCCTCTTCATCTGTTCAGCAACTACCACAACCAGTTCATCAAATGGAGGCAGACGAGGACGACGAGAATGTGAAGCAACTGGGAGACTGCTCTATGCTTTACTTGTCCTTGCAGGCATATTATACTTCACTTTTTCTATTTTTACTAATTTCTGCTAAATTTTAACAAATCTACTTGCATCTTTTTTGGATTCATATTACTGTTGGAAATCTTTTGTCAAATTAATGCACAAAATAAAATATTAGAGCGAAAAGGGGTTCTTGTAGGCTCGGAATTTGGACCTCTGGGATCGTAGGATAACATGCCAGGTGCCTGGCGTGTTTGCTGTTACACTTTTTTTTTATGTACGCTATATCAATCTCTGAAGGCGATAAAGAGATTTTATTTGGTACTCCGTATGTCATATGTCGTATGTCATATGGTTGCTATCCTTTGTGTCTTGAGCTCGAATCTTGCTGCCATCAATCATTAAAGGCAATATAGGAAAGATTTAACTAAAGGCTGATTTATATTTTTGCATCTGCAGGATTGTCTTGTAAACACTGACCGGAACTGGAAATCCTGTCAAAAAGGTTTTTTTTTTTTTTTTTTTTTTTTTTTTTTTTTTTTTTTTATCTTAATTTCGCCTTTCTACATTTTCTTCTTGTTTCCACCTTGCAATTCCTTCTTACATAAGCAAGATAGTCTTCTTTTCTTTTTTTACTTGGGGGATAAACTTCGATAAACCTGTGAGCTCAAAGCTGCACTTGTGAGTTATGATTATGACTTCCTGAACAGCAAAACGAAAGACCGTCTTGGATCAAACAATGAAGTTCTTTGATATGGTACTGATGTAGTATTAGACTTTATAACTAGAGTTCCCAAATTATTACTCTTGAAACTCATTCTCAAGCTTACTCCAAACTTTTATCGAAGTTATCTGCTTATATGCATGTTTGTTTATTCTGCACTAATGCAGAGGTTCAAGCTTTGAAGGCGTGCAATGATAGGAGGAGTCGAAAGGAGTAAGGCACCTTTTTTGCCCGGAGAAATTGCAAACCATTGATATCGTCTGCTTGACAGACTCGTAGAGATCGCCGGGCTTTATATACTGAGAGTTGATTTGAATCTCAATTTTGTACTTTGGGCAGCCAACCACTTTGTCTAGATTTTTTTTAGAGTATGATGAAATTAAAAGTAGGATTTAGGTACATCAGTACATGGGATGTATTTAGACCTGTCAAAACCTTACCCGACCCGACCCGAAAACCGACCGTAACCCGACCCGTAAATAACCGCAAACAACCCGGTTTTTACAACCCGAACCCGAAAAATACCCGAACCCGTTTTGACCCGTAAATAGCGGGTCGAAACCCGACCCCTAATGGGTTGACCGTTGGGTCAAGGCAATATATCTTCCTTAAAATTGATGATGTCAAATAAGTATTGACTTATAAAATTTTAAGGAAAGATATGTATCTATACATACTGTCACGCTATCACCTTGATCCATATGCCATGTCATCACATCAAAGTGTGTGCCACGCCGTTACTTTCACCATATTACGTCGGTTCATATTCTACGTCAGCACTGTTATGTCATCATTTCAAGCTACATGCCATGTCATCACCTTGAAGTATGTGCCACGCAATTACTTTCATCGTGTTACATCGAACCGCACTGCCACGTCATCACTGCCACGTCATCACCTCGATCATATGCCACGTCATCACTTCGAAGTGTGTCCCACACCGTCACTTTCATTGTATTACGTGAAACCGTAATCCACTTCAGCACTGCCACCTCATCACCTCTGATCACATGCCACATTATCATTGTCATCTTATTTGAGTCTTCTCGTCGATTTAGCGAGTTAGTGAGGGTAATGATGATGACGAGGCGGTGATGGCGAGAATGGTGACAATTAAGTTGACTAAGAGGAGCAAGAGGAGAAAAAACGTATAAATGGTAGGAATTACGGTATAAAAGAAGCTTTAAAAAATGATAGAAAAGAGATGTTGATCGACCCATTTTTTTTACCCAAAACCTATATCGACCCGTTTGTATGACGGTGTGATATTAAAAATATTAAGAAAAAAATTTAATCTTACTAATATCATATATTAAATTAGATAATAATAAAAATTTAAGAATAATTATGTATTTATAAGTAGAATTAAAGAAAATGATTTTTTTTAAAAAAAGCGTCAATTAGACCCGTTTTGACCCTAAATCTCGACCTGAAACCCGTATTTTTTAAACCCGAAATAGACCCGACCCGTATTTTACCCGAATCCAAAATGACCAAACCCGTAACCCAACCGTTTGACACGTTTGACAGGTCTAGATGTATTATGCACATACACATACCCATAGTTAATAAGAAAGTTCACAAATTTGATAGTAACAGCGGTGTTACCGTCTTTTTGTAGAAGACTTTTAAATATAATAATAATTCTTATACTTCAAAGGAAACTTAAATTTTTAGGTTTATAAGTAACTTATCATTTTTACTTAAATATTTATTTATTGATTAGAAAAAAAATATTTATACTCTTTTATTTGCCACTTTCATCTTTAATCTTTGTTTTCACCTTTTTTTTTCTTGTTGTTTTAACCATTTGTCTATTTTCTTTTCGATCGTTAATTTAGTGGCGGATTTAAACTTATATAGAGTTGATGATGATTCATGTTAACTGACCTTAACCTATGTTGACTTTTTTTGTTGTTGTACTGTTAGCTTGAACTTCGTAGATACAAGATCAGACAAAAAAATGTAGGTGAAAGGAAGTAACATACCTATCCCAAGTTTCTAACATATTTTTCTTAATAATAAAGTTCCAATCATTTCTACCGAACACCTAATTGAGTATCGTTTATCGAGAAATAAATAAATAATCCAGTAATTAAGAAGCATCTGCGTTAAGACCATCCCTAAACAGTGGTCGCGCTAACTAGGTCGCGATCCGATTTTACTCTTAATCTAACCTTATTAACCTTGACCCATTTTCACCCTCTCAAGCAGAAGGTCGCAACCTAGGTCATCAACCCAATTATTATCCACTTTACAACATTCCCAATCATTTTTCACATTCTCTACCCCACTTTTCTCTCTCTTACTTTTACAATTATTTTTCCTAACTTATATAAATATTGTTATTTTTCTATTATTGTAAATATCGTAATAAAAAAAAACTATGCCAATATTTTACGACTATATTAATCTAATGGTCATAATTTATTGACGGTTTCTTATTTAAATAAATAAATCGAGTAATTCATCTAATTATTAAAACCGAGTTTCTTATTTGATAAATAAATTCGAGTAACCAATTAATACAAGTCGAGTAACCAATTAAAACAAGTCGAGTTTCTTATTTAATAAATAAAACCGAGTTTCTTATTTAATAAACAAATCTAATTCCGAGTAACCAATTAATAAAAATAGAGTAACTCATCTAAATCCGAGTAACCAATTAATAAAAACCGAGTAACCAACTAATACAAACCGAGTAACTCATCTAGGGTTTGTACACAGCCGATCAATCCCCTCCTCCCCCCCTCTCTCTCTCTCTATATATATAGATTTAGGATCCGGTGAGAACGGTGAGAACGACCTTTTATAACAATCATACCGTGTTATTAAAATCAAAATACCCCATATATTCCCACTAATGCTCTCGCAAATCTCAAAAGTCAAAACCATCAACATTATTGTGATAAGCTGGCATCACCGACAAACTGTATCATCAATATCACCATTTCAATGTCTACTTCAATGGCGAAATCGCAAAAAAATATTTATTTCAAGGTCTTCAATTTATCCAATTCCTAATGATGATTTGTGTAATTGGGAGTTTATCTATCAATCTGATTGTAATTAGCGACGACAACACCATTTTTGATGTGCAGAGCTTCGAACTTGATGAATCTATTCATTCTCTTTTCGAAGATTCTTCATCGGATCATGATGATGAAGATGATGTTGTCGATGATACTGAACATTGACGAATTAAATTCCGGCATTTCTGTTCGATTGTCACTGCTGCACCTCCGACAACGAAAGGACGATGTTTTTGTTCGATTGTAATGCGGAGGAATTACTGCCTTAGTGTGGATTAATTATTATATTGTTTGCAAAGTTAACAGAATTGGAAGAAATCTTGCATTGGTGTGGATTATCAAGTGAAATCAAGGTTATTTTATGAGTAACATGTACGAAATCATATTTAGAAGCAATTCGTCGAATTTGACAGTATTTTAGCTTCAGGTAAGACTTTGTGATTAAGTAGTGATTGTGAAATTAATGGAATCAAATGCACTGCTGGCTTAGTGTCAACTTACTACATTAAACTAATCTTTAGTTACAATAAATTTTGATTCATATTTCAAAAACTTTCTGGGTTTATAATTTGGGGAAAGTGTATCTAGGAAAGAAAAAAATGTATATACATTGTAATAAAGCGTATCTAGAATTTTGACGAACATCCATTAACAGATGTCAGCGACCTTCATCACCGTCAGGCAGGCGTTTCCTTTGCGACACAACTGCTGCCCCCATTCGCTTTCTCTTCTTCATCTATACTCCAGTCATTGTGCTCGCCGGATTTCCATTGACACACTTCGCCGACACCACAACTGATGTCGACTCTAACTCCGGCAACAAATCGGGCTTTTTATTTCACCCTAACATTCCTGTTCATCATTTCAATACCCTTGCTCTTATTAGCTTCGCCGCCATCGACTTCGAACAATCACAGCAAATCATCGGCCACTCTTACAAGCGACGATGCCAGACTAATTAATCTACATTAAGTTTTGATGTATGTACACTAATATTTGTTGTAACTTGCCACTTATTTAATGTATCTTAACATAGATACACAAAATTAGTTATTATGTACAACGAAATTGATCTGAGATACATCAATATATAAACATGATTTGATGTATCTAAACCAACTGTGATGAGTCTAATGGTGCTGACGGAGAGATAACCGCCGTCGTCTGGGCCGGAGGAAGTGGAATTGAGACCAAAGGTTCATGAATTAGAAATGTCGGGGTCGATGGAGCTCAATGGTGTCGCCATATTAGCGATGACGGGGTGCTCGCCGGTGGCTTGAATTGACGTTTCTGGTGATTGTCGGCGTTAACGACAACGAGCGATAGGTGGTAGTTGATGGAATGACAGATGGTGTTACTGTGTTTGTGCTAAATGGAAATGAGAGGAGATTATGGGTTGGGCTTGTTTTATTTAAAATTGGTGGGTTATGTCGGGCGTTATTAATCAGTCTGTTTGGTGGGTGTAGCTTGTTCTCACCGTTCTCACCGAATGATCGTTCTCACCGGATCCCACCTATATATATATATATATATACACGATCAGTCTCCTTCTCCATCCTCCTTCTCCATCCTGTCCCTCTGTACACAGCCGATCAATCCATCATCTCCATCTCCATCTAATAAGATGAACTCATCTCCTTTTCCATCTAATAAACCGAATAAGATGAAGACCATCATCTCCATCTCCACAGTCGATCTACTCTTCAAACCCGATCATCATCTTCAAACCCAATCATCATCTTCAACGAACGATCATCTACTTCACACATACCGGCTGATCTACTCCATTATTCTTCACTCATACCCAGCCGAATAGGAGCAAATCTGATAACATACATGACAAAAGTGATGCCACAAGATCTTCACACATACCGGCCGATCTACTCTATGTTTGTGTAAGTTCCTTTCTTATTATTAATCTCCTGTATTTTTGATTCAAAAATATAATAAACTGCTGGCTTTGTGCTCTTAAGATTAATAAAATTCTGAGTTTATGTTACATTGATTTTGTCTGCGATCTTGCTGATAGTTGATATAATAAATTTGGTAAATTTTTGTTGGTTAATTTGTTGTTGTTAGACCATCCCCAAACTGTTTAAACGATTTTGTTGTTCAACTCGGTAAATTTTTGTGGGTCAAAATACATCAAAATTGAGTTTATTTTGTTAACAATTAAAAAATATGCCCCTTTTTAATATACTTATATTTTTTCTTGTTTTAATTTAGTATATATTCATCATTTAATTTTGTTATTAACTTGTTCTTTCCTTTTCTCATTTTTGGCGGAAATGAAAGAGCGACACCATTTTGACAGAGGAGAAAGCGGATTGGAATTGTCCTTTTTTTGTGTCCAACAAACCAGAAAATAACACCTATTGGGTCATGGAAGAGGTCACGAGAATGAAGCAAAGGTCACAAAGTGACCTTTTATTGTATTTGGTCACAAATTAGCAACTTTGGTCACCAATTAAGTAGCCTAATTAAGTCACTAACCATGATCAAACAAGGTCATGACCAAGCAATTGACCTTGCTTGAAGATGGTCTAATAGGAGTAGTAAAGAAGGATAATAAGGATAATCACCAACTACGAAGTAATTTCCAGGTCATGGGTGCAATAAACAAAATGTGGGGCTTAGTGAAATCATTCAACTCACTGGTCGGTCTTCCATCAACTTCATTCAAACTTTTCTGTATCACAAATTGTCATTTGTGACATTCATTTTCCATCATAAGAAAAAGACGGAGTAAATACATACCATATTATATTAATATGAATTAAAGTGGATCATTTTATGTGTTTATTTATTGTTTATACAAGTGGACAAAACCATTAAATGCTAATTTGTATTAGAAACAAAACCAAATCATCAATTTTTTTAGCTGAGCAATCTCATCACCTTATTTTGACGAGAGTTCATATATTTTCTCATTTTAAGACTTTTCAACATGGTTACATTTCTAACTACGCTTGTAACATTATAACACATACTTACATGCGATCATGTTTATGCAATTTTGTTATCATTATAAGAGTCTTTTATTTGCAAAAGAAATGATGGTTATTATGGTTATATTTTAGACTAAGATATTATCATTTTTACACAAATCACCTTCTTTGCATGATGACTTTTTGAGTTCATATATGTTCTCATTTTAAGACTCTTCAACATGGTTACATTCTTAGCTAAGCTGGTAACATTATAACACATACTCATACGTGACCATGTTTATGCAAATTTGTTATCATTATAGGAAGAATAGTGAGGAACTGACGTTACTTAACACGCATGTGTTTGCATGGGGAAATCTCCCCCCTCCCCTTTTTTTCTATTTCTTTATTTTGTATTTTCAAATTATTTTTAATATATTAACACACAAAATGGCCCACTTGTATCCATATTAACATAATATGGTATATATCCGCTCTGTCTCACTCTTGTGATATGCACTATCTGTCACAAGGGAGACTAATTGTTTTCATATACTTCAGTTCCGCGTTTCTTGCCTTCTTGGTCATTTTGAGATTCAACAGGTCAATAAATTAATCCCAGTTCCGGAATATAATAAAGTGAACGATTAGTGTAAATGGTCTATATATAACCATATTAATGGTTACAAAATTATAAAAACACTATAAAAAGAATACTTTTTACAATAAACCTGTAAGAGCGGTTTACACAAGCTTTTGGAAATGATGTTATTTAAGTTTCTCTTTTTTTTGATTGAGGAGCGGGTATTCATGACTAGGGTTCGAAATTCATTAACTTGCAAATCTTCTACATAATAGATTAAAAACGATACAATTGAAGGATTGGGTTGTTTAGCGTAGGCATAAGGGTAAAAGCCATGTGAGTGTAATTGGGGAAGAGCTTGCAGATCTATTGCGATTGACTGAGGATGATGTGAAGGATGAACTTGTGTATTGAAAACTCGGCCTATTACTTCATACTTGGTGATAATCCCCCAGTTGAAGAGGTGGACGGGTTTATCAAGCGGATTTAGGAGAAATTTTCTATTGATCAGGTCTCCTTCCTCCCGAATGAGGTGTTTCTCGTCAGATTCACTACTAGTGTTGCTAAAGATCTTGTTTTACAAAAGGGACCACTTCTTGTTTGACAATAAGCCACTTATTGTGAGACCTTGAAGTGTGAGTGTTGCGTTGGTGAAGGAAGAGGTCAAGGAAGTGTCAGTTTGGATTAGGTTGCATCAGTTACCTTTGAAGTTTTGGGGTAAATGTCTTCCTAAGATTGCTGGTCTGTTGGGTAAATTCGTCCGCTGTGATACTGCAACTACTGACAAAACTCGCATGGGGTTCGCTCGTGTAATGGTGGAGGTTCCTTTTGGTAGAGCTATCCCTGACAAGATCAAGTTTGTGGATGAAGATGGAATTGTGGTATCAATAAAGATTGAGTTTGAATGAAAGCCGATACTCTGCAAAAAAATGTAATGATATTGGCCACGACACTGTAAAGTGTAGAAACTAAGCTTATGCAAACTCAGAATAAGGGTCCTTCGAAGGAGGGAAAAAAAGCAATGAAAAGCAACATCACCACAACCTGTTGTTGTCTCTGCCACAGTGATAGCATCGCAACCTGCTGTTGTCAATGCCATGGTGATTCCTTGTTTTTTTTAAGATGGCATAGTAACACCAATTGAGAAACCCAATCAATTCCAAGTGTAATGGAAAAAGGAAGGGAAATATCATATGGTGGACACTCTAACGAGGAATATAATCAAGTTGAGTAGAAATGAGATATTTGATAAAGGTCCGAGCTTTCTTAAATTTGGTAACTCTACTTTTATAGAATCTCTTAATACTGTTACTCCTAAAGTAGGAATTGGTAGTGTATTACCTCCTTCTAGGGGTAATGCATAATCTCGGCTTCTGGAACATTAGGAGAATGAATAGCCCATCTAAACAGAATAATCTTAAGTTGTTTTTTGCATCATCATCATCAGATAGGGCTATTTGGACTCCTTGAGACAAAGGTAAAATCGTTGGCTCTAAATAATATTAGAAATAATATTTCTGCACCATGGTGTCTATTCACAAATACTGAATATCATAAAGGAGAGGGAATTTGGATTTTGTAGAGCCCGACTTTGTTTACAATTCAGTTTTTGGAATACCATGCTCAATTCATTCATATGAGGATTAGAGACTTGGGTTAATAACATTAATGAGGAAATTGATGAATTTCAAGCCTGTGTTGATGAGTGTCGATTTACTAATAGCCTTTTCATGAGGTCATTGTACACTAGGAGTAATAAACAAGAACCTGTACCCAGAGTGTTTGGTAGTCTTGATAGGGTATTAGTGAATCAATCTAGAGCTGGTCATGGGCCGGGCCTATGCGGGTTTGGGCCGGGCCGGGATGAAAAAAATGGCCCACATGTGCGGGTTGGGCCGGACCGGGCCAAATGAGAGGGCCTATTTAGCGAGCCCAAGCCCAACTCTTATGGGCTAAATCGGGCTTTTGGGCCTAAATGGGCTTTTCAGGCCCTAAAATTTACGACTTACCGAACGAGATAAGTAGTATAATACCTTCAACTAGTACTTTAAAAGTGCACTTAGTATAAAAAATCGTACAAAGTATGATGAAGTACATATGAATTAATCTTCAAAAATGGAATAAAAGACAATCATCGACACATTATAATGCTTAATCATATCTAGTAGATATGATTTATGATACGTAAACATCGCTTTTAAATCTCAATAAATATATACATGAGTTTATAAGGAATTATATATAAAATTTACGCTACTTACACCGATTTTATAACAAAAATATTCCTTAATAAAAAATTTGGGCCGGGCCAGGCCAAAATTTGGGCCAAACGCTTAGCCCAAACCCACCCCAAAAGTACACTAGGCTTTTTTGGGCTGGCCCATGGGCTTTTTTGGGCCAAAATAAAAGGCCCAAGCCCTTCAAAAAAGCGGGCTAGGCCGGGTCGGGCCAATGGGTTTGGGCCATTTGATCACCTTTAAATCAATCTTGGTTGGAAGATAATTCTAAAGTATACGCATTTTTATATTGAAGGCACCTTTGATCACGCCCCTTGTGTCATCCAAGCACAGAGGGATTTGGATACGAAGAGAAGAAGCTTTAAGTATTTTATTATGTGGAGCCAGGCAGAAGAGTTTCAAGAGTGTGTATGTTAAAACTGTTTGGGATAAGAATTGGTATGGGACTAAGATGTTTAATTTGGTAAACAAACTGAAAGCTCTCAAATAGCCTTTAAAGTAGCTAAATAAAGAATTTTAATGATATTGAGAATAATACTGCAAGCGCCAGAATGAATTTAGAGTATCTTCAAGTGAAGATAAGGGATGACCCTCTTAATCCTGATCTAATCCAGAAGGAGATTGAAGCTTTCAGTAGTGTTAGATGGATGGAGAAAGCCTATAATGATTTCTTACTGCAAAAATCTAAGGATACTTGGGTGGAGTTAGGTGGCAAAAATAATAAGTATTTCCATAGTATCATTAAAGACATGAATAAAGTGTTGAGAATTGCGGATACTAAAGGAAGAGTTTGTTATGCACCTAAACTTATCCAGACTACTTTTATGGATTTTTACACTTTTCTTTTAGGATTCTTAGATGAGGTTCTTAAAGTTAGCAAAAATGTGGTTCGATTGCGCAGAGGGTGCACTACTGAAGATCATCTTATGTTATTAGCCCCTGTTACCAATAAAGAAATCAAGGAAGTAATGTTTTCTATTCCTAACCATAAGGCAGCTGATTGCCCTGATGGTTATACAAGTGCATCTTTTAAAGATTCTTGGGATATTATGGGAGGGACTATGTGTGCAGCAATTAAGGATTTTTTTCCAGCACGGAAAGATGCTTAAAAAAATCAATCATACCCTTATCACTCTTATCCCTAAATGTGAGATACCACAAAATGTAACCCAGTTTAGACGTATATCATGTTGCAATGTGGTTTATAAATGTATCTCTAAGTTGTTGTGTAAGAGACTAGCCGAGGTGCTTCCTCACATTATTAGTGATAACCAAGAGGGATTCATTAAAGGTATAAGTATAGTGGAGAACATACTTATTTGCCAGGATGTGATTAGACTGTATTATAGGAAATCAGTCTCATAAAGATTCTTAAATTACTCAAGGTGGATTTAAAGAAAGCATATGATTCTAGTAGCTAGATTGACAAGCTAAATCGCACACCTATCAAAGATAAACCAACTGGCCTAAACTAATGCAGTAAAGGAAGTCGTGATCGTATCCTCAGAGAGACCAATGTATTCTCTTTGCAATTCTAAGTCCGTCTGAGTCACAAAATTTGGGGGTTTGATTGGTTTGTCTACTAATATAGCAAGTAAAGAGAAATTAAATGTAGAAAGAGGATTTCAAATAATAGGTAGCATCGGGTCACCATGAAAATGCAACGGTCAAAGGTAAGCGTCATAAATTTACTAATATAGCTATTCACCCTAAAAAAATCCTAAAAAGCTTTTGCTTTATTTAAAAGTATTATATTGTTTGTAGCAGGTCTAACTCTTTCCAATCTCTCGATCTAGGTCGGAGTTTCCCAAGTCAAATAATCATTTACATGCACTCTTAACCAATTAAATGGTATTAGATGCTACAATTAACAACACAGATTCAAATTTATGCCAGATCTAATTACCTAGTTGAAACCGTCTTATTATCAAGGCTCCCCTAAATCCTAGCAAGGGGAATTTAGCTACGCATATTTGAATTGATAAACTCAGCAATATTAATGAAGATTAAATTAAACACGATGACAAGAAGTAAATAACAATTGAGCATAAAACTTACAATAATAAAAGAAGATGAACTAAGATAAACAATGAGAATTAAATGAAGAACGTGGATTAATTAATTACCGAAATAAGGAAGAAAGATTACAAGTTTCAGATACGAAAAACTTGAGCAAAAGCAACGTAGTATGTGTTTTTTGTAATATGAAAAGATGACCTAATATGTTTTACAACTTATTCTTAAATACTAAAAGTCTAAAATTATCGATCAAGAAATAAATGGGCCGAAATTATAAAGCAGACTTTCGGCCAAATTGGAGATAAGTCGATCGACCAAGCATAACAGTCGATCGACTTTTCTTCGTCGCATAGTTCCTGCAATGCGCACTGAACTTCCAAAGGCCGCCATTTCTTCATTACTTGGGAAATTGGGCGTTTTCGGTGGCGTTGGAAAGCTAAGAGGTAAGCTTTCACCTCCAATTGGAATCACTTGATTATCATCCGTAAAACTCGAGTTATGGCTCTTCATAGTACGCACTAGTAATGTGAAGCTCATATATCACTCCAAACTAATACCAATTACCAAGGAAGGGTCTCATTCAACCCTTAACCTCTTCAAATGTTTGATAAGCTTTCTTAGCAGTAGGAAGTCCGATCTATAGCTCTTCCAAATATCCATGTGCTCGAGAATCGGCTCAAAAAGTGCAACAAAGTGTCATTTCCTGCAAAACCAATACGAATACACCGAAGTAGAAAATGTGGAGACTTTGACACTAAAATAGCTAGAAAGAGCATCTAATGTGTATAGAAATGCGTACAAAAAGATGAAATAAATGTATATAAAAGTCATGCATCATAGACCTTATAAGAGATGATGATAGCCTTTAACTTCCCTGGTAATTTCATTAAGTTAATAATGGAGTGTGTACAAACTACAACTTACTCTTTAGTGCTAAATGGTGATATATTTGGCTTATTCAAAGGGAAAAAAAAGGCATGAGATAGGGAGAGCCCATGTCTCCCCTTTTATTTACAATTGCTATGGAGTACTTAAGTAGGGTGCTTGCTTATGTTACGGAAACAATGAACATTAAGTTTCATCCTCTATGTGGTACCTTGAGATTAACACGTTTTATGTTTGCTGATTATCCGTTGTTGCTCAGTAAGGGGGATGTGGGTTCACTAATGGTGTATTAAAGCTTTTACAACATATTCTAAAGCCTCTGGACTGTCAACGAGCCCTACCAAGACTAGTGCCCACTTTAATGGGGTGCCTGCTTGGGTTAAGGCAGATATTCTTCAAGTTGTTGGGTTTACTAAAGGGAAGTTTCCTTTCACTTATTTGGGAGTTCCCAAAGCGGTGTGAGAATGACAAAAGCTGAAGGGCAAATCCATAGAGGTTAGTGTTGGTTAATTATGTCTTAACTACCTTATACAGCTACTGAGTGAACATTTTATTTTTTCTAAAAGAAGTCCTTAGTAGATTGAATGCAGTGTACGCAAGAATTATTTTTGGGATGGAAATAAAGGTTCATATGTTAAGGGTTCCAATAGTAAGTTGGGAGAAAGTATGTTCTCCAAATAAGGAAGGTGGACTTGGGGTAAGAGATAGTTTTGCATGGAATGTGACAACAATGGAAAAGTTGGTTTGATGGATCTATTTTAATCCTGACAAACTTTGGGTGAAATGGGCCAACCAAATTTATCTGAAAGGGACCCCTTGGTCTGAGTATTCTCCCAGTGGTGACATGAGCAAGTGATGGAAGTCAGTGTGTACAGTTCGAGATAAATTGGTGACTGGTTACAGAAATGGTCAGTGGATACTTGATACTAAGGGTTATACGGTGAGGAATGAATATGAGCTTGTAAGGTACAAATATCAGATGGTGCGGTGGCATAATAAATATATCTGGAGTGATTGGAATGTCCCTAAACATTGCTTTTTGGGATGGCTAATTGCAAAGGAGGCCTTGCAGGTGAAGGCAAAGTGGTTTGCATTGAGGGCTTGCTTTCTATGTGCTGGTGATGTAGAAACTCATGAACACTTATTTCAGGAGTGTCAGTACAGCGGGCTATTACTTGTAAGATTATGTTACCTTCTTCAAATATTTTGTCTTGGATCTGGACTCAACAGGGGTCAGCAATGCAGAAGAAAGTGATAACATGTGCTTTCATGGCAGCATTATATTACATTTGGATGCACAAAAACAAAGTTCGTATTAAAGAATGTTTGATGAGACCTGAAGTTGTTCTGGAGAAGATCAACACTAATGGAGAAAACCCCTATTATGTCAGTTGTAGAGGCCTTTTGTGTCGGTTTTGGACTAACGTATTGATAAGGTTATTTTCAGTCGTTGACCTTAATCAAAATAAATCCTAGCTTAGTACTAACAAAATAGCTTGTGGTAAGTCAGGTATCGAATCAACAGGGAGGCGGTAATAATCTATTTGCTAGTGTCTAAGTTTGTCTTAAAGTAACAGTTTTATGGGGTTTGATTGTTTGATTTCTAATAACTAATTGCAATAAAAGTAAATAAGACGAATTCAATAATATTAAAAGGTCTAGAGATTAGGTTCATTAGGTAGTTATTCGGGGTGTGATTTAATTCATTGATAGAGCAACTTATGTCGTTTAAGGTCATATGATCAGTCGATTCTAATATGTCCTTTAGATCTAACTTAACATGCAAACGCTATCATTAACCCTGCAGAAGCTAATCAACTAGATTCAAACCAACAAACTGAACAACAACAAAGAGCAATTTAACTATCAATTCATCAATATAATCCCTTCTAACAACCTAGATCCCCATTCTCCCTAGATAAGAGGTTTAGCTACGCATAATTGAGGGAAAAACAATAATAATTATAAGGGAAAACATAATTAAAAGCATAAAAGATGAACAAGCAATTGCATTATTAATAATTGAGGAAAGATTAGAAACAATACCGTAATAATAATGAAGAACAAGCTAGAACATCCGAAACAAGAGCAAACTAAACTAAACTAAGAGTTTTCTAGGGTTTTGAAGTAAATAAAGCGTAAATAAACATAGGGTACGAATTGGTTATTTATAGTAAAACATAATTGACTTATGGAAATTACGAAAAATACTGGAAATTAGGGGTTCCTCGATCGATCCTCTCTTCACTTGATTGAGTATGAGGGTTCCTCGATCAAGCCTCATTGTACTCGATCGAGGCACTTGCTCATGTCCAGTTTCTTCGTGTTGTCTTCTTTATTTCTCTTCCTTTATTCTTCTAGATTCCCGTGCCATGCTTCGTGTATTCCTCCATGCCCACTCCGCGATGCCCATTTCATTCCTTTGCTCCTCAAATGCACCATTCTTGCACTAAACATCAAATAGTTGAAGTATCGACATTCTAACATAAAAGGCGTGTAATTAATATAAACTAGCACGAAAACCGTATCAAAAGTAATTAAAGAGAGACATAAATAAGTATATAATTATGACTCATCACGTATATCGAGGGGTCGTATTTGCTCATGCGTCAGTTGTGGAAGCAACGCAAAAAGTTCAACATTGCATCAGTTGTGCTTTAAAAAGCGACACAAAACTACACCATTTGCATCAGTTATGTTTTCAAAACCGACGCAATAAATATGTACAACCGACGCAAATAGTTCAACATTTGTGTCAGTTCTTTATAGAACCGATGTATTTTCTTTATTTCTTGCGTTATTTGTAATCATAAATGATACTCCCTCTGTTCCGGTCAATAGTTATCTATTTCCATTTTGGGGTGTATCATTGAATTGATATCTATTTCTATTTTTTACAACCTTTTGTGGATCACATTTCATTGCATGTGAGACTATATGATTTGTCTGGTCCAAATTCATTTATAACTCTTTTCTTAATCTTTGTGTCAGAAGTAATAGATAACAATTTACTGAGATGGAGGGAGTACAATATATTTTGTTTTAGCGCCAATTGATTTTTATCAGTTTTATTATTTTGTTTTAAGAACCGACACAATTATGTTTTTTTTTATATATAAACATTTGCTGCCGAAATTACAAAAAACTCACCAGCCGAAACTAAAACTTAAAAATCTACAACAAAAAATTCAACCAACCACTAATACATCACATGTAAAACAACATTACATCTTATTCAACCCCACAACGATCCAAATACAATATAATCCAAAGTACAATTAATCCCACAAACGTCTTAGTTACTAAGATAATGTATACTAAATGTTCTCTAAACATCTAGTAAACTTACATAAAACTATATATCAATCCAAACTCGATGGGATACTTCTTCTGTATAGCAATAACAAATTTGGGTTAAAATTTTGGGATAGAAACCGGTGCTTTAACTTGGACAAAATTAAAGTAGAGCTGAAGAGTCTATCGATCCGAAATACTCAAGAGGGGAGGGGGGGTGAATTGAGTATTAAAACTTTAACCCACTTTTTCGAATGTTCCTATGAGCGTGACTTAATAATAATTAATTACTCAAAGTTTATTGACTAAACTCTAACTAATTAACTAAACGAAATTAAAACGTAAAGAAAACGAACAACAAAAACGAGTGACACACGTGATTTTGAAGTGGTTCAGTTTCACAAATTGAAACCTACGTCCACTATTCTCGATTAATAATTTTAGTACCTTTCTACGGATTACAAAATTACTAACCCACTCGCACAACTAACTCTAGTTGTAACTCAAATGAGTATCGTTAAATACTCGGTTTTATCTAACTTACGTTAATAAGAAAGCACTTGATTGTTCTTCTAAGTGTTCACACAAATGAATGAGTAAGAAAAAATGTTTAAGTACTATTATCTAACAACGTAATTTTACGGAATAATAAGCAAATTGAAGCACGACTTTTCGTAAAGACTTTTGAATTGCATAAATAAATAAAATACTTGATTAAGAATTTGACTCGATTTGTTTGCAAAGGAATTTTTAATTTGCGAAAAGTTGATTTGAAAGACTGAAGCACACATGTATATATAGTAGAGGAGGCAATTAGGGTTTTATTCGAAACCCTCATAGTGCTGTAAGGTATGATGATTTGTTTCACAAGAAACAAATCATATATTTCCTTACTTTAATCTACAAAATATTTCAAATAATTAAATAAGATAAATCCAAATAATTGTTTAAGATAAAAGTATCTTAAGACAATCTATTCTAGATTTAACCTATTATATTACTTGTGCAAGGAGTATAGTCGATATGATAAATGGCTCATAAGCCCAACTCACTCGAAAACCCTAATCGAAATAAGGGGTATGGATTTAGGGTTTATGTTTGGACAATTTAGCAAACCCTAGGTAGCATGACGACTCATAAGTCGTTTTACTAACCAATAGGATACATGTAAATTATACAATCTTAACCCGTATCTTTCCTCAATCATACATACACATATTTTCGAAAATAAATGGATAATTTGAGCTTTCAAAAATTAATTTTAAAACCTTAAAATCGTGCATTCAAAATGCAACCTAATGTTATAGAACAAATGACTATAACATTAAGCTTGATAAGTGAAGTTATCGGTGAAATAGCTATAACTTTACCTTCCCAATATTACTTCCAAAGATACCGACATTAGATGATGTCCTATACTAGCTAATCTTCATGGAGATCTTCAGTAGTAGGATCATCTCTTCATCTTGATCATAAGCTCTTCATCTTTAACTTCTTATAAACTTGATCATGTCTTTTGCTTGAGTGATCATCATACTTGTGAATGAGGTAGTCACATGATGCTCTGGGAATATTTAATGTTACAACTCAAGCAGCTATAAGGCCTATAACATTACTTCAATGATGCTTCACAAATCTTCAAAGTTATAGCCAAGGATGCTACAACATTGCTTGCTATTATTGTAACCTTTATTAAATCTAACAAAGACTAACAAACGATTACGCACAAAGAGTATTGTGGACATGACCCACCTGTGAGCCCACTTCTATCTGTGGACATGCAGCGGTCTTTTGAAAGCCACGCTCGGTGGCGTAAAAATGCTTTCGATCGGATCGTTTTAGATCGGTCGGTTTCGTCTCGGTAAGGGTCTCGAAACGATTAGAGATGTTCGGATTCGCCACCAAGCATTTGTGGGATGCTTGGAACCCGTTCGAATCCACTTTATACCTCGGTCAAACGAAGCACAAAGCGGGGTTTGACATAGGTACCAAAGATAAGGAATCATCCCTCTTTAGCATCCTATCTCTAGAATGACTCTCGTACGCCCTAGATAAAGTTGTCCACTATCCAAAGTTTATAAGTAAGAGGTGAAGGTATGTATTGGGAAACCCTTTAATCAGACACCCAATCTCGCCTGCGGTAGTGGCCTCTACTGATCGATCTTGGTTGGTTGAATGCAAAAGTTGATAAAACGGTTTAAATGCATGAATGCGCATCCAATAATTTAAACCTAACATGTGAGAGCTTTCTAAGTCGGTTGATTTAATCCAAATATCAAGTATAAGATGTCGGGTTGGATTTATGGTTGATTTGCATGCAAGACGAAAATTAAACATCCATTTACCGTATTAGGTTTATGGTGCATAACGTGATCCATTTGCCTTAGTAAAACATTTTGCAAACATGATTTTAAATAAGCAAATAGTCATCTGATCCGTCCTATATCCAGGCTAATCGGAGTCGGGATCGTCCTAGACCAATGTAGGAAAAGGGAACGAGCTCTGCACCAGACGGCTACATGAGGCGCGAGCCAGCCGGCGGTGCAAGGGGACCTCCCTGTGTTTGAAAGTGAGAAATGAAAGGTCTGTTTAGGCGCGGGTCAACCAACGGTTATATGCCGTGTTCTGACCATTTGAAAAACGGTGTAAAACGTGTTGAAAAATGGGTATTTGACCCGATTTGGTTTGAAAGAGTCGTTTAGACCGCATTTGTTGATTTGAAGAACTAGACTTGAATAATCATCATTATTTTGACGATATTCGGTGTCGGGTTCGATTTTGACAAACTTGACATGAATAGTTTTGAAAATGATTATGAACTAATTGTTTTAAGTTCATTTGAATGTAATTAGTCGATACTCATCATCGTACCCGGGTTGAAATCCGGCATGGTATGTAGAACCAAAGATGACTTTGTGTTGGTGACTAATATGTTTATTTTGGAAATGTAAAGAAATGATGAAAGGCTTTAAAATACCTCCCAAAATGTAAGGAAATGAAATAAAAGGGTTTAAGTACCTTTTAGATGTTATTAACCAAATATTATCACCGAAATACGGATTTAACCGTCATGGTATGAGGAACCAAGGGTGAAAAATGTTTTATGGTTAAAAGAAATAAAATAAGAAGGTTTGAAATATTTGAAATGGTAAAAACCGATTACAAATATGAAAATGAATTAAAGAGGAAAGACGAGAACAAACACGGTTGAGTTTTGACCTGGACACCCCATTTAGGCGCGGGTAAGCCGGCGAACCAAGGGGCTTCTGTCCCAAGCCAAAAATCAGTTTTGGCTCGTTTATCCCATGATTTGGTTCATGTTATGCACGTTTTAGCATGTTATAGTCATGAAACAAATAAAAACATGATAAAAGAAGGATTTTTACACCCTCATACTTACATGTTTGGTTATGGCGAGTGACCGACGTAAGTGTAACAACTCATTTGGTCGGAAAAAACTCGGTTTGAAACCGTTTTGGTAAATAAAAAAGAGTGTTTTAAGATTAGTGACGGTGTAGTGGTCGAAGTGGTCGCTCAAGTGATTTAATGCACGGTGACGGTACCAAACAATGTGTAAGGCTTGTATTTACGATCGGTAGGTCGTAAATACGCGTCGGATTGTGACTTAAGAAGTCGAGTCGAGAATTTTAAGGGAGAAAAGAGGGGGCGGATACTCGCGTGCTTCTCAAATGGGGGCATTTGAGGGGTATTTATAGGAAAATTAGTGGTTGTGTGAGTTTTGAGCGACGTGGCCACCTGGGTTGCTCAAAGAGGCGCGAGCCACGTCGCGGGTCTTCGAGGTGTCTTGTCACTTTCACACAAGTGCAATCATGATTTGTTCTATCCTAGGATTTGGATGAACATGTTTGATATTTGACTATGTAAGATTCCGGGAAACCTTAACATAGAAGATTTTGAAAAGGTTTTTTTTTTGTGTTTGACTCGTTGTTGGAGTCGGAATTTGAATTTTTGAGTCGGTTTTTGGTCCAGTGTCGGTTTTGACTCTAGTTAGTGTCATTGCGACCCCGTCGTCGTGCATTAAACACTCCAAGTATTTTTGATATGTTTTGAAATGTCTTATTTTCGAAATCGTTTTAAGTCTTCCGACGTAAAGTTGTACACAAACTGTTGATCAAACGCCGCGATTCCAAAACATGTTATAGTCCGATAATCATCGGGTGTTTGTTGGAGTCTCAGCAGATACTGGGTATCTACAAGTATATATATATATTATAAAACACACTTGTCATTATCAAAACAAATCATATAACTATATGGTCTAACAAATTCCCCCTTTTGATGGTGACAAGTCTATTATGATTTGTGACTAAATACAAGTTCCCCCTCAACATAATACTATATATAAATAAAATAGTCAGTCGAACGCAAGAATAAGCTACTTATATTCAAAGTTATAGCATCTAAGGACCTTAAGAGATTAAAGGTTCTGACAAGGAGTAAGCTTAGGCAAATACTTAAGTAATGGTCATTTCTTCCCCTCTTGACATCATCGAAAAGACGAGAACAAGACATAATAAAACAACTAGAATAATATAGACCGAGGAAAGAAATAAACATGCAAACACACATTATAGAAAGAGAAGCAAATATACGATAAGCAAGCATAACAGAATATGTCTAATACAAACCGAAAATGTGAAAGCCTATGGGCCGAATAGAGTCTTAAGTGCCAAAATGGGTCGAATAGACAAATAACAAAATATAAGTCTAACAAAAGTAAAAATAAATAGAGCAAGGAGTTGGGTTCGGACGGGTTTTAGGAATGTCGTGTTTCCGACATTGGGGTTCAGATAACCGGGACGAGTCCTAAACTCAAGAGAGTCGAGACGATCAAAGCAATACCGCACATGATTGGCTTGTGCCGTGAGACACGCCTCAAAGTTAAGCACTTTCAATGATAATGCCTTTATAGCCTCGAAAATGAGTCTCATCTCCGCACGCATAGCTTTCCCTTCTCGCCAAATAGCCCCTCCTTGACTAGCCAAGTTAGCCAACAAATCGTATTGACGGACACATTCACAAGCCACTCTATCCCCATCACGAGCCATAGCCTCAACACGTCCTTCTAACCCATGCAAGTAGACTAGGACTTCGGCATTCCCCATAATAGTATAAACCGGAGCCACATCCTTCTCCTTTGCCATACCCGCTACCAACTCCGCAATCAACTTATTTTGAACATCCATTTTTTCACAAATACTTGTCATAAACGAGTCCAAATTTTGTTCCACGGTCACCATCACATCCGACGACTTTTCCACCACACTTCCCTTTGACAAAAAGATTAATTCGGGTCCAACCGCGACTACTTTCATTAATTTAAGATGTGTATCACAGCTCTCGTCTTTAACCATTACCCCATAGCTAGTAGGACTAACAACCCCCTTGTGTTCCAATAAACGAGAAATCCACATACCAAAGGGCAAATCCAAAGTAGTATAAAATATGTCCTCAGTTACGGAAATACTTGTTTGGATAATACGATGAAAAACAAGTCAAGGAAGACCAACCTTAACACCTTCAAGCCATTTAAAAACTAATACCGTCTCATAACTCGACAACTTGTCACGGCCCCCTCTCCTCGGAACAAACGTGTTCCATAGAAAATTTTAAAAGAATTTCAATTTGGGCGTAAACATACCCGCCAACATATTACTAGACCCCGTAGCATCATCATCAAAAGAACGCTTAATTTGAAGCTTTTCTTCCTCCGTCACATCTCCCCACTCCACACTTGGGTTAATTTCCACCGCATCATCAGGGACGGAAAACAGAGTGCGAAAATCATCAAGGGAAATTGTGACTTCGGACTCATTAACCATTGCATGCAACACATTCTTCTTAACCGAAACCGAAGCATAGAATTGAATTACCTCAATAGGATAAACGGGACCGGTCATAGAGTAAATCTGGGTCCATTCTTGGAAAGTCAAGAAATCTTTGAAGAATTGCAAAGCTTCTATCTTTGTATACCACTTTTCGGGATAAGACCGTCCTCCATGGATACCGTATCGCAAAACACGATTCACCCGAGTCCTTTCCTCTGTGGTAAGACGAAATTTATCAAGACCCATCATCGTAGCATTCGACATATGTTCTCGAAACAAAGTTCTTTGATGACCATCACGGCTAACCACAATTTCCGTCTCTTCAACCGAATCCTCAACACCAATAGCCTTCTTTTTACCTTTGTTAAGCTTACGACATTTTCCCTCGATATTAGTATCAACCCGGTTATGATCGGGATTGGTGGGTTTGGGGTTTTGTTGAGGTGAAGAAGTGGTTGCGGTTTGATTGGGCTTATTGCATGGTGGTTTGGATGATCCGGTCTTACTAAAAGACCGAGTTGAGGGTGAGTTGAGGCGAGTTGTTGGTGGAGACATGATGATGATGGATGGTGAGGTTGAGTGTCGGAGAGTTTTAAGAAATAAAAATTTTGAGAGTTGTGATGGTGATGGAGACGTGAGGGAGGTGGGGTATTTAAGATGTTGTAAAAGAAATTGAGTTATGGTAGGAGTAGGGTAGTGAATATAGGCGGCTAAAGATTTAGATAAGATTGTTTCCTTTTTTTTGTGTGTATAGGTTAGGAAAGATTTGATTAGGGTAAATCTTCTATAAGATATGGAAATAATAAGATGATAGACCTTTGGTAAATCACATGAGTAAATAGCAAAGATTAGGAAGATATTTTGGGTAGAATTTTTCAGCTAAGAGATATAATAAGGAAATATTATGATGAGAAAATTGGTTTGAAAAGATACACATAATATATGACAAGCAGACGGAATGTTCTCGTAACATAATATAACTAGGTATCCCGTTTCGCTTGACCAAAAAAAAAAACATAATATAACTAGGGTTGATGCCGGCCACGTCCAGGGCTACCTTTATTTACCATTTAAAATTTATTTTCTATAAAATATGATTCGCTAAATTTGGTTAACACATTCATTTACAATTTATATCTTGAAATTATGATGAAATGGTAAATTAATCAACAAATTATGAGACACGTTCACCACTCCCGCTGTTAATATTATTACTTTCACTACATCCTTTGTTAATACTATTACGTTCACTACTTTTTCGGTTACAGTTGTTTTTTAACTACTCCTACTATTTTTACGGTTAATCCGTTAATTTTGTCAAACTCATATATTTAAATAAATTAATAGTTTTCTAAAATCGAATTGTTAATTAATTTTTCATACTCTCTCCGTTGTTTCTTTTGTTACTCTCATTGCATATGTTATGACTACTATTACTTTCACTACTCCCGCCGTCATTATTTTATCTTTCACAACTCCCGCATTTATTACTGCTAATTAATTATTTAAAGTTGATTGATTAAATTTTAACTAATTAACTAAACGATTATAAACGTAATGAAATGAACAATAAAGAAAATTGCAAAGACACACGATATTTGAAGTGGTTCAGCTTCACACGTCGAAACCTACGTCCACTAATCTCGATTAATAATTTTAGTACCTCTCTCCGGATTACAAAATTATCAACTCACTCGTATAACTAACTCTAGCTATAACTCGATTTGAATATCACTAGATATTCGATTTGACTATCTTAAGTTACTAAGAAAGCACTTGATTTTTCAACTAGGTGTTCACACAATTGAACGAGTAGAAACAATATGAAGTACTATTATCTTACAACGTAACCTTAAGAAATAATACGCAAATTAAAGAGCACGACTTTTCGTAAAAGATTTTCAAATGCAAAACAAATAAAATACTTGATTAGAATTTAAACTTAATTTGTTTGCAAGGTATTTATATATTTCGAAAAGCTTATTTGAGTTGATGAACATCATGCGCATATATAGTATAAGAGAGAAACTAGGGTTTTGGTCGAAACCATAAGTGAGCCGTGAGACATGGTAATTTGTTTCATAAGAAACAAATCTTATCTCTTCTTAATTTAATCTACTATATATTTTGATTAAGTAAACAAAGTAAATCTAATATAATTAATAAGATATGAAAATATCTTATGGCAATATATTATAGATTTAACCTAATAATATTTACTTGCATAAGGAGTTAACTCGGCCTCCACACGGCTCATAAGCCTATCTTAGTCGAAACCCTAGGTCAAAATATCAAGGAGTAGATTAGAGTTAGGTTTAGATAATTTAGCAAACCCTAGGTAGCATGACGACTCATAAGTCGTTTTACTAGCCAATAGGATAATGTAAATCATTTATCCTAAACAAACCTTATTTCATCTCTATCACATATACACATGATTTCGAATCATATTTGAAGAATTTTATCCTTTGAAAATTGATTTTAAAACTATTAAAATCGTGCCTTTAAAAAGCAACCCAAAGATTTAGCATAAATGGCTATAACCTTAAGTTTGATAAGTAAAGTTATAGGTGAAATAACTATAACTCTACCTTCCCAATACTACTTCTTAAGATACCGTTATTAGACGATGTCCTATACTAGCTAATCTTCCTGGAGATCTTCAGTGGTAGGATCAATTTTTTATCTTGATCACAAGCCTTTCATCTTGAGCTTGTTATAGACTTGATCGAGCCTTTCGCTTGAGTGATCATCTACTTGAAACTTGTTACAGTTACTATGACGCTTTAAGAATCTTCAATGTTATAGCTCAAGCTGCTATAACATTACTTGAACAATACTTCACGAATCTTTAATGTTATAGCCAAGATTGCTATAGCATTACTTGCTTAAGTTCTAAACTTTAATCAATCTATTAAAGCCTAAACAAACGATTACGAGCAAGAGTATATATAATATAAAGTACATACTTGTCATTATCAAAACTAATCATATATCTATATGGTCCAACACCGTTGCTGATAGTATGACTTTCACTACTGTTGCTACTATTGTTTCTTTTACTACTCATATGGGTGGTTTCTATAATATTAGTTGATGATTATATAGTTGTATTAAAGTTATATACTTATTAAATTACAAATTTAATGAATTATGGGAATATTACACGGTCCAACAAACGTTGCGATGCCTGAAGTACTTTTTCTATCAAGCGAGCAACCTGTATAATCTGCATTTGAATACCCTATGAGATCAAAGTTACACCCAAGAGGATACCACAGATATAATTTCGACGTGCCAATTAAATACCTCAAGATTCTCTTAACTGCTATTATATGCAATTCTATAGGGCATGATTGAAATTGAGCACATACGCATACCCTAAACATAATATCTGAACTGCTAGCAGTTAGATAAAGGAGTGAGCCAATCATATCTCTGTAATTTGTTTCATCAACAAAATTACCATCTTCGTCTAATGTCAATTTCTTATCTGTGACCAGGGAAGCGGACATAGAATGAGAATTTTCCATTCCGAATTTTCTGATTAGTTCCTTGATGTATTTTTGCTGGTGGATCATAATCCCTTCACTAGTTTGTTGAATTTGAAGTCCAAGGAAGAATTTAAGTTCTCCCATCATGCTCATTTCGAATTATGAGGTCATCAAATCTGAAATGTACGTGCACAATTTGTCATTAGTTAAACCAAAAATGATATCATTAACATAGATTTGCACAACTAATAAATCGGAATCTTTAGATTTTAGAAACAAGGTCTTGTCAACAGATCCTCTCTTAAAGTTGCTTTCAAGCAGAAATTTTAATAATCTGTCATACCAAGCCCTAGGAGCTTGTTTCAAACCATATAAAGCTTTATCTAATTTATAGACATGGTTTTGTAACTTGTTATCCGGAAATCCAGGAGATTTCTCTACAAAGACTTCTTCGTTCAAATAACCGTTAAGTAATGCAGTATTAACGTCCATTTGATATAGTTTCATTCCTTTGTGAGCTGCAAAGGCTATTAATAATCGTATAGCCTCTAGACGAGCGACATGAGCGAAGGTCTCGTCGTAATCTATCCTTTCTTGTTGATTATACCCTTGCACAACCAATCTTGCTTTGTTCCGTACTATAACTCCTGTATCGTATTTTTTTTCTAAATACCCATCGTGTTCCAGTGACGGATCTATCTTTTGGTCTAGGGACTAAGTGCCAAACATTATTTCTTTCAAATTGTTGCAATTCTTCTTGCATGGCAACAATCCAATTTGATTAAGCAAGGGCTTCTTTCATATTTGTAGGTTCAATGTTGGAGAGGAAGGAATAGAAAGAGCAAAAGTTGTTCAACCCTCTGCGAGTCTGAACACCTCTCCGTAAGTTCCCAAGAATGTTTTCCATGGGATGAGAGTCTTTATATCTCCATTTCTTAGAGACCGAAGACGCGTCAATGTCTTTCTAACTGGGCTCTCCTTCTTCAAATGATTGGGAACCAAGAAATGTTCCCCCTGAATTTAATCCCGGGGTTATAGTAGATCCAGGTATAACACCGGATTCTATATCTTGGTTTGGATTTGAAGTTATAGCTTCATCAGGTATAACTAAAGTTTCCAAGTTCTTGTCTTGAGAGGAAGTTATAGTATCATCAATTATAACCTCAGCTCTCTTTCCCTTTTCATTTGTAGGGTTTCCAAGTTCATCATTTGTGCCTTCAAATTCTTTATCTTCCTCATCCAACTTTGGGAGATTACCTTTAGAAAGACGAAAATAAGGTTCGTTCATATCTTCTTCCTCATCCTGTTAAGCCTTATCAAACGTATTATTCTCATAAAAAATAACATGAACACTTTCCTCGATGCATAAAGTTCTTTTATTAAAAACCTTGTATGCTTTACTATGATTAGAGTATCAAACGAAAATAGCTTCGTCACTCCTAGGATCAAATTTGCTTAAACGTTTTTTGCCATTGTTATGGACGAAGCATTGGCTCCCGAACCAACGAAGATGAGATATATTAGGTTTTCATCCTCTTAGAAGCTCATATGGAGTCTTTTTAATGATAGGTCTAATCAAAGCTCGATTATGAACATAACAAGCAGTACTAATAACTTCAGCCCAAAAATTACGAGGTAGACCACTACACAATAACATAGTGCGTGCCATATCCTCTAGTGTTCTATTCATACGTTCAACAACACCGTTTTGTTGTGGGGTTCGTGGTGCAGAAAAATTATGTCCTACACCGTTTTCCCTACAATATTCTATAAAGGGATGGTTATCAAATTCGGTGCCGTGATCCGTACGGATATAAACTAACTTTGATTTATACTTGTTTTGGGCAAGCTTCATTAGAAATACAAATTCATCGAAAGTTTTATCATTTGAATTTAGAGAGAGAGAGGCCAAACATACCTTGAGTAGTCATCAACTAGAACAAAAACATACCTGGATCCACCTCTACTTCTTACCTTCATTGGGCCACACAGATCCATATGTACTCGGTGCTTACCACTCTCTTTGGTTTGAATGACGATCTCACATGTTTGCATCGAGTACACGAGTCACATAGCGTTTCTTGATCAAATTTGATTGATGGTAACCCTTCAACCAAATCCCATTTATTTAGTTTATTAAGAATTGTCGAGCTAATGTGCGCAAACCTTTTATGCCACAAACACGGATCATCTAGAGTAGCTTTTATGCATGTAAACGAGTTAGTAGGAATTGCATTTAAATCAATCATATAGACGTTCCTTTTACGATGACCTTCAAGAATAACGTTACTTGTTCCTTCAATTATTATACGACAAATATCTGAATGAAAAACAACATTATTTCCCTTGCCACATAATTGAGAGATACTAAGTAGATTATGCTTGAGTCCTCTAACAAGATAAACATCACTAATAGCATGAGAAGTGGAAATACCAACCTTTCTTACACCAGCAACATTACCTTTCTTGTTATCTCCAAAGGTAACCTTACCTTCATCAAAAGGCTCAAGTGAAAGAAATAGATTTATATCACCCGTCATATGCCTTGAACAACCGCTATCAAGGTACCATAGATTATTTCTCTCACCACAACCTGCAAAACAGTTAGATACAGTTTTTGGGAACCCAAGCAAGGTTGGGTCCTTTAGTGTTAGTTACCCTAAAGATTAGATCTTTTCTAACCCAGACATGTCTAATTGTTTTTCGTTTGGTAGACAATTGGGTTTGAATTGGATATGTCCTAGTCTTAGAGTAAGCTCTAGGTGTTTCACGTGATTGCTTAGGGGGATCCTTAGTCTTATGAGACTCTTTAGGCTGTCTAGGTTCATTGCTCTTTTTCTTGTAATTAAAATTGATATCATAGAACCAACGAAAGTTATTGTTTCTTTCTTCATTCAATTTAGGTTCATCTGTGGGAACATCGAGTTCTTCAACTACTGTGTTAGACGCTTTAACAAATTGAATGCCTTTGCGTAAATCTTGCGTGTGTTTAACACAGGTGTCTTGAATATGTCTCGTATGACCACAATAATAGCAAATCAAGTATTCAGGTAAATTGACATATTTTCTCTTCCTGAAATCTTGTTTGGAAGGAGTTGGTTTGCATTTAGAGTGGTATCTACGACCATAGCACTCATGTCCTAAACCCATTTTCATGTTTTTGTCTGATTGCCCAGTTAGAAAATTTAAGACTTTCATGCTTCCTTCCCACTTATCATGAACCTTTCTAGCATGTAAGGTTAAATCCTTTAAAGACTGAGTTTCTTTTAGACATCTGGAATGATCCAGTTCAACATCTTTAGAGGAATTATTCTCTTTATAGTTGTCACGAAAGTCCTGGAATCTTTTATTAAGAACTCGTACCATCTTCGAATGTAATTTCTTAGTATCGGATAATAAAGTTTTAGATTCCTTCAACTGCTGATTTAGAGCATCAATTTCCTTGTTTTGGTCTGAAATAACAGCTTCTCTAGCTGTAGCTTCAGATTTAAGAAGTTCTTTGACTTTCCTCAACTCTAAAGTTATAGCTTCATTAGCTATAACTTTGGCTTGAAGATGCTTAATGTTGAGTTTCAGTCTTGAGGTTATAGCTTCATTAGCTAGAACTTTAGACAAAAGAAGCTTTTCTCAAAGATTTGTCGAATCAAGTTGTGGCTATATTAGCTGTAACTTTAGATTTAAGCTTCTTAGCCTTAGCCTTAGCCTTAAGATGTTAATTCTCTTTAACAATATCAAGAATTTGTTCTTTCAAATCTTTTAATTCCAGATCTTGTTCGTGACACTTATCAAAACATTGCTCGAAGAATTCTCTTAAAGCATTCTTAGATAACTTTTTAACTTGTTTTTTAAGTTCAAGATAACTTACCTCTTCTTCTTCATTTTCTGAGTGAGATTCTCCTAGAAGACAGTACTTTGAATTTGAGCTGATGTTGTCATCGTCACTGTCCGAAATTAGGTCAAGGCTGACGTTGCTTAGACATAGATTAGAAACTTCTTCATCTTGGACCCTTCGTCATCTTCGTGTCGAGGTCTCCCACCACGAGGCTAACATGACTTTTTTGAATTCATTTTGGTCTTTTCGCGTTTAGTCTTGTCCTTGATTTTCTCCCATGTGGGACAGTCTTTGATCATATGACCAGACTCTCCACACTTGAAGCATCCTCTATCGACGAAGGATGTTTTTGACTTAGTTGCTTTCTTATTGAAGGATTTATTATTGTAGGAAGGCTTTGTTTGCTTATTTCAAAATATTTTCTTTTTGAAACGTTTGGCAAACAAAACTGTCTCGTCCTCAATGTCAGATTCGACCTTTTCACTTTCTGAAGCTTGAAGAGCCATGCTCTTATTTTTACATGGCTCGACATCATCGTTATCTAGAACAATCTCGTGAGCCATGAGAGCTCCAATAAGTGTTCCTGATATGACAAGGAAGTTAGATCTCTTAATTCCTCCATTGTCGTTACCTTAGGACACCACTTTTTGGTCAGACTCCTAAGAACTTTTCTGGCAATGTCTTCAGGCTCAAACTTCCTACCAAAATTTTTCAATTCATTTATGATGCTAGAGAATCGTGCAGACATGCTATCAAGAGATTCGTTTGGCTCCATTGTAAAGAGCTCATATTTTTGATTTAGCAAGTCAATACGATATTTCTTAACGATTGTTGTACCTTCATATTCTAATTTAAGACAAACCCATATTTCCTTGGCCGAGGTACAAGAAGAAAAACGGTCGAATTCGTTCGATGTCATGTCGTTTTACAACAGGCTTATCGCTTTCGAATTTTTCTCAGCCTTCTTGTAATCAACCTCCACATAATTTTCTTCCTTTTTCTCATAGGTAGTGCCTTCTGAAGATCCGACCAAAATTTTGTTTGGTCCATTCTTAATAATTGTCCAGCTCTCAATCATGTCCTTTTATGTAGTTTGTCATCATGTTCTTCCAAAGTCCATAATTCTTCCCATCAAAGACGGGACACTTAAGATACATGGAGTCCATTTCTCACGTGTAAGGCAGCGGCACAAATAAGAAATAAAAACAAAAAGGATAGACGGATCAGCCTCTTTGCGGTTAGGCAATCAAGAGCACGAGGCTCTGATACCAATTGAAGAGTCTATCGATCCGAAATTCTCAAGAGGAAGTTTATTGATTAAACTCTAACTAATTAACTAAATGAAGTTAAAACGTAAAGAAAACGAACAACAAAAACGAGTGACACGCGTGATTTTGAAGTGGTTCAATTTCACAAATCGAAACCTACGTCCACTATTCTCGATTAATAATTTTAGTACCTTTCTACGGATTACAAAATTACTAACCCACTCTTACAACAAACTCTAGTTGTAACTCAAATGAGTATCATTAAATACTCAGTTTTATCTAACTTAAGTTAATAAGAAAGCACTTCATTGTTCTTCTAAGTGTTCACACAAATGAACGAGTAAGAAACAATGTTTAAGTACTATTATCTAATAACGTAATCTTACGGAATAATAAGCAAATTGAAGCACGACTTTTCATAAATATTTTCAAATTGAAAAAACAAATAAAATACTTGATTAAGAATTTGACTCAATTTGTTTACAAAGGAATTTTTAATATTGCAAAAAGTTGATTTGAAAGACTGAAGCACACATGTATATATAGTAGAGGAGGCAAGTAGGGTTTTATTTGAAACCCTCATAGTGCCGTGAGGTATGATAATTTGTTTCACAAGAAACAAATCTTATCTTTCCTTACTTTAATCCACAAAATATTTCAAATAAGTAAATAAGATAAATCCAAATAATTGTTTAAGATAAAAGTATCATAAGACAATCTATTCTAGATTTAACCTAGTATATTACTTGTGCAAGGAGTATAGTCGATATGAGAAACAGCTCATAAGCCCAACTCACTCGAAAATCCGAGTCGAAATAAGGGGTGTGGATTTAGGGTTTATGTTTTGACGATTTAGCAAACTCTAGGTATCATGATGACTCATAGGTCATTTTACTAACCAATAGGATACATGTAAATTATACAATCTTAACCCGTATCTTTCCTCAATCATACATACACATATTTTCGAAAATATATAGATAATTTGAGCTTTTAAAAATTAATTTTAAAACCTTAAAACCGTGCATTCAAAATATAACCTAATGTTATAGAACAAATGACTATAACATTAAGCTTGGTAAGTAAAGTTATAGGTGAAATATCTATAACTTTACCTTTCCAATATTACTTCCAAAGATACCGACATTAGATAATATCATACTAGCTAATCTTCTTGGAGATCTTCAGTAGTAGGATCATCTCTTAATCTTGATCATAAGCTCTTCATCTTGAGCTTCTTATAGACTTGATCATGTATTTTGCTTGAGTGATCATCATACTTGTGAATGAGGTAGTCACAATGATGCTCTAGGAATATTCAATGTTACAACTCAAGTAGCTATAACATTACTTCAATGATGTTTCACAAATCTTCAAAGTTATAGCCAAGGATGCTATAACATTGTTTGCTATTATTGTAACCTTTATTAATCTAACAAAGACTAACAAACGATTACGCGTAAAGTGTATATATATTATAAAACACACTTGTCATTATCAAAACAAATCATATAACTATATGGTCCAACAAGATCCTTAGTGGCAGAAGGAGCAGAAAACATAAGTTACCGATTCTGAGTTTTTGACATGTAGAATAACTATTTGGAGTTGGAGTTTAAGAGATAATTTTCTATATTCAAACAAATGTTAACATTATGTTGTTTATGCCAAAAATATCACTAACCATGGGTGTTTCATGATGAGTTTTCTGTCTACATAATCCATTGGAACATTAGATCCACTGGCATTCACTGATAGGTGTGTCAACTTCTTACTGCCGGAAAAGTAGAGAAATTCCTTAACCATCATGTTTCATAACATATAATCACATCCAAGAATTCATACATTCCAGTAGACATGCACATATAAGATTAATGGAGGACAGATAAAGGTACACTTGGCTATAAAATGGTAGGGCCTTATCAGTGCAATATACAAACCATCAATATGTAAATAACTTGGGAACTTTTGGCTTCAGGGTTCAAATTAAAAGATGTTAAAAATACTTTTCAGAATACATCATATGGTGCCATGGTGGAGCAAACAAGTGCAATAGATATTAAATTTCAAGATTATGCTAAGTAATATATTCTCAAGAATTTTAGCATTACCCGTTCTCTACAATTATATGGAATTGTTATCAGCAGGTTCACAAAGTTCACCATTATTCGTCTATCAAAACAAGCCGACGAAGAGGAGGGAATGGATAGGCACCCAAGTCGATCGGAGTTAGCTTTATTTGTTTAGAGTCTAAAGATAGTTTTATTATCTTCCATTTGTAACTTTTGGTTTTGTTTAGACTGTAACTAGCTAGTTATAAACTTTAGTATAGTTTCATTATAGTCTATTTGATATTTACTACCTCGAACAACCGAGATGAATTATGGTAGCACTCATGTTTGCTTGGGAAGGCCTGGCTAAAGGCTCCTTAGTGAATGGGGGTGTTATAGTTATAAATTGGTATCAAAGCGACGATTTTGGAACCTAAAACCAATGAAGAAATGAACATAGGGCATCTAAATGAAATGAACCCGGGTAGGAGTTTTTAGAGTCTTTGTAAAGGTTTGGGAGACGTCCTAAAACCGCAAAATCGCCCTTACAACCTCGAGGCGATCACTATGGGGTGTGTCATGGGGATTGTTATGTGTGCGTGTGTGTGTGTGTGTGTGTGTGTGTGTGTGTGTGTGTGTGTGTGTGTGTGTGTGTGTGTGTGTGTGTGTTATATGTGTGTTTGTATGTACGTATAGAGTGAATCTGTTTATGCTACAAAAAGATGAAGTACCATGATGTGGAGTATATGTAAATAGAGTGAACGATATAAAGTGGATATAGTGTGGCATGTTGTGTTTAGTTTATATGTTCGTATGATAAAGGTTCACCTTGGGTACTGGTTTTATGAGTGTTAAGTTTCTATTGTTTGCATTGTTAATGTTTAAGTTGTTTTGTTAAGGAAATTTGATTTATATGAAGTACGATTATGGAAGGGCTGTCTTAAAAATGTCATAAGTCGAGTTCTAAGAATGATATTGATGTGATTCCACTTCTATTACGATTCTAACGGTAGGTCACACGCCCAAAATGGCCAAGAAACGAGTGAGATATGACCGTTTTACGAAAACTAAACTTTACTGAGAACTGCATAAGGCATTCGACCAAGTGGACCCTTCTACTCAACCGAGTACCGCGTACTCAACCGAGTGGACTTTTTACTCGACCGAGTGGACGTTTGTACTCTACCGAGTAATCCTAATACCTGCTTTACGTGCTTCTGATCTCCCATACTCGGTCGAGTAGACTGAGCACTCGACCTAGTAACCCCTGTTATGGTCATATGCTTATCATTTGACCCCTTTGCATGTCATATTTATTTCAAATATGTTCTTTTGCTTCTTTATGAATTGTTTTACGTATGTATTGGTTTTATTGCACGAGTTAGCCGAATCTTATAAGGTGGGGAGCAGCATATTGCGATTATCATGGTTGGTGAGCCTCATATGAGAGTGCGGCAGATAGAAGAGAAGTTGATGAGTTTATTTGGGTCAAGGAGCAAGTTTTGTGAGGTGTGATAAATTGTGTTGATGTAAGCTTGAGGAATGTAGTAATGTCTGTTTACGGCCAAGTGGTAATGTGGGTATGTTGAGTGTAGGAATAAAAGATGGAAATCGGAGATATGAATGGTAACAATTTGGAATATGCAGGAATTAATGGAGGATATGGTTATGACTATGTTGGTTAAGGATGCATGTAATGGAAAAAAGAAAAAAAAAGGAGTGTGTCTTGTGAGCTTAGGCCGATTTATGTCGTGATGTGGATTTATACACAGCTATTGTGTTGGGAATTTGGATTACTAATAAGTGAACCAGTGTGTAATTATTTGGGAAGATAATGGTATGAAGTGAATTTTAGTTTCTGGAAATGTTAAAAAAAGGTGTAATTAATTAAAGAGTAATCATTGATAGTGTTTAGACTTATGGTAGTAAGGGGGAGTGAGTAGTTTGTTGATGATAGTGAATGAGAAGTTATTGATACGAATTAATGGGATTTGACTTTTAGAGCAATGAGAAGGTAACCGAACTACCGACGGGCTAATTAGTAAGAGTGATGACTGGGGATGTTAAATAGTGATGGCAAGCGAAATGGGGTATAAAGAGAATGATGGGAGTTGAGAGGATGTTGACATGATTTATGAGACATGAATATAAGGGAATATGGTGGTGTGAAGTACTATAATGAGGGTGTGAGTTAAGGGTTATATAGGATATGCGAGACGAGATGTTAGTCAGAAGTTTCGAGGGATTAAGGGAGTAAGAATTTGGGAGAGTAAATGCATGGCATAAGGACATTGGTAGTAAGATGGATGGAGGATCATGGGAGGAATTTAATGACTTTGTACAATGTTTGGTAATTGTGTGAAGTGCATTAATAGGTATGGGCAGCTTGTGGTTGTTATTAGCATAGTCTAAGTGGCAGGATAATCAAAGGCGGAATTGGAATAGACATGGAGATAGTTTGTTGATTTATCTAATGGAGTTCATTATTTGGGATGGTAACTGAAGATAGAAAAGGGGAGTGTTATAAGTAAAGATGAGGGTAAGAGAGTGGTGATGTGATGGTAGTTGTGTCATGGTGTTGCAACTGATGGCCGATGTGTGTTGTTTGATGTTGGTCAATTGTTCTATATGGGTTAGTTATAGAGAAGTGGGACTTGGCATTTGTGGATACAAGGAAACGAGGAATGATAGAATTATGGTATGTTGTTTAAGTATGGATTCTGTGGTCACATATGTATTTCATTGGTGAATTAGAAATGATCTAAGTGGCAGGATAATCAAAGGCAGAATTGGAATAGACATGGAGATAGTTTGTTGGTTTATCTAATGGAGTTCATTATTTGGGATGGTTGAAGATAGAAAAGGGGATTGTTCTAAGTAAAGATGAGGGTAAGAGAGTGGTGATGTGATGGTAGTTGTGTCGCGGTGTTGCAACTGATGGTCAATGTGTGTTGTTTGATGTTGGTCAATTGTTCTATAGAGGTTAGTTATGGAGAAGTTGGACTTGGCATTTGTGGATACAAGGAAATGGGGGAATGATAGAATTATGGTATGTTTTTTAAGTATGGATACTGTGGTCACATCTGTATTTCGTTGGTGAACTAGAAATGCGGTACGTAATGTATACGAGTTTAATCTTTTGTTGGAAAGGTAGTACTTGACTTCTTATGTGATACGTATTGCTTATTTATAATGTGAACAAGTGATTATGTAGAATTTTGATCACGTGAATAGTAGTAGAATTTATTATTCATAAGGTTATCATCTAATTGTATATGCATCAATGTTATGCCTTGTAATTTTATATTGCAAGATTAGAAAGTGTATACGATGATTGGATGGTTTGTGAGGTGATTATGATCATGGCACAGTGTTTATGAGACTGTATAGGGTATAAGGAATACCGATATGTGGCTGTTGTGTTTCGGGTTGCGATCCAGACATGGTACTCCGTGTTGCGATGCGGGAACCTTCACGTTGCAGTGCGGCGGTTGGTGGCGGCGTTGCGATGCCATAATCAGTTGTGGTGGAGGAGACAGAATAGTTGTGGAACGAACCTTGAAAGATTATGTATTCTATCATTTGCATATAGAGACTCGTGTTCTGTTTACTGTTCTTTCCCTTTTACCGTTGATTCAAGAGTGAGAGGGTGGAATATATATATCATGGATGGAGTTTCAGCTACGGTTGTTGTGTTGACATATTTTCATAGTATGATAATAATGGAAAATAGTTGTTGGAATACCTTCGGGCTTGATTGGATGAATCATTATTGACTTAGTAGTGACGGGTAGTTAACAGAGTTTTACGTTGTGTTGGGCTGGAAGTCGTAAGTAGTGCATAGTCTTTTGTTGTGGCAATAGAGATAGACTGTTGGGGATGAGTACCATGTTATTAAATGGGTGAATTTGTTGGTGATAATGGGACTTTTGAGGACCTCACTTGTATATAAGAATTTTTAGGCCGTGATTTGTGTATGTGGGATAAGTGCGTGAATTGTGGAAAATATTGTTGTGCGGTGATGTTGAGGAGTTGTATTAGTGGATTATATTGAGTATTTTATGGTAAATATTAGTTGGTGAGAGGTATGGAAAATTGTTTGAAAGAGTATTGGGTATGGAGTAGATATCAGTGATATGAGAGGGTAATTATGGAAAGGAATAGCTAGGATTTAGTACTGGTCGGGTTACAAGAACATAACATTTATCTTTAGAGGAGTAAGATGCAACAAAGAGAGTTTGGTAGTTCTACATGTTGCGGTATATTTTGAAGTTCCGAGTCTTGGTTGTATAATTAAGGTTGGACTTAGGGTTGATATCGTTAAAGTCATGGTTGTGCTCGTGGTATTATGTGTTTGATATAAGTGGATATAGAGTGAGGTTTTAGGTGTTTATGGTTGCAGTAATGTTGACGGTTTTGGGTAGTGACAGTTAGGAGTGTGAACAAACTTTGAGGACGAAGTTCATTTTAAGGGCGGTAGAATGTGATTTCATTTCGATAGTTGTCCTTGTTTGGTGAACTGTTATGGTGTTGGTTTGTTAGTCAGCAGGATGTTAGTAAGTCAGTGTTAGCAGTGGGATGAGTTTGGTAAGCTATATAATTATTGATGCAATATTGTGGGTTATGTTATTGAAGTAGACGTTGTTGGATGAGTTGGTGTTGGGAATGCAGGAAGAGGGTTTTGAGTTGTGTAGAGGAAGATGCGAACTTTGAGGACGAAGTTCATTTTTAACGAGGGAAGACTGTAATACTACACATTCTGGAGCTTGAGTACTCGGTCGAGTGGGCTGTACTCAACCGAGTACGTGTGTTGTGTATTATAGATAGGCTACTGCCAAGAGGTCACTCGACCGAGTTGGTAAGACACTCGGTCGAGTAGCGTGTACTAGGTCTTGTCTCTACTGAGTGCCGGTCGAAGAGTCGGTTTTCGCGGTTTGATTAAGTTGATTAAAAGAATTATATAATCATTTCTTCAGTTTCTTAAACATCATTCTAACCGAATACATTCTAAAACCCTCCCTAAATCACCCTAATCATCATCTAAGCAAGAGTTGACATTTTGGTCTCCAGATTTCTCGTTAGTTTATATCGATTGCGTAGTAAGTCTTGATCTCTAGTCTTTAATCCATCTCATTTAATCGATTTCCTTTGTATCTAACCCAAGAATTGGGATTTAGGAATTATGTTATTACGGATATTTGATTAGGGTTTATAGTGATGGTATATAATCATTGTGTGTAGGTGACGGTCTCATTGAGAATTGCTATTGATTGCTTGTTTGTGGTTGGATCGCGAAAAGGTAGGGTTTTCCTAATTAGTAATTGATTGTGTTTATGATTCTATTATTGTGATTGATGATTATGGTTATATTGGTTATTGACTCTGATTGAATATTGCGAGCGATGTCGGGAGATGGTTTCACCCCTTGTCTCGCCCCTTGTGACTCCCGTGCAGGAAGATGTGCACATTAAGGAGCTTGGGTTCGCTCGTTGCGATGAGCGAGGCTTTAGGTGGTAAGGTTGGGGTCTACCACTGGCTTTAGTGGGTTACTTGTTGCGATGGGTAACCTGGCAGGACTAGTCACTGCGGCGTATAGTCGTGAATGGGCTGCAGTTCGGTCATTGTGGAAGATTAGGTGATGTATGGATATTATTGTATTGCTAATATTGCAATGTTGCGGTGATATGTATTAGTACTGAAGTTGTGGTTTTCTGTGTTTTCCTTTCTTGTGTGTCCGCGGTGATCCTTTATGGTGAGTAGTGATCCTTACAGGTAATGGTGATGTAATTGAGCGTTAGTACGGGAATGGATGGGCAACGATCGAGTCGACTGGAGTTAGCTTCCGTTGTTTAGAGTCTAAAGAAAGTTTTATTATCTTTCATTTGTAACTTTTGGTTTTGGATAGATTGTAACCACTTATAAACTTAAGTACAGTTTTATTATGTCTATTTGATATTTACTACCTCGGACAACCGAGATGGTAACACTCATATTTTCTAGGAAAGGCCTAGCTAAAGGCTCCTTAGTGAATTGGGGTGTTGGCGATCCCTTTAAAAACGTTGAGAAATTAGTAGGGACGTTGAAACGGACGCTTTCCAGAGCGTTCGCCTTTGGCTTAGGTTGAACAATTTTTTCTTTGACTTCCTTTGGCTACTTGTTAGTTTATTGACTCTTCTAGGACCTCCCTTGACTACTTCATTGGTTAACCTCCTTAACTTCGACTCTAGTTAGACTTTGGCTTTTGTTAAATTTTCTTGATTTTGACGGTTTGACTTTCTTTGACTTGGCTGAACAAGCCCTATGTCTATATTTTCCAAGTCTTCAATACAATACATAAAACCACCAATACAAAGTTTGCCAACCATTACAATCACATTGCAAAATCCCAAACAAAATAGTCATAAGTTTATGAATTTACAACCAAATGGAGCAAAGGTCAATTATTACAAAACATAAACTAACGAGCCGTAATTAATATATAAACGATACTAACACACCCTAACAGACTCGACACTTTATTATACTATCAAATTCTGAGCATTTGGTCGGCCATGCTGAGGCAGAATGAGGGCCCGGGGTAGAAAGCTTCCAGTTCGGCGAATTGCTTTGTCACCATGATGTAATCAAAGAAGGGCCTTACTTAGGAGTTGCCACGTAAGCACCTCAAGACCCTCGTCATTCACCTTATAAATAGGGGTTACTGTTACGAGACAAGGTGTCCAATTTGAATCTAGTCCCACACTCTCTAAAGCTTTCTCTCACTACAGTAGTCGGCCTAAGGTAACTCCTCACAAGTAACCAGCTCGTCCTAAAGTAACCTAAAGAGAATATGACTTAGGCATTGAAGGCGCTTTCCTAACGACCCCCATGAGACTAGGATTGTTCTTAATTTCAAGTACCACCGAGAAAATAGGATCCTTCCACGGACCTCTAGTCCACGGGATCAAGAGTCGAGCCAAGCTCGGTGTCATTGAGAACTCTTGTTTCATCATTAAGTCTCGTGTGTATTTGTAATCAACATTGAGTGCAGGAAGGAAATGTTCGGAAAATCGTCTAAGAGGTACATGCTTATATTATGGCATATGTTACGAACCAATAATATTTCATATATGTAAATTTTCTCTGGGAAAACAAAATCTAAATAATTTGGATTGATTTTACTACTTACAGTTAAATATATAAAATAATATCTATTAATAACCTCTTTAAATAAAGCCCAAACAAGTTTAACATTTTTGTGTGCAAAATTAGCCTTAGACCTCGCAAATGGGTCAGTTAAGTCAAATCCGAGTCGGGTCAATTCGGGTGCACGACATTTTTGGGTCAATTCAAGTTGGATCATTTCAGGTCTGTTTCGGTATAATGATCGGGTCAATTTCTAGTCAAGTGGGCCTGGTTATTTCGGGTACGAGTCATTTTACTGGTCAATGACTAAGAAAGAAAAAAAGGCATGTTTAGTATTATTACTTACATTTAAGTTAAATTTTATGATTTATTCTTTATATTAACATAATAATATGATGTGTAATATAAATTCATTTCAAGTATTTTTTGATCAATTAGAGTTATGTTTTGTTAGGTCATTTTCGGCTTAGGTGGTTTCGGATCGGGTCATTTGGGGTCGAGTAAATTACGGGTTTAAAAATATTAGGTCATGTTTGGGTCGGGTCAGGTCAAATCAGGTTTTGGAGCGCATATAGTTCAAGTCAATTTCGGGTCTCGGATCAGCGCTTTTGGTCGGGTCTAATTAGCCTTATACTTACCCTTTCAATGTGCAACATAAATTCGTAATTATCATAGCTAATGGTCTAAGAATGTGTTTAATAATCGTGCAATATCTTCATTACTTATACTATATAGACACATGTGGTACACTTAATATTGTTAATCATTAATTATTGTAGATAGAAGAGATCCTAAATTGTAAGTTAGCAATTTTAAAATTCATTATTTGATACTTGTGCTTTTATAGACAAAAATCATAAAATTCATAATCCAGAATCATTTCATGCAAAGTATTAACGATTGGAAAATAAAGAAAAATACGATTTGATTTCTTTCTGTCAATCTAAAATGAAGTAATTCTATAAAAGGAATACTTTTCTTAATAAAATCCGACATTCAACGCCAATGTCTATCGTGCTAAAGCGATGACATGTTTTTTTTATTGCAACAAATATATTTTTACTTTTCTCATAAACTTTTGCCAAGGTAGAGAGATAGCCATCGTATTCAAATGTCGTTGTCCCTTAAGCATTGTCTTTGATTGAGATATTAATAGATCTCTGTAAACGTACAAAATGTTTCTCGGCTCAATTAATGATTGCCTCATTTGGTTAATCTTAGACAAGGTGTGTTGTGTTCTTAGACTAGTCTGGCGAATTTGAGGATGTCTTGGGTCATCAACTTCTTCACTTCTAGAATTTATTGGTACGTTTTCTTTTTATCATTATTTTATACTTAAGAAACGTAAACTGCAATTTATAACTCATGATGTCCACTTCTTCGATTTTCTTAATTAGGCCCCGATTATTAATAAAATTAGGATTAATATAGTCACCCAATAGATAACGGTCAATAATGGCGAGACGTTGGGAAGGCCATAAGAGATGAGATTTTTTGCCAAGAAAGAAAATGATTGCGCGCATGTTCGCCTTAAACCGTACATAGCTCGTTAGCTTCTTTAAATAATTCACCATGATACTTTAAAAATGTCACTACTCTGTCGCATCATTTGTCATAAGCCACAAGGGTACACCTTTTGCCTTCCACTATTTTTTTTTCCAATAATAAAATTTAATGATGGTCATGGTGAACATTAGAGGAAGGCACAAGATGCTCATGCGACTCATGACAATGTAAATCAACATGCTAATGAAGTTTTTAAAGCGGCATCGCGGCTTATTTAAAAAGTTAGCGACTTTTGCACGTTTAACGGTGCATATGACGCAATAATTTTCTTTTTCCCGGCAAAAAAAGCCCAATTCATATGGCCTTCCCGACATCCTGCCATTATTGACCGTTATTTGTTATCACGGAATAAATCCTAAGTTGGTTAATAACGCAGCCTCAAATGAGATATTAAGGGTATGAGTTATAAATGTAGTTGACCTTTCTTAAAAATAAACTGGAGAAGAAAGAGAAAGGTGTCAATAAGCTCTTAAAAATGTATGTGGAAGACGATGACCCAAGATATCCTCAAGTTCATCATACTCATCGAGCAACAAACCGTTTCTGAAATTAAGCAAATGGAACGATCCTTAATAGGGTTGAGAAACAATGTCCACATTCATACGGATCTATTATAATCTCAATCAAACACAATGTCTACGCCATTAAATATGAAACATCTGACAGACAAATGAATTTTAAGACAAATATATCTTATTTCTAGGAAATATTTTATGGGGTGACAACTTCGTCCAAACACAACGCATTTATCATTGCCTAAGAAAATCAATATTTCTCTCTAAATATCCATGAAAACCTTTCTAATTAATACTCTAACTTTCTTGATATTGTTATTTGAAATGTTTCGATTTACATGTTAATCTTTATTTTAAAGTAACAATATGAAGTTTGATTTTAAGTCATTTCAAATCTTTTTAGTTCAATTAGATTATGTTTTGTGAGGTTATTTTCTGATTAGGTTGTTTCGGATTGGGTCATTTGGGGCCGAGTCAGTTACCGGTTAAAAAATATCAGGTCATGTTTAGTTCGGGCCGAGTCAATTCGGGTTTCAGGTCAAATTCGAAGGCGTATATAGTTCAAGTCAATTTTGGGTCTCGATTCAGCCTTTTTGGTCGGGTCAATCGGATCGGGTTGGTTTTTTTAGGTCTAATTAGCCATATACTTACTCTTTCAATGTGCAACATAATTTTATAATTAGCATAGTTAATGGTCTACGAATGTGTTTAATAATCATGCAATATCTTCAATACATTTAATTTATAGACTTGTGATAGAATTAATATTGTTGATCAATAACAATCCTAGATTGAGGAGGTCCTAATTTATTAGTTATCAATTTTAAAATTCATTATTTGATAGTTGTGCTTTTATAGACAAAAAGCGTAAAAATCGCAATCCGGAATCATTTCATACAAAGTATTAACGATTGGGAAATCAAGAAAAATAGGATTTGATTACTTTTTGTCAATCTAAAATGAAGTAATTCTATAAAAAGAATATTTTTCTTAATAAAATCCGACATTCAACGCCAATATCTATCGTGCAAAAGCGATGACTGGCTTCTTTATTCCAACAGATAAATTTTTATTTTTCTCATAAATTTTTGCCAATGTAAGGAGATAGCCATTCTGTTTGAATATCATTGTGCCATAAGCATTGTGTTTGATTGAGATATTAATAGATCTCTCTAAACGTACACAATGTTTCTCAGCCAAATTAATGATTTCCTCATTTGGTTAATCTTAGACAAGGTGTGTTGTGTTCTTAGACTGGGGTGGCGAATTTGGGGATGTCTTGGGTCATCGACTTCTTCACTTCTAAAATTTATTGGTATGTTTCCTTTTTATCTTTATTTTATTCTTAACGTAAACTGCAATTTATAACTCATGATGTCCACATCGTCAATTTTCTCATTTGAGTGGCGATTATTAAAGAAATTAGGATTAATATAGTCACCCAAAAGATAATGGTCAATAATGGTGAGACGCTGGGAAGGCCATAAGAGATGAGATTTTTTGCCAGGAAAGAACATAATTGACGCATGTTCGCCCTAAACCATACATAGCTCGTTAGCTTTTTTAAATAATTCACCATGACACTTTGAAGATGTCATTACTCTGTTTTTTCATTTGTCATAAGCCACAAGGGTACAACTTTTGCCTTCCTCTATTTTTTTTTCCAATAATACAATTCAATGATGGTTGTGGTGAACATTAGAGGAAGGCACACGGTGCTCATGCGACTCATGACAATGTAAATCAACATGCTAATGAAGCTTTTAAAGCGGCATCATGGCTTATTTAAAAAAATTTAGCGAGCTTTGCACGTTTTACGGTGCATATGGCGCAATCATTTTCTTTTCTTCGGCAAAAAAAGCCCAACTCATATGGCCTTCCCGACATCCTACCATTATTGACCGTTATTTGTTGTATCACGGAACAAATCCTAAGTTGGTTAATAATGCAGCCTGAAATGTGGATATTAAAGGTATGAGTATGTGGATTATAAATGCAGTTGAACTTTCATAAGAATAAACTGGAGAAGGAAAATAAAGGTACAAGTAAACTCTTAAAAGTGTATGTGTAAGACGATGACCCAAGATATCCTCAAGTTCATCATATCCTTCGAGCAACAAACCTTGTTTGAAATTAAGCAAATGGAACAATCCTTAATAGGGTTGAGATACAATGTCCACATTCATAAATATCTATTATAATCTCAATCAAACACAATGTCTATACCGTTAAATATGAAAGATCTGATGGACAAAGGAATTTTATGACAAATATATCTTATTTTGTTTACAAAATTTGGGGTGACAAGTTCAGCCAAACACAACGCATTTATCATTGTTAGGCAAATCTATATGTCTCTTCAATTCCCCTTGAAAACCTTTCTAATTAATACTCCTACTTTCTTGATATTGTTATATGAAATGTGTCGATTTACATGTTAAGCTTTATTTTAACGTAATAATATGAAGTGTGATTTTCAGTCATTTTAAGTCTTTTTAGTTCACTTAGAGTTACGTTTTGTCAGGTAATTTTTTTGATTGGGTGGTTTCGAATAGGGGCATTTGTGGTCGAGTCAGTTACAGGTTAAAAAATGTCGGTTCATGTTTAGTTCGGGTCGGGTCAATTCGGGTATCAAGTCACATTCGGGGGCGTATATAATTCAAGTAAATTTTGGGTCTCAGGTTAGCCTTTTTGGCTGGGTTAATCGGACCAGGTTGTGTTTGTCGGGTCTTATTAGCCATACACTTATCTTTTCAATGTGCAACATAAATTCATAATTAGCATAACAAGTGGTCTAAGAATGTGTTTAATTATCATGCAATATCTTCAGGGGGCGTTTGGTTGGGGAATAAGGAAAGGGAAAGAGAATAAAAATGGTTGATTCCTTTTGTTGTTGTTTGTTTGCCACAAAGAAAGGGTAACCCATACCCTCCCTTACCCCCAAAACCATTCTCATCCTTACCCCTCCCCCCCTTGGGTAAGCCCATAACCCCATAATCCCTTCTTCCTCCTACTCCCTATTTCCACCACTCCCACCAACACCCACCACACCCTCTCACACCGTCAACCACTGCCACCTACACCCTACACCCACCACACCGACACAACCACCACCAGGGACGCCGACACAACCACCACCAGCGCCGCCGCCTGTCCACGGTACCCCATATCCTCAACCACTAAACACCACACCAACACCTTCAGTAACTCTCCCACCCCACCAACCACCACCAACACCTTCCTCGGCCACACCACTGCAACCGCAGACGCCTTGACCACACCAGATCTGGTGTTTTAAGGGGTGGGGGATGGGTTTTCGAAGGGTTGTGGTGGATTTTTTTAGAATGAATAAGGTGTTTGGGGTCGGGATTGTGGTGTTTGTTGAGGGCGTAAGGCGTGGTGATTAGGTTCGCCGTGGGGTACCGTGAGGAAGATCGTCGGCGCCGCTACTTGTGGTGGTGTCGGTGTAGATAATGGTGGCAGGTGGTGGGTAATGGTGGTGGGTAATGGTGGAGGAGGTGGTGGATGTTGGCTTTTAATTCCCTTTTCCTCTAATTGTCAACCAAACACCCAAGTATAATATGGGTGATCCCATTCATTTCCCTCTCTTACCCTTTCTTGATTTCATTCTCTTACCCTTTCCCGTACCAAACGCCCCCTCATTACTTTTACTTTACAGACTTGGGATAGACTTAATATTGTTGATCAGTAATAATTGTAGATTGTAGAAGTCCTAATTTATTAGTTAGCAATTTTAAAATTCATTATTTGAAAGTTTTGCTTTTATAGACAAAAATCGTAAAAATTGCAATCCGAAATCATTTCATACAAAGTATTAACGATTGGTAAATCAACGAAAATAGGATTTGATTTCTTTTTGTCAATCCAAAATGGATTAATTCTATAAAAAGAATATTTTTCTTAATAAAATCCGAGACTCAACGCCAATGTCTATCATGCTAAAGCGATGACTTGTTTCTTTATTGCAACAGATAAAGTTTTACTTTTCTCAAAAATGTTTGCCAAGGTAAGGAGATAGCCATCGTGTTCGAATGTCATTTTCCCATAACCATTGTGTTTGATTGAGATATTAATAGATCTCTATTAACGTACAAAATGTTTCTCAGCCAAATTAATGATTGCCTCATTTGGTTAATCTTAGACAAGGTGTGTTGTGTTCTTAGACTGGTGTGGCGAATTTGGGGATGGCTTGGGTCATCGACTTCTTCACTTCTAGAATTTATTCGTATGTTTCCTTTTTATCTTTATTTTCTTAGGAAACATAAACTGCAATTTTTAACTCATGATGTCCACATCGTCAATTTTCTCATTTGAGTCGCGATTATTAAAGAATTAGGATTAATATAGTCACTCAAAAGATAATGGTCAATAATGGTGAGACGTTGGGAAGGCCATAAGAGATTATATTTTTTGCCAGGAAAGAACATAATTGCGCGCATGTTCGCCCTAAACCATACATAGCTCGTTTGCTTTTTTAAATAATTCACTATGACACTTTGAAAATGTCATTACTCTGTTTTTTCATTTGTCATAAGCCACAAGGGTACAACTTTTGCCTTCCTCTATTTTTTTTTTCCAATAATACAATTCAATGATGGTTGTGGTGAACATTAGAGGAAGGCACACGGTACTCATGCGACTCATGATAATGTAAATCAACATGCTAATGAAGCTTTTAAAGCGGCATCGTGGCTTATTTAATAACGTTAGTGAGCTTTGCACGTTTTACGGTGTATATGGCGCAATCATTTTCTTTTTTCCGGCAAAAAAGCCCAAATCATATGGCCTTCTCGGCATCCTACCATTATTGACCGTTATTTGTTGGATCACGGAACAAATCCTAAGTTGGTTAATAATGCAACCTGAAATGTGGATATTAAAGGTATGAGTATGTGGATTATAAATGCAGTAGAACTTTCAGAAGAATAAACTAGAAAAGGAAAATAAAGGTACTAGTAAACTCTTAAAAGTGTATGTGGAAGACGATGATCCAAGATATCGTCAAGTTCATCATATCCATCGAGCAACAAACCTTGTTTGAAATTAAGCAAATGGAACAATCCTTAATAGGGTTGAGATACAATATCCACATTCATAAATATCTATTATAATCTCAATAAAACACAATGTCTATACCGTTAAATATGAAAGATCTGATGGACAAAGGAATTTTAAGACAAATATATCTTATTTTTTTGACAAAATTTGGGGTGACAAGTTCAGCCAAACACAACGCATTGAACATTGTTAGGCAAATCTATATGTCTCTCCAAATCCCCTTGAAAACCTTCTAATTAATACTCCTACTTTCTTGATATTGTTATATGAAATGTGTCGATTTACATGTTAAGCTTTATTTTAACGTAATAATATGAAGTGTGATTTTCTGTCATTTCAAGTCTTTTTATTCACTTAGAGTTAGGTTTTGTCAGGTAATTTTCTGATTGGGTGGTTTCTGATAGGGGCATTTGTGGTCGAGTCAGTTACAGGTTAAAAAATATCGGGTCATGTTTAGTTCGGGTGGGGTCAATTTGGGTTTCGGGTAACATTCGGGGGCGTATATAGTTCAAGTCAATTTTGGGTCTCGGGTTAGCCTTTTTGGCCGGGTTAATCGGATCAGGTTGTGTTTGCCGGGTCTTATTAGCCATACACTTTTGTTTTCAATGTGCAACATAAATTCATAATTAGCATAACTAGGGGTCTAAGAATGTGTTTAATAATCATGCAATATCTTCATTACTTTTACTTTACAGACTTGTGATAGACTTAATATTGTTGATCAGTAATTATTGTAGATTGAAGAGGTCCTAAATTATTAGTTAGCATGCAAATTTAAATTTCATTATTTGATAGTTGTGCTTTTATAGACAAAAATCGTAAAAATCGCAATCCGAATAATTTCATACAAAGATATAACGATTGGTAAATCATGAAAAATATGATTTGATTTCTTTTTGTCAAAGTAAAATGAAGTAGTGTACTGTGATGTACTTTTTGCCGGATTGGATGTTTTGTTATTTGTGTAATTTGACCTCCTTATTATATTGGAATCCTACATGAGATGTAGTTTTACGAGAAAAAATAAAAAATAAAATAAAATATTATCGTTTTGTATTTGCATAATGCTACTCATTTTTTTAAAGAAATTCGTTTTCTACTTGGTAAGTTAACTAGGCACATGATATGGGTGAATATATTATCATACATTTTTAAAATATAACTAGTTTTAACCCGTGCAAAATTGCACGGGTTTGTTTTTAGGAACATCGATACAATGTTTAATATGAAAAGAAATATTGATAATACACATGAATACTTTATGTTCTATTTATTTTATAATATAATGATAGCAATTTTAAACCCGTGCAAAATTGCTTGCCCCTATTTTTGGAATTAAATAATTAGTAATACGTCCAGTTTTGATATATTTTTGTTAAACTGAATTGTTTATTTTTAATACTTTTATTTATTAGTAAATTGATAGTTGTATTTGTATTTCATATTTAATAATGTTTATTAAAAAAATGTGATTTTTATCAATTGTTGTAATATATTATTTACTTTGACCAATTGTGGTAATTATATTTACTTTTGCCAATTATTATAATTAAACTTCTTACTATATATTATTTTGTATTGCATAATTTCAGAATCGTATTATTTACGTACAATATTTTGTTTATAAAAACTGAGGTAAGTAAAAATTAAACAACATAAACCACAAAAAAAAATTAATTCAAATGTAAAGTAATGGATGGGGCCCACAATTGCTATTTGGAAAATAAAAAATAAAAATTTAATTTGGTGACGTGGCTTCACAAAATTGCAGGAAATATTTCTGTATTTATAAAGATAAGATAAGTACTCGCTGATATTTAGAAAGTATAAAGCCATTTATTTGGCCTACAACTATTAATATAACTTACCGAATGCAAGGTATAACAAGTCTTATATCAAATTTATTAATATAAAAAGGAAAATGAGATAGCGACACCAGGTGTTACCGAATCTCGGTAACACCATGGACATTTTAGTAATTTTTCCATTATTTTCATTTCCCTCAATAAGAACTTAAAATTCAAATTAGTCTTTTAATAAAGGGTAATATAGGAATATTTCAATACAATTACATCCCGAAAAAGCTTCGATGATATCTTGTTCACCATTTTCAAAAGATTGTTAAACTGGATGCATCAAAGAATGATATAGAAATTTGGTCTAAAGCAATAACATAGCTTCATTAATTCCTATTTCTAAACCTGTTTGACTGCAAATTAATCAAATAATCAAGATAGTTATCAATTTCAAATTTTTTACGTTGAAAAAGACGGCTTGATGGCACCTTGGTGAAGTCCATAAATTGGAGATTGATTGCGGTAATGCCTACGAGAAGATGTATGATACTATGATTTTGTATTTTGATGATAGAAAATGTTTGATTTAATTCAGAGAAGATGAATATAAAAAATTACACTTCTATCCTTCTACAATTGGCGCAAAATGAAAACGGATTCTGAGTTTTATTTAATTTTTTATTATATTTAATTAGGGTGTTACTGAAAGTCGGTAACACCCGGTGTCGCCCTAGCACTACCCATATAAAAATGGTTTCTTTAACTTGCCAAATACATCAAATGTGTGTTCCTTTTTTCCACATCATTATATACAAGAATACATATTTGAAGATTTGCAGAAGTGTTGCCTGATTTGTTTATGTCTTGCAAGCTGTTGGAACAATTAAATGCAACCACACTGACTCTCATTTCCAAGTGTAAGATGCCAACTCAGGTGACTCAATTTCGACCCATTGTTTGCTGTAATGTCCTTTATAAGTGTGTGTCCAAGCTTATTTGTTCAAGACTTGCAGAAGTGTTGTCTGATTTAGTCAGTAGGAACCAGGGAGGCTTCATCAAAGGCAGAAGCATTATTGAAAACATCTTAGTGTGTCAGGATTTAGTGAGATTGTACTATATAAATGCTACCTCACCTAGATGTATGTTTAAAATGGACTTGATGAAGGCCTATGATTCTATAAGTTGGAGTTTTGTGGGTGAGTTACTGGCTGCCTATAATTTTCAGCTTGCCTTTAGTAACCTACTGCTGGAATGTATCACTAGTGCCTCCTTCTCTATTGCACTCAATGGAGAGACATTTGGTTTTTTCTCTGGGAAGAGAGGACTTAGACAGGGAGACCCAATGTCCCCTCTTATTTTCACTTTATGTATGGAGTATCTGAGTAGGATTATCCTTTGTGCTACTGAACAATTGTCATCCCACTATCATCCTCTCTGCAAACAGATGAATTTACCTCATCTTATGTTTGCAGATGATCCTTCTTCTGTTTTGTAAAGGAGATGCTCAGTCAATTATGGTGTTATTGAGAGCATTCTCTTCTTTTTCAGTGGCATTTGGTCTGTCTATGAATACACAAAAATCATGTGCTTATTTTAGTGGCGTTAATACTACTCTCAGGAAGGACATCCTTGCTGTATCAGGCTTTGTTGAGGGACAACTACCTTTTAAGTATCTAGGTGTTCCCATTACTGCAGGGAGGTTAAATAAAACTGATTGTGCTATTCTTATTGATAAAATTTTTGATAAAATCAGAAGTTTAGGAGCCAGGAGGCTTTCTTATGCAGGTCGATTGGTACTAGTGAATTCAGAGCATAACAGGGCTACACCAGTGGCTTGGTCAAAAATTTGTGTACCAAAGGAAGAAGGAGGATTAGGGTGAAGCAGTGTTTGGTCTGGAATAAGGCAATTATAGGGAAGCTGGTCCGGTGGCTTGCAGAGAAACTAGACAAATTGTGGGTGCAACGGGTACATCACATTTATTTCAAAGGCAACGATTGGAATTCTTATGTTATTTCTTCTGATGACTGTTGGCATTGGAAGAAGATATGTCAAGTGCGAGCTGTTATTCAAGATGGGTTCGTTGATAACAATTGGGTGGTTAATGAGGGTGAGTACTCAGTCAGGAAATGCTATAACTGGTTAAGGGACAAGAGGCCTCAGGTAAGTTGGCACGAAGCTGTGTGGTGTCCTATGGCCATTCCTAAACATTCCTTTGTTGCTTGGATGATATCACATGAGGCCTTGATGCTGAAAGAAAAACTAATGCAATTTAATTTTGTAGCTGATAATCTCTGCTGTATCTGTCAGCTAAAACCTGAAACTCATTTGCATCTTTTCACTGAATGCAAGTACAGTCAATCTATTATTCTACAGGTGGGACAATGGTTGGGTACTGATTTGTCTCACCAGGAGATTCTGAAAAAAAATTTCACCAGGAGATGGAGTAAGATGAGGAAACAGATCTGTGTAGCTGCTATTCTTGCAACCTGATCATCTATGGATGCAAAGAAATGAAGCCCGACTGTTTTTTACTTTGTTGAAGCCTGAATTGGTAGTTAAGACCATCAAACTGTGAGTTCAGGCTAGATTCAGAAACTGTAAACCGAATGTAATCCTTAATAAGGATAGTATTTGATTGTCTAAAGTGCAACTCATGTAAAATGTGCACTGAAATTTGTATGGTTAGGAAAAACTCTTTGTATTGCCGAGCTTCAATTTTTAATGGAAATTACTTACATTTTAGTAAAAAAAAAAAAGAATACATATTTGAAGATAATTTGTTCATGATATTTGGGAGTTGAATAATTTAGTTAGTGCTCACTACTCAGTAATGAACCACTTGTATAATTGATGTTGTTAATAAGAGGATGAAAACGAAGTATTTTTTTTTTTTGGTTAAATAAGTGTAATTATGTGATTTACTGATTTATGTCGCGGATGAGAATCGAACCCTTAACTATATATTTGAAACTGAAATAAGAGAGCTTTTATCATTTGACTTAACACTAACCAAATGAGTTTGGTGTGGTGGTTGCTCACCTCATCCCTTAACCATGAGGTCAGGGGTTCGATCCCTGCCTATGGGAATGGAGCAAACTCTTTGGCCAGCCGTTTACCTCTTCGTGAGAGCACCCGCGACGAGGGGATTATACACTGTTGTCGACGGTGAACACCCCGATTTACACCAAAAAAAAAAATCATTTGAGTTAACACTTGTTCTTAACTCCTTAGAAAAGTAGATTTATCAATGGAAAAAAGTGTCAATCGTTCGAATTTGAGAGACATTGGCTCATATAATTTTTTTTTTCAATCTGGAATATCAATTCTAATATAATTTAAAAAAAATGGGATAAAAATAATTTTAATGATAGTAACATCAACTTTGGTACATTATACAATAATCTTATACTCCGTATACTAGACCGGTCCGGATCCTCTGTCCCATTTTCGTGTCCCATCTTGTGTTTGAGGTTGATCATGATTCTAAAGTTTCGAACATTTAGTTGGTTGATCATGATTCTAAAGTTTCGAACATTTTAGTTTTGGAAAATTTCCAATTTGGGTATTTGAGGTTTGGGTAAATATCAATTTGGAATTCTAATTTGGGTGCCTCAGGTTTGATTCTATTGACAACCACAAAAACTTTAGAGATATGATATGAGGGTGCAGTTATTTAATTTCTATTTTTCATGTTTTGTCAATATGTCTCCTACTGAATTAGTGAAAACGGTCTCTCAGGAGATCTACTGGCAATTTGCCAATTTGGATACCTAAGCTTTTGTTAGTTCCATTTAGGATGCCCAGGGTTTATTTATGCTATCACTTTGAGTATTTTTAATTAAAAATATTTCTCATTTCCATCATATTAAATTATTAATGAGGAAGATATTAGTTGTTTTTCTTAAACATGATAACCATCATTTTATAAGTCAGTTGATATTTATTTAGTATTCCTTATTATAACAGAAAATTAATTGAAAATAAAATAACCAAATAATCTTAGATTCTCTTAGGGTAGTTGTAACTAAAAATATGTTATTTTTAAATATTGACAAAGTAAATACATTTTCGTAACTTAGTAGTTTTATATTTTTTGTGGTTTTGAAAATTAAATTATAATTATTGTATATTCTAAATTTCTAATAAATCTTAATTCCTTTAAATCTGAGGTACACAAACTGAAATTACTTAAATCTCAGACACCCAAATTGAAATATTGTCAAACCTCAACTATCCTAAATTGAAAATTTCCTTTATTTTTATAAGAAACTGTCAAATATTTCTACCAATAGAATGTCTTGTTGTGACACGGTTACAAGCTTATGACCTCTCAGAGCTTCCCTTTCACTTGCTCTCCCACTTGTTCCTTGTAAAAGATCACAAACTTGTGATGAAGTAGTGTCGTACTGCCGTCACATATGAGAATTTGTGTTCTAAAGTATCAAATGCCTAATGAATTAATTTTCTTTTTTGAGAAATAAATAATCCACTAAAGTAATTAGCACCTGCGGTTAAATAAGCAATTGTAAATAAACAAAATGTGGGGCTTACTGAAATCATTCAACCGACCTGTCTTGAACAACTTTTGTTTCACGTTTCGTGGTCATTTCGAGATTCAATAGGTAAATAAATTAATCGCAGTTATAGTACGAGTAACATGGAAGGAACTAACGAAGGAGTAATCGATAATGTTATTAACTATGACTCCGTAATTATTTAATTCTGGGGAGAATACACATGGTGCCCTTGAAATTTGTCATTTTGTACGATATACCCAAAATTTTGATCCGGAAAATTTTAAGAGTTCATAACTCGTGTTTAAGAGATCGGAATGTGACGGTTTTTTTTCATATCGATCGTCTTTTCGAGAACTACAATTTGGATAAAAAAATTGTCGTGTTTGGATCCCGTGGCTAGGAGTTTTAGTATGTCAAAGTTTTTTTGACCGAACAAACTTTGAGTAACCATATCTCTTGGTAACGAATTCCAAACTTGAATTTTTTTTTTTTCAAATCGTAGTTCTCGAAAAGACGATCGATTTGAAAAAAAGTTCATCACATTTCGATCTCTTAAACACGAGTTATGACCTCTTAAAGTTTTCCGGATCAAAATTCCTATGTATATCGTGCAAAAGGGCAAACCTCAAGGGCACCATGTGCATTTTCCCTTAATTCTGTGTTACACCATTGTGTTACAATTGTGCATACAAGGAGTACAACATAATTATAGCATATTGCACAATTGTATCCAATGTTGTTAGGATGGAGATTCTACTTTGAATCGTTCAGGTTCTGTGGGATCGAATCATAGGATCGTACAATTCTATGATTCTCGCTAGTTTAGGCATGATTGATGGAAGAGATCTCAAAAATATGTAAATTAACTATAAAATAACATAGATGAAGTATTAATTATATAATTATAAAAGTCGCTATAGTGTTTTTGAACAAAAGAATTGATAATTCAACCGCTAATGTCACCATTGCTAGTTTACGGCAACTAAGGACCAAAATGTTGAAAAAATAGTGAAAGGGGACAATTATAGTCTCGGACAATATACTAATATCAACACTAATTATCAAAGCTTATTGTTGAAAAAATAGTGACATAGACAATTGGAGTCTCGGACAACATATTAATTCAACACTAGTCGTCAAAGCTTATTTATGGTTCATAGGTGATGAGTAATGATAGCAGATTGTTGAATGTTAAATTGGGCGTTAAGGTTCGTGTTTGACAAAAGAAATAGAATTAGGAAGCTGGGTTTGCCAGTTTAGTTGGGGCTTATTTTAACTTCTTTTTTACTTCATTTTTCATATTTTTGTTAGTCAGACTAGTTAACATATATAACTAAGTGGCCACATAAGTCAATGAAAGAAATGGAATTAAGAGTGTAGTAGGCCTTAAAAAGTTGTAAGAACATGTGACTCACGGACTCATTACATGAAAAGACATTTATTATAGGCAAAACATAGAATCGTACCATTCTACAACGATTCTACGATGCTGACCGATTCTACTGCGATTCTAGTACCCCATGACGATCCTATAAGCGATTTGGTTCGTTTATCTATTTTGGATCGTAAAATCGTACAATTCTACGATTTGGATCGCGATTTTAACAACAATGATGGTATCATTTAAGTTTTTGAGTTGATAAAAAAGTACTCCGTCCATAGATATTACCATAGAACCCATAAACAATATTATCATCACTAATCCTTCAAAAAAAAAAAATATTATCATCACTAAATATTCTTTCAATACTTGTCAATTGTGTGGACGGTACTCTCTCAAGGTTCCTAGCAATTCAATGCAAATAATAAAAAATATTCCTTCTCCACTCCTATAAATAGAACTCCTAACTCCTAAGGCCACATACATTACCAAACACATATATTCAAGACTTCGATAAAAAAAAATTAAGGTAATTATCAAATGGAGATGCAAAAGAAGGTGAGTTTGGTAGTACTAGTTACTATGTTGATATTATTTGGGGCGATATTTGAACCCGTCTTAGGAAGCAGGCACGTACCACTATCAGAATCTAAGGTTCGTGAATGTAAAAAAGAGGGTCGATTTTGTAGTGCTATAAACTTGATCGAATGTTGCAAGGGCTTTTATTGTAGTGGCATAAGTGGCGGACTTCTCGCTGGTGTTTGCACTAAAGACTTCCATTGCATTGGTCCTGGTTGCCCTAAGAAAAATAATTAATTTCGACGTATATGATTAAGTAATACTTCAATAGTGTTTTGTTATTAAACTCTATGCGCTACTTATATTGTGAAGTATGAGTAGTTATTTGTTTCTGTTTAATTTGTGGATCGTGATTCATGAGGGTTGGTATTATGCATAGACGGTTTATTTTATCACTCGTTAAAAGCGTTTGAGAATAATTAATGGTGTAATGTTATTGTTTTTGCAATGTATTTGTTTTTAGTTTGAATGTTCTCACGGTGTAACTTCTTGTGGGAACAAATTAATACTCAATCCACACTCTAATGAGTATTAATTGTGGGTATTGGAAACAATGAGTTATGAACTGTACAGTTGAGAATGAAATGTTACCATGCTCTATTTGTTTTCAACCTCCAATTTGTCCTCCATACATACTACTCTTTCTTTTAGATGTTCATTTTAACTTGGGAAAGTAAACAATACAATGAGGTATGGATGGCTGTAGAGGCTAGGATGGCAACATGCCAGGTTTTATAAGGCCTACAGGCTACACCCAAATCACTGTTACACATGTTGGATTCAGAACCAGCCCAAATATGAACTTACTCCGTTTGTAACTTAAACAATTTATACTGTGAAAGATATAATAAGGAGAATCAATCAATCAATCAATACATATATATATATATATATATATATATATATATATATATATATATATATATATATATATATATATATATAAAGCATGAACTTTTCGAACGGTATTAGAGAGTTCAACTTTTTTAGAAATTCTAACAAGAGTAGATTTCAAAACAAATTTACTAAAATTATCCCAATAAAATAGATTTCTTAATATTTAAAACAAAATTTAATAAAATTATCCTAATCATATCTTATCTATATAAATTCAGAAGACAATACTCATCATACAGAGTGCCACGTCATAAATGCAATTTCTTTTTCTTTTTTTTTTTTCAAAAATCCAGGTTATGGTGGGACCCTTGTGTGTGCAACGTATTTAATTACTGAGATATCCGTGTTTTAAAACATGCGCTCAAATCCGTCTCGCAACAAATCTTATAAAATCAGTTTACGGAATACTTCATCGAATTAATATTATGATAAAATTTTATACATTCCGTGTAAAAAAAATGAATAACATTTATGCACAATTAATTACAAAAGCTAGTTAACGTAATTGAATTACATAAATTTTAAAACAAAATTACACAATAAAATTACATAATTTCAGGAATAAATTACACTTATATACGGATCGGAAATACATCGGGATTGAATTACAAAATGAATGACATGTATTTTTCTTACGAATAATTTTACCATGCAATAAATTTAATCAAAACATAATTTTTTAAAAATACAATGGACCGATTTTTTTTTTTAAATATCAATAATGACGGCATTTGTACTTGGAATATAAAACTCGGCATCTGAACTACCAGCCGCGCACACCGAAATTGGTAGGTGACAATGATAGGAAACCGAGTTAATATAGACTTCAACAAGCATTGAAAGCTATTTTTAATTTTTTTTTTTTACTCTACAAAAACAAACAAATAAATTTTCATTTAATTAACAAGTGATTAAAAAAATTTTAATAAAATTTTTTAAATAAATTTTTTTATAAATAAATCACAATTGTTATAACAAATAATTTTTAAATAATAAAAACAAAAAAAAAATCCTCTCAGATCTTATCTTTATTAATTCAGAAGACAATACTCAATCCAGGACGTGCCACCTCATTAATTCAGCCCTTTTTTTTATTTATTTTTTTGAAATTCATGTTATGGTGGGACCCGTTAGTATGCAAAGGAGTATATTTCTTCAGAATTCCGCCAATACAAATATCCTACAAATTCCGTCGTAAAATAAATATTATGAAATAATACTATGAAATAATTTTATACATTCCGAATAAATGAAATTAATGGTATACAAGCGGTATGAATTACAAATCGGAATAAATGAAAATAATACTATGAAATAATTTTATACATTCCGAATAATTTGATAAAACTATATTTATACATATGCAATAAATTTACTGACAACGAGTCCAAAGCGATAATAGCCCAAGCTTTACACTTTGATTTTATTTGTATACGGATTATTAATTTTATTTTAACAATTCGAAATTTTATGATAAATACGGCATCTTTGATTTTGTTAGTTAAAAATAAGAAATATTTAATTATCAAAACAAAATACGAAGTATTATTTATCGATCCATATACTTCATTGTATATGGGCTTACTAGCACACCCTAATTTCACCAATAAAATCATATAAGCTTTGACTTTCTGATGTTACACTAAGTTGTGTTAAAGTAGATTATTAAATTATATTTCTTTATTCGGGGTGTCAAGTTTTTTTTATGTATGCAAATTTTATTTACAATAGTATATTACGTTATTTCCTCTTAAATCATTGCATTTGAACACGTATTTGAAACAAGTGTAAACATTAATTATATAGATCGCTGTTTTAGACCAACTAGATAATTACAATAGAAATGCAAAAAAAAAAATCTCCAAAATCATTAATACCGGCCCAAATACATACCCGTGCAATTTTGCACGGGTTTAAAACTAGTATTTCTTTAATGCAATAGCCAAGTTGCTGACGTGGCATCATAGATTTTCATCAAAAGTTGACATGTCACTTATTGAGAAACAGTTATATAAGGAAAAAAATAAATCTAGAGAGTAATTAAAAGTTACCTATTATAAAAATAGAAATTCCATGTTATTCCCTATTTTATTTCGAAAATTCAATTTAAATGTTCACACTACTAAAATAACTAAAATAAGGATTTTATTAGTGATTCACTGAATTCAAAAATAAATATTGACTATTTTTTAAAAAAAAAATTAAAATATTTTTCACATAAAATGGGTAAAATATTTTCTCAAAATGTTAGAAAATTTTATGCATACTATAGTAACCATATTTGTCAATATTACTGGGTTTTTCTAAAATGTACCCGATAGGCACATGTTAAGATGTTAAGAAATGAAAGATTTCCATTAATATATCATGAGAAATTGAATCCAAACTCATTATTACCATACTTAGAGAATTAATGATATAAATCTTTCCTTTCTTAAAATCTTAACATGTATATATTAGGCACATTTTAGAAAAACCTCTGCTAAAAAAATTATTGTGTGCAAAAATTGGTAAATTTGAATATGTTATAATTTTATTAAATACTAGCTTTATTTAAAAATGAGCAGTATAATTAAAATTAAGTTTCTAATTTCCAGACTACAACCACTCCCAATTTAATTAGCAATTTGAGTCAATATACTCATTACTTATACACCCAACTTCAAAATGATTTTTCAGGGCATGTAGAGATTTAGTTAATAGGTTTATTTGTGTAGATCTTATAAATAATATTTCCCAATAATAAAAAACATAATTATTATCTTAATATGCTTAACAATAACAAAATAATAAAATCTAATTTTTTCTTTCATTTTCAAATATATATAACTATGTTTATCGTCATTGCATATTGACATTATCATGACTATTAACAATGTGTTATAATTATATAAATGGGTTATTAAGTAAGGAGTAAGTTTTCCATGTAGTTGTTAATATTAAAATTATTAAAACAATCCCGTGAATTTTCACGGGTTTAAACCTAGTATAAATAGATTACTATAATTATTAAACAGATAACAGACAGTTAAAAAAGTCAAGTTATCATTTTTGTTTTTCTCACACCTTTGGTCTCATACATTTGTAGTTTGTATTCCCGAATCAAAATTCAAGAAGCTGACGGATGAATAATAAATTTATTTGATTAAAGTGTTATGTTAAGATGATGTAATACGTAGTTACACGAATTATAAACTACGGTTATTCCATCAAAATATAATCACATAATAATAATAATCATTGGAGTGTGTATATAAATCATACTTGGCTCGATACACATTCAAGTGATCAATTCATATAAAATAATTCACCGATCAATATATGTTACTCCCTCCGTCCTAGTCAATAGTTTACAATTACTTTATACACGACTATTAAGGTAATGAGAGAGGAATGAGTTTATAATTATTAAAAAATTCAAAAGCCACTCGAAATGAGGAGGAAATAAAATGGTCCTCACCCACATGAGTTTGTTTATTTACTAGAAAAAAAAAGTGTAAACTATTGATTGATTCACCTTAAATAGGAAAGTGTAAACTATTGATTGGGCTGGAGGGAGTACTATTTTGTGTCATTAATTTACTCTATATAAGAATGTGTAAATCATTAGATCGTAGAAGAACGAAATCGAGAATAACTGAAGAAAAATTTGGTGGTTTGAGCAACATAAAGCTTGCAGCAACTCATAGTATTATTCATATATGATGAATTGATGATCAATGTAATCTAATCATTATATAATATTGATGATTTCTTCTCAGAATCATTTTTCAAGGATAAAATTACACTTAATGCACAATTCTAATTACAATGCAAAAAATTAAAACATTTTTTAACTATTTAGCGTTTAAGTGTTGGACTCATGAAAATTGGAAAGATTAATAAAATAATAGTAGGTGGTACTCTAAATACATAATGTAACTAATTATATGGTATATTAATGACATACAAAGTACATATTCATATACTATATCCCAGATTTCAATATTCATACTAAAACTGAAAAGTTAACTGAAACATAGAAAAAGTATCTTAAAAGGTAACTGAAAATTAGGAGTTGATAAGTTAACTGATTAATTAAAAAATGTTCGGAAAACTAACCGAAGTTAGCTGTTTTTTCGTAAAATGACATAAAAGGACATAATAAGTACTCCATATTTAATATTTTAAATTGAGGGATTAAAAATAAGAAACAAGTAACTTATTTTGGTAAATTTATCTACCAAATACTTGTAAGAAATTAAGATAAATGAAATTTTGGTCAAATAAGCTTAAGTTTATTTCTTAGAAACAAAGCTTAAATATGACATTTTTCATAATCTCCCAAAATATCAAATTAATTTCTTATTTATGTCTGGCCCATGTTTACTTGCTTTTGAGCCTATTGTTAGGAGTTGATCTCAAGTTTCTTTTAATTTTATATACTCTATTATAATCATGAGGAACAAAATAATAAGCAATTGGTTCAAAATAAATAAACGTTAGCTTCTTACATAAGAATAAAAATTGTTAGCTATACAATAAGAAGAAGCAAATTTGATAAAAAGGGGAAAATCTATCACAAGTGTCCAATTATATATGTCGCATTTGTCGTGGATGCATCAAATATAAATAAATAAACGTTAGACTTAAGGAGTAAAATTCACTATCTTTTAGGAATTTCACACATTAAATGTACTTCATCCTCTTCGCAATGATCTTTTGTATTGCTTTTACACAGTCGTCAATGCGGTAGTTTGACCATGATTTTCGACATTTTAGTGGTCAAAGATATAAAATTTTGGCCCCTTAAGAAATAAGGATTATGCCAGTTATGCCAGACCATGGTAACGTAAAGTGTAAACCGTTCTCAGCAATGCCCTAAAATACTTAGTTGGTAACTCAACGATTTTGTTGATGCCATAAACTACTAACTGATCTTGTCAAATATGATACTACTAGGTGCCCCTTGCATTTTATGTAATAGAATCACATATATTTTTGATTGATTGTTGTTTAGACTACTAATTATATTGGAAGTTAGTATGAATTTGATTTTGCGAGAAGTTTATAAGGATCAAATACCTTTAGTTGTATGTCGATAGTCAAGGTAAAATTATATTGTTAAAGATGTAACACCCGGAAATTTCCCATTTTGAGATTTAAAATCTATTAAGCCGTTTGATTATTTTATTTTATATTTTTGAATTATTCAATTTAATTAATTTTAATTCAAACGCGATTTTTATAAAGGTAATAAATATAAAAGCTCATTTTTATAAAAATACGTATTATTAAATTATATTCTTGAGACATAATTTATATAAGAATATATGTATACATATTTTTAGTCGGACATCAATAATAGTGACCGTAGTAATAATAAATTCCGTCTTAATTTCCGTCTAACATTAGACCGTCACATTTCACTTTGTACCTACTTTAATCCGGACCAACCAAAAACCAACAACACATTCACCTACCTATACTCTACCTTTATATATTATTATTATTACTATTATTATATTCTATTATTATTATTATTATTATTATTATTATTATTATTATTATTATTATTATTATTATTATTATTATTATTGTTGTTGTTGTGTCTTACAGCCGCCCCACCCCCTTATTTCTTCTTCCTCCTTTCTTTTCGAAATCACAGAGCAACAACAACAAACACACAGTGTGCCAAACACCATTTCCGTCTCTTTAAAAACCCAGATTCCGGCATCTTTTCTCCACCTTTTACCTTAATATTTACACCATTCTCATCCTCACTTCCTTCTTCATCTTTCAAGGTATTAAAGTCTCATTTTTGTGATGGTTTCGAATCTCGCCGTCTTATAAAAGTTTTGATTTTTGCCTCAATCTCTTCGTTTTCTTGCTTCTTGTTGAAGGTTTCGAAGACCCGGTGGAAGACTTAAGCTTTGGGACCGTTTATTCGAAAAAATAAGAAATGTTTAAGGTAACGGTGATAGGTTACTCGACAAACATGTCGAAATTTCTGTCTTACATGTCGTTTTCGTGTTCTTGTTTAATAAAGTTTAATTCTTTACCCTTTTTATTGTTTGTATGGTAAATTTGTCTCGTTTTGATGCCTGAATGGAACGACATCGTCCTCTGTTTCTTTGACCGTCGAAATAATGGTCGCGGACTGTTGTTGTGCAATTTTTAGTAGTCGAAATAGTGGTTGTGGATTCCTGTCACGGTCTGGGTCGGGTCCGTTTTGATAGTTTTAGCTGGGTTATTCTGTCTCAAATGATGGGTAAATTGGCCTGTTTCCCTGGTTGTCTTGAGTGTCGTTGGGTTAGCCTTGCTTTTCAGCCGGGGAGGGTGTTTGCAGTCAGTTTGTGCGCCCTGTTACGACCTGCACTTCGGCCTGTCCTTGGCGGGTCTAGTGGGGTTTTTGGGACTATCTTGGGAACCGTGGAAAGGTCGTCTGAACTCTATATTTGAGACGAGATGTGTGGCATCTCGAACTGTTTTTGTGCTGGCGCTAGACATGATAATACCGTCTTTGGTGTACTCGAACTTCTCGTGTTAAATGCCTAGTTGTACACCGTGTTAGCACGGTTCTTAGTGACCGTTTCTCGGGCTGCTGAGCAGCCGTGACCAAGTGTTTGTGGGGTTTTCGTAGGCTGACCATGGTCGTACTTGGTGATGCTCTTGTTTGCTTGGCCTGGTTGCACCGTCCCTCCTTTCTTTCTTCCTTGTTTCTTTTGTTCTCTTAGGTGTTGAGTTTGTTTCACTTTGGGCTTGTCATGTTATACCATTTGGGTTTGTCATACCCTATTCTATGGACTTGTTAGGTTTTATGAAATAGGTTTGAAATGTTTATTAGATTGGGCTTGTCTACATCTTATGTTATTGGGCCACACTCATTATGGGTACTTTTGGTGCCAATTTCGGGTTGATTGAAATGTTTAAATTCCGTCTCATGTTTTATATAACGTAATCCGTTAAATATAGTTTATCTATATATTTTTCTCACATGAATTATAATTATGGAATTCATTATTTGATTATCTCATTTATATATATAATGACATGCTTTCATTATAATACGCATCTAATTCAATCATATATGCTTTGTAAGTAGTGAATGGTCTATCTTACATTTGAGTAATTTATAATTAAATTCTTGCTTTGCTCATTATAAATGGTTCATTTCCGTTTATTTACATTTTTATTCAAGTGACAAATATTGAAGAGATGGGTTACTTATTCATGTGCATGAATATAATTTAGCAGGAAATGTCTTACTTGGATTATCATCAGTTCATTATATGTAGTAGTCTCTGTCCAAGTTGATTCGTATTGCTTGGTTTAGTCGTAACCTTATGATATATCTTTACGCCTTACTTGTGCCGTTATGCCAAGTATTGGTTTACGCCGCTCTCGTGCCGTTCTGCCTGGAGTTGGTTGATTTATGTTTACCCGCCCCTTTTCGGACGGTTCTGCCGATTGCGGGTTACCTCATATCGTATTCTGGTGACAATGCCTTTATGCTATACATTTTGCTTGACTTGTCTTTACGCCTCTTTCGGACTGTTCTGCCGACTGTGGGTTTAGCTCATATTTTCCGCCTCTTTCGGACTGTTCTGCCGATTGTGGGTTCTCTACTTCCGTTCTGTCGATCGAGTCATGGATGCGGACTGTTCTGCCGCATGTCGAATCGGGGACCATTCTGCCCCGAGAGTCTGGCCAGATTTAGACTAGGTCTGAGTCTTGGGAGTACCATTGTCGTCCTACCAGGGGAATTATATTTTGATATATGAGTAGTAAAGGTCTTGCTTGGTTATAGATATTGGTATTTGTCTTTCAAGGTAAGAGTTATGCCTTGTGTTGTTTGTCTTGGTCCTATCGGATACTAGGGGTGAGCTATAAGCCCTCTAGTTGCGATATGATCGTCGGGATTGATGATCCCATCCGTTCTTATGGTGAGATGCAAGCCATAAGTATGAATGTGACATTAGTAGCCACGTCCCGTACAATGTTTGCTAAGTGGTTTTCCAAGTAATGGCTACAGTTTCTATCCTTGTAAATTGCATTGGTGGATCTCTTACTTAATTGCTTTACATGATTCGGATTCTAATCTCATATCTATGTTGTATTTCCTTGAAATGCGTGCCCTTGTATAAATGACCGTATTATTGTCTTTCATATTATTTAATTGTCTCACATGAATAGTTTAACCGTTATCATGCTAATCTTGATCTATCTTGTTCCATCTCATTTAATTACCATGTTTAGACATAAACTTGATATCCATATTTTTGTAAGAGTCTTACATGACTTACCTGTTTTAGTTCTTTGTTATGTTCGTTTCGACATTTTGTGGCTGGGAGTACCTTGAGTTACTCCCCACTGACTGTGGCGTTCATGTTTACATGAATGATAGGTATTAGTGATGTATTCATGGGGTGAAGACATGTGTGAGCTAGCGAGCACTTCGGCCTAGTAGTTGGTTTATTAGGATTGTTTGGACCTACCTTTTATTGTATTGTCATTCGAGGGATATATTTTCCCTCACCTCGGCTATTACGTTTGTATAATTTAAAATCTTTATTTTCGCACTCTTTATTTATGTTTTAGATTTTGGTGATCCCGCGCTTTAAATTTTAAAAGTTTCAAAAATTTCCTAAAATTCCGCATTTTATTAGTTATATTTTCCGCTTTATTGTGGGGTGTCACAAAAGATCTAGTATTTCTCTGAATACACTAAATATATATAATTATGATACTTGTTGTTTTACGTAACATCATTAAGTATTACGTAGTTATTGTTGGCGAAAATAATTTGCAAAACTCACAAAGGCATGTCTTCGTTATTAAGGGTTCATTATGGTGTACTGGAGCATGTGTTATAGACATAGTGTTTTGTATTTAACTAAAAACCAGATGTGCGTGTGACGATGAAAATGTTAACTACGTATTATAAGTATATCTTGATGTTATACTACTGAAGGGCAAAACGTTTATGCTAAAAGTATTAATAATTTATCAGTGATCAACTAGACAACTACATACACCAACTACAAATTTTTTTTTCATTAATGATTCAACATTGTTGGACTTTTTTTTTTATCAAGCTTAAGAATATATTTTTACAGATAATTTTAATGAGAGTCCCGTGCATCGCACGGGCTTTCCAACTAGTAAGTTAATAAAAATACAGAATAAGTCACCTAAATTGGAGTTTTGAAGCAATTTTTGATAAAAGTACATCTTAGAGGAGTGATTTTAGAAAAAAAATTATATAAAGGAGTAATTTAAAAAAGGGTTATTTAACATGAATACTCCAAACTATCGGTCACCTTCTCAAAATACTCCGTACTTTAATTTAACTCACAATAAACCAAACTATTGACCTTATCTTCTTGTATCATACTCAAGACATTTTTAACCTGTAAAATCAGGTAAACTTCAGGTCAGAACTTGAGTGAATCCCGTCACCACCAGTCCACCACTATATCTCCCTCTCAACTTCATCCTTCTACCATTTTACACCATTTTCAACCACCTTTCACCACCGTGGCCACCATCATCTCGTCGTCATCTTCTGCCCATTAAACCAGAACAATTTCGCCTCCTTTTCTCCCCTGATTTTCGAGGAAAGCAATCTGATCCAAACCGATACCACACGTGAGCAACCTCAAAAGACCGCCATTTTCTCTATAATTAACACTAAAATCCACCATCAACCCCATTCCTTCATTTAATCAGTAGATAAACTCAAAATTCAATCACTCAAAATTCAACACCATTCGGACCATAGCTACAATTTCAGCTTCATCTCCGTCACCACGCTCGAACCACCACACCCCTCTCTCGGGTCACCATAAGAACAGCCTCTCCACCTCCCCAGACTCACATCACCTCCACTACTCCCTCAATCGAACCACCATAAACTCCCCATGAACATCAACCCCAGCGGCACCGAACTCTGCCCAGAACCTTAACCCCAAAATTGATTTGGGGGAATTTTCAATTAGGGTTAGTAAGTTTGTTAATATATGTGATCAAAATGTCAATTTGAGGTTTTTTTTAACTATGTTGTATTTTCGACATAATTTAAGCGAGTTTTTGGGTCAAATTAATGGTGTGTGTTCATGGAATTTGGGTTCCTCTTTGCTTACGTTCAATTGTTCATGGTTCAATTTGTGTATTATTGGGGATATTGGTCGGAATTGTGTACGAATCCAAGGTGGTGGATGGTGCATTGGATGCGTTATGTAGCGGTCGTGGAACTGATGGAGGTGTGGGGTTGTGCGGCGGTGGAAGTGGCATGGTGTGGTGGTTCGTGATTTTGATGGTGGTGTTTGTGAGGATGTAATATTGATTAGTGGGGATGTCAGTAAATCAGTAAAAATGGGGCAGTAAAAATGGGGTAGAGGGTAGAGTAGTCTGTTTGGTGAGTTTTCTATTATTATTGCTACTTGTTAAACAGGTAGCCGGTTACTTAGTGTATACGAGAAGGGGGTGTTGATAGTTCGGTTTATTGCGAGTTAAATTAAAGCGCGGAGTATTTTGAGAAGGTGACCGACAGTTTGGAGTATTCCTGTTAAATAATCCTTTAAAAAAACCTGAATTTTAAAAGGAAGTTATTTTTAATTTACTCTTGGGTTTACAATAATTGTTTAAACCCATACCAATACCGATGGGTCTGGGTAGGGTTTGGTCTCTTATGAATCCAATCTTTTAAATTTGTTTCATCATATTCTTCTTTTAAATATAACTTTATTTTTAAAAGGGTAAATTGATAAATACTACCAAGTCTAATCCTCTTTTTCATAATTAATACCAACATAATCAATAATTAGTAATCAGTACCAAAATATTAACGTTTTTTCTACGATGAGTACCAAGTCGCCTTCTTACTCTAGGTTTTTTTTTTTTTTTTTTTTTACTTTAAAGGTGCTTTCATGTAAGAGAGAGATTTTGGAAGTGAGTGAGTGGAGATTTGTACTTAAATGATGGCTTTTTTTTTACTTTTTCGAGTAGGTTAAGATGGGATTTTTAGGCTACTTGGTACCTAATGTAGAGAAACATTAATATTTTGTTACTGATTAATAATTATTGATTATGTTGATACAGATTATAAAAAGGGTCCTTATATTGGTACTATTTATCAATTAACTTTTATTAAAATTAAGTAGAACGCATTTGAAAGTTTAACACGATTATAATTATTAATTATGTCAATATTTATCATGAAAAGTAACAAATAAAACATAAAGTATTAAATGGATGATAAGTAAACTTTTTCTTATCTCTCGAATATTTCATTGGCACTATACCTAATTACAACAATTCAAGTAAATGAATTGTAAATTAGAAAGAGTATTGTTGTTGTTGTTGTTGTTGTTGTTGTTGTTGTTGTTGTTGTTGTTGTTGTTGTTGTTGTTGTTGTTGTTGTTGTTGTTGTTGTTGTTGTTGTTGTTGTTGTTGTTGTTGTTGTTGTTGTGGTTGTTGTTGTTGTTGTTGTTGTTGTTGTTGTTGTTGTTGTTGTTGTTGTTGTTGTTGTTGATGATGTTGGTGTTGGTAGTGATGGTAGTAGTATCGTCATTATTGCCGTAGCCATATGTTAAGCAAATTTTGAATTTAAACAGATTGTGGGAGCAGTCAAGCAGGGAAACATAGAATTTGAATGATTGCTAAAGTGTTTTAAGTTTTTAATTGTGGAAGGGTAATTTCGTAGATCACTGGTGAAATTAGTAATATTCGAGCAACAAAAAGAAAAATCCAACTTGAATATGTAATTGTGTTTTCCCAAAAGTTTTCATTTGCATATCTTTTAGCTTAAAGAAAAACATAATAACTCTTAAATCCTAACAGATACCCTCTCAAATCATAATCGTTCTTTAGTTATGAATTACAATTCAATTGTTATGGGGCACGAATTTACTGCCCAATCCCTTAACAAGGCCCGCTAATGAATTGCCCCATGATCCAACAAGGAGAAGCCTGAATCTGAATACTTAAGCTCAGATAAATGTCGACTGCCCCTAATGGGCATCGTAGGAATCGGCCCGGTACTTCATCGAGCATCCGGTATGCCCCAAATCGAGGCAGAAAGAGGGCACTGGGTAGAAAGCTCCTAGCTCGGTGACTTGCCTCAGGACCATGACGTAATCCAAGGAGGGCCATACGTAGGAGCTGTCACGTAAGCACCTCAAGACCCTCGTCAATCACCCTATAAATAAGGGTTACTGTTCACAAGACAAGTGTAATACTACGGTTTTCTAAGTCTGTTACTTGGCCGAATATGGCTTACTTGGCCGAGTAATGCGTCATATACTTAATTCTGGTCAGGCTACTCTCCAGGAATACTCGGTCGAGTAGGGGATAGTCGGCCGAGTATACTATATACTTGATCGAGTATCCGGTTTGATGAGGATTGTTTCCGCGGTTTGATTTAGAGAGAATTAGAGTTATAAAACGAGATTTACAATTTCACTTTTACTTTTTTACAAAACCTAAACCTTCAAATGTAACTCTAATCATCTCTAATCTCTCTCAAGTTCGTGGATTGCTCGTGAGTCTTGTTCATTCCTCTCTTGCGTCGATTTTGTCGGTAAGCCACTAGTCCTATGAGTTTGTCAGTTTGTCTTTTAGGGTTCCCTAGTTTTGTGATTTGGGGGAAAAAAGTTATTGTGCATGGTTGTGATTCGATTGTATGATTATTGTTTTGTGGAGATTTCGTAGAGGAGCCGTTCTAGCTTTCTTGATTGACTCGTATCATATTTGTGCTAAGGTAGGGTTTCCCTACTCAGTTGATTGTATAATTGATTTAAGATGCATTGTTGTGATTAATTGATATGATTAATATTATTGATTGATTGTTGTTGGTGGATTAGAGTATGGGGTATTGGAGTTGAGATGGTTTGATGATGTTTGCGAGGTGCGTCCTCGGCTGATTGGGGTCACTTACGGGAGTGGCTTCACGCCCTTGATTTGCCCTTTGTGGAACCTGCCACACGAGGGGATGTGCACATTAAGGAACATGGGTTTTCGCTCGTGTGATGAGCGGGGCTTAGGTGGACAAGGGTGCGGTCCCCCCACTGGTAGGGCTACACACTTTAGTGTGTAGTCAATTATGAGATGTGATTGGGAGTTGGAGATGGATTGTGGAACTGCTGTTTACCTTTGTTGCGTTTTGTCTTATTTTGATTATGCAGTGAACTGACCCCGTTGTTGTTTTGTAAAATTTGTGGTGATCCATTCGGGTATGGTGAGCAGATTGTGACAGGTGATGATGGTCTTTAGCTCTGGGGACGAGATGGGGAGTCATCACTTCGAGTCTAGCTTCCGTTGTTATGAGTTTAGCTGCTTAAAACTTCAGTTGATTTGAGTTTTAGTAAACATTTCTTTTGGTTGGTTTGGAACTATGTAACATTAACTTTATATACTTTAATAAATGTTGTGGAATGGTTTCTTTTGATATATTATCCTTGGGCAACCGAGATGGTAACAGTCTCTCATGCTAGGGTGGTCCTTGGTAAGGCACCTTGGTATGTGGGGTGTTACAAAGTGATATCAGAGCGACGATTCTGGAACCTAAAACCAATGAACCTAATAAACATAGGGAGTCTAAATAAAATGAACCCGGGGAGATTTGTTTAGAGCTACCGCAAAGACTTGGGAGACGTCCCGAAGTCGCATTGAGGCCCTTACAATTTCTAGCCGGTTAACATGGGGGTGTCTTGAGAGTTGTTATGTGTCTGGAGTAACGTGTGTGGTATTTATAGTTGGTTTTGTGAAGTTGTTGGATGAAATGAGAAAGTGAATTGCGTAGTTGAACATGATAGACCTTGAGCATGATATGTGATTTATTATTTGGCTTTCGAAAGGGTAGTGAAGTATTGTATATAAGATTACATGTTTAAGTATGTTATCGTAAGTTAATAGTTCGTTTTTGGCATGACTCGGTCGAGCAGGCCGGGTACTCGACCGAGTAGGGGATACTCGGCCGACTAGCCAAGAACTCGACCGAGTGTTCATTGGTGTATAAGTAGCAGTAGCTACTGGTAGTGATCACTCGGCCGAGTAATAGGCATACTCGACCGAGTGAGGCATACTCGACCGAGTAACATACATACTCGACCGAATAACATACATAATCGACCGAGTATGTTCTCTATGTTTTTGACGTTGGCTACTGGAGTGGAATACTCAGCCGAGTAGTAGTATTACTCGACCGAGTAGTCCACACTCGACCGAGTATTTCACCATACTCGGCCGAGTACTTCTTTGGCGGAGGGTCTTGTTTATTTTGAGTCGTAGGCTAAGTGCTTACGTTTTCTTGCTTCTATCAGCTCAAAATGCCGCCAAAGAAGTCAGCATCATACATCCAAGCCACTGAGATGACTGTGGATAAGGCCGCCCGTATGATTGAGCAGCAAGATGCGCTCATAGAGGCACTCAAGAACGTGGGTAAGGGAGGTCAGAAGCCGGTGGACGCATCCCATCTTAGCACCATCATTTCTCGCTTCCACCCCTCGACTTATGAGGGCACTGGTGAGCCTAAGCTACTCGATAACTGGCACCACGAGATGGAGAGTCTTCTTGAGGTCATGAAGTGTCCGGCAGAGATGGCGGTAGAACAGGTAGCGTACTAGCTAAGAGGTGAGGCTGGGGTTTGGTAGCAGAATGAGAAAGGGGATGCCAGAGCATACTACAAGGACCAGGGATACGATGTTATACCGTGGAAAGGTCTCGAGAGTGCTATGAGGGAGCATTTTGTGCCGGAGCACATCCAACACCAGCTGAGGGCTGAGTTTGATTCTTTCACCATGGTTGATGATATGACTGTCACGGAGTACTATCACCGGTTCCCAGAGTTGTCACGTTACGCAGAGGGTTTGCAGCTGGGTCAGCGAGGTTTAGCTCTTCGTTTTGAAAAGGGGTTGGCACTTAAGATCATGGATAGATTACCAGCTGGGGTACTTAGTGATCTGAAAGAGGTATATGCACGAGCTGGCCATGCTGAGAGGTTGGTGGACTTGGCCAAGGAGGCTAAGGAAATAAACCCTGAAAAGAGAAAGGCAGAGAGTGAGAGTGGCAACCAGTCGGGCCACAAGAAGAGCAATCATGGTCAGTCTATGGCTTTTTCTGGAGGGTCTAGATATGCAGGGGGATCTCGAGCGTGGGGAAGAGGTGGTGGTTGGAGTACTAGTGATAATTCCAACCTTACCTGCTTCAACTGTGGCGGAGTGGGTCACAAGAGACATGATTGTACCAGTGCAGTAGGAAGAGGCTTTCCGAGGACTTACGAGATGGGGAGTCATCACTTCGAGTCTAGCTTCCGCTGTTACGAGTTTAGCTGCTTAAGGCTTCAGTTGATTTGAGTTTTAGTAAACATTTCTTTTGGTTGGTTTGGAACTATGTAACATTAACTTTATATGCTTTAATAATTGTTGTGGAATGGTTTTTTTTTTATATACTATCCTCGGACAACCGAGATGGTAACAGTCTCTCATTCTAGGGTGGTCCTTGGTAAGGCACCTTGGTATGTGGGGGTGTTACAAGGTGTTCAATTTGAACCTAATCCTCCACTTTATAAACTTTTCTCTCACTGCAACAGTTATCCTACGGTAACTCCTCATGAGGAACCAGGTCGGCCTAAAGTGACCAAAAGAGAATCTGACTTAGGCACTAGAAAGGCTTTCCTCGGAACCCTAAAACTAAAATCCATTCAAAAATAACAATGTCGAACCCCGCCGACAAATCCGTATCAGTAGATAACATGATCTTTGGGATGCTGATCACGACTGGCGCTGCTCATGACGCTCATGACTCAGCCGCGGGCATGCGTACCCCAACAGTAGTGGTCCGGTGACCAGGGAAAGAATTCAAAGGAGATAAAACCTTCTCCGTCGAAAGTGATGAGAAAGAAGAAGAGGTCCGGCTAAACCCATACTAAAGGGAACAAATGCTGCATTTCCTGGCAAAGATGTTGGCCGAGGATAAGCAGTGCAAGAGAAAGATTAACCTCATGAAGAACCTATTTAACACCCCAAGGATGGCAAAACCGAATGCTGACGTTGGGGGTAGTCCCATAAAAACGCTGAGAAACCAGTGAGGACGCCGAAATCGACACTTTCCAGACCGCTCGCCTTTGACTTAAGGTGAACAATATTTGACTTTCCTTGGCTACTTTGTGAGTTATTGACTCTTCTAGGACCTGCCTTGGCTACATAATTGGTTATCCTCCTTGACTTCGACTCGGTTTGACCTTGACTTTTGTTAACCTTCCTTGACTTAAACGGTTTGACCATTTTTACTCTTCCTTTGACTTGGTCGAACAAGAGCTAAACCTATGTGTTTCCAAGTTTTCCATGCGATACATCAAACCACCAATACAAAGTTTGCCAACCATTACAATCACAATACAAAAACCCCAAACAAATAGTCATAAGTGTATGAAGTTATAACCAAATGGAGCAAAGGTCAATTATTACAAAACATAAACTAATGACCCGTAATTAACATAGAAACGATGCTCACACACCCTAATAAACTCGATACTTTATTGTACGATCAAATTCCGATCATTTGGTCGGCCCGGTATGAGGCAGAATGAGGGCCCCAGGTAGAAAGCTTCCAGCTCGGGGAATTGCCTTCGTCACCATGACGTAATCCAAATAGGGTCTTACTTAGGAGCTGCCACGTAAGCACCTCGAGAACCTCACCATTAACTCTATAAATAGAGGTTACTGTTACAAGACAAGGTGTCCAATTTGAATCTAATCCCACACTCTCTAAAGCTTTCACTTACTACAGCAGTCGGCCTAAAGTAACTCCTCACGAGTAACCAGGTCGTCATAAAGTAACCCCCCTGAGGCTAGGTGAGTTCTTGACTTCAAGTACGATCGAGAGAATGGAATCCTTCCACAGACCCCAGTCCATTGGATCAAGAGTCGAGTCGAGCTCGGTGTCATTGAAAACTCTTTTTTCATCATTAAATCTCGTGTGTATTTGTAATCAACATTGAGTGCATTTATACTTGAAACTGATTGTGTAATAGATAATAATTGTTTAAAAAATAAAATTTTTAACGACTTAAACTCAAAAACATGCTCAAATTCAATCACAAATTACATATCATGAAGCCCTAAAATTGTATAATCCACTAGATTCCTAAGGAAAACACTTAAAATGTTAACCCTTTAAATATTTAGGATATTCGATTCAGGTTATAGAAAAAATTAACTGAAGGAGTTACATGGGGAAGCGGAAAAAGAGGGGTAGAGAGTTCCCGACAAGATGGAGGTGGGTTTGGAGAGAGATGGGAGAAATGAGGGAGTTTTGAGGGAGGACGAAAATGATAGGACAGAAATATAATATGTATGCTTCAACAAGAAAAATGCACATTGGAAAAGTTAAAATTATGTTTAATGGATATTATACCAGATTAAAATGGCTAACGGACACCGAATTAAAACTGAAACTAAGGCCAACTCAATCAAAATCGAACCAATTTAATCTGAAACCGAACCGAATGACTTGTTTGGCAGGTCTGAATTTGTATCGTATGCTAGAGACTTATCCATATTTAAATCTGATTTAATGACAATAACAATAATATTATAATACCACCCTACATCCCGGCCATTTGTTGTCCTATTCTATTTTGGGATGTCTCAGTCAATTGTTTTCGTCCTTTCTATTTTAGGATTGCATTTGATGAACAATTTAATCTTCCACACAACTAAGTCCACTTGTCATGTTATAATTGGATTCCTCCTCTTTCCTTGCTCTTTGTGACTTTGTGTCAAAACTAAGGGCTTGCCTGGAATCCATGGAATACTTCGGAGGTAATTTTAATTGGATGATAATTACCGGGGAAGTTAATTACTTGGGTAATGAATTCATTGATGATAGGTTTGGCATAAGGGTAATAATTATTGAGTAGATGCTTTACTCCCTTAATCATTAACCAGGGGAGAGGGTGAGTAATGTATTACCCTTTCATGAGGGTAATAGATTCAGAAGGTGAATAATTACTCTCATGTCATACATTGAAAATGCACCTTACCTATTAATCTTATATTCATTTCCTTCCTTTTACCCTCAATCCAAGCAAACCCTAAAGAACAACAATTAACTGAAACGGAGGGAGTATCATACAATGATCTTACACCAGATTAACTGACTCAATAACTATTCTATTTTAATATCATTTTTCCAAGAAATCACCCACAAATTAATTAGCACCTACAATAATACATGAAGTGTGAATAAAATACAGGATATGACACCGACCGTGGATAAATAATTTTTTTTTTGTGCAAATGAGGGGCAAGCCCCGACAACTAATTAGCTATTACACGGGGAATAGCTACCCCAAGAATATCCTCGCGCAAAATAGTACGGAGAGCCCCGGTTGGAGCCTGAATGAAAGACTTAGTAGTACTCGACTCTACTCCTTGATTAGCGAGCTAATCTGCTGCTATATTTGCCTCTCTATAACAGTACTTCAGCTCCACTTTCCAACTGTTGTCGAAAATAAGATCCTTGCACTTTTTAACTATTGAGCGTAAGTTATTGCTCATTAATTGCTCCTCAAGAATCAGATTTATGCATGGGGAATTGTCCATATGAATAAGAAGTTTGTCGATATGTAAACTCCGAGCTCGTTGAAGACCCGCTTCAAGTGCCAATAACTCAGCTCTCATCGATGTGCAATACCCACTAGAAAAATAAAAGGCCTCGATAAAATTACCTGTTTCATCCCGAAAAAGACCCCCACAACCTGCCGGTCCGGGATTGCCTTTCGAGGCTCCATCGGTATTGAGTATAGTCCAACCATGAGGTTGTGGAAGCCACCTAATGAAAACTTCTTGCCTACCAGAACCGGGCAGAGGGATGAACAGCGAAAATCGATCAAATGCCGACTTGGACGAAGTGAATTGCTGGTGATGAAATGCTCGCGGGTCGATGGGATTATCTTCATCGTGGCCGAACACAATATTGTTACGCCATCTCCAAATCCACCAACAAGTAATAGAGAATCGCATCGACCAATCCTCCGACGCATTCGGTATACTGTTGCTAGCATTGAGAACCAGCCAATCATTATAAGAAGAAGTGTAAAAATAATTGTGGGAGGACAAATTACTAATTTGGCTCCAAATGTTGCGTGACACAGGGCATAAGCGGAGGAGATGGTCCGATGTTTCCTCTTCACTGTGACACCTAGGACAGATAGAGTCATCTCCCATTCCGTGACGGACGCGATTAACATTATGCATTAGCCGTCCATGAGTAGCTAGCCATAGGAACATTCTAATACGTTGTTGAACCGGAAGCCGCCATATGACCCTCCACATCGGTGACTCGGGTTCATTGAATAAATCCGGTGCTTTAATAATTGCTAGAGCAGATTTGATGGTAAATTTCCCAGAAGTCGTACCTTTCCAAAAAACGGTGTCCTCGAGGTCTAGGTCCGGACTAAGCGAGAAGCTCACTATTTTTTGTAATTCGACTTGAGGTAAATAATTAGCAAATAAATCCCATTTCCATCCGTTAGCTTCGTCCCACATCTCACTGACTGTAGCACCTAGAATATCTATTGGAATAGGGGCGATGGCTTTATCAGATAAACAATCGTCATCCACCCAGCTATGATCCAAAAAAAGCGTATGTCTTCCGTTGCCTATGGCCATAGCTGTACCCTTAGAAATAGTATGAACTTGAGACGTAATCCTTGCCCACACACTTGACATATTATTCTTGGGTTGAAACATATCCACATCACAGCGTCCGCTGCAATATTTAAAACGGAGAACTCGAGCCCAAATTTTAGTATGCTCAGAAAGAACTCGATAGCCAAGTTTTGTTAAGAAGGCTGCATTTGATTGTCTAGCTGAAGTGATACCGAGTCCACCTGATGATTTTGGGCGTTGAATTGTCTCCCAAGAAATTAAATGGACCGGTTTCTTGAGTTCATCGCCACCCCATAAGAAGCATCTCGACTTTCTATCAATCGAATCACATACCGTTCTTGGAATCTTAGCTGCTTGCATTGTGTAATTGGCCATCGTCGAGAGGGTAAATTGAAGCAATGTGGCTCTCCCACCAAGGGAAAGCCGTTTAGTAGACCATCCCGAGAGCCGATTATTGATTTTTTCTTCAAGATGAGAGTAAGTGCTCCGGGTAATTCGACCATTAATCGTAGGAACACCGAGGTATATTCCCAAATCAGCCGTTTCCTCAAAGCCTAGTGCATTACTCACAGAATTTCGAGTAATAAGGGGAGTGTTGTTTGAGAAAAAAACCCGTGATTTTGACCTACTGACTTTTTCACCCGAAACGCGGCAAAAATTATCAAGTACCCGTTTAATAGTCAAGGCTTGTTCGACAGTTGTTTCACCAAATAAGACCACGTCGTCGGCGAAAAATAAATTATTTATAGCAGGACCATTTCGACATACCGAGATAGGCTGCCAATTACCCGCCCTAAATTCAACATCAATGGCTTGTTGGAGCTTTTCTAAGCACATTACAAATAGATAAGACGATAATGGGTCGCCTTGTCTAACTCCACGAGAGGGTAAAAATTGCTCAGTCGGCTCCCCGTTCCATAAAACTTGCATTCTTGGTGATGTAACACACTCCATAATTGTGTCACGGAGTAAAATCAGGATGCCCATATCAGTTAGGGTATCATATATAAAAGCCTAGTGAAGACGGTCATATGCTTTTTCTAGGTCGATCTTAATGGCCATATACGATTTCTTGCCCTTCTTTTGACGCATTGTATGAATTACTTCTTGGAATATAACAATATTATCCGTAATTTGTCTACCTGGAACGAACCCGCTTTGTGTCTCCGAAATAAGAAAGGGAAGAACCTTTCTAATTCGGTTAGCTAACACTTTACTGACAATCTTATAAGCGACATTGCAAAGGCTTATAGGCCTAAATTGCGAAACCAATTCGGGCCCTGTGACTTTGGGAATAAGAACAATATGAGTATCATTTAAGCCTTCAGGAAATCGCTTTCCCTCGAGAGCATTAATAATCATCAGACATAAAGATGATTCAACAATAGGCCAATGTTTCTGGTAAAATATAGCTTGGAAACCGTCTGGACCAGGAGCCTTTAAAGAACCCATGTTGTGGATGACGTGTTCTATTTCAGCGATAGTAAATGGTTTAGTTAACCATTCCCAGTCCTCATTGGTGTATTCTTGAAACAAATTATAAGGAATGTCGGCATCTGTGTCATAAGGCGTATCCTCAGTGTATAAATTTTTGAAGTAATTAACCACCAGATTTTTTACCTCATCCGAGTCTTTTGTCCACTCCCCTGCATCATTTCGAAGTGCTGAGATTTTATTTTGCCATCTTCTTACCAAAGTACTAATGTGAAAATATGAGGTATTTCGATCTCCGTCAGTAATAAATTCAACTCGGGATTTTTGGTACCAATAAATTTCCTCCCTTTCAAGTACCTCATCTAATTCTTTACGAAGGGCGGACTCAAGGGCAATAAGACGTTTCTCTTTGATAATAGCAAGCTTCTTTTGACATCCTTCAATGCGGGCATACACAGATTTTTTTTGTCTAAATATATTACCAAAAACGGTTTCGTTCCATTCTTGTAATGACTTCGACAATTCGGTAAGACGTGCGGGGAAGGGGCCTTGTTCAGGCCATTTTTCAGTAATAAAAGTTGAGAAAAATTCGTGAGTCATCCACGCGGCCTGAAATCGAAAAGGTTTTTGTACCGAATTGAGTGGAGCAAATCCATTAGGAGCTATCAATAGAGGACAATGGTCAGACTGGAATGCAGGAAGATGTCTAACGCTCGCATCCTCATGTAACGTGCCCCATTCCACGTTGCATAGAGAACGATCCAAGCGAGCACTCTGACGAGTCTCTAAAGAATTTCCCCGAGCCCATGTATGAGCAGGACCCGAAAATTCTAATTCTAGCAATTCACAGTTCTCGATCCAATTATTAAAGTTTTCACACCTTTTGGCCATGCTAGAATTACCCCCATGGCGTTCAGCAAGTGATCTAGTTTCGTTAAAATCTCCGGCTAATAACCATGGTTTATTATTGGTACGTGCTAATTCTTCAAGCTCAGTCCCTAATGCTCTACTATTAGTTGGGTCAGGACTAGCGTAGACAGCAGTGAACAGCCAAGGAACACTCCCTGTTCGGGATACATCTAAAGTAATAAATTGAGTGTGTTCGTAAACTGGTTCAACTTTGATAAAATCCGTTCTCCAGTACACCCAAATCCCGCCACTGAAACCAATAGCATCAACCCGAATATGACCATCATAACCAATAATTTTTTGTACGTTCTCGGCATGATCGCCACTCATGTGGGTCTCGACTAAGGCTAAAATAGACGGTTTATAAGTCTTGACTACTTCTTTTAAAGCGGCTATTTTATTCCTGTTTCCCGTTCCTTGAATATTCCACACCATACAAGTGATTGGTGGTATATTTGGCATAAGGTTTGGTATTTTATCTGACATAACAAACGGTAAAGAAGGTAAAGTTGATAAATATGCTCGACTTACGAGGGAAAGCACGTCATTAATGCTCCATGGTATCGACATCTCCACTATGAGTGTCGACGGAATCTTCGGAATTGACTCGAATTTGAGGTCCATGCTCGATGATTCTCCCACCATTATCCCTAGAATTGGAGCCACCATCCCCTGTTCTGGGGAAATTTTGAAGCTTCTCGATGGTGGAATCATTACTATCTGGGGGAGCTCCTGAGAATGGCATGTTACTGGGAGGTATGTCTCTAATATTTCCGTGAACTGAAACGACATTGGTGACCATTTCAGGCGGAATGTTTTCTGTGTTTGAGTTCTCAGGGGTTAGAGTTGGATTGATAGTAATCGTCTTTTTAGGATCAATTGCAGAAGATTTTAGGTTAGTAATATTGTGTAGAATAGGGTTTACTCGAGGCTGGATATTTTTGTTAGAATTAAAGTTTTTAGCGGCAGATTTTTGAGTTCGAATTTGGATAGGATTTTTAGATTTATTAGTATTTTTGGAAATAAACGATTGATTGTTTTTGGTTAAGGAAGGAATATTTTGGTGGATATTTTGTGGAGCAAAATTAGGAATTATAGGTGGAATTATCTTTGACTGAATAACTGGTTGAATTATATTATCACTAGAATCTTGGGGATTGAAATTGAGGATATCGTATCTTGACCCGGAAATATTTTTTCCAAAATTGAATATGCTTGACTCTCCATTCCCTGTATTCGTCCCAAATGGTTTATCGACCTTTGGTGGAGCTCTTCTTCTCGGAGGTTTCTTAACTAGCATCCAATCTCCAAATTTTTCCGTAAGTTCTGGGACCGGGTTGCTAGATGGAGTCTTGTGAATAAGATTTTTATTCGGACTGTTATTATTGTGCTCTGTATTTCCATCATTAATGATGCTACCTGCACTTAACGAACAATGCTCTGCTGCATGGCCAATTTTTCCACACTTGAAACAAATGGATTTTAGACCTTCATACTGGATACGATATATTTTCCCGTTCAACCAAAACTTCGAAAGCAGAGGTTTATCAATATTAACTTCGACGCTCACACGAGTAAATTGCCCTCGTTCCGCAAGAGCTGTATTTTTATCAATCCTTATGACTTTCCCTATTTTCTCTCCAACACGCCTTAGGAATCCTTCGTTGAAGTATTCAACTGGTAGATTCGGAATACGAACCCAAGCGGTAATAAATTTGATTTCATCATCACAAGGGACAAAATTTGGGATCCATTTGCGAATGGTAATGTAGTGATCATCAACCATCCACGGGCCTTGAGTTAAAACACGCTCATAATCCTGTAAAGACGAGAATTTGGCCACATAATATGCATCATTAATATCAATTAGTGTTAGTTTGCCTTTAATTGACCACTTTGCATTAAGTTTTCGAATCAATGAGAGATATCCGATTTTCTTATCAAAAACTTTGATAATTAGCGCATGATGCCAAGGCCTACGGAGATTGATTTTCTCCTCTTTGGACAGAAGTATCTTGGGACATGTTGAATCGTCATCACCATCTTCACCAATGTCTTCGTCCGAATCGATAGCAATATCATAGTCTGCATTAAGTTGATCAACTAGATCTGAACTGTCACATCGATATCCTTGGACTTTGTCACAAAATGATAGAGGTGAAGAGTCTGTTGCAGCGATCTTAGGGCTTGATAAGAATTGTTGGGATGGTGCATTTGAATCTATTGTCATGGAGGTGGAGTGCTCCGAGTTGTGGAATTCAGAAATATGAATGGTTTTCCTTTTGACATTCTTTGTTAACGAAGGAAAGTGGTGGTTCTCCGTGTCCATAGTGGTGTCGACATTTGGTGGTTCAGAAGATTGGTGGTTGTCCGGCCTATGGCCGGTGTCTGGGTTATGCATAAAAGAGATTTTTCAGAGATAATTTTAGAGAAATAATTTTAGAGAGATAATAGATTTTCAAGTGATGACCGTGGATAAATAATAGGTATGGGTCTGGCCGTCTGGGTGCACTAATATGTGGGTGTTATTACTAAAATCATCGGCTGAGGTCTTCAACTACTCTTCTTCATTGGATTGTAGGAACCACGTTCTTAAGCTAAAGTCACTTAGAGATTCAATTGGCTCTATTAATTTAATGTTAGATTTAATAATCCGACTAAACGTCAAAAATCTCATACTAAATTACTCGGTAAATTGTAGAGCGGAAACGTATCTGATTATATGACGAAGGGTTGGAATGAACCGCCTGAAGGGACGGTCTTTGTATTAGGTCTTCTAGCACACACACATATCATAGGGATCTCTCTACTTATAGGTGAAGGGATTTGTCGGTCCTTAAACTATTTTAATAGATAAATCTCCAGGACTATATGCATATTAGAAATCAGAATTAAACATAAATAAAAGAGTAATCGAATTACCTTGCAGCGGAATAAATCCATGAGCAATAATATCCATCAATATAAGAAAATAAGACCGATCTGAATAACCCAATTGCTACAAATAACCAAGAGCACTCCAATTTTAGTGCCTTCACTAGTATCCACACGTATGAATACGAGATACGATTTGTATGCTAGTACAAGGGTAGACTTCTATTATTCTCATAGAAGAATAGGATAGATAAAATTGACTCCCATATACCTCTATATATAGGGGTTAATTACTCAGTTTTCTAATCAAACCCTAACTTTAATCGTAACTGGGCCTAATCTAATTAGAGCCCTATTTCCATATTTCAATCCGACTGTAAAAGGAAGCACCTTATTCATCTTGTGTGTGACCCAATGGGCCCATTTAATTCTACACGAGTCCTTAAACTCATTTAAGACTCGGTCCATAAGCGGCTTCTAGCAAAACGTTACGGTTAACTAGAATATAAACCGGGTTACCTTAATTGGACTCCGGACATAAATTCAACAGTCTCCCACTTGTACTGTGTCCAATTAAAACTCTCTTTTTGCTACTATTGTTCCAATCAAGACTAAGGTAGGAAAAGTATCAACCTTATATGTACCAATCATTTTTCTCGAATCTCTGAGTTGAATATATTGTTAAAGCAGAAGACTGAAAATCACCTCGTCTGAGCGCGGCCACGCATTTTACAATTCACACTCTTCGAGAGGCCAGAAACAATAAACTCCCTTCAGTAAGGAAGGAACAAATCCCATGTTGTTTAATCACATCCTATCACATGATCCATAATAAGTCAAAGCATTGACGTTATAGTCACCAGTCACGGCTGACGTTTGACAATGTCAAAACAAACTACTTAGCATGTACAAAATAGTGAAAATCTAAGGTTTAAAGACTATATATTCACTACTAACTAGTGATAAGAAACTTTACTGACACTAAGTAAATCCTTAGTAAAGTTCTTAACGGGTCTGTCTAATACATGTTCTCTAACATGTACCCATATGCCTGGTTTGATATCCCAATATCATGACTTAAAGAACTTAGTCATCAACTAGCTCATATACTAATCATTTTAGGCATTCAAGTGTTCCAATTTAATGCCCTGATTAGAGACTATAATAGAAAACATCATCCAAATTAAGTTCTAAAACTAAGTCACGTACTTAGTGATCTATTTAATTAATGTTGACTATTGTGGAACAAACATTCAATTAAACAATAAAATGAATAAAATTAAATAATAATTTTATTGAATAAATAAAGTAAATGTTACATATAACCAATTAAACCTGTCAAATAAACTCCCACTAAATCAAAGATCTCGTAATAGGACTAAGACCACTCGCTAATGCATCTTAGACCAATGGCAGCTCTATGACTCTCATGCTTAGACTGCGGGAGAGGCTTTATTAAGGGATCTGCAACATTTGCATCACTCGGTACTCTGCATATCTTAACATCACCTCTATCAATGATCTCTCTGATAAGGTGATATCTTCTCTCTATGTGTTTGGATTTTTGATATGACCTCGGTTCCTTAGCTTGTGCAATAGCACTATTATTATCACAATAAACATCTATGGGGCTAGAAATGCTAGAAATCACTCCAAGTACACAAACAAATTTCCTAATCCAAACAACTTCCTTTGTTGCTTCTGAAGCAGCAATATACTCGGTCTCTGTTGTAGAATCAGCCACAGTATCATGTTTAGAACTCTTCCAGCTAACAACTCCACCATTTAGCAAGAATACATATCCATATTGAGATCGAGAATCATCTCTATCAGTTTGAAAACTAGCATCGGTGTACCCACTTACAACGAGCTCTTCATCCCCACCAAATACTAAGAACATATCCTTAGTTCTCTTAAGATATTTTAGGATATTCTTGGCAGCTATCCAATGATCTTCACCGGGATTATTTTGGTATCTACTCGTCATAGTCAATGTACAAGCTACATCAGGACGAATGCATAACATGGCATACATGATAGAACCTATAGCGGAAGCATAGAGAATCTTACTCATGCGCTCTTGCTCATCAGGCTATGAAGGACACTGAGTCTTGCTAAGAGTAATGCCATGAGACTTAGGCAAGAAACCTTTCTTGGAATCAATCATATTGAAACGTCGAATTACCTTATCTATATAAGTGCTTTGACTCAGACCAATAAGTCTGTTAGGTCAATTTCTATAGATCTTAATACCCAAGATGTAAGCTGCATCATCCATATCTTTCATGGAAAAACAACTTCCAAGCCAGTCTTTAACGGACTGTAGCATTGGAATGTCATTTCCCATAAGGAGAATGCCATCGATATAAAGAACCAGAAATGCAATTGCACTCCCACTATTCTTCTTGTACACACATGGTTCTTCTTCGTTTATAAGGAAACCAAACTCTTTGATTGCCTGATTAAAATGAAGATTCCAACTCTGAGATGCTTGCTTCAATCCATAAATGGATCGTTGAAGCTTGCAAATCTTCCTAGCATGTGTTATGAAACCTTCAGGTTGTGTTATGTACACATCCTTTTGCAAATTTCAATTAAGGAAAGCTGTTTTCACATCCATTTGCCAAATTTCATATTCATAAAATGCAGCAACTGCTAGGAGAATCCGAATGGACTTAAGCATCGCTACTGGAGAATAGGTTTCATCATAGTCAATACCATGAATTTGCTTGAAACCTTCAGCTACCAGTCGCGCCTTATATATATCCACATTTCTATCCATGTCAATCTTCTTATTGAAGACCCATTTACACTCAATGGTTTTAACACCATCGGGTGGATCAACCAAAGTCCATACTTGGTTATGGTACATAGATTCCATTTCAGATTTCATGGCCTCAAGCCATTTTTCGGAGTCAAAGCCCATCATTGCTTCTTTATATGACCTTGGCTCATCATTCTCTACTAAAAGTAGATCACGATGCTCAGTCACTAAGAACCCATATCCTACGGGATCCTTACCAAAATTAGATCTTTCAGATCTACGTAGGTCGGGTTCCACAAGAGTAGAAACTACAACACTTTGTAAATCTAAATGTTGTTCCTCCTCATTAGGTGAAGGAATTTCCCGTGTCACTCTAATTTCTTCGAGTTCAACTTTACTCCCAATGGTTCTTTTGGAAAGAAATTCTTTTTCCAAACAGACACCATACCAAGCTATAAACACTTTGCTCTTAGATGGGTTGTAGAAATAGTCCCCTTTAGTCTCCTTAGGATACTCTACAAAGAAGTATTTTTCGGATTTAGTGCCATGTTTTTCAGGAATTAACTTCCTTACAAAAGCCTCGCAACCCCAAATCTTTAGGAAAGACATCTTAGGAACGTTTCCAGTCCATATCTCATATGGCGTCTTTTCTACCGACTTTGATGGACACTTGTTAAGTGTGAACGCAGAAGTTTCAAGTGCAGATCCCCAAAATGAAATTGGAAGATTAGCATGACTCATCATAGACCGAACCATATCAAGCAAAGTCTGATTCCTCCTCTCAGACACATTATTCCATTGTGGTGTTCCTGGTGGAGTTAGTTGTGAAATGATTCCACAACCTGTAAGATGATCGCAAAACTCTTGGCTCAAATATTCTCCTCCACGATCAGATCGTAAAGCTTTAAGTGTCTTGCCAAGCTGATTCTGCACCTCATTCTAAAATTCTTTGAATTTTTCAAAGGATTCAGACTTGTGTTTCATCAAGTAAACATAACCATATCTACAGAAATCATCGGTAAATGTTATGAAATACTGAAATCCACCTCTAGCAGTATGAATCATTGGACCACAAATATCAGAATGTATAAGGCCTGATAAATCAGCCGTCCTCTCACTGTAACCTAGTAAAAGGCGTTTTTGTCATTTTTCCAAACAAACAAGACTCGCATCTCTCAAATGATTCAAAATCAAATGAATCAAAAAGTCCATCTTTATGAAGTTTTTGTACGCGTTTCTCATTTATATGACCCAAACGAAAGTTCCAAAGATAAGTAGGATTAGAATCATTAGTTTTTAATCTTTTGGCATTAATGTTATAGACCTGCTTAGTTAAATTTAGAACATATGGTCCATCAACAATATGAGCTTGACCATATAAAATACCATACGCATAATAGAACAATATTTGTCTTTTATTCGAATATCAAAACCATTCATGTCCAAACACGAAATAGAAATAATATTGCTGCTAATGGCAGGTACATGATAACAATTATCTAGTTTTAAAACTAAGCCAGAAGGCAACGATAAATGAAATGTTTCTACAGCTAAAGCAGAAACTCTTGCTCCATTGCCCACACGTAGGCCCACTTCACCTTTTGTGACACCCCGCGATAACGCGGAAAATATAACTAATAAAATGAAGAATTTTATTGAATTTTTAAAACTTTTAAAATTTAAAGCGTCGGTTCACCAAAACTGAAACACAAATAAAGAGTGCGGAAATAAAGATTAAAATTATACAGACGTGATAGTCAAGGTGAGGAAAATTATATCCCTCGAATGACAATACAAAAAAGGTGAGTCTAATCAATCCTAATAAACCGACTACAAGGCCAAAGTGCTCGCTAGCTCACACATGTCTTCACCCCATAAATGCACCAACTAGCTCTTGTCATTCATGTAAACATGAACGCCACAGTCAGTGGGGAGTAACTCAAGGTTCTCCCAGCCACAAAATGTTAAAACGAACATAACAAGGAACTAAAACAGATAAGTCATATAAGATGCATACAAAAGATAAGAATATCAAGTTTATATGTAAACATGGCAAATAATTGAGATGGAACAAGATAGGCCAACATTAGCTTAATAAGGATTCAACTGATCATGTGAGACAATTAAATAATATGAAAGACAAGAATACGGTCATTTATACAAAAGCACGCATTTCAAAGAATTACAACATAGATATGAGATTGAAATCCGAATCATGTGAAGCAGTTAGGCAAGGGATCAACCAATGCAAATTACAAGAATAGAAACTGTAGCCATTATTTGGAAACCTCTTAGCAAACATTGTACGGGACGTGGCTACTAATGTCACATTCATACTTATGGCTTGCATCTCACCATAAGAACGGATGGGAGCATCAATCCCGATGATCATATCGCAACTAGAGGGCTTATAGCTCACCCCTAGTATCCGATAGAACCAAGACAAACAACACAAGAAAGACAAATACCAATATCTATAACCAAGCAAGACCTTTACTACTCATGTATCAAAATATAATTCCCCTGGTAGGACGACAATGGTACTCCCAAGACTCAGTCCTAGTCTAAATCGCGACTCTCGGGGACAAAGACAGTTCCCGATTCGACATGCGGCAGGACAGTCCGCATCCAAGACCCGAACCCTAAATCGGAAATCGAGAACCCACAATCGGCAGGACAGTCCGAAAGAGGCGGAAGATATGAGCTAAACCCACAATCGGCGGGACAGTTCGAAAGAGGCGTAAAGATAAGTCAAGCAATACGGTATAGCATAAAGGCATTATCATAAGAATACGACTCAACCAAGCGATACGAATCAACTTGGAAAGAGACTACTACATGTAATGAACCGATGATAATCCAAGTAAGACATTTCATGCCAAATTATATTCATGAATATGAATAGGTAACCCATTTCTTCAATATTTGTCACTTGAATGAAAATATAAACAAACAGAAATGAACCATTTATAATAAGCAAAACTAGCATTCAATTATAAATGACTCAAATGTACGATAAACCATTTACTACTCACAAGGCATAAACAATTAAATCGGAGATCATATGAAAAGGAAACATGTCGTTTCACATATATACATGAGATAATTATTGAATGTACTCCACAATTATAAATCATGTGAGACGAATATAAAAATGAACAATATTTACAAATTACGTTTTATAATACACGAGATAAAAACTTAAATAACCGCAAACGGGACATTCACAAGACCACGCCATCTTATAAACTGGCCCAAAAACTAAAAGTATAAACATGCCCAATTGACGAGCTACAACCCCAAAGACTATACACGACTCAAGACTCCTTTTTGGACAGGACCTACCCATGACTCGAAACCATTTGGGCAGCCCTATTCATGATCCGACAATCCTTGAAATGAGTAAGTAATATTTAATACCGGTATCTATTTTTATTTGTATTTATACTTGTTTTTGTATAAAAAGCGAAAAAAAGGCGTATAAGAATTAATGTAGTGCACTCTACTCAAAAGACAATGACAGTTTGATATGTTAGTGGCCTTCATTCCCTGCCAATGCCAATCTTTTCAGCCCTTCTTTTCTACTATTCCCACCCCAAAACAACCAAAATCAGTCCTTAAGCAAGGACATCTTCAAAACTTACAAATAATATAGTTGACTACTATGATAAGGCCAACTAACATAAAAGCTTGCTGAAAACCTACAAATGGTACACTCTATACTCTATACTTTATAGTACCCAGGTCATTGGATATTCAATTTGTTAAAAAGTATTACCGACTATACAACAGGCCACAGCTGGACATCCCTTGTCACGGTTTTAAAACCAAAAACACAGCAGTCCCATTTCAGTTCGAAACCCGTCTATCACGTCTCCAAAACGACACCCAAACAGTCCTCACTACCCTTACTCCGACTGCCCAAAACAGAGGACCAAACCGTCCCAAAACAGTCCATGAAAGGCACCAATTATACGCCCAAAACTGTCATACCCATGAAAGGAGAACATGTAAAAGCGGGAAAGTTCAAACGTATACTTGGGACGGAAGTGCGGTACTGTACCCACAACAATAACACCCAAAACAAGTTCTCTGAACAATGACACGCTCAAGCTCAAAAATCTAATAAAAGGGTGGGCACTCAAAAAGTTGCTAAACAATGGCAGTATGAGAATATGCATCATCCTAATCGTTATATGACAGACAAAAACTCAACTAAACGGCTTATTGCTCCCCTGGTCATCAAAACCTCATTAGTATGCATTTTTCTACCTTAATAAAATTATCAACTAAGTTGTTGTCTTTATAAACAACGCACAATTACCAATACCACTTCCGATGTCCATTAATATACTCCATTACCCCTAAGTATACATAACCATATTTCGACAATATTGATAGATCTAAACCCATCTCTCAAAACAGAGGAGTAAGCCGTTTCATATTGGCCACCAGACACTCCCAATTTACATCTTAAATCAGTCCCGAAGACCACACAAATCGTACCAAACCAAACTAATGAAGAGCGCACAAAAAAAGTCTAATTCAAACATTATTTTGAGATGGAAATTATCATACAAATGAGAAAAAAAAAAAACATAAAGGATTAAACTTTATCTAACAAGAGCATATAAAATGACACAAAAGACGGAAATTTCGACATTTGTCGAGTAACCTATCACCGTTACCTTTTTGCCCTTCAAATCTCCGTGGAAAACGTCAAAAGAGTACGAGCCTCCCTGCGGGTCTTCGGTTTCTTCAACTAGGAGGAAAACGAAATAAAGGAGCTAAAAATTGGAACTTTTATGAGGCGGGTCAAACTGAAATCACCACAAAATCATAACTTTCTTACCTTGAAAGGAAGAGGAAGGAAAGGGGAAGAGAATGGTACCAAAATTATCGAATTTGGCTAAGAAATGGGGATGGGATCGGAGTAAGAAGACGGGATGAAAATGAATGGTGATGGAGTTTCTGTTTGTTATTGTTGTTGCTGATAAATCCAAAAAGGAAAGGGCAAAATGAAAGGGAAAGTCACGGGGGTAGGGACGGGGGTACAACAACAATAATAAAAATAAAATAAAATAATAATAATAATAATAATATATTTTATGTTAGGGATAAGGTGAGTGTGAGTATGTGTAGAAGGAATTGGATTAGTTCGAATAAATTAGCTTCAAAATGAAAATGTGATGGTCTTCTGCTAGACGGGAATACGTCTCAAACCTATTATAATTTAAGACGAAACTTTTCTATTATTAATATTATCATTATTATCCTGCTAGACTAACAAAATATAGTTTTATATAAAAAGGCTTATAAAAATATAGTTTTTATAAAAATCGTGTTTAAAATAAAATTAATTAAGTTAAATAATTTAAAATATAAATAAAATAAGAGAACGGTTAATTAAATCATAAATGCTAAAAATGGAAAATTTGCGGGTGTTACACCTTTCGCCAATGATCTACTCCTTTTTAGTTCCTACACATTACAACAAATGTGAGAACCACAACCGATATCTAATACCCAAGAAGTAGAACAACGAGTAGTAACATTTACTTCTATAACATGAATACATGAAGTGGAAGCAACACTTCCATTCTTCACATCTTCCAATTACTTTTTGTAGTTCTTCTTCCAATACCCTTTTTCATTACAATAATGACAGACATCTTCAGAAGGCTTACCCTTTACTGACTTGGGCTTATATTTGAATTTGACAATATTTGCCTTACTCTTACCCTTACTCTTATCTGAACCTTGCTTTTTAAAACCCTTTCCTTTCTATATCATCACAACATTAGAGGTCTGAGCTTTCCTAATGCTAGGCTCAGGTGTCTTAAGCATCCCATGCAATACTTTCAGAGATTTGTCCAAGTTATGCATATTATAATGCAAAATAAAATCATCATAACTTGTATTCAAGGACTGAAGCATAATATCAGTAGCCAACTGTTGGCTTATTCCAGCATCAAGTCTTTCAAGGTTATCAAAATAACCTATCATTTTTATAACATGTGGACTAACAGGCTCATGTTTTCCCATCTTACAGTCAAAGATAGCCTTAACATTATTATACCTTTCAGTTCTAGCTCGCTCCTGAAACATAGCTTTTAGGTTTTCAACAATATCATATGCCGACTCCACGTTCTCATATTGCTTCTGAAGCTCAGAGTTCATGGTGACAAGAATCAGACAGCAAACATCAGTATTAGCATCAGATTGCTCTTTCCACGCGTTCTCAGCGGTGGTATGGGCATTACTATCTGGTCTCTTAGGTAATTCATTCTCAAGGACATATACCTTTTTCTCCTGCTTGAGAACACTTCTCAAACTGCGATGCCATTCCAAAAAGTTTGGACCTTTCAACTTTTCCTTCTCAAGGAGGGAACGGAGAGAAAATAAATTGGTGGTGTGAGACATTATCTACAACAATTTAAATATGCAAGTATAAGTAACATGTTAAAATTATGTAACAAAAAAATCTTAAAACAATTTTAAGATAATAAAAATTGTACAATTAACCCTCATACGTATACAATATTCCAAGACCCCAAATACCTATAACTTAAGTGAGTTTTGGCTCATCGCCCAAATTATAAGGATTAAGGTAAACATCTTTATGTTAATTGCATCTCATATACAACTCTCAGTTTGTTAAATAATCATCATATGAATTTTAACTACATGCCTCAAAGTTAAAAACTGTTTTGAAAAACTTTGTTAAGACAACCAACCTATATGTATGGATAACTGTTATCCACCTGTTAACCTTACATAACCAGAATGCTCTACTTTGGCAGACCCATCACTTAATGATATAAGTTTATTACAGTCATTAGGTTGGAAAGGCATAACTTTAATATTCAGATTGAGGGATTAAACATATATGTCAATTATGAATGCATACTAATGAACAAATATATACATTATATGCATCTCATACATAAAGGAATCAACATTAGCATGTTTCATATTAAAACAAAAACATATCATTAGCATAACCTTTCGAATTTGACCTTAAAACACAGACCCTACTATGCAGTCCTATTTAAAATGTCGTTTACATGCGAAAAACACTACTTTTTCATCAAAATTAGACCACTCGGAACTAATGATCAATATTTACGAAACAATTTCAATAAATCGTATTTTCTAATTTAATCTTATAAAATTAGTCTCAAATAAATATGAATTTAAGAGCAACATATATCAAATATATATTGAAATTTAAATTAGATTAATCAAATTAGTCACCTAATCAAATTAGGTTCTACATGTTTAATCAACACATTGATAATAATATCATCATATATTATAATTGACTAAAACAAATTGCTATTGATTTAAACTACAAAAGTGTCGCCTCGCATGAAAAATACAAAGCATAATGGATTAAATCAACAATAAAAGCAATTGTCATAATTCAATTGTAACATGTGGTAAAGCATGCATATTCCAATCAATATGCTAGCAAGAGGCAGACTCAGTTTACCATGATCAAGATTACGGCATCAGACATAAGCGCGCGAAAACAAGCAGTAGAAACAAATCTCATGTGATTCATATTTCATTATCCAATCGGAATTTAAACCAACTTCTACTCTTTAATTCGATCTTTAACAACGCATATAAGCTCTGATACCACTGAAGGGATTTGTCGGTCCTTAAACGATTTTAATAGATAAATCTCCAGGACCTTATGTGATACGGTCATTAAGTAACAAAAATAAATACCTAAGTACTACTAACAGAAGTCAGCGGTAAGTAGGGTCGATTACCACAGGGAGGCGGTCACTATCTACATGTTAATTCTAGTCTGTCTACCATCACAATTGGGGGTTTGAGTTGTTTAAACTAAACTAAATGAGATTAAAGCAAGAGAAAAGAATAAGAGAGATTAACAATAAAAGAGAGAGAACGAGGATTGTCGGGTCATCAATGAATGTCAGATAATTGCAGCTAAGGTCACAGATCGGTCGCGTGTACCAGTCTAAGGGGCAGCGAATATCTTCTTTCGGTCTCAGTTCACCCTAAAACACTATTAGCTTAGCTTCCGCCCTCACTAAAGCATCATAATGTTCACTTCGGGTCTCACCCCTTCCAACCTTCCGGTCTAGGTCAAGGCTTACCAAATCAATTAGCTAAATGCATCGACTCAAGCAGCTAATTACAGTTAATTGCAGTGATTAACAACAAAGACATGATAGCAACAAAAGATCTATAAACCTAATTAGGAACTAACAACAGTTCATTGAATCCCCTAAATCCTAGTGGGAAAATTAGCTACGCATAATGATAAATAAAGCAAGACCGAAAGGTAAAGAAATACTAAACATCGCAAATTAAAGAGAGAGTAAAGAGAGAATTACAGAAGTTTAGAATCCGGCAAAAGAGAGAAATGCAGCATAGATTAAAGAGTAAAATAGTATGATAAGATATTTTTAACCTAATCCCGACTTGCTTTATATAGGGAAGTGATTATTAACATAAAATAAACCTAACACGGAATAAAAATCCCGAGTATATAAGTTAGTCACTCGATCGAGCAACTTTATATCACTCAATCGAACAAATCCAAGGTAGAACCTCTCGATCGAGGACTTTAGGTACTCAATCGAACACTTATCTAAAAGACACCATTCGATCGAAGGGTTTAGGTACTCGATCGAACAAGGTAGTACTCGATCGAGTACTTTCCAGCGCACAATTCCTGCTTCGCGCACTGAACTTCAAACAGCTGCCATTTCTCTGTTACTTGGGCAAACAGAGCATTTCCGACGGCGTTGGAAAGCTAAGAAGACAAGCTTTCATATACAATTAGAATCACCTGAAAATCTGTTGTAGAACTCGATATATGGCTCTTCAAAATAGGCACTAATAATTTGAAGCTCTTCCTTTGCTCGCCTGGCTATCTTACTTCTTTGCGCATCACAAAATAACAGTCTCCAAGCTCCGACTCAACTCATCTCCTAAATGCATGCATAGGGACATGTTTTAGGCTTGATTCCGCTCCTTTCCGGTTCATACATGCAAATAATACAAGACAAACCAAAGTAGATTATTCGGGGGACATTTGTAGCTAAACACTACACAAAATGCATAGAAATGCGCGCAAACAAAGTAAGAAATGCCTATATAAAATGCACGCATCAAATCTCCCCAAACCAAAACTTTTCTTGTCCCCAAGAAAACTATATTCAAAACTAATGGAACGGAAAAAGAAAGCTCAGAGCGCTACAAATGCCCACTTAAACCGATTTAATGCAGCAAACTAACACTTATAGCAAAACAGTCAAGTGCAAACGAGTTATAAGATGTCTATAACGAAACTGAACCGTCGACCTTGCAAGACCTTTGATAATGGACTCTCACGGGTCACTCTTCTCTCATGAAGCAAAGGGTAAGCATATTAATGTAAGAGAAAAAGGAAAATAAATTCGCTCACCTACGTAAACATGCATGCAACTAACATGACAGACAATTCTAGCTACCGTACATACATTCCAACCAAACAAGGTCATGTCACAGCCGAGGGCTTACAAAAGTATGGTAAAGTGAGGCAATGGATATGAAAAGGCAAAACATTTTTGGAAATGTGAGGGTATAAGCGCCCAAGCTAGTACCTAAACAGAACCAAATGGAACATATCCATTTCTAATCCATCAAAATTAAGCACAACGCCCTTATTTGGCATTCAAACTCACCAAACCGAACCGAACATACTCCTCAATAGATATAAATAAGGCATAGGAGCGAAAACCGTCTATAAACAAATCTTATTTTTTCTCATCATTTTTTCATTCTTTTTCTGTTTTCTTTTTTTACGGCTATTTTTCTTTTCTTTTTCTGCTTTTTTTTTCGAATTCTTTTTTTTTTTTTTTCAACTTCCTTTTTTCATCCTTTTTCTCCTTCATAAATTACCAACTCTAAATAAAAACAATACAAACCAAACTCGGCAGGATAAATTATATACCGCAAAAACATACACTAAACTAGCTTGACAAGGCAGGCTAAATTTTGGATGTAGTTAAGGATCAAAGAGGCAAATTTGGCTAATGTGGAGTTAAATGGGTAAAAATTAAAGAAAAGGGAAATGTAAGCGCCTCCCTGCATGTGACACCAACCACTAACCCGAATGTATGCAGGCAATAAGCAATTGAATTTCATATACGTGCAAATTAATGAACATGTTATGCAAGGAGTATACTACTCTCAATTCCTACATGAATTGGTCATAAATGACACCAATTATAAGGCTCTAAAACTTAGAAATTATAAGTGGGTTACCAAAATTTCAGTTCAAGTCTATTTGTTCAGCTAAATTTCAACATTAACTCGTAGATATGCAGGAAGACAAAGCTAAAAGATATTAGTTTATGCAAGGCTTAAGCAAAAGGACAAATTATAGTGCAATTTCATCATGGAAATCCACCATTCCGACTCAACCTATATGCAAAAATAAACGTGGATTTTTTTGAATTTTTCGCATTGCTTTAATTTTTATGAGATTTTTGAATTTTATAAAAAAGGAACAACAATGCATACAGAAATTAAACGTGATAACAAAAATACAATAAAAACAACATGCAGACACAGATATGGAGGCATAACCTCCCCAAACAAAACCGTATAATGCCCTTATCGTACCCAAAAATAGGGAAAGGAAATGCAAACTAAAAAGAAGAGTGAAGATGCGGAAAACTTACAAGATAACGCGAAGTAGGGACCTCCCCAAACCAGCCAGCAACATGGGAGGTCGCTAAATTGCCCTAGAACAGCGTCACAGGAAGCGAATCAAAGCAAGCCAACTCGATCGAGAAAGTAGATAACTCGATCGAGTGAAATGGGCTGTGGAAGCGCTCGATCGAGAAAAGGGAAATGCTCGATCGAAATGGTCGTGTCTGTGGATGCTCGATCGAAGATGGAAAATATTCGATCGAGGGAGTAAGTCACACGATCGGGAGAAGATTGCTCGATCGAGAACTCCTTAATGCGCAACTCTTAGGCGTCAAGGAAACACCTGCAAAGACGCAAATAGCAACTACAAATACGACCAAAAACCAAGCCTAGATCGTTCAGAGTCTATGGTTGCAAAAATCATTTATTACACACACGAAACTGAAATGTAAAACAACTAAAAATTTAAACTCCGGGTTGCCTCCCGGGTAGCGCTAGTTTCAGACAGGTCCCAGCTCGACCTTCTTCTTATCATCCACCGACAGAAATTAATGGCCCACGACAAGGTTGTTGACTGAATGAGGTCCCCTCAGCGTCCATCAGCTTGACCTTAGGCCTCCATACCATCGCATCAGCGGGAGAACGGCAACTTATTGCAGCATAATGGCCTCCACCTTTGGCTCTCTCACGCACTTTTTTATTGTACGGCCTAGCCTCGTCCAATCCTCCGCCCGTGTCATCAATCCACACTATTCCAGTCTCCAAAGTCAACGTATGATGCCCACCTCCTGGGTCCGTCAACCTATCGGTACCTGCAGAAGAAGTAACAAAGGAATTAACCTTAATTGCAGAATTATCGTCTGAAATAAATTTAAACGACCATTTATTATTATCAGCAAAAAAATTACTCAATCGAGCACTTATGTAACCCGATCGAAGTATTTTTTTCAGCATTTGTACTCGATCGAGCAATTTGTGTCACTCGATCGAGGACCTGATTTTCCTCATTGCTCGATCGAGAACAGTAATCCTCTCGATCGAGTACTTCCTCAGTAATTTCATTCGATCGAGCAAAGTAGGTCTCTCGATCAAATGTTTGAACATGGGTAGGTGAGACTGCATTGTATTCTCCCTCTTCAATGGTATCCTCAGCATCAGAGCCATCATTTTCAGCATCAATAGGCAGAACCGGTCCTTCATAGTGAGTATCAATCCAGGTACGAATAGCATGGACCATCTCAGGTTGCTTAGAAGTTTGCTCGGCAATTACTTGAGCCAACTGAGCCTCAAGTCTCTTGATAATGGCGTCTTTAGCTTGATTGCATAACCTCTTGCATTTGTAGTGCAAATGCCTTTACTAAAGATGTCAATTCAGCAATCTCTTCTTTCTGCTTATCAGGAGGAGTTTGTTGTGGCGGTGGCCAAACAAATGGAGGCTTTTGATAGCCTCGTTGATGCAACGGATGTGGCGGCACATAAGCAAAAGATTGACTAGCTTGTCTACGCCGCCTAAATGCATAGACTTCGTCGTCCCCCGCTAGACAAATGACAGCAGTGTGCCCCGCAGCACCACATCTCTCACAGTAGATCGCCTGTTATGCCACAGTATGGAACTGAGGCGAACTACCCCAAGATCGTCTACTCTCCAGCTGGTCAGATCTTGTATTTTGAGCGTCAAATTGTGCTATAATTCTGGAGACGCTGGACATCTTGGCAGAAAAATCAAAGGTACTTAAGCCTTTCCTTTGATAATCTTTCTCCTAAAATCCTGTCCAGGTAGGGCTTGTGGGACCTATCAATATAACACTAAAGGAATAAGATAAAAACTGCCTCAAGGAATAAATTCCTTGAGGCAAAACAAAGACAAAAATAAAACAAGTAAATAAAATAATTGCCTCCCCGGCAACGGCGCCAAAATTTGATACAGTCGTTAAATACCAAAAATAAATACCTAAGTACTACTAACAGAAGTCAGCGGTAAGTAGGGTCGATCTCCACAGGGAGGCGATCACTATCTACTTGTTAATTCTAGTCTGTCTACGGTCACAATTGGGGGTTTGAGTTGTTTAAACTAAAATAAATGAGATTAAAGTAAGAGAAAGGAATAAGAGAGATTAACAATAAAAGAGAGAGAACTAGGATTGTCGGGTCATCAATGAATGTCAGATAATTGCAGCTAAGGTCACAGTTCGGTCGCGTGTACCAGTCTAAGGGGCAGCGAATATCTCCTTCCGGTCTCAATTCACCCTAAAACACTATTAGCTTAGCTTCCGCCCTCACTAAAGCATCCTAATGTTCACTGCGGGTCTCACCCTTTCCAACCTTCCAGTCTAGGTCAAGGCTTACCAAATCAATTAGCTAAATGCGTCGACTTAAGCAGCTAATTACAGTTAATTGCAGTGATTAACAACAAAGACATGATAGCAACAAAAGATCCGTAAACCTAATTAGGAACTAACAACAGTTCATTGAATCCCCTAAATCCTAGCGGGAAAATTAGCTACGCATAATGATAAATAAAGCAAGAGCGAAAGGTAAAGAAATACTAAACATCGTAAATTAAAGAGAGAGCAAAGAGAAAGAGAGAGTAAAGAGAGAATTACAGAAGTTTAGAATCCGGCAAAAGAGAGAAAAGCAGCAGAGATTTAAGAGTAAAATAGTATGATAAGATATTTTTAACCAAATCCCGACTTCCTTTATATAGGGAAGTGATTATTAACATAAAATAAACCTAACACGGAATAAAAATTCCGAGTATATAAGCTAGTTACTCGATCGAGTTTTATATCACTCGATCGAACAAATCCAAGCTAGAACCTCTCGATCGAGGACTTTAGGTACTCGATTGAACACTTATCTAAAAGACACCATTCTATCGAAGGGTTTATGTACTCGATCGAACAAGATAATACTCGATTGAGTACTTTCCAGCGCACAATTTCTGCCTCGCGCACTGAATTTCAAACGGCTCCCATTACTTCGTTACTTGGGCAAACATAGCGTTTCCGATGGAGTTGGAAAGCTAAGAGGACAAGATTTCATATACAATTAGAATCATCTGAAAATCAGTTGTAGAACTCGAGATATGACTTAAAATTAGGCAATAGTAATTTGAAGCTCTTCCTTTGCTCGCCTAGCTATCTTACTTCTTTGCGCATCACAAAATAACAGTCTCCAAGTTCCGGCTCAACTCATCTCCTAAATGCATGCATAGGGACATGTTTTAGGCTTGATTCCGCTCTTTTCCGTTTCATAGCTGCAAATAATACAAGACAAACCAAAGTAGACTATTCGGGGAACATTTGTAGCTAAACACTACACAAAATGCATTGAAATGCACGCAAACGAAGTACAAAATGCCTATATAAAATGCACGAATCAATATGCATGTTAGAAATCAGAATTAAACATAAATAAAATAGTAATCGAATTACCTCGCAATGTAATAAATCCGTGAGCAATAATATCCAGCAATACCGGATATGAATAACCCAACTGCTACAAATAACCAAGAGCACTCTAATTGTAGTGCCTCCACTAGTATCCACATGTATGAATAGGAGATACGATTTGTATGCTAGTACAAGGGTAAGGTTTTATTATTCTCACAGAAGAATAGGATAGATGAAACTGACTCCCATATATCTCTATATATAGGGGAGTAATTACTCAGTTTCCTAATCAAACCCTAACTTTTATCGTAGCTGGGCCTAATCTAATTAGAGCCCTATTTCCATATTTCAGTCCGATTGTAAAAGGAAACACCGTATTCATCTTGTGTGTGACCTAATGGGCCCGTTTAATTCTACACGAGTCCTTAAACTCATTTAAGACTCGGTCCGTAAGCGACTTCTAGCAAAACGTTACGGTTAACTAAAATACAAACCGGGTTACCTTAATTGGACTCCGAACATAAATTCCACAATAGGAGGCCGGGAGATTAGGTTATTGTGTGCTATCAGGAACCATAACCTGGGTGACTAATATATAGTTTTCTTAGTCTAATGCGCCCATTATGCATTCGCAAACCTAATGGGTATCTACACTTAGATAATAGACTGACCCATACTTTTTAAGACGTAAATAAGTCCGTATTTAATACACCGTAGTTTATATTTGCTTAACTTAATAGATAATGCATAAATACAATTACTATCGAATTAACAATTTGTCCACATATATTATTATATTAGGCTCATATTTTTTTACATTTAATTCACAATATAGTTTATTAGATACATACAGTCATCAGAAAATGAGATTCTTAATTTTGAGTCTAAATCCGACAACATTGAAATCTTGTTGTTCAAAATGTAAATGATTATTACCTGCATAATTGTCTAATAGAGGTATATACAAAGTAGTATATTTTAACTTTTCTCACAACGTCTTTAAATAAGACGCATGATACTCCATTAGTCTCGTTAATTTGTTTACCTTTGATTAAGGGGTGTTTGATTGGAATTTTTGGAATGGATTGGAATGGATTCAATCCATGTGACACCCTCATACTCCAAGTGCCTTACCAGGACCACTCAAATATAAGAACGTCACCATCTCGGTTTCCCGAGGCAATGATAATCAAATGACAATAAAGAAACATAATTTAAATAGCCAAACTGTTTAAAGTGATTACAAGTCCAAAACCAAACTGATAAAAGGTACAATACATGTTCTCAAAAACCAAAGGTCTAAACAACTAAAGTATGACAGCGGAAGACTTTAATGAGCTCGTGGTGACACATCCCAGCTAGCTCAAAAGCCTCTAGTCAAACATGCTCAATAACTGCTCACCATCCCCGAATGGATCACCACAATTTTTAAAACAGTTAAACGGGGTCAGTACTAATTACACAAAACAAGATACAATACAACAATTACCAAACAGCACAATCATCACATCAAACCCCGGTCTCCATGAACAATCTCCACATAACTGACTACACACTAAAGTGTGTAGCCCCGCTGCAGTACCCATCGCAATGGATACTCCACACCGCCAGGGGGGGACCGCAGCCGTACCCACCAAATCCCCGCTCATCTCCATCGAGCGATAACCCACGTCCATTAATGTGCACATCCCTTCTGTGGCGGGTTCCACAGAAGGCGAATCATGGGTGTGAAGCCACTCCCGCATGTGACTCCACTCAGCCAGGGACACGCCCCGAAGAACACAGACAGACAATCAGCAATCACAATACAACTCAACAATCGTCTGAAACAATCAATAACACTAACTACAGCACAAATCAGCACACATATCATGTAACTAATACTGAGTAGGGAAAACCCTACCTGAAATGCAATCACAAGCAGCAGACGATCTAACAGCTGTCTCAAAAGCGCTCTTCTACGAATCCTCCTCATATTCACATAATCATATAATTACTAACAATCATAATAACCATCAAAACCCCCAATCCCCAAATTAGGGTTTAAACAAAGTTCATTAAATGCTATAAAATTGGTACGTAGATCTTACCCTCGACGCAAGGATCACAAGGACACAAAGAACGATGAAATCCGACCTCTTAAGCTCCGGGATTTGTCAATAAAGCGGAATAGCAAAGCAACGTACTTGAGAACTCTCTTAAACAGTGAATTAGGTTTTAGCAAAAGTGTTTTAGGAAGATGACGAACTTATTATATATTAATCCGCTTTATTAACAAAACCCGTCAATTAAGCCCCGTAACCCGACCTACTCGATCGAGTAACTAACGTACTCGATCGAGTGCCACTTACTCGATCGAGTACCAAGGCTACTCGATCGATGATGGGACGTTTTCGTGTTCACAATTGAAAAGGTGTTGTCGTTGGGTCACGTCCGAATCAAAACACAATTTATAGCTTTACAAACAACTCTATAATTAGTAAAGAGGCAAGTAAAGGTCGGATCCCAAGGGACGGGAATTGAGATGAGATTTCTATTGAAACTAGTGGTGTCTTAGGGGTGTCACAATTTGGGTTGATGTAGAAGGTCACTAAACTAAATAGCAATGAAAGTAAATAAGCAAGATGAATTAAAAGGGTTGTAAACAATTGATAAAAAGCACTAGGGTATCATGGGGTCATAGGGGAATCATGGGAATTGATCATACAAACATGTTCTCAAATTATAAGCAAGCAATTATTGTTGTGATGGATTGAGTTGGGTTATATCTTACAATCCTAGGAAAGTTTGGGTCCCGGAGCCGAATCGATTAGATTGTACAACACCTACAAGTCGACTTAATCTTCCCTACTCAACAACATGCATGGTCTAATGAGACTCGAGTTGGTTTATGTCTTACAAGTCTCATTGAAAAGATAGGTGATGGGTAAAAAATGCAAGGATTCATAGGCTCACATTTCATCAAACATAACAAGTGCATGAGTTGAGATCAAAACAAGCAAGCAAATAAATCATGAAAGCATATTAATTTAAGCATGAATCATTCCCCATGTTGGTTTCCCCTAATTACCCATTAACCTTAGCTAGGTCACTACTCACTCATTATCATGTTGATCATGCTAGCAAGGTTGTCAATCATACCAACAAAAGGAAACATGATGAATAAATGAAAGTAATTAACAATAATTAAAAAGGGATTAAGAGAATTATACCTACTAATGATTCCAATAATAAAGCAAAGAATAAAAGAAGTACTTGATGCTTGATTGGGAGGTTGTCAATCTCCCAATAATAACCCAAATAATCTTCAATTACCCAAAATAAAGGATGAACAAAAGAGAGATTAAGGAAATAAAACTTGTATTAAAACTTGATTAATTGTTGATTATAAAACTAAAGAGAGATTTGATTGATATTAACTACTCTAATATTTGATAAGAAGAACATGCTCTTCTAATTAGACTAATGGGGTATTTATAGTGGAAATTAGGTGGATGCATTAGGGTTAACTAAGGGCTAAACTAGTAATTACACTTTTTAGATTGAGCAGGGAGGAGCCGGTATTTTTCAAAGGAAGGGCTTCTTTCTTTGTAGCTTGGAGAAGACGAAATTTCACTGTACTGGAATCCGTGCGTATTGGAGTCGGGACGGGCGGATTCAGGCGGGGGAAAACGGGCGTCTTAAGGAGAATCCGGGCGGATTCTGGTGGCTGCTAACCCGGGCGTCTTTGGCAGAAGACGCACGGATTGTGCTTGTGGAGGACGGGCGGATTCAGGACAATCCACTCGGATTGTAGCTCAGCATTATTTCTTCTTCTTTTCTTCCCTTTTCTTCATAAAATCCTTGGGGATTTCCTCGGGGATGCAAGGATCCTTTCTCAACATTGCTCATCTACTATAATATGTACAAAGGCCTTCTAATCTTGTCTCTCCTTGATGCTTGGTCATTGGATTCAATCAATTTAGTCTCGTTTTGCCATGAAAATGCAAGATTTGCACTCCTTTTCTACCAAGGGATCAAAATCTCAAAGAATATGCAAAACCAAGAACTAAAGACATTAAATGACCCAAATATGCACTAAAAAGCATGGGAACAAGGCTAATTCGGGGGCTAAATATGCGCTAATTATGGTCACATCAAATATCCCTTAACCGAACCTTTGCTCGTCCCGAGTAAAGAGGTGACAAAGACTAGGACCATTATTTAAACTAACCTAATAACATAGCCGATATGAGACAATTAGCGGGTCTCACTCCGCCCCTTCAACTCACAACAAGACAACCATGAGGTAGGATGCCTTTTTGCAAGGCAAGGTGGGTCTTGCCAAAATGGCGACACATCCAAACATTAAAGCACACAAAATCAAATAATGGATGCATCTACAAAAGGAATAGCCACTTCCTCATCAAGTGGCGGAGGCAGCTAAAAGAGAACAAATTTAAGAGCATATAATCCTTCACAAATACTAGTTCAACAAATTACTAAGGCTAAGAGGATGGCACTAAATCACCTCCAAATGGTGTTAAACTAGACTACTTTCGTCCTCAATTTCATAATGCTTTCGTCAAGAGCGATCGGATGGTGGTGGAATGATGATCCCTATGATGCTAGTAGCATATGACATGACAAGTCTCGAATTCTCTACAAAAGTAAAGGTCATGGATCGTCCCAAGCTCGACAAAGTGGCTTGACAAAAAGGCTTTTTGGGAACGAAATGCTCAAATCGTTATAAACAAGGGTGGATATGACTAGTATTCAAAATTGACCTCATTCAACTTTCACATTTCAAAAATTTTAAGATGGGGTTTGTCCCTTCCGGGCTAGTGTCCTTTGCTTTCGCTTATTAGGCAACCGGTTAACCTCTAGACAATAGCTTTTCGGGGTGATAGTCACTCTGTCTCTGGGCGGTCGAATTCACAACCGTGTGGGGGCCCAATTCAATGGATCCCTCTCCAAAGCACATCGAAGTGGTACGCCTCCACCAAAACAACTAAATTTCTTAATATTTAAACATTTCATAACATTTGAGGTTTCCTTGGCATTAAATTACTTCCACATGACAAAATTCTTTAAAATGAGCACTTCAAACTTATTGATAGAAAGTATTTTTGGGTTGCCTTACCACAAGGTCAATCAAGGTCACCTAGACAAGTTAACCAAGTCCACATCGCATCACGGGGTTGGATAGGTGACTCACATGCAAACCCTTGACTAGGCTTTGGGTCATGGGTCAAAAGACACTAGTATGACACAATCTAGGGTGTTTTACAACCATTCTAGTAGGCAAAGTCTTAAGTTGAAAAAGTATTTGTAATGGCTTAGTTGCTCTTGTCAAAGTTCTCAATTAGGCACTTTTCAAAAATATTTTATCTAAATGCAACTATATGCCATGATGCAACTATTATATACATCCTAGTGCAAGTGATTCTATCAACTAATATGACATATAAACTAAATGCAAGTCCTAAGTTCACATTGTTATACCGCATCAATCAAAATAAAGCCACATAGTCATTAACATAAAGAGGAAAAAGGAGATTGGAAAGATCATACCATGCGGTCTTCATGATCCTCATGTCTCGGATGTGGCGTAGTCAATCAATGTGAACAAGGATAGAACAAACACAATATATACAACAATATATACATGACTACACTACAAAAGAAATAAACATGTTTTTGGGTTTTTCAATTTTCAAATTTTTATGGATTTTCGAAATTTTTCAATTTTTTTGGATTTTTGAATAAAAGTTAAGTTAGAATTCCTCATCCCCACACTAATATGGGCATTGTCCTCAATGGCCAAAATGATGGGAAATTATGCAAACATGATGCATGATTTCTATACTAAATGCAAACTACACTAGTCTACACTACATGATGCATGGTTTTTTGTTTATGACGGAGAGGATAATTTAGATTACCTCCCGTTGTGTATGCATTGACTTCCTCAAACCGAGTTAGACATTATTGCTAATGTCCTAAGGATGGGTGTAGTTCATGCACACACTATGCAATGCATGAAACTAATTTGTCATTTTGGATTTTGAAAGTGGGAACAATAAAATGAGAACACCTCAATGGGGCCGAGGTGTTAGTCCTCTAAGGTGCTAGGACTACTCCAACAATGATAAAGATTAATAAAATACAAGTTAACAAAGCACAAAACTTCTTTTCATGAAACTTTGAAAAATAAAGAGAGGAGATGAGAAGACTTCACTTAAACTTAGGTGGGTGCCTCTTGCCTGCTCCACCTAGCTATGAAATAATCCTCTAGAGATCGGCATCATCTCCCTCTACATCGCTATCCCATATCTCCTTTGATGCATCACTCAAACTTGGGTCCATGAATTCGTCTTTTTCACTTTCAAGCTCCACCGTGTCTCCTCCACAAGAATTGCCACTCCCCTCCTCTTGTCTCCCGTTTGCTCCTTCATTAGCCCTCTCCGAATTGGGGAAAAGTAGGTCCATTTGAGCCCATGAGGGAAATGCTCCTTCCTCACTAATCTTTCCCTTTTGAACCATATCGTGGTATTGAGGATAGAGCGCATAGTAAATGTCCACGTTGGTTTCGTATTGACGGTAGTGCAAATCTTGTAAGATTCCCGTGACAAAGTCGTCGCGGGGGAGGATGAAGGGATTTGGATGGTTGTACGGTTGGTAAGGAAATGGGTAGAGAGGCACTTTGATCTTCTCATCTTGAGTTTGTTGTTCTTGTTGTTGTGGTGGTGGATTTGGAGGTGGTGGTGCTTGCCTTGTTTGACTTGGGATGAGGTAGGATGGAATTGGAGACAAATGTCCTCTTCTCGGGGAGATACGTGGTAGGTCGGCCATGGGAAGATAAATCGGATCGCTTCCTTTCGTTAACCACTTGATCCGCTTGTCGACCCCCTCAAGGGTTATCCAATGGTGATGAATGAGAAGAAGATCTTCATTTATCCTCGTGTTTCCCAAAAGAGGAGCATGCATACTCATTATTCTCATTGAATCTCGGGTTGAAATGCTTTGCAAGCCTAGTAATGAGTCCTCCATTCACAATGTGTTTCATTCCATCATCGTCACCATTCCTAAACCTTGCCCATTTCTCTAGTAGTACTAGAGGTGCATTGAAGTGATACACATTTCTTCCTTGAATGTTGAGGTAGGATTCCATAAACACAAGGTCTAATTGGTTCACGATCGCCGGATCTCGGCGGGCAAGTAGAGTGCCCGAAAGAAATCGATAAGTAAGCCTCAAGATCGGATTTTGGATATGAAAAGCAAGACATTCTTTGGTGTGTATGAAATCCCGGCCGGTCATGGCCCTTCACAAAGGTTCAACACTATACTTCTTTGGTTTCGATGTTCGGGTAGGCGAAACATCGAGACCGAGTACATTTGCGAATTCTACAAGGGTCATCATCCTAGAAACATTCTCCAACCTAAACTCTATGCATATTGTTTTGTTCAAGGTTGTAATCTTCAAAAAGCTTAAAAATTCAAGCACAAGAGATCGATAAGTTTGTTCATACATGCGAAAAAGGGTTGAGAGACCAAATACTTCAAAGAGAGCTTCCACTTGGTGATAAATCCCAAGTTTCCTCAAGGTAGCATGACATAAAAACTTAGTGGGAAGAATATTCTTACTTAGAAGTCGGTGGAAGACTAATCTTTGCACATCATTGACAAATTCCACATTTGAGAAGTCATCAAGCCTTGTAAGATCTACAATCTCTTCATGTTCCCTTCTTAATGTGTTGACATGGGAGGTAGAAGAACTTCCCCTCATCCTTGGTCTCCTCCTATTCCTAAAAGAGGAACTCCTTGGTGCCATTCCTTGATTATAGAGCTGGATTCTTTTGATTTGATTTGGAATAAGGATGCTCCTTGTTGATTGAGTGTTGCCTTTGGAAACCCTAGAAAATTGGGGCTTTTTGATTTTGTGGGTTAAGAGAGTGATTTGGATATGATTGGGAGTCATAAGGAGGTGGGTTTTATAATGCAAGTGGAAGAAGGAGTGATGTGTCACTAAATGTGTGGTGGGGTGTAATTTTAAATAAGAAAAGACGGGTCAAATCACCGTGAGAAAACGGGCGGATTCGAGTAGAAGACGCTCGGATTCAGGCTTCACGGGACGGGCGGATTCTGGGTAAGACGCCCGGATTCTGTCACAGCTAAATTTTCCAAAAATATAACGCCACAAGACGGGCGTCCTGAGCATGAGACGCTCGGATTCTTTTTATCGGGACGGGCGTATTCTTCTGAAGACGGGCGGATTCCTCTACAGCGATTTTTCTTGAAATGCACAGGTAGAAAGACGGGCGTCTTTCTGCAAAGCCGGCAGGATTCTTCAGAACGGGCGTATTCCCTTCTGGGATGCTCGGATTCTCCTTCAGTCCAAAAATCTTCAAATTCTCAGCTAAGCAGGACGGACGGATTCTCCTCAGAACGCCCGGATTCCAGGGAACACGCACGTGTTCAAGCCGTGAATTCATCCTTTGACTTCCTTTCCTCTCATAGATGCTTCCCCACACTTGAAAATTGGTTCCTTCCTTCATTCAAAATTCATTAGTAACCCTCCCTCACTTACGCTCATGAAAAGAGTTCATGCTAATTATTAAAAGAAATGCAATAAAACAATAAATACAAGTTAGAGGGTTAGTATATTTACAAGTGGTGGTTTAGGGAGGACTCCACCAAACTCTCCCTTTTGATGATTCTTTCAAGGGTGAGGAGGCCCGAGGTAGGTGACCTCGACCTCTCCAATAAATGCTCCTTCATAGTATGGCTTCAATCTTTGACCATTAACTTTGAACTTGCTTCCATCTTCCGCCTTGAGTTCAAAATCTCCATATCTTCCACCGGTTATCACATAGGGACCCATCCATCTAGAGTTCAATTTTCCCGGAAAAAGTCGGTAGCGGGAATTGAATAGAAGGACTTTGTCCCCTTTGTGTAAGGCCGTTTGCCTAATTCTCTTGTCATGGAGTAATTTCGTTCTTTCTTTGTAAATCTTTGCATTTTCATAGGATTGTAGTCGGAATTACTCCAACTCTTGAATTAGAATCATCCTCCTTTGACCACTCAACTTGAGATCAAGATTAAGTTCTCGGATTGCCCAAAAAGCTTTGTACTCCAATTCGATTGGCAAATGACATGCTTTTCCATAGACAAGCTTGTAAGGGGAGGCTCCTATGGGAGTCTTATAGGCCGTCCTATAAGCCCAAAGAGCATCATCAAGCTTTGTGCTCCAATCTTTCCGAGTCTTGTTCACCACTTTCTCAAGGATTTGTTTGATCTCTCTATTTGAAATTTCAACTTGACCGCTTGTTTGAGGATGATATCCCAAGCCGGTTCTATGTTGAACACCATATTTGGTCAAAAGGGATGCAAGTTTCTTCTCATGGAAATGCGTTCCTCCATCACTTATGATCGCTCTAGGAACTCCAAATCTTGGGAAGATTATCTTCTTGAAGAGCTTGGTGACCGTTTTTGCATCATCATTTGGAGTGGCAATTGCCTCCACCCACTTTGAGACGTAATCTACGGCCACAAGGATGTACTTATTCCCATTGGATGTCACAAAGGGCCCTTGGTAGTCGATTCCCCAAACATCGAAGATCTCCACCTCTAGAATGCCCCTTTGTGACATTTCGTTCCTCCAAGAGATATTCCCCATTCTTTGACAAGCATCGCAATGAATGATGAATTCTCTTGTGTCTTGAAACATTGTAGGCCAATAGAAGCCCGATTGAAGAATTTTTGCAACGGTCCTCCTTGCTCCATGGTGACCACCGTAGGGTGATGAGTGACATCCTTCCAAGATTCCTTGGACTTCCCATTGAGGGACGCATCTCCGGTAGAGCCCATCACTACACTCCTTGTAGAGGTTTGGGTCATCCCAAAAGTACCTCTTCACTTCAAATAGGAATCTCTTCCTTTGGTTGTGGTTCAAATTTGGAGGGAGTACTTTTCCAACAATATAGTTAGCATAATCGGCAAAACATGGGGTGATGTGCCTTTCAAGTTGTGTTTGAATGGCCATCAAAATATCGTCGGGAAACCAGTCATTGATCGGGGTTTCTCTATTTTCGTCATGAAACCGGATCCTTGACAAATGATCCGCCACTACATTCTCGGCTCCTTTCTTGTCTCTTATTTCTAAGTCAAATTCTTGAAGAAGCAAAATCCATCTCAACAATCTTGGTTTTGCCTCCTTCTTTATCAAGAGATGTCGGAGAGCACGGTGATCCGAAAATACAATCACTTTGGATCCAAGCAAGTAGGAACGGAATTTATCCAAAGCATAGACAATGGCAAGAAGCTCCTTCTCGGTTGTATCATAATTCACTTGGGAAGGGTCGAGAGTCTTGCTTATGTAATAGATGGCGTGAAGAGCTCTCCCTACCCGTTGGCCAAGAACCGCTCCAACGGCGTAGTTGCTAGCATCACACATAATCTCGAAAGGTAATTCCCAATTTGGGGGTTGGATGATCGGTGCCGAGATTAGTGCTTCCTTGATTCTATTAAAGGCTTCAACACACTCATCAATGAATTGGAATTGGGCATCTTTAAGCAAAAGTTGAGTGAGGGGTTTCGCTATTTTTGAAAAATCCTTTATGAAACGGCGATAGAAACCCGCGTGACCGAGAAAACTTCTCACCCCTCTAACATTCACGGGAGGTGGGAGTTTCTCTATCACCTCAACTTTAGCTTTATCGACCTCGATGCCCTTTTCCGAAATCAAATGGCCCAAAACAATCCCTTCATTGACCATGAAGTGACACTTTTCCCAATTTAAAACAAGACTAACATCTTCACATTTTTGCAATACAAGAGAAAGATTATGCAAACATGAGTCAAAGTCCTTTCCATAAACACTAAAATCATCCATAAAAACTTCCATTATGGTCTCTAAGTAATCGGAGAAGACACTCATCATGCATCTTTGGAAAGTGGCGGGGGCATTACATAAACCAAAAGGCATCCTCCTATATGCAAAAGTACCATAAGGGCATGTGAAGGTGGTCTTATGTTGGTCATCCGGGTGTATAGGGATTTGGAAGAATCCCGAATACCCGTCAAGGTAACAAAAGAACTTGTTGGAGGCTAACCTCTCAAGCATTTGGTCAATGAATGGTAGGGGAAATGATCCTTTCTTGTTGCGGAGTTTAATTTTCGATAGTCAATACACATACGCCAACCGGTGATCATTCTTGTGGGTATTAGTTCATTCTTTTCATTTGTCACTACCGTGGTACCTCCTTTCTTAGGTACCACTTGGACGGGGCTAACCCACAAGGAGTCCGATATGGGATATATGATTCCCGCATCAAATAATTTCATAACCTCTCCTTTGACAACTTCTTGCATGTGGGGGTTCAATCTTCTTTGGGGTTGAATGGTAGGTCTATGGTCTTCCTCTAGATGAATTATATGCATGCAAAAGTTGGGACTTATCCCCTTAAGGTCATCTAGACTATAACCTATAGCCTACTCATGTTGTTTCAACACATCAAGCAATTTTCTCAATTGGTTATCATCAAGTCTATCATTAACAATCACGGGTTTGGTCTTTGATTCATCTAGGTAAGCATATTTCAAATTTGGGGGAAGGGGTTTTAAAGTAGGAGTTTGTACCTCACTTTCCTCCTTTGGAGTTTCATTGAGAATTTGCTCCATCTCCATTAGACATTCCATTCTCATAGCATACTCAACTTGTTCTTCATTCTCATCAACATCATCATATTCAAATTCTATGATGGGTTCCTCTTGCTCTTGAGCTTGTAAAATATCTTCTAGGATGGATTGCTCATCTTCTATGGGTTGACATGCTTCCACAAGAATGTTATGCACTAATACGGATTGTGCATGAGTAAGTTCTTTGTTAGCTAGAGCGGCCTCAAAAAGATCCACCTCCAATTCCCAATACATATTTTTAGCCTCACTTGCTTCCAAGGCTTCCAATGCTTGCATGGGATCTTTGAAGAAAGGTATACTTAAGTGGTCCTCTACAAAACAATCTATAAGGTCCATCTTGCAAAATATCGAACTTGAAAATAATTAGAACAAACCTTGAGGAGTTTTACTTCCCCAAGGTAAAGAAAGACACAACTAATAACAATATAAGAAAATCTAAATCAAGTTAACACCGTCCCCGGCAACGGCGCCATTTTTGATGGGACGTTTTCGTGTTCACAATTGAAAAGGTGTTGTCGTTGGGTCACGTCCGAATCAAAACACAATTTATAGCTTTACAAACAACTCTACAATTAGTAAAGAGGCAAGTAAAGGTCGGATCCCAAGGGACGGGAATTGAGATGAGATTTCTATTGAAACTAGTGGTGTCTTAGGGGTGTCACAATTTGGGTTGATGTAGAACGTCACTAAACTAAATAGCAATGAAAGTAAATAAGCAAGATGAATTAAAAGGGTTGTAAACAATTGATAAAAAGCACTAGGGTATCATGGGGTCATAGGGGAATCATGGGAATTGATCATACAAACATGTTCTCAAATTATAAGCAAGCAATTATTGTTGTGATGGATTGAGATGGGTTATATCTTACAATCCTAGGAAAGTTTGGGTCCCGGAGCCGAATCGATTAGATTGTACAACACCTACAAGTCGACTTAATCTTCCCTACTTAACAACATGCATGGTCTAATGAGACTCGAGTTGGTTTATGTCTTACAAGTCTCATTGAAAAGATTGGTGATGGGTAAAAAATGCAAGGATTCATAGGCTCACATTTCATCAAACATAACAAGTGCATGAGTTGAGATCAAAACAAGCAAGCAAATAAATCATGAAAGCATATTAATTTAAGCATGAATCATTCCCCATGTTGGTTTCCCCTAATTACCCATTAACCCTAGCTAGGTCACTACTCACTCATTATCATGTTGATCATGCTAGCAAGGTTGTCAATCATACCAACAAAAGGAAACATGATGAATAAATGAAAGTAATTAACAATAATTAAAAAGGGATTAAGAGAATTATACCTACTAATGATTCCAATAATAAAGCAAAGAATAAAAGAAGTACTTGATGCTTGATTGGGAGGTTCTCAATCTCCCAATAATAACCCAAATAATCTTCAATTACCCAAAATAAAGGATGAACAAAAGAGAGATTAAGGAAATAAAACTTGTATTAAAACTTGATTAATTGTTGATTACAAAACTAAAGAGAGATTTGATTGATATTAACTACTCTAATATTTGATAAGAAGAACATGCTCTTCTAATTAGACTAATGGGGTATTTATAGTGGAAATTAGGTGAATGCATTAGGGTTAACTAAGGGCTAAACTAGTAATTACACTTTTTAGATTGAGCAGGGAGGAGCCGGTATTTTTCGAAGGAAGGGCTTCTTTCTTTGTAGCTTGGAGAAGACGAAATTTCGCTGTACTGGAATCCGTGCGTATTGGAGTCGGGACAGGCGGATTCAGGCGGGGGAAAACGGGCGTCTTAAGGAGAATCCGGGCGGATTCTGGTGGCTGCTAACCCGGGCGTCTTTGGCAGAAGACGCACGGATTGTGCTTGTGGAGGACGGGCGGATTCAGGACAATCCGCTCGGATTGTAGCTCAGCATTATTTCTTCTTCTTTTCTTCCCTTTTCTTCATAAAATCCTTGGGGATTTCCTCAGGGATGCAAGGATCCTTTCTCAACATTGCTCATCTACTATAATATGTACAAAGGCCTTCTAATCTTGTCTCTCCTTGATGCTTGGTCATTGGATTCAATCAATTTAGTCTCGTTTTGCCATGAAAATGCAAGATTTGCACTCCTTTCCTACCAAGGGATCAAAATCTCAAAGAATATGCAAAACAAAGAACTAAAGACATTAAATGACCCAAATATGTACTAAAAAGCATGGGAACATGGCTAATTCGGGGGCTAAATATGCGCTAATTATGGTCACATCAATCGAGTACCCTACAGACAGACTACTGTTTCGTAAAACAAAACACCCTTACTCGATAGAGTAAGGCCCACTCGATAGAGTACCCAGAGACTCGTAAAACCGTAGTATTACAATCCATTCTAGTGTTTGGTTGATGGGTTTTGGAATGGAGTTAGATAACCAACGGATTCTAACTTCATTCCAACCCCTTGGAATCTCATACCCATGTATATACCCAAGTTTCTAAATCTATTCCACCCTATTACTATACTCAATCCATTCCAAGATCAGACCAAACACTTGTAAGCAAGTATGAGGTTCTAACTTCATATGGTATCATAATCCATTCCAATCCCTTCCGATACTTTCAACTAAACGACCCCTAAAATATATCTCATAAAGCATAAAAATAATAACGTAGTATTTAATAGGGCTATTGGTAATAACTGTTAATTGCACTCAGGGGCGGCTATGGGCCGGTTCAGACTAAGCCTAGAAACCGGGCCTCCAAAATTTGGGCCCAAAAAAGTGTAAACTTGGTAAGCTTAAAAAAAACTAAATTCTCTTCCTACTTCAAGACTTCAGACGTTTATACAAATTCTTCAATCAGGCGTAATTTCTCCTTCCCAAGATAGTCAGTTAAGATTCTCATTAATCTCATACCCAAAATAATTAAACTTTCTAATTTTTGATTATATATCTTTCCCAAGTTCACAATAATCACTTTTATTCTCTCAATTTTTCTTTTAATCAGATTATTACCCATTTAACAAAAGTTCTAGCTATTTTTTTTAAAATACAAATCAATATAAACTCGTTAATTTCTAGTCAGGAGGATAATGAAATAGAAATCTCAGGTAAATTATTCTTTTAATTTTATGAGTTTTTAGTTTTAATTTATTTATTTAACAATTATACGGAGTATTATAATTCGTTTCATCTTAATCATCTAAACAGCATAATTTATGATTGAACATTGATAAGATATTTGTCGTTTGTGAATTACGGTCTTAATTTTGAAAATCTGACCAGGTGACCATAATTATCAAGAACGAGACATACAATTGTAGTATTTTGAATAAATGGAAGATGTTGTCAAATATTTCTTCGCTTTTGTTTTTTATTAAATGAAAAATCATAAATATATGTTAATCGGCTATATAAAGTTTCAAATAGACCTGGCAAAAGCAACCCGACCCGATTGACCCGACCCGAAAAGACTGACCCGAGACCTGAACTACCTCACCCGAATGTGACCCAAAAACCCGAATTGACCCGACCCAACCCAAACATGACCCGAGTCTTCTTTACCCGTAACTGACCTGACCCGAAAATAACCCGATCCGAAACCACCAAACCCGAAAATGACCCGACAAAATATAACTCTAGCTGAACCGAAAAGACTTGAAATGACTATTTCTCTATTATTCATTGACCCGAAAATGACCCGACTCGAAAAAACCTGACCCGCTTGACCCGAAGCAAACCCGACCAACAAATCCGAAACAGACCCAAAACCTGAAATAACCTATCCTGGCCCGAAGTAACCCGAAATCAATGAGAGACCCGAACTGACCCAGCCCGGCCCGACTCGAACCCGGCCCGTTAACCCGTTTTGTCAGGTCTAATTTCAAATGTAATTTATAGGGCCTCATTTTATTATGTAGCACCAGGCCTTTATTATTGTTAAGACGTCCCTGATTGCAACTTACAGTTTGTTCTATGAGAACACAAAAATATAATTAAAATAAATCTGATGAACATTGTTATCATCCTTCATGCTAAATATTTTTTAAATACATTACTATGTTGTGGATACTTTATATATATACTTTTCTCTACGACCTTTATTCACTTTAGGAATGCATATATTTCCACCCACCACTCCTACAAATAAAACTCCCAAATGCATTTTAGTATATCATTAACACGAATAAATAATTTATTCTCATTTATTTTTGCAAATCATCTTCTTCCATATGTCCTATTACATCATCGTGTCGTCATTATCATCCTCGTAACCATTAGATCAGCATGCTTTTTAGCTATCTTCTTTCGTTCTTTAGCTTTGAGTTTCTTACGATTTTTATCATCCGTGTTTATATCCATTCTTCCTTTTTTTTTTAAATTAACCAACACATTTTAACATTCATTCCTAAAGAAGAATGACATGAAGTAAATATTCGGAAATTCCACTAAGATGTACATGCTTATATCATGGCATATGTTACGAACTAATAACATTTTGTATATGTAAGTTTTCTAGGGCAAACAGGGTATGTTGTTAGCATGTGCGGCCCGTGCGGTCGCAAAGGGGCCCCAAATTCTCGGGGCTCATTAGAGAAAGAAAGAAAATATAACAATTGGTGTACAAAAAAGATGGTCTAGTACTCTGGAAGGTTGTTTGATGTTACCTTACACTTCCAGAGGTCTCAGGTTCAAGGCTTCTTATGACCCTTTTTTTAAACTCCTTTTTTATTGTTTTGCAAGATTTTTAATAACCATGTTTATTAACTCTATTTTGTTGTTTTCCAAGACTACATTTATTACAACTGTTTGATATTTCATTATTATAATCCTTATTATTTAGTTTTTTTCATATTAATCTTTATTATTTACAGTAACTTTACATATTCCAAATTATATTTTCCTCCAACCTTTCTTGATTTTTTGTTACTTTCATATGCAATTATGTTTTTAAAATTTGTTTATTTACTATTGTAATACCTCGGGTATTCTGGTCTTAGGGTACTCTATCAAGTAAGTTGTATGTGGGTTCTGGAGTACGTTCTGATCTGAGTGTACTCGATCGAGTAGAGGCAACTCGATCAAGAAGGGTGTACTCGATCAAGTGTCGGTTTATTTACGGGTTTTTGTCGCGGTTTGATAGTAAAAGTGGAAAAGGTATTTAAAGGTTATTTCGTCAGTTTCTTTTCATTCTACATTTTATTCTCAAAAAGTTTCACAAAACTTCAACGACATTCAACCTATCCACCTTTTACAATCAAATCTAAAGTTAGAGTTCATAACTTTTGGGGATTTTTACACCTTTGCAATCGTCGGTATTTGGGTAAGTTCTTTATGTTGTTTTTATGTTGATTCCTTAAGTTTGGTCTAACCCTAATTGAGTGATTTGGGGGTTTTGGGTGGAAATCGGATTATGATGTATAGTTGTTGATTATTGTTGTAGGTGACGATGTGGTACTCTTGTACAATTGTATGTTTGGCTGCAGCTATAGCGGATTGCGAAAAAATAGGGTTTCTCTACTCAGTTGACTGCGTAAATAAGTATAAAATGGCATGATTGTTTACTGGCATGATTACGTTTATCGTTACTTTGGAATTTGTCATGTATATATTGGTATTGTGGTTTTGGTTGTAATTGTTGTTCGCGGGGTGTGCCCTCGGCTGAGTGGAGTCATTTTCTGGAATGGCTTCACGCCCTTGATTCGCCCCTTGTGGTTCTTGTCACAAAGGGGATGTGCACATTAATGGACATGGATTATTCGCTCTACGGTTTTCAGCGGGGCTTAGGCGGTAAGGCCGCGGTCTCCACTGGCGGAGTGGAATATCTGTTGCGATGGGTATTCTGGTAGGTTGAAACACTAGAAAAGTGATTGGTGATGAATTGGAGTTGGAGGAATGTGCTTATGTAATCTGATATTGCTGTATTGCTTATTTTGATTATTCAGTAACTGACCCGTTTAAATGTTTTGAAAACTATGGTGATCCATTCAGGGATGGTGAGTAGTTGACTAGCAGGTATTTCTATGGATTATGCGCGGGATCTAGCTGGGGATGGAGTCATCACTAGTCCGAGTCTTTTAGTTTTCCGCTGATAGTTTATGACAGTTTTATTTCTGTTTTGTTTTCCAGTTTGAGACGGTTGTATCTTTATATTTCCAGTTTTGGTTTTAAGTTGTATGCACATATAACACTTATACTTAAAGTACGTTTCTCCTTTGATTACTATACCTCGGGTAACCGAGATGGTAACATCTCCTTATGTTAGGGTGGTCTTGGTAAGACACCTTGGTGTATAGGGGTGTTACAACTATATTGTTAGTATTACTAATACATGAATATGTCATATTAATAACATTACATCTTCTAAATATATACTCTTAGATTAAAAAAATATTTAAGAGCATATAATAACATAAATATGGTTGTATAAGGACCTGTTTTCAAAAACCCGCACATGGCCCCCGCAAACTCAGAGACGGCCCTCAGGGGAAAGCAAAATTTAAATAATTTGAATTGCCCTAGACCTAGAAAACGGGACAGTCAGATCAAATCCGACTTGGGTCAATTCGGGTGCGCCACCGTTTTGGATTAATTGGAGTTGGGTCATTTTGGGTATGTTTCGATATATTGATCGGGTCAATTTCTAGTCAAGTGGGTCAGGTTATTTCGGGTGCGGGTCATTTTCCCGGTCAATGATGAAGAAAGAAAAAGGCATGTTTAGTATTATTACTTAAGTTTAGTTTAAATATGATGATTTATTCTTTATTTTAACGTAATAGTATGAAGTGTAATTTTAAGTCATTTCAAATCTTTTTCGTTCAATTAGAGTTATGTTTTCTCAGGTCATATTCTAATTGGGTGGTTTCTGATCGGTTTATTTGGTATCGAGTCAGTTACGAGTTAAAAAAATATCGGGTCATGTTTGGGTCAGGTCGGGTCATATTCGAGGTATAGTTCAAGTCAATTTCGGGTCTCAGGTCAGCTTTTTGGGGCCAGGTAAATTGGATCAGGTTGGTTTTGCCGGGTCTAATTATCCTTATACTTATCATTTCAATGTGCTAAATAAATTCGTAATTAGCAAAGCTAATGGTCTAAAAATGTGTTTAATAATCACGCAATATCTTCATTACGTTTACTATATGGACTTGTGATAGAATTAACATTGTTAATCAATAACTATTATAGATTGAAGAGGTCTTAAATTATTAGTTAGCAATGTTAAAATTCATTATTTGATAGTTGTGCTTTTATAGACAAAAATCGTAAAAATCGCAATCCGGAATCATTTCATACAAAGTATTAGCGATTGTCAAATCAAGAAAAATACGATTTGATTTCTTTTTGTCAATCCAAAATAAATTAATTCTATAAAAAGAACAATTTTCTTAATAAAATCTGACATTCAACACCAATCTCTATCGTGCTAAAACGATGACTTATTTCTTTATTGTAACCAATAAATTTTTACTTTTGTCATAAATTTTTGCCAAGGTAAGGAGATAACCATTGTGTTCAAATGTCATTGTCCCATAAGCATTGTGTTTGATTGAGATATTAATAGATCTCTATAAACGTACAAAATGTTTCTCAGCCCAATTAATGATTGCCTCATTTGGTTGATCTTAGAAAAGGTGTTTTGTGTTCTTAGATTGTTGTGGCGATTTGAGGATCTTGGATCATCGACTTCTTCACTTCTAGAATTTATTGGTACATTTCCTTTTTATCTTTATTTTATTGTTAAGAAACGTAAAACGCAATTTATAACTCATGATGTCCACATCTTCAATTTTATCATTTGAGGCCCGATTATTAAAGAAATTAGGATTAATATAGTAACCCAATAGATAACGGTCAAGAATGGTGAGACGTTGGGAAGGCCATAAGAGATGAGATTTTTTGCCAGGAAAAGAAAATAATTGCGCGCATGTTCGCCTTAGACCGTACATAGCTCGTTTGCCTTTTTGAATAAGTCACCATGACGCTTTGAAAATATCAGTACTTTGTTGCATCATTTGTCATGAGCCATATGAGTACACCTTTTGCCTTCCTCTAATTTTTTTTTCCAATAATAATATGATTGTCGTGGTGAACATTAGAGGAAGGCACAAGGTGCTCATGCGAATCATGACAGTGTAAATTAACATGCTAATGAAGCTTTTAAAGCGGCATCGTGGCTTATTTAAAAAGGTTAGCGAGCTTTGCACGCTTTACGGTGCATATGGCGCAATCATTTTCTTTTCCCCGGCAAAAGATGCCCAACTCATATGGCCTTTCCGGCATCCTACCATTATTGACCGTTATTTGTTGGATCACGGAATCCTAAGTTGGTTAATAATGCAACCTCAAATGACGATATTAAAGATAAGAGTGTGTGAGTTATAAATGCAGTTGACTTTTCTTAAGAATAAACTGGAAAAGGAAAGGAAAGGTACCAATAAACTCTTAAAAGTGTATGTGGAAGACGTTGACCCAAGATATCCTCAGGTTCATCATACCCATCGAGCAACAAACCTTACTTGTCTGAAATTAAGCAAATAGAACAATCTTTAATAGAGTTGAAATAATGTCTACGTTCATAGGGATCTATTATAATCTCAATCAAACATAATGTCTTTGCCATTAAATACAGCTCATAGATTGTACATCAGAGGTACTACCTCGATTTTGTACTTTCTGAGTTTTATCATAAATTTTGAGTTTTATTTAAAAAATATGAGTTTTTACTATAAATTTTTGAGCTCGTTCACTTGAACATTAAACAAAAGAAATAAAATATTGCTCAAAAACTATACTTATAAATTCAATTAATTTTGAGTTTTGCCATTAAATTTTTTTTTATAGAACTTATAAATTTTAAATACTCAAAAAATGCATATAAACTCAAAATCTGTAAGGGTATGAGGTAATATATCCGATGCGTAATCCTTTTTCTCCATTAAATGAAAGATCTGACTGACAAAGGAATTTTAAGACAAATATATTTTATTGTCTGGGCAAAATTTAATGTGGCAAGTTTATCCAAACACAATGCATTTATCATTGCCTCGGCTAATCAATATGTCTCTCCAAATCCCCTTGAAATTTTTTCTAATTAATAGTCCTACTTTCTTGATTTTGTTATTTGAAATGTTTCGATTTACAAGTTAATTTTTATTTTAACGTAATAATTTAAGTTATTTCAAGTCTTTTTCGTTCAATTAGAGTTATATTTTGTCAGTTTATTTTCTGATTGGGTGGTATCGGATCTGGTCATTTGGGGTCGAGTGAGTTACAATTAAAAAACTATCGGGTCATTTGGGTCATGTCGGGACAATTCAGATTTGGGGTCACATTCGCGGGTATAGTTCAATTCAATTTCAGGTCTCGGATCTGCCTTTCTGAGTTGGGTTGATTTTGTCGGGTCTAATTAGCCCTATAATTACCATCTTAATATGCTACATAAATTTACAATTAACATAGCTAATGGTCTAAGAATGTGTTTAATAATCATGCAATACCTTCATTACTTTTACTGTAACACCCCCCTCTTGCCCGGCCAAGGCAATGGGAGGATGTTTCCATCTCGGTTTCCCGAGGCCGTGAAATCGGAGTTGCAATTAAGAAACAATTTAAATAAATAAAGTATTTAGTGAATTATACAACCATAAATGACTAAATAAAGGAACGATACAACTCGTGACGACTAAGCTCTTCTACTGAAGTTACCCTCGGCTTCAAGCCCAAAGTTCGCCCCGTCTCCCACGTGACATCAAAACAACCTGTGCTTAACTTGCTCCCCATATGATCGAAAATATCGTATGGATTGACACAGGCCACCCCAGAAATAGGTGATAATTACACAGACACGCATCACGTCTGTTTCAATATTTAAATATAAGACACAACATGATAAATAACTATGTAACATGCCAATGATATGACTGAGATACAATTATACAACACCACGTCGGTACCGAGACACGCCTAGATGTACCCACAACCACCGGTGCCAGGGACACGCCCACGACACTAAACCTCACAACAATGTACCGGGATACGTCCAGACGTACCGGGTCCGAAAGCCAACCAGATCCCCTGCCAGACGTCGTGCCTCAACCACACGAGTCCTTCCGTACTCAAGTCATTAATGTGCACATCCCTCTTGGAGTGGTAAGCTACAAGAGGCGACTCAAGCGTAAGACGGTCTCCCAACCTTCTTACGTCTCCTCAACAACCAAGTACCACTACCAACGACCTCCAACACAATACAACAATAGCCACAGATGGAATATGAAATACAATACCAAATATCTGACTCATCATGAAACTTAATCCCAACATGTTATCAACAACAATTCCTCAAATACCAACATGATATGCAAATCGACTCACACAATGCAATGACGATGAAAGACACACAAATACATACACCAAGTATTGAAACCGAGTAGGATAAACCTACCTTTTAGAATTCTTCACAAGCAATCCAATTAATAAGCAAGATCCATCTCATAAGACCGTCTCATCCTACAATACCACATAATAACTATCACAAGTTATCCTACACTATAACATAAACTAAAACCCCTTATTATTAGCCAATAATTACCCACATATACATACTAATTACTAATTAAATAACCCAATAAGAAACCCTCAAAAGTTAGGGTCCATAAGACTAGAAACGGGTTGATCTCAACTTACAAGGTGAAAGGATGAAGGAGAAGGTGAACAATCCTCTAATCGATGCTTACCTCTCCTAATATGGTGCTTTTGAGGGTCTTAGAGAGAAGGGGGATAGTTGGGAGAGATAAGGAAGAAGATAGAAATGAAATAGGAGAATGGGTTTTGCGGGTTTTAAAACCCATCCGACCATAGTGCACTCAACCAATTGCTGAGTTCACTCGGTCGAGTGCTGAGTCCACTTGATCGAGTGACCCTCACTCGGTCGATTGTTCAATCCACTCGGTCGAGTACAACGCAGTTCTTAGTAATGACCGGTTTTTATAGAACAGTCATATCTCACTTGTTTCTTGGTCATTTTGGGCGTGTGACCTATCGTTGGAATCTTAAGAGAACACGCTATCACCTCCAATTGCAATCACATCAATACCATGTTTAGATCTCAAGTTATGACAGTTTTAAGACGACCCTTCTATAGACAGACATTATAACAACTCCACTAAGTCTAGTATAAGTTATACTCGGTCCACTTTATAGCCATGCTTCACTCCCGAGTAGACTCATCAAACCCGAGGGTCCTCTCACGCATCCCAAAGTTCCTTTACGGGTCCTAAAATATCCAGGTGTTACAATCTTCCCCCCTTAAAATGAACTTCGTCCCCAAAGTTCCCCTCACTCTCTCTTTTCACAATTATTCCTCAATCTTCTCTTAAGTCTCATTACCGGTTGTCATGTACTCTCTCGCCATTTTACTCTATCATAAAGTCCGTCAAGATTTCTATTATCATTATCACTCTAATACATGCTTATTGTACTTATCCAAGTTTCTTTGCTAAATTCTCCTTACTTCCTCACATGTCGTACTCTTTCTTTCCTTAATTTCCGAATTATTACATTCACTCCCCCTAAAATAGAACTTCGTCTAGAAGTTCAAATGTCAAACTTCATAATGTGCTCTCATACACTCATTACCAAATTCCACAAATGACAATGTTTCGGGTTCATCACTCTTTCTTACTTATTGCAAATCCGTAATCAAATATCATATAATCGTAATTCCATCGATATAACTTCTTGTGACACCCCCATACTCCAAGTGCCTTACCAGGACCACTCAGGTATAGGAACGCCACCATCTCGGTTACCCGAGGCAATGAATATCATAAGACAATAAAGAAACATACTTTAAAAGTAAATATAGTTTAAGTGATTACATGTCTCAAACCAAAACTGTTAAATGAAATACAATTCCAAAACCAAACTGTCTACTATCCCAAACTGAATAACTAAAGGACATCGTCGACACAAACGGAAGACTCTTCTAATCGCAAGTGATGACTCATCCCACCTAGCCCATATGCATCATATCAAACTGCTCAATAATCGCTCACCATTCCCGAATGGATCACCACGATTTTACAAAACAAACAACGGGTCAAGACTAATTACACAATACAAATCACGATAAAACAATGCCAAACAGCTCAATCGTCATATCAAACCCCAAACTCCATAATCAATCTCCACACAATCGACTACACACTAAAGTGTGTAGTCCCGCTGCAGTACCCATCGCAGCGAGATACTCCACACCGCTGATGGGGACCGCAGCCGTTCCCACCTAAGCCCCGCTCATCTCCATCGAGCGATAAACCCATGTTCCTTAATGTGCACATCCCCTCCCGTGGCGGGTTCCACGAAGGGCGAATCAAGGGCGTGAGGCCACTTCCGCAAGTGACTCCACTCAGCTAGGGACGCACCCAAGATCACGACATGATAAACAAGAATCACAACACAAAATCAACAACCGTCTCGAATCAATCAATAATATGAAATCACAACCGTCTCGAATCAATCAACAATCACTAACTACAAAGATAATCACCACACATTATGTAATTAATACCGAGTAGGGAAACCCTATCTGGAATGCAATCACAAATCGACGATCTAGCAAATTGTCTCAAAATCTCTCCTCTACGAACCCTCCTCCTATACACATATTCATACAATTACTACCACAACAACACGATCATAAAACCCCCCAATTCCCAAATTAGGGTTTAACCAACATTAACCAAATGCTATAAAAATGATATGTAAAACTTACCCTTGACGCAAGGATCACAATGATATAAAGAACAAAGGAATCTGACACCTCTAGCTCCGGGATTTGCCAATAATGCGAATGAATCGAACAACGTAGTTTACAATCTCTCTTTTTGTGTATTAGGTTTGTAAAAGTGTTTAGGAAAAGATGACGGAGTATTATATATATTAATCCGCATTATTAACAAAACCCGTCAAATATCACCCAATAACCGACTTACTCGATCGAGTAAGTCACGTACTCGATCGAGTGCCACTTACTCGATCGAGTGCCAAGGCTACTCGATCGAGTACCCTACAGGCAGACTACTGTTTCGTACACCAAAACATACTTAATCGACAGAGTAAGCCCCACTCGATAGAGTACCTAGAGACTCATAAAACCGTAGTATTACACTTCTACTCTACAAGCCCCTAAAGGTCAAAGCACAAAGTCAAATCCACGGTTCCAATCTCTATCCCCATAAATAACTCTCAACTTATGTTGGTTATATGTATACGTATCTATCACACGGTATGACTCGTATATATTACATCAAATCTCATACACTCACATGTATGCACATCAAATCATAAATATGTGGACTCCCATAAACAATCAAATAATGCCAAAATTACTCGTTATGTGACTCAATCAATTTCAATATTTCCATTTTCGCACGTCATGCCACGCATATACCACATCAAATCCACCACATAATCACACATGTGTTTCCATATCCATTTCCGCCCATCATAAATACTTCTGTTACTAGTGTTATACGACTCCGATTATGAATTCAAGATAACTATGCGACACACACATCATGACAAAACTTCACACAATATCGACATTGTTATCATGACAGAATGAACTCATGGCAATCAACGTGCACCACACACAATTGTCACATCATTTTTATCATCCAATTACTCATGTTAAATTAACAATTTTAACTTAAATTTCACTTTAAAGTAGCAAAAGCCACATAATATGGTCAAACGTAAACAATGCATAAGGTCTCACCCATGTGGGGTCATCATGTTCCTTCGACAACAACCAAGCAATACAAACCGTGAAAGTAAGGGTATAAACCCAATATTTGGTTGAGTATTGACAAAACAAGGGGTCAAAACGGACCACTCGGTCGAGTGTAGAAGGTCACTCGTTTCCAAGCTTTCCTATTTCATCATACAAATGCTAATAGACTCCGATGGTGACTAATACACTATCAAATAACCGAATTTAAAACAAATTGTTGGCCTTAAGGCCATCATTAATACACAATTAAGATAAAATGTTCGAGATACACTACCTACACGAACATGCTATTTCATAGTTCTTTTCGCAACCGTTTCATCTCCTCCCTCACCACCGGCGACGGTATCACCATACCGTCACCAACAACCGCACCGTAGAGCGACACAATAGTCAATAGTCACATTGGTATACATAACACCTTATACTATATCGTGAACACGGCCCAAACAACCCATTATTCTCAAGGAATAATAACAACAACATCACCCACAACCCATTATTCTCAAGGAATAATAACAACATCATCACCCAAAAAAACGCTACAACAAGGTTACCATGCACACCATGAATGTTTCGCGTAACAGTTAAAAGACGACTTTACAAACAACATCTTTTACTATCACTCATAGGCCGGAGTCTCACTCAACTACTTTCACACTTGATGCATACACACTTATCATAAGCGGTCATATTATATAACACAAGTGATCAAAGCTCTTAACAACATGATTAAACCCACGCGCATTACGTAGCATACTCTTACTCTCATAACCGCGAAAACCAAACTTGGTAAAACCAACTCCACCATTATATATCCCAATTATTAAAACTCAAACTCATCCCTCTTACGTCACGGCCAACAATACGACCTCCTCACAAAGATTCACCCGAAACTTTTAACAAATTCCTTATTGAATGTAGGATTACAAAACTTGCAAAATTCCCAACTCGTTTCTCTTCTAATGCTCTCTCTCATATTCCGGTCTCATAAATCTTCGTCACCAAGCACTATTCATATTTTAAGCCTATCAATGGACCTCTTCAATGGGGAACCCCGCCTGAATAACGTTTTCGGTTCAGTGGAGTATTACATACCCCCATTTGAAGAACGCAGCGCCCTCGTTGTGCCTGGCAGGATATGACCGTGGCCACTGAGCCAAGACAAGAATCCTCCCCCGCTAGGTGGGTGACCCGGGCACTCCTGGCCACAAGCTCACCACACGGTCGCATGGTTGCTCTAATACCATACCTCAGCCCAAACCTAGGGTCGAGAGCGGTCACTCACGGTAGCTTAACAGGCTGTGTACATGGCCCACAGATCAACATGGGTCCTTTCTAGCACATTTTGTCCTCACTCATGCGCATCCCAGGAACCTTTCCAGAAGGTCACCCATCCTAAGACTACTCTCAGCCAAGCACGCTTAACTATGGAGTTCTTTTGCAAGGATAACCAAAAAAAAAAGTGCACTTTGGTGATATGAGTAGTACTTTCAATCCTTTTAAGCACTAGTCAGATTTTAAGCCAATCAATAGACCTCTTCAAGGGGGAACCCCACCCGAATAACGTCTTCGGTTCAATGGAATATTACAATTCGATTCATACCATTCCTTAAGTCCAATCTCATACCCCAACTATTATTAGCAACTCTTGCTATCACTCTCCTTTTTAAACTCCTCGGTACCTCATTATTCTCTCATCATTCCACAAATCCCGACTCAAACATATCTTATCCAAAATAATCTTGTCCTACTCACTAAGGATCATTCTCACATGTCCTTCAACTTCCGTCCACTAACTACGAATCCGAACAACCGCTAAATATCCAACCTTGGTCGCACTTCACTCATTATCTATTGGTTGTCTCTCATGATCAACTCACTCAACTCAAAGCTTTGTATAGGCCACATACCTTCCTAGTGTTCCCAAATCCCAAATTTGATGACTATACCCAATTCAACGCATCTTGTCGAAGACATGTGCCTAAGGGTTAGGGTGAGAAAATCGTCCTTTCTGGCTCACACAAACTCTATGCTCGGAAATCCTGGGGATTAAATCTATGGAGGTACCATCGGCTCTTGGTGAGCATCTCTTGCTTGATTGCTCCTCTCGTTCCTTGATAGCCTTGACATGCTATGGAATCCATTTCACATGTCAAATTCCAGATAGGAGTAATGAAAATTAAGACAATCTGGAATGAATACAGAAGAGGTAAGAATCGAATAACTTGGGACGATAGAAATTTTCCTTATCACTTTAAATCAGACCAACATTTGAAAATAAATCCTTGACACGAGTTTTCATTCAAACAACGTTTACTTCGACACGAGTTTCCCAGAAAAAAAGTCTTGGTGAAATCACGCCATAATATAATTCCAATTAATATGATGATGATAAACATTTAACAGCCTCAACACCACTACTACAAGAATGATCATAAGAGTCAAAATTGTTTGGCATACTTCTACATTTTCGAAAGTTTTGAGAGACCTTAAGATTGTTTTTTTATTTTTTTTAACTCAAATCAACACCCCCCACCATTAGCAAGTGGAAGAATCAAGAGACAATCCAAGTAATAACTAAGCATGAAAATAAAATTATGGGTAAACTAATTACCCAATTTCAAAATTTGTGCATCTCAAGATGGAAAATTTTCTCAACATACGGCTTCACAAGCCATTCTAGTGAAAGATTAGCACTACATGAAACAAGTAAACCATGTTAAGAGCATAAAAATCAAAACTCTAGCATAATTGTCATTTGTTTCGAAATCCATTGAAATTTAAATTACCAACCGCCTTGGAGCTCAAACGACAATCAAGATAACATATAACTCGAAAGAAATTGAAATCCGGGTACATATACTACCCATTTTCGAAACCCTTGATGGCTTTTAAGACGGAATTAACTTCAACATGAGGCTTAATTGAGTGTCACATTTTAAAGATTACGCTAGCAATGAACAAGTTAAACATGTAGCAAGCATGAAAATCGAAATTTCGACATAGCTAGTACAAAATTTCTTTGAGAACCTCACCATAGTTTAAGACGAAAAATTTCGATTGAAAACATATTATATCCATACTCACAAAAATCATAACTTTATGATACCATTAAACCAAGTTTAGGACAAAAATCAAAATTTCCTCATGTGTGAGAGTGTTTCGAAATTTTAGGGTTCAACATTGATGGTGAAATTTGTATTTTTGTTTTTTTAAGACAATGTACAACATTACTAACAAAGATAGTAGCCTTATAAGACAAACAAACCAAGTTTTAATCATGAAAATCAAAATTTGGGCATGAACACCCTAAAATATGAAAATTAAGATGAACTTTCAAGACGAAATTTCCACATGAAAGACAAGATCTATCACTAACAACAAAGGTTAGGCCTTTGTTGTTCAATTGAATCCAACAACAAGCACCAAATTACAAGCATTGACTCAAGAACACAAGCTTTCAAGCAAAGCCACGCTCGGTGGCATAGAAATGCTTTCAACCGGATCGTTTTAGATCGGTCGGTTTCGTCTCGAAATGATTTCTAGAAATGTTCGGAGTCGCCACCAAGCAATTATGGGATGCCTGGAAACAGTTCAAATCCACTTTGTACCTCGGTCAAACGAAGCAAAAAGTAGTGCTTGACATAGGTACTAAAGATAAGGAATCGTCCCTGTTTAGCATCATATCGCTATAATAACTCTCGTTCGCCCTGAATAAGGTCATCCACTATCCAAAGTTTCCGAGTAAGAGGTGAGGGTACGCATTAGTAAGCTCTTTAATCGAACACCTAATCCCTTCCGCAGTAGCGGCCTCTACTGATCGATCTTGGTTGGTTAAGTGCAGAAGTTGATAAAACAGGTTAAATGCATGAATGCGCATCCACAAGTTTAAACCTAAAATGTGAGATTTGCTATGTCGGTTGTTTATCCAAGTATCAAATAAATGATGTTGAATTGGATTTAATGTTGATTTGCATGCAAGACAGAAATTAAACATCCATTTACCAAGTTAGGTTTATGGTGCTTAACATGATCCATTTGTCTTAAAAAAGTGTTTTAGAATGCAAAGTGTAAAATGCAAACTCATCAATCTGATCCGTCCTGTATTCGGATTAACCGAAGTCGGGATCGTCCTGGACGAGTGCTGGAAATGGGACAGGAGGAGTGCCAGGCAGCCATGGAGGCACCAGGCTGTTGGCGATGTACGGGGGTCTGCCCAGGTTTGAAAACTGGAATTCAGAGAGCTTATTTAGGCGCGAGCTAGGTGACGACCCAAAGGGGTGTCTCCTAGTTGTAGAAAGTGTTTAAGAAATTGTTTCTAAAATAGTGTTAAAACCCGCTTTTGTTGAAAGGGTTGTTAAGAGCATTTTTGTGCTAATATGAAGAACGTGACTCGGAACGATTATCATTGTCTTGATAATATTCAATGTCGGGTTCGGATTTGCAAGCTTGACATGAATAGTTTTTTTAAAAAAGGTGTAAAAAATGCTTGATATGAACTAATTATTTTAAGTTCATTAGTTTGTAATTAGTCAAAGTTTATCATCGTACTTGGGTTAAACCGACATGGTACGTAGAACCAAGGATGATTATCCATGTATGACTAATATAATTTTTGCAAATGTAAACAAATGAATAAGAGGGCTTTAAAACCCTTTAAAAATATAATTAACCAAATATTGTCACCGAGTCACGAGTTAAACCGTCCTGGCATGAAGAGACAAGGGTGAATATAATTCATGGTTAAAAATGCTCATCTTGAAAATGATTTGAAATATTTGAAATGGTAAAAACCGATTGCAAATAAGAAATAAAGTAGAGGAAAGATGAACTCAAACACGTTTGAGTTCTGACTGGGGTGCCTAAAGAGGTGCGAGGTTGGTAGTGATGACAACCAGCCTCTGTCTCCAGTCAAAACTCGGTTTTGGCTCGATCAATCCGTATTTTGGATCATGTTATGCATGTTTTATCATGTTAGTCATGAAAAGAGATAAAAAGAACATGAAAGAAGAGGAATAATTACACCCTCATAATTACAGGTTAGTCGACCTGTCAAAATTTGACCCGACCCGAAACCCGACTGTAACCCGACCCGTAAATAACCCGCAAATAACCCGTTTTTTAAACCCGAACCCGAAAGATACCCGAACCCGTTTTGACCTGTAAACAACGGGTCAAAACCCGACCCGTAGCGGGTTGACCGTTGGGTCACAATATATTTTCCTTAAAATACACAATATCTTATATGTATTGACTTATATTTTTTTAAGGAAAGATATGTATATATGCGGTATGTATGCCACGTCATCACCTTAAACCACATCACGTCATCACCTCAAAGTATGTGTCATATTGTCACGTTCATCGTCGTACGTTGAACCGTATTCCACGTCAGTACTGCATGACACCACATCACCTCGGACCACATGTCACGTCATCACCTCAAATGGTGTGCCACGCCATCACTTTTGCCCTAGTACGTCGAACCGCATTCCACGTTAGCACTGCCACTTCATCCCCTCAAACCACATACCACATCTTCACCATGAAATGTGTGTCATGTCATCACTTCGAAGTGTGTGCCATGCCGACACTTTCGTATAGTGTTGTAATATTGAATATAATATGCAAGAAAATGCATCCTATTACTAATATCATATTATTAAACAAGATAATTATAAAAATTAAGAGTAATTATATGTTTATAATTTAAATTAAAGGAATTAAATATTTGTAAAAAAAGCATTAATCAAACCCGTTTTAACCCGAAACTCGACCCGAAACCCGTATAAACCCGTATTTAACAAACCCGAAATGGACTCGGCCCGTATTTTTCCCGAACCCGAAATGACTGTGTAACACCCCAAGAGTTAAGAGTTAAGTTGTCCCACATTGGGAAAATATGGAGCTTGTGATAAGTTTATAAGAGTTTCTACCCACCACTCTAATAACAAGGCCTTGTGCTTTTGGGCTTAAGTGAGACCAAATAATGGGCCCAAAGGTGAACACCCATCTTATTAGGGTTGTGTTACGACGGTGGTGGATTGGACTATTATAAATGGTATCGAGCAACCTGCGGCCGTGTGGTGAGCCTCGTGGTCGGGAGTACCGGGTCACCCACCTAGCGAGGAGAGGATTCGGGCTTGGCTACGGTCGCCTCCCGGCACAACTGTGGGGACGTTGTGTTATTTAAGTGGGGAGTTTGTAACACCCTAAGAGTTGAGAGTTAAGTTGTCCCACATTGGGAAAATATGGAGCTTGTGATATGTTTATAAAAGGTTCAACCCCCACTCTAGTAACAAGGCCTTGTGCTTTTGGGCTTAAGTGAGGACAAATAATGGGCTCAAAGGTGTACACCCATCTTATTGGGGTTGTGTTATGACGGTAGTGGATCGTGTTGTTATAGACCGAGCCTGTAACTTGCCCGATCAACCCGTTTGATAGGTCTATATGCTAGGTTGCTTGACGAGAAATCAACAAAGTGTAAAAACTCGTGAGTCAGAAAACTCGATTTAAAATCGTTTTTGTAAAATATGAAGTGTTGCTTTGCTTTAGTGATGGTGTAGTTGGTCTAAGTGGTAAGTCAAGTGATTTAATGCACAATGACTGTACCAAACATTGTATAAGGCTCGTATTTTCAATCGGTAGGTCAAAAATACGTGTCGATTGTTGACTCGAGTTGTCGAGGTCCGGAATATTAAGGGGGAAAAGAAGGGGCAGACTCTCACGTACCTTCAATTGGTGGCATTCGAAGGGTATTTATAGAGGATTTGTGTGGTGTTGTGCATTTTTGGAGACGTGGCTGTAAAAGCTGCTTGAAGAGGCGCGAGCATGTCCGCGGGTCTTCGAGTTGTCTTGTCACTATCACGCATTTGGATTTGTGGTTTGTTCTATCCTAGGTTTTGTAGAATATGATTTGTACTTGGGCTCCAAGTATACCTGTATACTTAGCATGGAAGCATTGTGTAAGGTTTGTTTTCTGTGTTTGACTCGGTTTGACTCGTTGTTGGAGTCAGAATTTGAATTTTGAGTCGGTTTTTGGTCTGCTGTCGGTTTTGACTCTAGTTAGTGTCATTGCGACCCCGTCCTCAAGCATAAAACACTCCAGGTATTTTTGAAGATTTTTTCGTTTTCGAAATCATTTTTTGAGTTTTCCGACACGTAGTTATATAAACTGTTGATCAAACGTAGCGATTCCTAAGCATGTTGTAGTTCGATAATCATCGGGTGTTTGTTGGGGATTCAACAGATACCAGGTATCTACAATTATAACAACTCTACTAAGTCTAGTATAGGTTATACTCGGTCCACTTTATAGTCATACTTCACTCCCGAGCAGACTCATCAAACCCGAGGGTCCTCTCACGCATCTCAAGGTTTCTTTACGGGTCCCAAAATATCCTGTTATTACATTTACTATATAGACTTAAGATAGAATTAATATTGTTGATCTGTAACTATAGTATCCTAAATTATTAGTTAGGTATGTTAAAATTCATTATTTGATAGCTGTGCTTTATAGACAAAAAATGCAAAAATCGCAATTTGGAATCATTTCATACAAAGTACTAAGGATTGGTAAATCAAGAAAAAATACGATTTGATTTCTTTTTGTCAATCAAAAATGAAGTAATTCTATAAAAGAATATTTTTATTAATCCTGACATTCAACGCCAATCTCTATCGTGCTAAAGCGATGACTTGTTTCTTTATTGGAACAAATAAATTTTTATTTTTCTCATAAAATTTTGGTTAAGCTAAGGTAAGGAGATAGCCATCGTGTTCGAATGTCATTGTCCCATATGATTTTCTTTGGGTAATAGGATAAGCATTGTGTTTGATTGAGATATTAATTGATCTCTGTAAACGTACAAAATGTTTCTTAGCCCAGTTAACGATTGCTTCATTTGGTTAATCTTAGACAAGGTATGTGTGGTGTTAAACAGGTGTAGCGAATTTGAGGATGTCTTGGTTCAGCGACTTCTTCACCTCTAAGAATTCGTTGGTATGTTCCCTTTCTATCTTTAGTTTATTCTTGAAATGTAAACGCAATTTAACTCATGATGTCCACATCTTCAATTTCCTCATTTGAGGCCCGATTATTAAAGAAATTAGGATTAATATAGTCACCCAATTGATAACGGTCAATAATGGTGAGACGTTGGGAAGGCCGTAAGAGATGAGATTTTTTGTCGGGAAAAGAAAATGATTGCGCGCATGTTCGCCTTAAACCGTACATAGCTCGCTAGGTTTTTTAAATAAGTCACCATGATGCTTTGAAAATTTCACTACTCTCTTGCTTCATTTGTCATGAGCCACATGGATACACCTTTTACCTTCCTCTACAAATTAAAAAAAGAAAAAGCAAGAGCTGTGATTTTAACCCTCGGAAGCATGGGCTAGCTCTACTGGCACCACTCTTCGCAGCTTATTGTCTACTAGCTCTAGTCTCTATTGTTCTTCTTAAAGAATATAAAATGAAACACAAATGCACCCGGTTAATATTTCCCTATTATATATATTGAAGGAATTACTTATATAAAAAGATATTTCCAACCCCGGTAACAAGGATCGAGAGACCTACGCCGACAGCAACAATAAGGCATTCTTGAATCCGTCCGAATCTCGTTTGCCTGCCCTATTTATTTTATGAAATGATGGTCGTGGTGAACATTAGAGGAAGGCACAAGGTGCTCATGCAACTCATGACAATGTAAATCAACATTCTACTGAAGCTTTTAAAGCGGCATTGTGGCTTATTTAAAAAAAAGTTATCGAGTTTTGCATGCTTTACGGTGCATATGGCGCAAACATTTTCTTTTCCCTAGCAAAAAAGACCAAATCATATGGCCTTTACGGCATCCTACCATTATTGACCGTTATTTGTTGGATCACTGGACTAATCCTAATATAAGTTGGTCAATAACTCAGCCTCAAATGAGGTTATTAAACATAGGAGTGTTCTAAATGCAGTTTAAATTTCTTAAGAATAAACTAGAGATGAAAAGGAAAGGTACTAATAAACTCTTATAAATTAGAAGTGCGTGTGGAAGACGATGACCCAGGATTTCCTAAGTTTATTGATAGGCTTATCGTGTACCTATGCAAAGATAATTACCCTAGACACAAATTAATGTAGCAATAGGGGTCGAACACAAGGAGACGGGAATTGCGTTGTGAAATGCTATGGAAAGATTCTTATCAAGGTCGATTTCGTTTTGGGTTTGTTTGTTGTTTGGTTGATGGCTAAAAATTATAAATATGAAAACTATATGATAAAAGGGAGTCAAGGGGAGTCGGGTCACACACGCAAAGGTAAATATGATCATGTTAAACTCGATATCAATAACATTGTCAATTGTTTAGGCTTAAAGACACCCACCTTATGGTATTAGTGTCAACCATAGACTGGGTCCTAGAGAAAATCTCGTCCATGACTAGGTCGTCCTACTACACATACTTAGTCTAATTCAATTCCGTGCCTCTCGACTTTTAGAACGAATGAGCAAACTTAATCGATGAATAAGGCCTTTTAAACATAGATTAAACGTGACGATGCAAACATGTGATAGAAATAATTAGACAATATTATATCAACCTATTTTAACATTTTTCATATTTGATATCGCATGTCTTCCCTGGCCCCTAGACTAGGGAATTTAGCTACTCATGGAAAAATGTAAATTATAAACTTTGTTGTAACAAATGCTAAACATGAATGTATGAATTATATAAACTAAATGATATAACATGTAATAAAAATATAATGCTAATGTAATATAAATAAAGTACTAATGATAAACTATGCGTAAACTAAATAGAAATGTAATCGTAAACTAGAAATAGAAATACCGTAGTGGAAATGAACTTGTATGGAAGAAACAAAGTAGAACCAAATGTTTGAAATATATTAAGAACCAAATGTTTGATAACTACAAGCTTGACAATATTGAAAACAAATATGAAAACTAATGAGAGAAATTATGCTTAAGGCTATTATAAAGTATATAAGACGTGAGAAAAAATGAGATGCCATTGGGTGCATACAAGTCCCCTTTATATAGGACTTGGAAGTGAAACGGAAAAAATTCAAAGACAGCCAACCCCGATCGGGGGACAGTCACCCGATCGGGGACGTGTGTTTCGGCCCGATTGCCTTAACTCTCCACTTAATTGCTTGAGAATCCTATGTTGGTGATTAATTGAGCGATTAATCAACCGGTTAAGACCTCAATTCTTAGCATCCTAGGTATGTTGGAATCCTATGATTTCCACCTTGACTTGGACTTGAATTTGGGCTTGACTTTGATTGTTGACAACATTTGCATTACACACATTATTCCATTAATTTCTCCATGCAAAACCCATGCAAATACTCTATGCTAGTCCAATACTTGGTCTTGCTTAGCCATTGCACTCTAGCTTGCATTTTTGTTGGATTTTGGCTCCTAAAAGCTTAAACTCCTACAAAACATGTGGAAACAAGCAATTGCAACTAGAATAACAAATATTACCTCAAAACACTATGATAAGTGCTAAATGACATGTAAAATGGAGCTAATATAGGGGTAAAAATATATAAAATATGCACTTATCATTTATCATACCCGTCGAGCAACAAACCTTAACATAGAGTTGAATAGTGTACTATGATGTACTTTTTGCCGGTTTGAATTTTTTTGTCATTTATGTAAGTTGACCTCCTTGTTATATTGAAATCCTACATGAGTTGTAGTTTTACGAGTAAAAATAAAATATTATCGTTTTGTATATGCATAATGCTACTCTTTTTCTAAGAAATTCGTTTTCAACTTAGTAAGGTAAATAGGCACGCGATATGGATAAATACATATATTGTATATTTTCAAAATCTAAAAATGTACTCGCCTAAGTGATTTGATATTAAAAAGTATAAAGCCATTTATTTGCCCTACAACTATTAACTTGCCGAATATAACAAGTCTTATATCAGATTTATCAATATAAAAATGGGTTTTTTAACGTGTATTCTAAAGACACACATTAAGAGTTTAAGTATAAAATAGTCTACAAAATATTTTCATTAATTATGATAAAAGTGAGTTGTACTTGAATTTATGATAAGAATAACTTATGAATCTTTCCATACTTAGGGGCTGTTTGGTAAGGGGGCTTTAGGAAAGGAAAAGGGAATAGAAGGCTCTTATTCCCTTTTCTAGTGTTTGTTTTGCCAAATCAATCACTCCCTTACCCCTCCCATTTCCCCCAAATCACTCTACACTCATTCAATCCACCCCCCTAGGGTATCGATTTCCTTTCCCCCTTCACCTAACCACTACTACCCACCATCATCACCCCTTCCTCAACACCCCCAACCTATGCTGCCGCTATACAGACCACCGCACTGCCGTCGCTGTTGCTGGAAACCAAACCACCGACGACCTCATCCCTGCTGCCCCCACGCCTTAAATGTCCTCACCTACCGCCCCTCATTCCCGAAATGTCCTCCCCCACTGCCCTTAACACCTAGATCCGGTGTTTCCGGTGGCAGGCGTGGTGTTTGTAGGTTGTTTTGGGGGTTGTCTTATGGCTGGGATTGCATTTAATGGGATGGCAATTGCACGTGATGGGTTGCTGGCGCCGGAGGAAGGACTACCGGTGACGATGTTGGCAGTGGGGTGGTTCGTGTGGTGGCAGCACATGTTATGGGGTGGGGGAGGTGTTATGGGTGGTGGTTTAAGTGTGAGTTTAATTTTGTTTTTTTTTTCATTTTATTTCATGGCATACCAAACAAGTGACAAAATCTGAGGGTATTCCATTTCTTTCCTTTTAATTCTCTTTCTTCATTTCATCCCCCTACCCTTTATTGAACCAAACGCCCCCCTTAGTTTCTTAATATGTGCCCTTAGGTCACTGTTAGAAAAACCGATATAAAAAGGACGTGCATCCCTTCCCTCTCTACCTCTAATTTCTTTCCAAAAAATTCTTGTGTCCTCCGGGAAGACCGTACTCCTTACACCTAAAGGCAAGCCATCAAAAGGAATATTATAAAGGCCTGGGTGTAAGAAGTACAGTCCTTCGGAAGGACACACAAATATTTCTTTCTTTCTGGCTACGACACTGCATGTAGAGGTGTTCGTTCCTCCGACCCAAGACGACCGCATCGAGTCAAACTAGGTGAATTAGATTGGTTCATCCCAAAAGTACCATACCAAATGTATGAGTGGACCGGACAAAACCAAATTGTTCAAATTTAGTTTTCTTATACAAGTGTGTTGAATAAAAAATGACTTATGTGGTATTATAAGAAAATTATTATTCCAGAATAATACTTTGTAAAAAATATAATTCATCTAAACTATAAATACCAGCAAATTAATCAAAATTTAAACTTTTTAGAAATACTCGTATGTACATACTAGTATAGATCCCGTACTATAGTATGGTATTTGTAGAAAATTGTCCTCCGTAATTGAAATGTTACCATTAATCATTTTACATTTAATAAATCTACCATTTATAAAGTTTTGTATTTATACGATTAGAAGGTATTTTTTTAGATTTGATGTATACAGGGGCATTTTCAATAAAATTATTTGCATAGATTAACTTTAATTTTAATTTAATGTTATAATGTACTAAATATAATATTAGTAAGAGGTAGAAAAGAAGGTTTAGTATTTATAGTGGTTTCATATTAAAAGAGTCGTAAAAGAGAAGGTTCAATAGTTTAATCCGAATAATTTTTTTATAGATTCGTCATAAACAACTTTTTTCAAGACGACACCCAATAGAGTAAGAATACCATTTTGTTTTACATTTAGTTAATTAACTGAACTTTTTTTTAATTTTCTTTTTGCAGTTACGTCGGAATTAATGTATGTATAATTGTTCTAATATATGTATATTTATTCTAAAGGCAATACAGTTTCCTTATTTAGTGGCAATCTTTTTTTCAATTATGTCATAATTATGACAGTAGAGAGAAACCTATGATGTTTATTTTAGGGAGGTAAAATTGCTAGTATGATCTATTTTATACAAATCAAATTAGAGTATATTTACATAATCAAAAGAGGATTATATTGGAGCCAATCGATGACATGACGGTGGGACCACTTTCTTTAGTAGACATATTATTTAGGCGGGGTAAGTTAGGCAGAAATTTTAGAGTTGTGTTAATCTTTTAGTATATAGGAGATTAAGCACGTTAAATATTTTGAAAAGTAGTTCGATCCACAATTCGTACCACGTTCCATTTTATTTGGTCTTCATCAGACCAAAGACCGAACTAATATAAATGGTTGGACCGTGAACTGGCCAAATAAATTATAATCCACTCTGATTCGCACTAAGTTGTGCGGTCCAGTCTAGTCTTCGGCCCGGACCATCAAGTGAACAACACAAGCCGCAGAATCAGATTTGCGAGGGGAGGGATGACATGTGGCGACCCACAAGTTTTAGAAATAAGTTGTTATTTGCACTTGATATTAACATTAATTTTCATATGACTGAATGATTACGGGTTAAAAGTTAAATCTTAATTATCTAAACAAGAACATTAATATTTAAATTCCACAAAGAGCTTTAATATCCGCATTTTTTTTAGGTTTTGGATTATAAAAATGTTTCTACCATATTTTGAACCTATGACTTTATAGTTCATATATATATATATATATATATATATATATATATATATATATATATATATATATATATATATATATATATATATAGAAATTGAATCTCGTGAGGCACCCTTCTTAGGGTGAGGCTACTGAACTCATTCTATACCATTGGATCTAAATATTATAGACTCATAAGATGATGCCACGTGTCCCCTATTTAATTCCAACAACACACGCACATTTCATTGAATACCATTCATTTCGAACAAACAGACGCACACTCTTTCTCTCTCTTCAAATCATCTTCGTCCTCCATTATCACTGAGCTCCCCGTCCGCCATTATCACTGAGCTTTTCCTACCGCCATTATGTTTAGCTTTCGACCTCCGTTATCAGTGAGCTGAGGTTTTGTACTGCATTATCATCACAAATTAGGTATTTTCGATCTACTAATTTAAGTTTCGATTCATCTTCCTTTCATTCTGTATTTTTCAGTTTAATTTCCAAATTTATTTAGTTCGTCAAATTATTGTTGTTATTATGCAGGTTTTTGATTGCTTTGTGAGCATAATCGAACACAAAAGAGGAACGCATAAAATCAATTGCAGTCGATTTCTCCGCATTTTCGTATGTTCCTTTCTATTTCTTTACTAGATTTTGATTTTTTTGCTTATTTAGTTAAATTTTAGGTTATAAACTTCATTAATTAGGTTAAATAAGGAGTTTTGCTCTTGTTTCACTATTTTCCTTCATTCGATTTTCATCGATTTTTTATGCATTCCTTATCTGCTTAATTATTCTTTGAATTGAAGTTTCATTGTTATTGTTCATTGTTAGTTATTGCCGATTTCATGTTTACCTGCTTAATGTTTAGGTTATAAACTTCATTAATTAGTTAAATTTTAGGTTATAAACTTCTTTGGATTGAAGTTTCATTTTTATTGTTCATTTTTCACTTGGACTTAATGTTTGTCATCTGTTTGTTAAGATTCGTTTACCTGCTTTTGTGAAACCTAGAACTTATTTTGTGAATCTAGAAGGTAAATTTGTGAAACCAGTAGCTTATTGTTATATTATCTTCAAACTTCATCTTACTTTTGTTGTTGTTGCTTGAGTTCTCATTGAATAAGGTCTGCGATTATTCAAAGGTTTGCATAATTACAAAGTTTTGCATAAATTACACTAGCTACTTTGTCTTCTGTTGTTCTTGCTTGAGTGTTCATTGAATAATGTCTGAGATTACAAAGAAGCAGAGAAACAAATTAAGAAGAAAAGGTCTGATATTCAGTAAACAATGTCTGAGATTCACCAAACAAGGTCTGACAATCTAAACCTTTTTATTTTCCCGGTTTTTGTGCTTCGTAGATTTAATTTTGTGAGGAATTTGTGCTTCCTAGGTCTGAGAATCTCGTTCACCTTTTGTTTATTTTCCCAGCTTGTTAGTCCAACTACCTAGGAATTTGTGTTTTGTATTTTCACATTTCTTTTGTTTATCTAATATTTGTATTTCACTTGTTTCATAGACAAGTATGACACCTTGGTGCAATGGTTGTGTTGTTAATGTTCTTGATTTAAGATCAAAAGTCATTTCGCGCACTTTATGTCACAAAAAAAACAAACAACTATGGATTTCTCTTTTTCGCCGTTAAAGGAAGTTATAGTGCATGGCCGTCACTATCAAGCATGTCATTCTGTTTTCAATAATGAAGGTCTTATGGAAAAAATCTTCTCAAAAATTAATGATCGGGAAGATAAAGCAAATATGGCGCTCGTTTGTCGAAATTGGGCTCAACTATTTCTGATACACAAAAGTGCACCTGGGGTCACCTTCTCATATTGGCTTTCTGTAGACATAAATGATATGAATGGTGTTCGGACTATTCGTAGGGGTCCTAGCATAGTCTTTCAAACATGCAAATGTTTCATGACGGACAATAAGATTGCCAAATTCTTAGTGCATTATATGCAAGCAAAAATTCCATCTCAGAGTACTCATCTCAATGCTCTTGATGATGCCGCACGCAAATGCGCTTAATGAGTCATTGCTTGTTTTAAGAGCTACGCCGAGTGAAGAACGAGATATAGCTATTGGCATTGTGTCGACTTACTACTCACTCAAATGATCGATATATCTTTTCTTGACTTACCTCTCGATGATGATGTATATATAGCCTAGAGTTGTCCCTTGTTTGTAATGTACTATCTGTGTAACTAGGGCTTTGCACTTTAAGGTTTTAACTTTGCCCTTTTGTTATTTTGTATAATTTCGTAGTAGTGTCAACCTTTCTGTATAATTACGTACGTCTTAGTTTAACATTTTGGATAACATAAATTATCATGTAATGTTGTACTTTTGTTTTAAATATTTGCATGGATCACTTTTCTATGTATTATGCAATGTTCTTTACTTCTGACTTTCTATTTAATTTTATATTTGTTTTCTTACATATTCTTACATGCACTTATAATGACCAACTTATTTTGTGACCTTATTTTGTGAATTGTGGATTTTCTTTTGTGAATCTTGCAACTTATTATGTGAATCCTGGAAATTATTTTGTGAATCCTGAAACTTATTTTGTGAACTTATTTTGTGAAGGCCTGAATAAGGACGTAGATTCACTGAATAAGGTCTGAGATTCACAAAACAAGGTCTGTGAATTCACCAAATAAAGTTATGAGCAAAATAGATGACTTTAACTACTAATAATGACCAAGTTTCACAAAACAAGCCCTTAGATTCACTGAATAAGGTCTGAGATTCACAAAACAAGGTATGTGAATTCACCAATTAAAGGTATGAGCAATATAGATGATTTTAACCACTTATAATGACCAAGTTTCACAAAACAAGCCCTTAGATTCATCGAACAATGTCCGAGATTCACAAAAACAAGGTCTAAGAATCTAAACCTTACTGACCAAGTTTCTTTATTTTGTGAACTTATTTCCTTTTGCTTTGTGAATAATAGGTTTTACCGAGTTGTAGGAATCAAGCCAAGCCAGGATGAAGCGACGTTCTGAGGACGTACTGAAGCTACTGCACCACTCTATTGAAGCACCTACTGAAGCTACCGAACCAGTCCCTAAGCCACCTAAAAAAAAGACAAAAATTTACAAAGAGAGACTGCCTGTGTTGAGGACTCGGATGTCTCCTTCTGGGCTTTACCACTTTCTCAACAATAAGGAGAATCCACCATCAGATAAGCAGATTGAAGCTATACAAGAAATGGGATTTGGTTCTTTATCGCTTAAAACAGATGTTGTTCCGGTCGGTTGGCGATCTTGGCTAGTTTCTAATTATGACCACTTTGTACAGGATCGTTGTGTGATGGGAAACTCCTTGTTTTAGAGGAAGATATCCATCTGTGCATGGGATTGCCAATGGGTCCAAACATTGTCGAAGAAGCAAAAATTGGAGATAAGTCCCCTTCTTATGTGTCTCTTTTGGAGGATTTCAAAAGTCAATACAATTGTAGTTCCATTGAGCTCAAACACATTATGGAAAAGCTCTCTACACAAAAAGATGGCGGAGATGATTTCAAACGCACTTTCATCATTTATATCTTCAATGCTTTTCTAGGCGGTGTTGTAGGCAATCGGGCTAGTTTAAGACTTCTTAAAAGTTTGGCAAACACGAGTTGATCTCCGATTCAAGGGTGCAATTTCATCAAACGCAAATTGGCTGGCCAAGTTGAGTCTTGGCAAAAGAAGGAGTGGCGGATCGAAAATCGAAAGAAAATTGGTTTGGTGGACCTATTATGGTCTTGGTTTTCATTTATGTTGACCGATTTGTCTTCAAAGCACGCCTTGTTTCTCGGCGCAGTTTCAACGCTCTCAACTTGGACTAAAGAAGTTATAACCAAGAGAGTTAAGCAGGAACTGAATGACAAAAATTCGGACAAGAAAATTTTTGGCAGGGGTTCTATTGAGCCTCCAATGTTATTCAACCACCATATTCCACAGTTGTGTCCTCCTCCTCCAAAGATTGAGCTTGGTCAGTCTTCCAAGTCAACAATTCAAGATAAAGCATCGAAGGTCGACACTGAAAAATTACCGCTACCTGGGAATGAAGGCTTTGGTGAGTTTGTCCATAAACTTGCGTTTTCCGCAAGCGTGGCTCAAGCTTTTTGGATTTCAAATCACTTGTTAGTCAAGCTCCTCCAAACCGCCTTCAACAACAACAAGTGAAGAAACTAGTTGCACTCTGTGAGACGGCATAGCGAAGGTTTTAAGTTATCTCAACAAGAGGATGATGCTGAAAATGTCAACGATGTGAAGAATGAGGAAAAGGTGTCAGACATTGTGGATGAGAACATCGCTGAGAAAGTGGTTGACAATATTCATGAGAATGTGGAGAAAGGTGGGGAGAATGTGGAGAAAGCTGGGGAGAATGTGGATAATTTGTATGGGTGGTCTGAGGCTGATTTGTTGGCGGGATTGGATGCTTTGGGTGAAGCTTTGCAACCAATTGTGCGACATCATTCACCACCACCAAATGCAGAATTCCCATCCTTTAGGCTTCTAGCAGATGATGACCATTTGTTGTCTCAACCTGAGCCTGAGCCTGACACATATCTGCCGTGTCATCCCTCCTTGTGGATGTTATCCCTCCTTTCACCGAGCCCACTCCTTTGGTAGGGAACACATCTTCTCACGCTTTCTGGATGATGTTCTTCCCGATAAGGACGTCACCGAGCCTACAATTATTGAGATAACAGCTACTCCTCCTACTACTGTGGTACTGAAGACAACTCGTGATGTTATTTGCCTACCAGATACTCCACTTGTTTCAACAATTGATAAAACATCTGTCAGTAAATGATCTGTCAGTAATGTCTATATTCGTCGATCGCCACGTCATTTGGCAAAGTCGATTGCCAGTGTTCCTTGCAAAACCCAGCCACTCGCTGCAATCCCATGTCCCTTATCTCCCTTACCAATTGAAGAGGATGTTCCGGGTCGTGGTAAGAGGAGGGTTGTAGTTCCAGCTGAAGTTATCCGATCGCCCTATTTGCAAAGGAATCTTAATGTTTTTAAGGAATTGAATCAAGCTGAGAAACAAGTATTAGATTTTATACTTGGCGAATCATATGATGAAACGGAGCTTCTTTTCCAAAGTGAATGTCAGACTTTGACTAGGAGCCAGTTGAAGAGTGTGCCTGAAGTCAATCGGATATCATCTCATGTCATAGATGTGTATTGTGAGATCTTAAATAGTAATGAGATGTTCAAATCCCGGACTTCCCCTTCTCTTTTATTTGTGCCGTATAGAAATGAAAGTGTTAGTCTTATTACCCTGTACTTTATCCAATTCTCTGAGTGTATTTTACATGATGTTCACTTCTAATCGTTACTCATACTGATCTTATTTTTTTGTTCCCAGTGTCTCTCCAATGTTGATGTTTCTGCAGTTCAACTAGTAAGTCTTTTATTTTGGTCTGCTTATATTTCAACTTAAGTTCATTTTTTACTTTTTTATTCACTGCATTTTTGTCTTTTTTAATTCAGTTAACTTTTTGTCCCTTTTCGTGTTTTTCGCTCCAATAGTCTCCGCCTCCTGCGCACCTTTCTTGATTTGTATCGACCTCAGAACTAAAAGTAGCAAAGTGCAAATCATGCATCCTATGAAAGGCAGATATGTTGATTATTTCTGTTTTATGCAACCTTTGGTACGTCTATTGTTTCCATTTTGCTTAGGGAAATGTGTGTTATTGTGATTCTACTAGGAAATGACTTTGTGAATGTATGACTTTATTTTGTGAAGCCTACACTTATGTTTCACAAAAACAAGCCCTAAGATTCACTGAACAAGGTATGAGATTCACAAGATAAGGTGTGAGATTCACAAAATTAAGCCCAAAATAGATGTTTTTAAACTACGCCCAAGTTTCACATAACAAGCCCTAAGATTCACTGAACAAGGCCTGAGATTCACAAGATAAGGCCTGAGATTCACAAAATTATGAGCAAAGTAGATGATTTTATTTTAAACCACGACCAAATTTTCACAGAACAAGCCCTAAGATTCACTGAACAAGGCCTAAGATTCACAAGATAAGGTCTGAGATTCATAAAATTAAGAGCAAAATAGATGATTTTAAACCACGACCAAATTTTCACAGAACAAGCCCTAAGATTCACTGTACAAGGTCTGAGATTCACAAGATAAGGTGTGAGATTCATAAAATTAAGAGCAAAATAGAAGATTTTAAACCACGACCAAGTTTCACAGAACAAGCCCTAAGATTCACCGAACAAGGTCTCGAGTAGCTAAGAAAGACCGATTTCTCTTTTGTACATACAGTAAAGAAAAGCTCATCCGGCTTCAAAAACCAAAGGCGCCAAAGACTGAGAAGTATTCTGTGGACGCCCGAAGTGTTTATCCCAAAATCAAACTTACGTTCTGATGAAATAGATAATGGCATCTATTTATTGAACATATTGGAGAATTACAAAGGAAACAAAAGTGATTGTCCAATAACCATATATACTGTAAGATTACTTTTTCAACTCTATTTGTACATTGATAAATATAAATTTTTATAAGTAGGCAACACATTATTATTCCCCTTTTTGCATTTATAGGAAGTTCAGGTGAAGCGTTTTGCACAATCGAGGGTGTGCTATCGATTATTACATGTGGTAAGAACGTATTAAGAGATAGAGTGAAAAAAGATGCACTAGAATGGAGTCGTGTACCGCTGTAAGAACCTTCTTCTTTTAATATTATCATATTTTCTTGCAAAACCTTTAGTACTTTAGTTGATTAAATGATGTTTATATGCTCATATTGTGGCAGTGGCTCTCGACCACTTCCTTACAAAGTGACCAAAGAATTGTTGGATTATGTATGCAGATCAAAATCGGCACAAACTAAATTGTAATGATTTTGCTTTGATTTGATTTTACGATATAAAAGTTATATGATTTTTATTTGATTTTACAATATAAAAGTTATATTGTGAGAGATATTGACTAATTGCATTTCCTCATTATTTAAGTGACGCTATGGTGTCCACTCAATGGATGGAAGTCACAAGGAGGCTTTACTGCACCCTTGGACCACGTGGCTTTGTTATGGATCGTAAGAATCATTTTCCTTTCCTTTTTCTTTTCATGTTTCATTTTACTTTTTTTTTGTGAATCCTAGAACTTGTTTTGTTAATCCTAGACCTTATTTTGTGAATGATGGACCTTGTTTTGTGAATATTGGAGCTTATTTTGTGAACTTATTTTTGTGAATCCTGGAACTTGTTTTGTGAATCTTGGACCTTATTTTGTGAATCCTGGACCTTATTTTGTGAATGCTGGACGTTATTTTGTGAATCCTTTGCATATGTTTTGTTAAATTTGTTTTGTAGGTGATTGATATGTTTGGAGTGAAGTCCACACTCGGTAAATTAGATCTCCTCTACTTGCCAACCACAGTATATGTGAGCTTCAAATCCTTTAGATGTTGATATTTCAAGTATTGGCTCCTCCTTGGTTTATTAAAATGGTCCTACTTTTGTCACATGCAGACCGTTCATGAAGAACGCAACCCAGCTATTTGGGGTCAATACATGAAGTCTGATTACATTCCATTTGATGGGAGCAATATCCAAAAGGTGAAAGATCCCTCTTCTACTATTTATGTTCTTTTTTATTTATTTTCGTTCATGTGTATTGTTAATTTGGTTTGTCTATTGCAGGTTTTTATCCCTATGTTTAACAAAAAGTGTCGTCATTGGTGGGCTTGCGTTTGTGATTTAAAGCAAAAAAAAAATTTCATCCTCGACTCGAGCACCGATATACATGCGGATCGTGATAACGAGACAGCCCACGAGATTGTATGATTTTTTCCCAAAAATTTTTGGAGTATTTATCTTTAGTTTTTTTCCCAAAAAATATATCCCTGTCATATTTTTATGTTCTATTGGCTTTTTCATGTTCCAGTTGTACCAAGTTTCATCTGTTCTTTGTGGTGGTTCATCTCCATTTGAACCTTTGCGGTTGATGTACATGAACCCAATTGAAAACCTTAAAGTCCCTCAACAAAAACATGGTATGTAACCATGTATCTTCGTTTTTTATGCTATATTATGAGATATATTGTACAAGTTTTAATGGCCCTCTCTCGACCAAAATCATGTACCCAATCCCATATTTCTTTGAAATGAATGGTTGAATAGTTGATGTTCACTTGAGATGTTTTTTTTACTCATAAATGTTTATTTATTTGTAGTTTTGATTGTGGAGTGTTTGTGCTGAAATGGTTGGATGCGTTGGACAATCAAAGTTTATGGACCAACAGTGAATATTTTGAGGTATAGATTTACGGGTTTTGCCTCCTACCTTGCCATTGCTACATATTAAATATATACTATATCGTATGAAAATCTCTTTTGCGTAAATTGCTCGACTATCGAAAGAAGATAATATTGGAACTTCTTAAATGGGATAAAAATACAAAAACGGTACACTTGCTTGACTTAAAATTAATGCAAAGTCCATTTCGTCATAACTTTGGTGAACATTTGTTAATTGTTACTTGTTTTTCATGGTATAGGTGTTTCATTGATGACATGGACAGTCTTTTGCAAGCAAATGATCATTCTTCGATGGATATGTGTTCAGTGGCGGCCATCCCTTGCTTCAGCAGGCCTGCTATATCTAAAATTAATTCGGCCATATGACCTTGTTTGTTTGTAATGGTACCATGAATTGTTTAGTCTGTAATCTTGTATTTAGTAGTCAAGAATGTATTTAGTAGTCGAGAATGTAATGCTACAAGAAATTGTGAAACTTGGATTGACCATAAGATGAGACGGATGTACTTCGTATGACAGTCTTTTATTGAGAGACAAAGATGTTTAATGCAAGCCGCCTTCTCATTTGATTCGCATCCTTTTTTCAGTATTATGTACAATTACATGTTTCATATCATCAACTAAATTTTGATCAAAATCACAAAAATACTTAATGCTTTGGATTCGTGTCTATGTTTCATAATTTTCTGTTCCAGTTTCACAAGATAAGGTCCAGGATTCACAAAATAAGTTTCAGGATTCACAAAAACAAGGTCAAGGATTCACAAAACAAGGTCCAGGATTCACAAAACAAGATCAAGGATTCACAAAACAAGGTCACAAACTAAGTTCAAGTAGTTAACAAAATAAGGTCCAGGATTCACAAAACAAGATTCAGGATTCACGAATTATGTTCCAGGATTCACAACATTGAGTGAAACAAACATCTTAAGTGAAGATCCACGTGGTTTCAATTTCGCAATTTCGCATTTTCACAATTTCGCAATTTTCAAATTTCACCATATTCAACATCCATATTCACTCTCTTCAACTTCCATATTCACCATATTCACTAACTGCTCTCTCTTCAACTTCCATATTCACTAACTGCTCGTCTTCGCCATTATCCGCCATTAGCTTTTCTTCGCTATTATCCGCAAATTAGGTATTTTTCTATCTACTTTCTCAAATTTCGATTCATCCTCCTTTTGTTTCGTATTTTTCACCATAATTTTCAATCAACTTCTTTAATTCGTCAAATTATTGTTTAGGGTTTTTGCCTGTTTTTGTTATTGAGGGTTTAGGTTTTGCCAGTTTTTGTTAGTGAGGTTTTAGGTTTTTTTTTAGTATATTTCGATTCTTTTGCGTATGGTTTTGTGATTAATTTATCGTTCTTTGGATGCATGTTCTTTGCCAATTTTTAAATGTTTTTGTTACTGTGGGTTTATGGCGCTCGTTTTTGCCAGTTTTTGTTAGCTACATCTCATTTGCATTTCGTGAATCTAGGATCTAGTTTTGTGAATCTAGGACCTAATTGTGTGAATTTGGCCTTGTTTTGTGAAATTGGAAGATAATATTGTTATACTTGTTAATAAGTGCATGAAATCACCTTATCTGTTTTCATTATCTTATCCTTATTTATTGCCATTTTTTCAGTAGCTACATCTCATTTGCATTTCGTGAATCTAGGACCTAGTTGTGTGAATCTGGGACCTAATTGTGTGAATCTTAGACCCTGTTTTGTGAAACTGGAAGATAATATTGTTATACTTGTTAACAAGTGCATGAAATCACCTTCTCTGTTGTCAAACTTACTTAAAATGTTTACATTTCGGATTTTAGTTCTGATGTTATTTTGCCTTACTTGGTGCATAATAGGAAGCCATCAAAAATGAAGCGACCTGTTCAACCAGCGGCTGATTATACCGAAGCTACCGAACCGTCTCCGAGCCACCTAAAAAAAGACAAGAGTTTACAAAGAGAGATCGCCTGTGTTGAGGACTCGGATGTCCCCTTCTGGGCTTTACCACTTTCTCAACAATAAGGAGAATCCACCATCGATAAGTGATTGAAGCTATAAAAGAAATGGGATTTGGTTCTCTATTGCAACTTAAAACAGATGTTGTTCCGGTCGGGTTGGCGATGGCTAGTTTCTAATTATGACCACTGTACAGGATCGTTGTGTGATGGGAAACTCCTTGTTTTAGAGGAAGATATCCATCTGTGCATGGGATTGCCAATGGGTCCAAACATTGTCGAAGAAGCAAAAATTGGAGATAAGTCCCCTTCTTATGTGTCTCTTTTGGAGGATTTCAAAAGTCAATACAAAGGTAGTTCCATTGAGCTCAAACACATTATGGAAAAGCTCTTTACACAAAAAGATGGTGGAGATGATTTCAAACGCACTTTCATCATTTATATCTTCAATGCTCTTTTAGGCGGTGTTGTAGGCAATAGGGCAAGTTTGAGACTTCTTAAAAGTTTGGTAAACACTGAGTTGATCTCCAAATTCAACTGGTGCAATTTTATCAAACATAAATTGGCTGACCAAGTTGAGTCTTGGCAAAGGGAGGAGTGGAAGACCCAAAAGTCGCAAGAAAATTGGTTTGGTGGACCTATTATGGTCTTGGTTTTTATTTATCTAGACCGATTTGTCTACAAAGCACGCCTTGTTACCCTAGCAGTTTCCAACGCTCTCAACTTGGACTAAAGAAGCTATATCCAAGAGACTTAAGCAGGAAGTGAATGACAAAAATTCGGACAATAGAACTTTCGGCAAGGGTTCTATTGAGCCTCCACTGGTCATCACTCAGCATAAGGCACATGCACTTTTGCCTACTATTGAGTTTTGGGAGTCTTCAAAGCCACCGAGCGCACCTTTGCCTGCTATGGAGTTTAGCGGTCTTCAAAGCGATCAAGTGAACAACAACATTCTCGAAGATGAAGAACCTTCGATCCTCCTACCGAGTTTATTAATAAACTTGCTCTTTCCGCAAAGGTCATGGTTCAAGCTTTCATGGAGTACAAATCTCTTGCTAGCCAAGCTCTGAGCAAACTACCTTCCTCAAAGAACAGTTTCTAAACTAGTTGCGGTTTGAGATGGTATTGCGAGATGGTTTTAGGGCATCTCAAGAAGACAATAATGAGGAGGGTAATGTACAGGAGAGTGTGGAGGGTAATAGTGGGGATAATCTAGCTGAATTGTTGGAGGCATTGGACGTGATGGGTGAAGCTTTGCAACCAATACTGATCCACGTCGTTCATCACCAAAACCAGATCGCCAAATCATACGATTTCGTGAACCTTCAACATCTTGTATTCAAGCCGATGAACAACCCGATCATCTTTTATCTTCTGTCATACTATCTGCTCGATGATTTCCCTCCCGTCGGTGATGATTCCTCCCCGTCAATGATGAACAACCTGACCATTCTGAGCCCACAGTGGTAGCGGATGATCATCATAATCAAGAACGGTGCGTTGAGTACAATAGGAGGAGAACAACTGAAAGAGATATGCAAACAACTCCTGCAACTTCTACTCCTCCTCCTGTGGTAGGGAACAATGATCCTCCTTCTACACCAATTGTTTCCGGCCTCGATAAACCATCTTCCAAGAAGGAGTTGAGGGCGTGCAATCAAGAGAACCTATCCAGAGAAATAGTACAAAATGATGCACTCGAATGGCCTCAATACACTGACAGTGAATTGATGCATTTTGTTCGAAAGAAAGGACATAAAAATATACAGTAATGTCATATTTTTGCTTTCATTTTCTGATTTTTTTTATTGTAATAAATATACCTACTAATTGAATTTTATCAATAATGAAGTGACGTTATGGTGTCCACTCTGTGGATGGTTGTCACAAGAGAAGCTTTGCGTAGTCTTGGACCGAAAGGTCTTGTTATGGATGAGGTAAGTAACCCCTGAGTATTATTTTCCTTTTCCTTCCCATGTTTTCATTTTGTTCACGTCACTCGATGTGTATGTTTCCTAACAAATTTAATTTTGTAGGTCATTGATATATTTGGAATTAAGTGCACATTCAGTAGAAGAAATTTAATCTACTTGCCAACAACAATATTTGTCAGTCTCAAATCCTTTATATGTTGATATTCAAGTATTTTGCGTTCTTTAAGTTGCTTTGTTTCTAAAATTGCCTTCTTGTGACTTGTAGAGTCTTGATCCAGAAAATAACCCTGAAATTTGGGGTACACACATAAAGGACAGTTATACTCCACCTGCTGGTAGCCATATCGACAAGGTCAGATATTTGTGAATCCTGGACCTTATTTCGTGAATCCTGGAACTTGTTTTGTGAATCCTGGACTTTATTTTGTGAGTCCTGGACCTTATTTTGTGAACTCCTTGACCTTAGTTTTGTGACATTGTTTTGTGAATCCTTGACCTTATTTTGTGAATCCTGGACCTTATTTTGTGAACTTATTTGTGAATCCTGGACCTTATTTTGTGAACTTATTTGTGAATCCTGGACCTTATTTTGTGAACTTATTTGTGAATCCTGGAACATAATTCGTGAATCCTGGATCTTGTTTTGTGAATCCTGGATCTTATTTTGTTAACTACTTGAACTTAGTTTGTGACCCTGTTTTGTGAATCCTTGACCTTTGTTTTGTGAATCCTGGACCTTATTTTGTGAATCCTGGACCTTATTTTGTGAATCTTATTTGTGAATCCTGGAACATAATTCGTGAATCCTTGACCTTGTTTTGTGAATCCTCGACCTTGTTTTGTGAATCCTGGACCTTGTTTTGTGAATCCTGGAGTTTATTTTGTGAACCCCTTGAACTTAGTTTGTGACTTTGTTTTGTGAATCCTCGACCTTGTTTTGTGAATCGTTGGACATTTACTATCTCAGGTTTTTATCCCTTTGCATAGTAACACAGAACCGCAGCATTGGTGGGCTTGTGTCTGTGATATAAAGCATGGAAAAAATTTCATCCTTGACTCATGCGTGGTCATTAATGTGGATCCTGACAACAAGCATGCCAAAGAGATTGTATGATTTTTTTTTTCCCAAATTATTGTTATTGCCTTTTCTTTTAAAAGTATATTCCAAAATATATTTTGATTTTGTTATTGCCTTTTCTTTTTCAGGTACATCATGTTTCAGCTATATTGCCAGGGTTATATAACTCTTTGGAGTTCATGCACACGAACGAATATGTCAATCTCAAAGTCCCTCAACAAACAACAAGGTATGTAAGCATGTATATTTTTCCTTTTGTTAACAGATCAATAGTTATTATTTTGAGCCATTTACTGTTTTTTTTTTGTCTAGTTATGATTGTGGAATTTTTCTGCTGAAGTGGTTGAGTGCCTTGGATGATGATAGTTTATGGACCAAAAGGGAATATTTTCAGGTAAGTTCATTAGTATACGTAAATAAGGCTTATCTTGTGAACGCCAGACATTGTGCAGTGAATCTCAGAGCTTTTTTGGTGAAACATGGTCATTATCAGCAAGGTCTGAGATTCACTGAACAAGCTCTGAGAATCACAAAACAAGGTTTGATATTCTCCAAATAAAGATAGGTTCGTTGTCTATATACTTCATTAATATATGTTTCTCTTGGCAGAATTTGTCACAATATCGAAAATCGATCGTATTGGAACTACTTAGATGGGATAAAAATACTACAAAGGTACACTTCATTGTCTTAAAAATGATGTGAAGTTCATTTCTTCATAACTTTGGCAAATTTTTCGTAAATAAGTCTATTGTACTTGTTTTTGGTTGTATAGGTGTTTAATTAAGGAAGACAATTGTCCGTGAAGTCATAATATGCAAAAGTGGGTCGAGGCTCCTGTAAAGATTGTTGCCTACATCAACTCTTGTAAAGATATTTTGATAGTTAATTTGACATTGACATTGACATTGACATTGAGTTGAGCAAAAATGGTTCGAGGCAAGATATTTCAACTCTTGTAAAGATATTTGATAGTTGTAAAGATTGTTGCCTTCATCAACTCTTGTAAAGATATTTTGATAGTTGTAAAGTAGATGATTTTAAACCACGATTTAAGTTTGACATTGACATTGTCAATGAGTTGAGCAAAAGGTATGAGATTCACAAGATAAGGTCTGAGATTCACAAAATTAAGAGCAAAATAGATTATTTTAAACCACGAACAAGTTTCACAGAACAAGCCCTAAGATTCACTGAACTTGGTCTGAGATTCACAATATAAGGTCTGAGATTCACAATATAAGGTTTGAGATTCACAAAATAAGGTCCAAGATTCACAAATTTAAGAGCAAAATAGATGGTTTTAAACCACGACCAAGTTTCACAGAATAAGCCCTAAGATTCACTGAACTTGGTCCGAGATTCACCGAACTTGGTCCGAGATTCACAATATAAGGTCCGAGATTCACAAATTTAACAAACAAAATAGTTGATTTTAAACCACGACCAAGTTTCACAGAACAAGCCCTAAGATTCACCGAACAACGTCCGAGATTCACAATATAAGGTCCGAGACCAAGTGTCACGAGAACAAGGCCTCCGATTCACCGAACAAGGTCCGAGATTCACAATATAAGGTCCGAGATTCACAATATAAGGTCCAAGATTCACAATATAAGGTCCAAGATTCACAAATTTAAGAGCAAAATAGATGGTTTTAAACCACGACCAAGTTTCTGAGAATAAGCCCTAAGATTAATCGAACAAGGTGAACAAGGTCCGAAATGATAAAAACGCTTGATGCTAGATTCGAACCAAGTTTCACAATTTTACGTTCAGTTTCATAAAATAAGGATTCACAACGTTGACAAAAATAAAACAAGCTTAAAACTTGTCTTCTTCAATCATCTTCTTCTTCTTCCTCATTACATCATTCTTCATTCTCAACTTCTTCCTCTTCTTCCTCTTCTTCCGATGTGTCTCCCTATGTGAAGAATCAAAGCTTTATTAGATACTTTTTTTTGAGAAAAGTTGCGTTTTCAAGCAACACTAAAATGGAAAGATAAGAGTAGAATTATACATACTTGATTCTCAGGAGGATGCTCTGCAAACTCATTTGGACAATTTCTTTTATCATGGTGTGACATGCGTTTACACTTAGCACACAACCTTTTTGGTTTTTTTGCCTTCATAATTGCCTTATTTTTGCTGCTCACCATCCTTTTACCACTACCTTTGTTTCTAGAGACTTTAGGTGGTAAGATCTTGATTTCTTTTGGAGCCTTGCAGTTGAGAAGGGCCTCCAATTCTTGTTCTTTGGTCAAAGGCTTTGGGTTTGGCTTCAACTTCTCTCGGAATTCTTTTATTAGCTTGGCAAAGTCTCTCATATCTGACTCTTCTTCTTTTCTTTTAAGCATACCAACAGTTGCGTAAATCTCGGACCACACCGAGACATCTCAAACTTACTATTACCAGAAGATCATTGTTTTCCAAGAGATTTCCATTCAAATCATAAACCGGGTTTCGAGTGCATTCTTACTCCACCTACGCAAAATGTATTTCTCAGGAATTTCCTTAAACTTCCCCGAGCAAATCCAAATGATGTGGTTGCATAAGATACCTTTCCTTTCAAACAATTTACATGCACAACGAACATCCATTGTTCTCCGATTGTACTCAACTGCATATCTCTTTCGCTTGTTCGCGTCCTCAACAATTGAAACTTCAAAGTTAGTTACTGGATCTGGTGGGGTGTATCCACAAACACTACACGCATTTACCGAAAATTTAACCTCCTTTTGGAAATCAAAGAACACTTCATGTGTATAGACCTTCACTGCATGGGCCTCCCAGTTTGACCCGAATAGGGTTTCAGGCATTGAGTTGTGGCTCGTGCTTCGAGAAGCTTTAGATTGTGCCTTTGTTGGTCCATGGCACTCTCAAATCTCATCCAAAATTCTACAAGAGTCCCATATTTATTTTCAAATCTCTTGAAGAAGCTATTCGAACTCTCTGATCTTTGTGTGGTTTTTAAAATGTTGCCCATCGGGACATTCCTGAAATAAGCGGGTATCCATTGATCTCGTTCGCGAACTTGTCATCAACCATTTATTCTCTTCTAACGAAAACTCGCTAATGACTTTAGCCCAATTCTCTTCAAATTCCTCGGGCTCCAAGTCCTCGCTCCAGACAACATTGTTCGACGACTTAAGAAATCGGTCTCTTTGCAAATTTTGCTCCCAACCTTGTCTGTTACTTTCTTCATAAAGTGCCACATGCAAAAGCGATGTCTTGCTTTTTTGAACACGGCTGCAAGTCACAAAATCCACATTATCTATTGTCAGAGATCTTTTGTCACAAATCAAGCTCTAACATTCACAAAACAAGGTCTCGGATTCACAAGATAAGAGAAATAACAATATAGGCAATTTCAAAACAAGGTCTCACAAAACAAGTTTAAGAATATTAGCTTTGTGTGTCATATAACAAGCCCAAAGATTCAGTGAACAAAGTCTGAGATTCACAAGATAAGGTCTGAGATTCAGAAAATTAAGAGCAAAATAGATTATTTTAAACCAAGACCAAGTTTCACATAACAAGCACCGAGATTCACCGAACAAGGTCCGAGATTCACAACATAACGTCCGAGATTCACAAAATTAAGAGGAAAATAGATGATTTTAAACCACGACCAAGTTTCACATAACAAGCCCTAAGATTCACCGAACAAAGTCCGACATTTCACAAGATAAGGTATGAGATTCACAAAATTATGAGACTGATAGATGATTTTAAACCACGACCAAGTTTCACATAACAAGCCCAAAGATTCACCGAACAAGGTCCGAGATTCACAAAATTAAGAGTAAAATAGATGATTTAAAACCACAACCAAGTTTCACATAACAAGCCCAAAGATTCACTGAACAAGGTCGGAGATTCACAACACAAGGACTGAGATTCACAAGTTAAGGTCTGAGATTCACAAAACAAGGTCTCAGATTCACAAGATAAGAGAAATAACAAAATAGGCAATTTCAACAAGTTATGACCATGTTTAAGAATATTAGCTTTGTGTTTTACAAATCAAGATCTAACTTTCACAAAACACGCTCTATGATTCACAAATTAAACTTCAAAATTCACCAAATAAATAACTTGATTCACAAAAGTAAGATATTCCAAACACACTGAACCGCATTTATTATTCGGCATCTTGGTCACTGATGATGTAATTGGGTTCTTTGCCACCCATTGCTTTCGAGAGAACTCGAAATGCCCAAATAAACGAGTCATCGTCTTCATGATCTAAAAGCACGCATCCAAATGTTATTGATTTTTTGTGATTGTCAATGCCAGTGAAAGGTGCAAATTTCATGTTATATTTGTTTGTTCCATAGGTTGGATCGAATGAAATAGCATCACCAAACAATGTGTAACATCTGATGGAATCCGCATTTGTCCAAAAAATTCTTGTCAAGGCACTGTCAGCATCTGTTTCATATGAAAATACCAACCCTTTTGTTTCTCGGAGGGTTTCTAAACGAGAGATGAACATATGTCCATCCTTGCCACTAAGTAGACACTTTACTTCCCTTTGGAAATTCTTGACCTGCGTAAGGGTAGCTCCAACATTTTCGAAACCCTCTGCTTGTTCCTTGCATAATTTGTATGTTAAACTAGCCCCGACATTCAATCTCGAATTTTGTATAATCAATTGCTTATGATATTCGTTCTGTTGATTTATATTAAGAGCAAGTTTCTCAAATTCCCTATTTTTGACAAAGCGACATCGGGTGATTGTGACCCTCACGAAATTGTTCAATTTTGTACATCTTTTCATGGTACATGAATTTTATCATTGCTTCACAACCCCACCTTTTAATTTTAGTTATTCTTGTACCACTTTGCTTATTGGAACTCTCGCCTTCACCGCACCGCAACTCCACCCTTTTTCGCACTGGTTTTAGCAGTTTTTGTTTTTCTATTTGCACTTATTTTTTGACTTTTGTTTTGTCACCAGTTTCAACAGCGGTTTGTTGTTTTTGCATCGCTTTTGGAGGACGATTTTTCCGTTATTAAAACCTTGACGATGACAAACCATGCATTTTGTTCGAATAGTCCCATCTTTAAACCTCTTAGTTGAAGACTTCCTTGCTTCAAACCCACAAGCAATAGCATAAATTTTATAGAACAACATTGTCGACTCTAAGTCCACAAATGTTTTGCCAAGCACGGGTGTAAACTTCTCTTCAATCCTAGTTATCCATTGCTCAGTGCCACCCGGTGTGTAAGTTACCAAAGTAGTAGGTGTGGAAATAGTTGGCATTGTAGGGGTTGTTAACACAGCAGTAGAACCCTCACCATCCTGACAAGAACCAACATTAGAGCAAGGAACCTCACCACAACCGACACGAGGCGTCACACTACACTGTGAGTTGTTGTTGACATTTGAATCAATACCTAAGAAGATAAAAGGTTCACAAAGTCACATCTCACATTCACAAAACAAGGTTTAAGATTCACTAAATAAGGTCCGTGATTCACAAATAAAGTCTGAGGATATTATCTGAGCAAGGAAGAGAGCGGAATAGGTCATTCCTCTAAAGGGTTCACAAAAGGAGCTCTAGGATTCACAAATACAATGACTGAGATTCACAAGTTCACTTTTTGGTTCAGATTATTAGTTCAGTTTTTAACTTTCACAAAATAACCTTCTAGTTTCACAAACTAGGGTCTCTGATTCACACAATAAGAAATAAATAAATTGCATTAGTAACGTTTAACAACAGAGATTCACAAAGTAAGGCCCAAGATTCACTAAATAAACGCTGAGATTCACCAAATAAAGTCCGAGATTCACTAAATAAAGTATCAGATTATTAGTTCAAATAATTTAAAATTTTCTGGTGAAGATTATGAATTCACTTTTAAGAAAAGGTCAGGTTGTATGTATGAGGATATTTTGTTGATTTGTTAATAACACTTCCATTCCCAAGAAAAGGAAATTGAACAATCAAAAAATTTAATATATGGGTAATGTGAACAGCATGTTGATGATTATTGTGCCAAATACCGTGCCTATAAATATCTAATTTCGAAACATAATAGTATATACCAATAACCTCTCCTCTCTTCTGTAAAACATTTCAAAAATCCCTATTGCACACAATGTCTCATTTATTTGTATTTCCCTATACTTGTGTTTTGGCGAATGTTCCAGGTTATATGGATAAAAAAGGGAAGTATGTTTGTCCTGACCTCTCTAAATTGGCAGATTGTTTAATGAGCCAAGGTTATGAGATAGAGTCTTTGGTCCTGTTATGTGCAGCAGACTTGTCATTTTATGGGATTAGTACTAATTCAATTTGGCACAAATGACAATGGTCGCAAAATGGCTTTTAAGTTGCAGGAGAAGTTTGAGCAATTTGGGCGTACTAGATCCGAATGGTGGCTACTTATTCCCGAGTTCGGGGCCCTTTCTATGGGTAGCATCAAGGCTTGATTCAAAATATTTTAACTACACTCCAAAGATGTAGAAGAGTCCCATATTCATCTAAACATGCGGGAAGATCACTCGATGCGGATGAATCGCACCTATAGCTATATCAATATTGCTCTATGTGCATTGCCTCGAACAAATAGGGGTGATTGATAAACTAAACAAATATCATATCTTGCTTAATTTTTCAGCTTTTCATTTTATTTTATTTTTGAATGTTGTTGTTTAGTTAATTCGAAAGCCATGAGGCTGCGAATTTTTATGTGATGACAAATTACAAGATTTTTAAGTTTTTTCGAATATTATGTTTTAATTAATTTTTCTAAGATTCACCGAGTAAGGTCCGAGATTCACAAAATAAGGTCCGAGATTCACTAAACTAGGTCCGAGATTCACAAAATAAGTAAAAGAGTAGAAAAGGTGATTGTAACCACTTATGATAAGTTTCACAAAACAAGCTCTAAGTTTCACTAAACTAGGTCTGAGATTCACAAAATAAGGTCTGAGATTCACCAAACAACAAAATCCACTCAATTGATAACTGTTACACTAACAATTCAACCAACTCTTACAAATCACACAATTAGGTTCTAAGATTCACAGAGATACAATATCAATCCATATATTGCATAATAATCGAAAGTAAATTTTGACAAATGCAAATTGAATGATAGAACATGAGATTTTTACAAAATTACATAAAAAACGATATACCTGATTCAATAACACTATTATCATCAGTCATTGTGATATCTACAATCTCCATAGCAATTAGAGCTGCAAAATCGTCAAAAACAATTTAGTAAGTAATACGAAATCCAGGAACAATCTCCATAGCATAGCAATTGAGAAAAAGGAAATCGCTCAAAATATTGGTCAAATTCGAACGTTTTATTTACAAAAATCGTTCAATTTGATCAAATTCGAACCTGATATCATCAATTTATGAGTGAATTGACAGAATTGTATGAATATACTCAATTTTGATGAAAATTATGAAATTACCTGTAAATTATTCGATTTTTTTCTTGAAATTAATTGAATCAACGTTGTTGAATGTCGTTTTGATGAAATTCACGAACAATCGATGAACAAATTGATGAGCTCGCTTGCTGAAGAATTTCCGTTGAAGACGAGTTTGCTTGATGAAGAAAATTTTCAGAAAAAAATTTTGTTTGTTATATTTTTAGAGAGATATTTCGTGATTGGGCTATTATATGATATAATATTTTAGTGAGAGAAAGTATTTTGGGCTAAATGAAAAGATTTGGAGTGACCCCTAAATTTTCAGCCCAATGAATAATAGGAAGTTAGTCCATATAATGAAGGATTAATGAAGGAATTTGGTGAGGCCGGCCGCCTCGCCATAATTAACGGCCTCACCGGATTCGGCCTCTATATATATATATATATATATATATATATATATATATATATATATATATATATATATATATATATATATGCAAACTATAAAGATACATAATGTTCATTGCTTATTATTGTAATGAAATACAATATAACATCAAATAGAAATTCACCATTTGTTCAATTCGTATCAAATAATACATACATTTAATGTATTTGTGGAAAAAAAAATACAAAGTTAAACATTATTTTAGTAAAAAAAAAAATGATGATTCAGGTAAATCTTATTTTTGCCCCTTTTGCAGTTCATAGATACAACTTGTATAGTTTCTCAGTTTTATAGTGAATTTTCGAATTTTGTTTTAAAGGTTATGAGTTTTACTATAAAATTTATGAACTCGTTCACTTAAACATTAAGCTAAAAAATTACAATATAGCTCAACATTATACATATAAATACAATTAATTTTTTGTTTTGACGCCAAACAAATTAAAATATAACTTACAAACTTTAAAAGCTCAGAAAAAATTCGGGTAAGCTAAGTGATTATTATAAGGGGTTTAATATAATTCATAAAATACGTGTTTTTTTTTTCGCAACACTATATAATAATTTAGTAAGTACTCACTACTCAGTATTAGTAATAAACAAATTGTATAATTAATGTCGTTAAACAAAGGATGAGAACGGATTATCTAGAGCTTAGCAAAAGGCTAATGACTAACAATAAGTCTTGCTTGTAACGGGTCGATCCGTCGCAAGCTTAAGACGGGTTGGATAGTACCATTTACATGCAAAATGGTAGAAAAGTGATCTGACTATTTATTGTACGTGTGAATGACCTTATCAGATTAAAAAAAATAAGGAAGTACTATTGTACTAATCCCAATGTTACGTTTTAACCACAAAATTCAAAACCCACTACTACTTTTCCTGTAAACATTTGTTTTCGATTATAATTATTCTTTGTAAGTGTCGTATGGCGTTCTATTAATGAATTGTTCTTTTCTCTCAAAAAAAAATCATAATCTCTCCTTCTCTCACATTTCAAAATCTTCATACAAATCAACAAAAATCCAAAACATTATCATAAATCTTGGTAAGATAGTAACGAAACAGTTAGCAAGACGACAACCAGTTAAGAAGAATACTAGAGCGATAATGGCAATTGATGATGTTGGAGGAGGTTATCTCTTTTTCACGGATTTTATTTTCAATTTATTTGTTTTTGGCTTTGTTTGTGGTTTAAAAAAGGACACATGCAAATAATCCATGTCGACATCTGATGAATCAGTTGTTGTTCAGTTTTCTTTATATATGCTTTTGTTTATGGTTCTATTTGGTTTCAGTATATTTAATTTTTTTGTTTGGTTTTAAAGTGTTGTGTTTATTTTGTTGTTGTTAGATTCTGTGGTGGCTCAAGGAAAGAAGAAAGTTGTGACTAGAGCGGCGGGAAAAGGGAAAGGATTGTGGTTGTTTTGGAGACGGATTGTGGTTATGTTAATTTGTATGTAAATTTATGAATTGTTTGGCCATCGTTTACGACCTTATTTAGGACATCTTTTGGATTGTACTAAATAATACATGTATGCTCACTATATTTTGAGAGCGTACTTTTGGACAACTGTTCCCAAAATTTGACAATATGTTACCTCCTATGAAATTGCACCGTTTTCATGTGGACGAATAGAGTAGGAGAACAAATGTTTACATTTTCAGCAATTATGTTAACATATTTCTCACGAATGGCAACATGGCTTATAAACTGTAATGCCTTAAGAAAATACATAGACTGATTTGTTTTCGTATTACTGATACAATACAAGGGCAATAATGTGAATTGTTTGCAAATTGATCAATTATGTTACCAAATTATATATGGTGGACAACTAGAGTAGGAGAACAAATGTAAACATTTTCAGCAATTATGTTCCCAAATCGTGAATGGTAACTTATTTCTCACGAATGACAACATGGCTTATAAAGTGCAATGCCTTAAAAAATACATAGACGGATTTGTTTTCATATTAAAATACAAGGGCAATAATGTGAATTGTTTATAAATTGATCTATTATGTTACCAAATTATTTATGGTAACATATCGTTCAAGAGCGTATACATTACGTAACTAATATAATGTCTTTTTTTTTGGGAAAATGTAAGCTTCTCATTAAAGATCATAAGTCTCCAAAAACATACAATTAGAAGGCATAGTGATACTAACTTCCTTCATGACTTCACAAATGCATCTAACCAATTCATAACACTAGCCGACTGACACTTAGACTGAAATTTTTTAACTCTATTACAAACATCAATCTGAACAAGTTTAACAAGCTTTTCTGGGCATAGCAAGGTCTGATCCACCCTGCACTTGTTCCTAGCCATCCACAAATGATAAATCAACCCTGCCAAGATAACCCCAACAATTTTCTTCTTACTGAGACTCCTGTAGCGTTTACTGCACCACCATCTGATGCAGTCTTCATCAGACAACATCTCAGCACACCAATCAGAGACCATTCTACAGCATCGCCTACTGTACTCACACTTGAAAAATAAATGAGTATGAGTTTCCTGCTGCATCCCACATAAGAAACACAAATTAGACTGAATAATCTTCATACTCATCAATCTATCTTGAGTAAGGAGTCTGTTATGCCCCATTAACCAACTGATAAACCCATGTTTGGGAACTACCCAAGCATTAAGAATCCAGGGGTACCAATCACAAACAGCATCCTGAGCTTGTAACCACTTATAACCCAAAGCAGTAGAATAAGGTGCAGTCACTCCTGAGCTAGGCATTAAAAGCTCCTTGAAGAGAGATTTAATCTGGCAAATCTTTCTCCATGAATATTATTCAACGACTTGTTGACATACTTGTCCATAATTCGCAACATTATTTACAAAAGAAAACAATGTTACCACATCGAGCTCAAGTGTTTATAACTCCATAGTTGCTTCAAATGATTACTTATGTTTTTCATATGGTGACATATTTAAATTTAGCTCATCAATTCATCAATAATATATGTCATCATTTTTGGGATTATTGTAGACATTTGAATAATCAGATAACGTTATGTGAAATGAGAACATACACTGATATTTTAATCACATATTCAAATTGAGGTCCAACAAGTTCAGCGGTTTGATATGTGACCATATTTTGGACAATTGTTGAAAAACGGTTAATCTAATAAGGTTATGTCAAAAATGATAAAAATACAGTGATATATGTGTAACATTGAAATTTAAATAAACAAGTTCATTAATATTATATGTGACCACTTGTTGGATTATTGTTGACACAAAAAATAATCTAATAAGGTTATATAGAAAATGGATGGAAAATGGATTATAAGAGTATGAGTAGATGGTTAAGCATGCATAAAAAGATGGAGGTGATATTGATGAATGAAATAGTAGAAAGATGAGGGGCATTAAATGCTTGGAGTGTTTAATTGTTTATTGCTAATAAGTGACATTAAATAATGGATGAAGTACAAATTGACAATAGAATATTGGTTAGGGTACAACACAATGTCCCATAAAGCTGCTTAGCTCATTCCCACTTGGTTGACATACCCAGTACCACTTCCATGCAATATGGTATATATTTGACCCGTCGCAAGCTTGCGACGGGTATCTCCGTTACAAATGAGAATTTATAAAATGACTAAACGACAGGCATTATATGTGTTATTTTCCCAAAAATACGGCTTTCCAATGAATCATGCAAGTAACAAGGATTAGTTTGTTCACATCAAACAATTGTATAACAGTTGGTCTTGCTTTAGACGGATCATTTCCGTCTGAAGCATTAAAACGAGATTTTGTAACCATTTTATACCTAAATGTAACCACTATTGAAAAACAAGCTATCATAAGCCGTAACACTGGTTGTATCGTTGTGGTTACATTTAACTATAAAATGGCCACATATATCGTCTGTAATTTCAAACGAAAGTGAGCCTCTAAAATAAGAATTTGCGTAAAATTGGTGACAAATTCCACCCGTGATAATATTGGATAAACAGTTGGTTTAGCGACACTAGAGTAATGCCTGCGCAAAATCTGTTTGTTCACATCAAACTTCTTAAACCATACATTAGTTTAACAAGATCAAATTCTACAAGATCTCAAAACACGGTCTTAAAAATTACTCCCTCAAATTTGTTAGAATCATACCATTTGAATAAAATACTCCTCACATGTATATTCATCAAATGATGCAACTCCAATGAATGAAAGGGACTATTCTCTAAACCCCTTCTAAGGTTTGTTTTCCAAAATGACCAAATACTACCAAGAACATTAATGACGATCGAAGGCGGCAGATGTGTTAATAAATCAAAGCACAAATGAGAGAAGAAGGATAGATTGCATTGACTAGGAAACATTCTTGTAGCAATTCACGTCCTCCTACAATCTTATGGAGGGAGCATTATACAGTAATCTCAAGATTTTATTGTCATTTATACAAAGGATTTCTTCCATTTAGATCATCGGAATATTTTCTCATGAAAAGTCTCCATGGAGAAGGTGAGGGCAAGATATGAGAAAATTTGATTGTTGGCTTGTTGCAGATAAGTAGCTCCTTCGATACCAACACTCATCGACTTGTCGCTTTACCCAAGGACGTAAAGCTAAGCCTGCCAAATATAGAAATATAAGTGATGAGACGAAGACGATGTATAACACAACAATTGTGATCCAAATTTCTAAAGCGCAAATGTTGGTAACTAAAACACTCTTCACTTATGGGGTTGTACTGAACATCTGACACAACACTCAAAGGGTATAGGTTTGAAATGCATACTCACTCTTTTTTTTTTTTGCTAAAATGTAAGCTTTCCATTAGAAACGGCAATTACAATATGTTTTTTGAGACCTTACATCATTTTGTGCGAATATCAATTAAATTGCACCTTACATAACCATAATCTATCTTTGGGGCTCATTATACGAGGCTTACATTCATTAAATCTACAAAGGACCATCCTCCTAACCTGTTGGTTTACCAGTTCAGGCCTGGTAACAACCCCTTCCAACCGAGCACCATTTCTTTGCATCCAAACCATGTACCAACATGCTAAAACAGTAGCAGTACACAGCTGCTTTCGAACTTTCGAACTGAGCTCCATCTTCTCCTATTGATAACATGCAATACATTCCTCTGCATAAGATCAGAACTCAGCCATGAACTAGCTCCTTGCAATAGACTCCTGGTAAATTGACAGTCTTCAAACAGATGATGGTGAGTTTCAGACGCAGACTGACAGAGGCAACACAGATCATCCTGAGAAATCTGCAGCCTAGCCAGTTTATCCTTCAGTTGAAGTGCCCCATTTGAGATTAGCCAAGCTATAAAAGAGTGCTTAGGTAAAGCCGTCCTACACCAAACAGCCTTGTGCCAATCAACCTGAACATTCTTATCCCTTAACCAATCATAGCAGCTCTTAACAGTATACCCTCTTGATCCTATAATCCACTGTCCATCATCAAAACCTTCTCTAATCAGATCCTTGACCTGACACACTTTCCGCCAGTGCCAACAGGAATCTGCAGGAGGGCTATAATCAAACCAATTGACTCCTTTTAAGTACACATGATGGACCCATTGAACCCAAAGCTTATCAGGATGAGCTACTATCCACCATACAAGTTTCCCTATAGAGGCTTTGTTCCAATAAACACTCTGTTTAATGCCTAAACCTCCCTCTTTTACTGGCATACATATCTTTGCCCAACTCAGCAGGGGGACTCTCGAATACTCTGACTTACCCTCCCATAAAAAGGACCTACAAATTGCATCCACCTTAGCCAACACTCCCTTAGGTAGGACAAACATTGAGGCCCAATATGTGTACATAGAGGTTAAGACAGCATTTACCAAGACAAGCCTCCCAGCATAAGACAGTCTTTGAGCCCCCAAGCTTCTTATTCTCTCAACAATTCTATCCACCAGCTCAGCACAGTCCTTCTTCTTTAAACGTCCAGCAGTTATAGCCACTCCAAGATATTTAAAAGGCAATGTCCCTTCCTTAAACCCTGAAATAGTTAAAATGTCTTGTTTCAACTGGGTCTTGACCCCACTGAAGTAAGCACAAGATTTCTGTGCATTCATTTGGAGCCCAGAAGCAGCTGAAAAGGCAGAATAAGCTCTCAACAGAACCATAATGGACTGTGCATCTCCTTTGCAAAACAACAAGAGATCATCAGCAAACATTAAGTGGGTTAATTTCATTTGTTTGCAAAGAGGGTGATAATGAAATTTCAATTTGTCAGTAGCACAAGCCAGTATCCTACTCAAATACTCCATTCCCAAAGTAAAGACCAATGGTGAGACAGGGTCACCTTGTCTTAACCCCCGTTTCCCAGGAAAAAAGCCAAAGAGCTCACCATTAAGAGACAGAGAGAATGAGGCACTAGTGATACACTCCATTAGAAGCTTGCTAAAAGAAGGAGGAAAATTATAAGCAGCTAGCAACTCTTGCACAAACCTCCAGCTAACAGAATCATACGCTTTCATAAGATCCATTTTAAACATGCACCTGGGAGAGCATGATTGTCTGTTATACAATCTTACTAAATCTTGGCACACCATGATATTTTCACAAATACTCCTACCATGAATAAACCCTCCCTGGTTTAAACTGATCAGATCTGGTAACACTCTAGCCAGTCTATTACAAATGAGCTTTGACACACACTTGTAAATAACGTTGCAGCAAGCTATTGGTCTATATTGAGTCACACACGTTGGCATCTTACACTTAGGAATTAAAGTAAGTGTAGTAGCATTCAATTGTTTTAAGTTTACCGGACACGAAAACATCCATAACAAATTTGCACACACCTCCTCACCTATCACACTCCACGAGTCCTTGAAGAAAGCACTGGAATACCCATCAGGGCCAGGTGCTTTGTGGTCAGGAATAGAAAAGATAGCATCCTTAACTTCTTGAGCTGTTACTGGTTGTTGCAGGATCTCCCAATGCCTGGGTTCACACACTTTCCCTTTCCTTACAATAGGCACATTCACAGGGGTAGTTTCTTTGTTAGTGCCAAGGAGATCCTTATAATAATTAAGAAAGGCTTCCTGAATTCCATGAGGATCATCAAACTCAGTACCATGAACATCTTTAATCATCAACACTTGATTCCTCAAAAACTTGCTTTTAATAACTCCATGAAAATATTTTGAATTACTGTCACCATCTTTAATCCAGGCTACCTTGGCTTTCTGGCTTAAGAAATGAGTACAGGCAGCCTGTAGTTCCTTATACTCTTGCTGAGCTTCTATCTCTTTGGCAATCCAAACTGCATCCCCAGCTGTGCCTGAATATATTCCAAATTCTTCAGAGCCATGGCAGAAGTGTTTTCAATATCACAGAAGAATTCTTTATTAAAATTCCTAAGATGCAGTTTCAAATGCTTAAGTTTCTTAACCAAACAGTACATTTTGGTACCCTGGTGCTGTTCATCCCACCAAGTAGACAAAGCAGTGGTATAATTGGCAGCTTTACCCCACATGTTATAGTACTTGAAAGATTTATTATGAGTAGCCAACTGTCTCCTACTTCTGATAACACATGGGGTATGATCAAAAACTCCCTCAGGTAGGAAATGCGCACACATGTCTGCCATATGGGTACTCCACTCTTCATTAAGTAGAACCCTATCTAATCTGCTGTAGACACGAGTAGCAGGCTCCTGTTTGTTGTTCCAGGTAAACAGAGAGCCCATTGCAGGACTATCTACTAACTCACACTTAGTCAAGCACTGCTGGAACTCAGCAATCTCAGTGTCACTGCTACTTCCACCCAGACGTTCTAAATGAGAAAGAACACAATTAAAATCCCCACAAACTAGCCAGGGTTCATTACCATTATCAGCAAACTTCTCCAATTGATTCCATAAATCATGTCTACCAGTAATATCATTATAGGCATACACCATAGACAACTTAAAAACAACTTTAGTAGAAATTTCAGTAACTCTCATGTTAATGCATTGTGCAGAATAATCCAAAAAATCCACATTAAAAATGATAGGATTCCAGAGCACCCAAACCCTACCTCCTTTTTGCATACTATTATTTGTAGACACACTCCAACCATCCATGAGAATACCTTTCACACTATTTAGAGCCAAGGATTTAACCTTAGTCTCAAGGAGACCAAATAACCCTACTTTTTGTTGATACATAAACCATTTGACGTGCCTTTGTTTTGCAGGATTATTTAGCCCCCTAACGTTCCAGAACCCAAGGTTATACATCTCTCACCCCAGGGTGAGAGACACTACCACTTGTCCCAATACCTTCCTTGGGTGTTCTTTCAAGTATTTAGAGCTTCGAGAAATGTGTGTTGCCCAAAGGTATGAACACCGTATGCTCCTTCAAGACATTCTGTCGCTCAATCTCATAACAGCCTCATAGGAGTAGGGCCCATAGTGTATTTGCCAGAATTTAACCATACTACAGGAGTTTTCAACTGAATTTCAACCTGAGTTCCAGGCTTAGTAATCACAGCAGGGGTGTGAACAATCTCCTTCCCTTTTTGAACTGACTTAGACTGCATATTCTGCTTCTGTGGAGGTTCAGGTTGCTTAGGCTTAGGTCTCCAAACCTTGGATTGGGGTTTTCGAGCCGCTCCCGAGTTCTGGTGTTTCTTTTTAGTTCTCCTACACTCATCAACCTTATGCCCAATACCTTTACACCCAGAACACACAATAGGCTTCCACTCGAATTCCACGTCTATTTCAACAATTTCACCATGTTCGTCCAAAAACCTCACTTTTCCAGGCAAATCTGTTCCAAAACTAACTTCAATCATAGCACGAGCATAACCTATTCTCGTTTTATCCTCGATTCATGTGGTCACACTTGATAAAATCCCCTAAAAGAGAAGATATGCGTGCAATCCCTTTCCCCCAGAACTTCAAGGGCAACTTATGGAATTTAACCCAAATAGGCACAGTCTTAACTTCATGTTTCTCCAATTCAACTTCAGGACTCCAAGGCTTAACAATTAAAGGTTTATTGTCAAACAGAAAGTGACCCTGTTTCAACACAGCTTCATATGCTTGCTTGGTCTTAAAGCGAACTAGAAAGACACCATTAGAAAGGAACGAGATCTTATCTACCTGATAATTCTGCCACAGGCGTCTGATGAAACCATCTACAATCTCCCAGGGAGGGTTGGCCCCTAAGATGAAGCAGCAAACAGAGTATCGCCAAAACGCCAACTCCTGTTTGACTTCCTCCTCTGTGAATTGTAGCATCCCAGACGGTTCCTCCTCAATAACTGGTAGAACAGCAGGAGACGGCACACCAAGCACCACCTCCTCCTCCTCCTCTTCCGTAACATCTTCTACCAAAGTCTCCAAATTTAGCGGAGGAATACCAGTTATTTCGCCCAAACTCTTCTCTTTTTGAACATCCTCACTAGAAGGACCATGATTTTTAGAGAGAGCAGGGAATTCTTCTGCACTTGTAGAGGATAAGAGATCGAATTTATTACTATTTTTAGAAGTTTTTGTTTTTTGAGTTTGTGAAAACGATGAAGATCTGGTTTTTTCAGCCGTCATGTTGTGTAAACCCTAGAAAACCGCGTCTTTTTTGTGTTTCTTTCTTTTTTTATATAGACATTCTATTTTACTAAACCCACATAGAAGAGCAATAACTTAGAAGAGCAAAAAGGGAAGCCAACATGAATACATGATAATAGAGATAAACAGGCTCTTAGACATTCTATTTTACTAAACCCACATAGAAAAAGAATACGTATATTTCTCAGACTTAAAAATCTATACCACACGTTTGTTCGGCAAAATGAGGATTTTATACCCATACCTCAAACCCGTAACGTATGGATTTCAATACTTAGATATGTACGGAGTACCATAGTCAACAAGCAGAGTTTATAGCAAGAGTTTTACCTAGGAATGTCAATGGGGCAGGTCCTAAGGGACCCGTGCCACATATGCTGGGACCCAAACTCGAGTTAAAGGGTTTGGGTTTGGGTTTGGGTAGGGTCAGGGTCCCCCATGGTCCCAATTTTTTTCAAGTTATTCCATCATATTATTGAACTTTTGTATGTACTCCGTAATTTTTTACTATTAATGTAAATGCAATTAAGCATATTTCAATGAAGTACAGCATTATAACAAAAATTTTAAAAAAAACCGAAATATTAGTTGCAAATTAGTGGATAAATAAGTACTTCAATGAAAAAAAAAAATCAATTCGTGCTTACTGAATCTTTGTTTTGTTGTGGATTAGTTAATATATACATAACAGATCCATGGTTTGGATCTTGGTCTCAATGTTGAGACCCAGATATAGACACGACTAAATTTTTGAAGACCAAAACTTTTGTTTACCTGATAAGTGGCTTCTTCTGCGCAGCGGCGGGATTTATTGGAGCCGGAGCTGGCATTGCAAGTTCAGACGGCTGCAAACAAGACGATTTGTATTGATTAAAAATATGCAGCAAGCTTTGAAGCAAAGTGCTAATTACATCCATTTCAGACACAACATCCAACTATTCAAGTCCAGTAGCACAGCTGCACAGCCAAAAACGTTCCCTCCAAAACATATATTTTACCATTTATCTCGGGACTGCTGAAACAGTCTGAAGAGAGCTATATGATAATGCATTTTTTATTTCAAGAAATCCATTACAGAAATCATGTCTTCTTAAACGTTCTTTTGAAATTACGTTTAGGCATTTTCTCATGCCTTCTTACCCTCCAATAAACATAAAAGCCTAGGAAATATGCTTACAAGGCCAAAGAAACTGATCATGATGTAACAGCCAGATTTTGATTTAAAAAAAAAAATTTGCTTTTGCCAGATTTTAGTTTAAAGGAAAAAAAAAAAAAAAAAACAATCGCTTTTGGAAGGACAGATTAAAAACCACCACTGTAGAGATGAAGACTACATGACTCCAAGTTCCTAAAGCAGAATACAGTGTATCATAGTTCACTGGTTGACATTGAAAAAATAAGATTTGGAAACAGAATGAGACCTCAAGCTCCTCCAAATCCTCGGTAGCAAACGAAGTGGATGGAGCAGCAGTAGAGCCATTCATTATTGCAACAACTGAAGATGACTTAGCAGGCTCGTCTGACGGCTCGGTGCTATTTTCGAAAAACTCAACTTGATTTGCTTTTCCCAAGTTATCCTCAAGCTCATCTAGCTCAGGAACAGGTTCTTTGTTGGCACCATAAGGGCCTGACATAATTTTCTCGATTGCCAACGACTCTGCCACATTGAAGTTTGATGGAACTGCAGGAGCAGGTAAAGTCTTCAGGGAACTTATCTGTGAAGATCCATTGAGTTCAGAGATTTCCAGGTTTATCATATCAGTATCTACTGCAGCTTTCCCGGGCTCAACAAATGCATTAGTATCAACATGATTTAACTTCATCAGAGACGTTGCAGTGCTGACAGGACTACCATTACGACCACCACCACTAGAGGAAGCCAAAGATACAGAGCACTTAGGAGCAATATCGTCATTTTCCCTTTTTCTCTTCTTCCCATCATCTGGTTTATCAGAAATGGATTTACATTCTGATGCTTCTGCCACAGCGCTGACAGATGAGTTGCCCTCTACAAGCCGCCTACTCTCACTAGATGATTTAGTAGGACGGGAAGGTTTTATACTCCCAGGGAATACAAAAGCAGGTATATTTCTCCTTTTCACATGGCCTACACGGATCTCCATCCCAGGTTTCCAGCGAGTATACATATTCACTGTTTGTTTAAACTCATCCACAGTCATTCTTATATCAAACTGCTCCCCTTCGCCAGCTGGAATCTCTTTCTTACGTTGCAACCCCATGAAATAACTGCAATGAAAAGGTTTGGATTTATCTGAGAATTCACCGGGGTGTGGATGGCACTGAAGCATGTTGTATGTGTGTCTCTCTATCTGTTATGTTAACAGCAGAATGTCAGGAAAGCTTTCGGAAAGGAAAGGGAAGTAAAATCAAATTAGAATTGCCTGAAGTATTAGGCCCACTCTTTCTTTACCTTCAAAGTAAGCGTACGAATACGAGACTCAACCCATCCCTTCCAATTTAGAAAGTCATCAGCATTCTCTGCATTGATGTCTATCTGCAGATAGTTTTTATATGCTTCAAAAAAGGGATGAGGCTCAAACAGTGTATCCCAGTCAGCTTTATTGGCTTCCATTTCCTGAAAGCATACAGAATCAACTTTAGGTGGAACTAAAAAAGAAGTATACATGTGATGCAACAATGGAACATGGATATACACAACATAACTCCTGTGTTGAAAACACAAGAAGATGATTCTGCATAGCAAAAAGTAAACCTGCATCACAAAAAAACAACACAGAACTACAAGAGTATTTCCTGAAGTTACCACTAAAACACACATGATGAGAGGAAGACAATGAAAGAAGTACAAGTGCAAAACAGGGTCATAGCACAAAAGCAACAGACAGAATCAGAACCGAACAGATCAGGGAATGTGTTATGATTGATGATGGACTATAATTACGTTTGATAGCATATTATGCAAAAACATAAACTATTTTAGCAAGCTGACTCTATAAGACTATAACTAGACATCCTACTACATGATAACACGGGAAAAAAATCTGAACAATAGAATCTAGGGACAACATACAACCAAAAATAGAGCCGCCTCGAAGAGAAAACTGACAATAGTAGCAAAATAAAATAAAAAACCACACCAGACATCAAAGGAAGGAAATGCTGCCACAGACAATAGCTGGGCCACATCACCACCATAAAACATAAAACAAATACCTCGCAAACTTCATGCCCCCTTTGAAACTGTTCCGTCATAATCCTTAAAGTACTGGACGAGACATTATAGCTAGAATTCATGCACGGGTACGCAGGAGTTATAATGGGCATCAAATGATATCTGTCCTTGGGATTCCTCCTAGGGTCCCACACCGCGACCAAACGATCCTTCCTCAATATCACAGAGCATAACAGGATTTGGCCACCTCCATTGAGTATAAACCCTAAAGAAGCGAGATACTAACATATTGGGCAATGCATTAGGGTACAGTTGACAAATGCGACCAACTAGTAGTGCCCAATTGATACCACCAAGAAATCCAGCAACCTAAACACAAAATGGACAGCGGTTGATCATTGATTCTAAACAACAGACTAAAAGGGCTAGACTAAAAACTACTCAAGTTGTAAAATAACAACAAACATTAACTAGCAGGCTCAACTACATTTCTTGTTATGGGCTCCAAAAGAAGGAAATGAATTATTACGTACATTTGAGTAGACACCACGACGTTTTGCCCAAAATCTCATGCATCTAAGTGTTGTACGGAAGTTCTGAAACACAATACAAAATTAATCAAACAGAACTAGTTTGAAAGATACGAATACCAATGTAAACAATAAAAAGTCTTTTAAGTCAAAACGGATATTCATAAACTATCCCCCTTAGCTTATAGAATCAATTGTAACACACAAGTTGCATACATTTATATTTGGAACCAAACGCAATATTTGATCTGTAACTCTGCAACCATTAAGACTACGGACTGTCTGCTCATCTGTATTCTGCAAAATTGAATCTTGCGAGATATCCAAATCGATATTTAGAAAGAAAAGCGAGTAGTAAAAAACCGGCAAACAAGCACAGAGAACATACGTATAACTTAAAGATGCAAGCGGCTCCTAATCGATGTACTTCGCATGCCATAGGAGAGAACTATTTGTAGTTGCACTACAATTTTATTTCCATACAAATTTCCACCAACAAGATCTGCCTTATGGTTGGTAATATACAGAGCACAAAAGGCAATTTAAGCAAGATACAAAACTTATGGGGGAAGTGCTTCAAAACGGTTAGATTCAGTAAGTTAGAACAAATCAATGGAAGTCAGATAGCATCTTATCAAGAAGTGCTTGACAAGTTGATGCTAGTCATGTGTCAGGCCGAGCACAAAGAGGTGTGGACAAAAGTCATCGGTGTCTACGTGATGTATGACGGTATCCTTCTTTATCTTTGAGCTCCCCCTAATCCATGCAAATAAGGTACCCTACAAAATTTCTTCTGCTTTAACTTCACAACTCAAAACTAAAAATCAAATAAACAAAACTTTGATGCAGAGACAAGGTTCATCTTGATGGCTTGATTCTACGCTCAGAAAACCCATTGCTCTCCCCAACCATACACAACTAAGATAGTAGACATCACCTTGACTTAGATGAAACTGAGACATCATGAAGACCCACCCAATTCAAGATTTATGGAAAAGGAACGAGATTCAGAAAAAGAAAGGATGACTCATCCAGGGAAAAGACATGACATGACATGAACACACTTCATATTGGAGCCAAAAACACTATTCCTTTTACTGTAGGGAAACACTTGAGTGTCACAAGTTCAATATAACATACAAATCAGTGAATCACCATAACTTCTCACAAGCAAAAAGAAAAATGAAAATGCACTCCTCAAAGAATACATGAAATTGTATCCGGATTTTTGGGAGTGTACAATGCATATGAGAAAACAACAATGATACAAAGGTTGAACTCACTTCAGGAATCACCCAAAGCGACAACTTTGCATACAGAAGATCAATAGAGACCCCATTAAACTTGAACTCCATCACTGGAACATGAGCATCAGGGACAGCACGCAGTTCTGTAACCGGCATCTCGGACAGCATCCTATGGAGCTCACCAAAGAAATCTTCCTACATCCAGAAACACCCAAAGTAAGGGCACCAAATTTTATTGTTGAACAGGGCAAACGAGTTGGCTAAGGTTCGATTTTTACCTCTCGTGTTGCATGTCTAGGCCCGACACAAAGTGTATCTATATCAGCTCCAGGGCCATGCACCTAACAACGAAAAAATTAGTGTGATTAACAGAGCTAACTCACTAACACTACGATCAATCTTTAAAACAAAATACCTACTCCGAATGTGCCCTAGTAATTGCCAAAAGAAAGAATAGAGATATCACATTCAAATCTGGACAAAATGTTGTCTATACTAGGTTGTAAATGTTCTGAACCGGCTCGGTTAAAGCTCGGCTTGTACTCGGTCAAACCAAGCTCGAGTTGAGCTAGGGATAACTTCGAGCCGATCCCAGCAGGGCTCGGCTCAGCTCTGCTCAAAAGCTCATTTGGGCTCGTCTATAGTTTTTTTGTATAGTTTTTATACTCTCATATTAATTTTATTTCAGATTATATGTTATTTTGGCATTTTTTTAAGTATATTACATTAAATTATCTATTATTACTTTATAATCTTATTTGTTTTGAAAAATATTTGTATTTAGTTAGATTCAAAAAGCAAGAAAGTTGTTATTGCTGGTCAATTTGAACTTCAATTTTTTAGGCTCAACGAGCTTCGAGCCGAGCCGAGCCGAGCTCATGAGCTCGGGATCAGATCGGCTCGTTTACGGCCCTAGTTGCTACCTATTCATCTCTACTAGTCTACTATAAGTCAATGTAGTTGTTATTGCTGATCAACTTGAACTTCCAAACTTTCTTTTAATCTTAATAATCATACGTTAGCATCCACTCAGGGGGCGTTTGGTCGGAGGTCTATAAGAAAGGGAAAGGGAAACAAAGTTATTGATTCCCTTTGTTGGTGTTTGTTTGACACAAACAAAGAGAATGCAATTCCCTTCCTTACCTCTCAATCCATCTAATTCCTTACCCCCACCCCCCAAGGTATGAGATTTCATTACCCTTGTTACCCTTCAACCACCTTATTTATCTACCACCACACTTACGACTCCCACCACACCCGTCACCAACAAGACCCCATCGCCACCACCAAAACCACCATCACATCCATCCCACATAAACCACCACCGCCAGAGCCACCATAATGCCACCTCCACTACCATCACAACCACCACAGCCACCTCACTACCACTACCACCACCACCGCCGCCACCCCCATGACGCCACCGTCACCACCACCACAACCACCCTACCTAAACCACCACCAAAAATCACCGCCACAGCCACCCCACATAGACCACCACCGCAACACCACCTCCATAACCACCATGACGCCACCACCACCATCACCACCACCACCAGCACAGCTACCCACTGCCACCACCACCCCCCCCCCCCCTAAACCACCACCCGTACACCAAAATAAACCACAACCCACCACACTTCATTTTCTTAATGTAACCAAACAACTAATTAAGTTTTAGGTAATTCCATACCTTTTCCCTTCTTACCTTTTCTAATTTCCTTTCCCTTTCCCTTTCTCTAACCAAACGCCCTCTTAATTCTTTCTTCAGTTAGACAATATCCTACAATGTCCAAGGACATGCCCATTTGCCAAAACGGAAGTATAATACCACATAAATGGATCAAACCATGAAGATGTTCACCACAATATAATAGGAGATGCCTTCAAAAATCGTGTCCCCTCGTTATTCTATAATACGAGCATATCATGTTTAAACAATGTTGACACCTATAAATCTCAAGTCATTCCGTGATTCCATAAAAATAACCTAACTACTTCTTATCACATGGCAGCTACCTCTGATGGTCCTCAAGAATTGACATATCAAGGGCAGGGGGGATTAGCTAAACACCAATAAGTTGTTGCTGGCACTCTAATATGACCTTTCTTTTGCCTTCCGAAATGAGAACCGGGCATAAACCCCAAGTGCCTTACTCTATATAGTTTGATTGGCGTACAGGAAATCAGTTGTCTTACAATTTGCAACTGCTGCAAGCTTGGGTGCTCAGCCGGGAGGTATAGAGGTATACAAGAATCCAATGGAATTTGTGATAGAGAATCTAAATCATTCAAGACTCAAATGATGATTCAAGTAATTAAATATAAGAAGCATTCATACCCCAAGCCGGTACGACCCAAAAGTGAAGATCTTGGCATTTGCTTCCTGAACCAATTGATCATTCAACCCCTTGGCTTGACTTATTGTTTTCACCCAAGCCTTGACTATCTATACCATCACAAAACACAATCAAAAACAAGTGTCAAAATCAAGCTTAATACTTGATAAGCCAAACAAGCAAAGCAACAGTAAAGACCACCATAATCACCTGGTCTAGTCTTCCAAGCACTTCCTCCCTTTTGACTGCTTCCTCCTGACTCTCGTACAGCCCCACATTTTCCAAGTACTGTCAAAAACCACCATAATTCTCAGTTAAGTATATCTATAGTTGGCAATCAACAACCCAAAATCAACATCAACATAATCAACTAAATTCAACATAAATAAACAACAATCGACCTTTTCAAGATGGCGAGTTTTGATCACATCATCCTCCGTTGGCCCACCCAACGAAATGGGTTCTGTTATCCCCAACCTCTGTCCATTAGGCCGAAGACCATTCGCTCCATAGCTAGCCATTTATAGCTCAAGGATAAAACTTTTCTCTCGGTTCACTAACAAAATTCTTTCTATTGGCTAACAAAATCTCTCAATTTTCCCTCAATATGATTCTTTTACAACCAATCAACACAATTTTTTGCTTTTTTCATACAATTCTCGTTTTTTCACTTTTTTTTCGCTTTTTTTTTTTTACTTTAATTGCGCATAAATTGATCAATTACTCCTGTAATTGAATATTACTCCTGTAATTGAATGAAATAAATTCCAAAAAATAAAAACTAGCAAGATCAAAAGAAGAACAAATAAGAAAATTCTGTTACTGTGCGGTATACCGATACAATATAATACATCAAAAAGGATTAACCAAACTACAATCAACTAATTAAGGAGCTTATAAATAAAACAGCGATAATCTAATGAGAAAATTGATGATAATACAACTGAAATAAAAAAGCTAAATATCATCAAAAATTGATGGAATTGAACAATCGAACGACAAAATTAGGGCGGAAATTATCTAACACACAGATCGTCGTCGGCAGGTATTGAGCGAATTTGGTGGAATAACCTGTGTGATTGATTATGGTTACAGGTATATGGACCTTCAAACAACCACGACACCGAACTATCCCAATTCCCTTCAATAGCTAACGCAATTTCTCAAACAAAGACGAGTGAAGATGTAGCAACAATTCAGCATGAAATTTGGAGGGTTGCTCGAGCCATACAAAGGGCTGCCGATGTTTTGAGAGGGGATCTATCCTGACAAAAATCTGGATTTATATGGTCACCGTGTAGATTTGTACAGTATCTGCTAAGAGTTGGGTTGGATTTGGGTCGGGTTGGGTTCGAGCTAGTGACTTGTGAATTGTGATTGCATTTGGGTTACTTGTGGGTTAGGTTAGTTGGGTCAATTCATAGCTCGGGTTCGGGTTATTAACGAGTTCGTTATTGTGTCGAGTCGTATCATTTCGGGTTTGAGATATGTTTTGGCGTTTTGCATAGTTTGACTACTCAATTCATTATCGGGTCAATTATTTCTGATTATTTTGATCGCTAAATACTTTTATAAATATAGTTCATAAAATATGAAAGTGATTTAATTGTTGTTTAATTCCATTTTTTAGAGAGAGAGAGAGAGAGCAACCTCAAAGGGTTAAATCATTTTTCTTAATATAAAAAACCGCTACATCAATAATTTTTCGAGGGAAATTAGCCGACCAACACCTATAACGATCGCATCTTAGAGCTATGTGCGCTAGTTCATGTCCTATTCTATTACCGGATCGACTTACGAAAAGGAAATTAACACGCTCAAAGTTATTGCATAATCTATCTATAAATATAATAAAAAGACGATCTAACTCACCACATTTCATCATCCTCATATTTAAGTTCATTTTTTTCAAGCCACATCATCATCTATTATTTAAAGAAAGAAAAAAAGAAAAAAAAATTAAATAAATCTATTGCATTAAACACACATTAAAACACAACAAACAGTAAAATTTGGCCTTTTAAAATAAACTAAACTAATTGTACCCAAAAAAAGTAAATTAAACTAAATTAAAGAATAATTAAGTATCAAATCAAAAACTAAATTTTAAATTTTAGAGTTTTAGTGTTAGAATAAGTAAATACGACAAATAAAAATCACATTACACCACTCTAATTTTTACGTTATTTATAAATATTATCTCTTCTTTTGTTATATACTCCCTCAATTTAAATTGTTGGATACGAAAAGAGAGTTTGAAAAACAAGGTCTTTAACATTTTTTTCATACAACATCTTCAAATCTTCAAATATTTTAATAGCGTAGAAAAATTAATATATCGTACTACATGGATAATATAGAGTATTACATGTAAACTTATCTAAAGTCATGTTATTCAATAATATAAATAAAATGTACTGCGATGAGAAAAAACAAATTAAAGCAAAAACAATCGCGTGGTACGAGAAGTGAAAAACGAAGAGAAGAAATAAAAAGACAACAACAAAAAAAAAATTATCGCGGTGAAATAGTAAATGGAAAAAAAATATAAAGAATCAAACGCATCGAGTATTACATATAGGTATCTTTTTTTTAAAAAAAGTATATCCTACCGCCAACCCATTATGCCCCTCCTAGCAACACTGTCTTTTATACTGACTCCTCCAAAACCACCGCGAACGAAAACAACCCTTATTGGATCATAGTTTCTAATAAATAAATCAAATATATGTTATACGGTCAAATATGAATCTTCTATAATTAAAAAACGGTTTTTGATTTATTCAATTGGTATTAATGGAGGAGTTTAAGGAATTGAGTTTATTGTCTTTTTAAATTAATGTATGCAAATGAAAAGTGTACTATATAAATACATTATGTAGTTAATGTAAATTTAGATTGTAATATTCTCAAATTTATATAATATATATAGTATGAAAACTGTAAAATTTTATTTGTCTATACAACCATATTTGTATAATATACTATAAAAAAATATTGGGATATTCTCTCGTGTACCCCTCAACTTTTTCATTTTCTATGATATACCCCTCTTTTCATGCAAAAAAACTTTGACCGTCAATAACTCTTGACTACAAGTTCAGAATACGATAAAATTTTTTTCCAAATTGGTCGTCTTTAAGAGGTCTTCCGTTTGAAAAAAAATTCACCGACGTCTCAACTCGTAGTCGGGAATTATGGTCGGTCAAAGTTTATTCGTTAAAAAATGTTTGACTAACCATAACTACCGGCTACGAGTTCAAAAAACGGTGAATTTTTTTTTCAAATTGAAGGCCTTGACGAGATAATATGTACAAAGGCCTTCTAATCTTGTCTCTCCTTGATGCTTGGTCATTGGATTCAATCAATTTAGTCTCGTTTTGCCATGAAAATGCAAGATTTGCACTCCTTTCCTACCAAGGGATCAAAATCTCAAAGAATATGCAAAACCAAGAACTAAAGACATTAAATAACCCAAATATGCACTAAAAAGCATGGGAACAAGGCTAATTCGGGGGCTAAATATGCGCTAATTATGGTCACATCAAATATCTCCAAACCGAACCTTTGCTCGTCCCGAGTAAAGAGGTGACAAAGACTAGGACCATTATTTAAACTAACCTAATAACATAGCCGATATGAGACAATTAGCGGGTCTCACTCCGCCCCTTCAACTCACAACAAGACAACCATGAGGTAGGATGCCTTCTTGCAAGGCAAGGTGGGTCTTGCCAAAATGGCGACACATCCAAACATTAAAGCACACAAAATCAAATAATGAATGCATCTACAAAAGGAATAGCCACTTCCTCATCAAGTGGCGGAGGCAACTAAAAGAGAACAAATTTAAGAGCATATAATCCTTCACAAATACTAGTTCAAAAAATTACTAAGGTTAAGAGGATGACACTAAATCACCTCCAAATGGTGTTAAACTAGACTACTTTCGTCCTCAATTTCCAAATGCTTTCTGATTGGGCATATTCTGCACCCGCTGACCGAGTCAACATATTGAGCAAGGTCAAAGACATCCACAGCAAGTCAACGTATTAGACAGCCTAACCGACGCAGCCTGTCGGCCTGTCACTTGGGTCTCGGCTAGGCAACCAGCCAGCCGGGAGACATGTCCGCGTACTCACATCCAAGACCCCTCGGCATGGAGCCAACTCGGCCAGCCGGCCTGCCATGGGTCCCTCTTTCCACCTGCTCTGCCACTTGGCCACTTGGCCACTACGTGACAAAAGGTGAAAGTCTATAAATACTCCTCAACCCTCATTGAGGAAAGGATCCGAAAATAATCAAATAAACTCACTATTCATCTGGTATTAACTCCCTTATCTCTCTACAATATACTTTGCCAAGTAACACACAACTTAATCTCTTTAAGTTTACTGACTTGAGCGTCGGAGTGAGTTCGCTCGGTACCAAGCCGAGCCCTCAGTTTGTTCATTGTTTCAGGAGAGGCCGAAAGGAAGAGTCAAGCAAAGTCATCATTCTTCAAGCTTACGTGGTAACAAATCCTGCTCCGGAATTACACCCGGAACAATTGGCGCCGTCTGTGGGAAGTGAATACTAAAAGCTAGTCAAATCCCTTACAAAAAAAAACACAAAACAAAACCCACCCAGCAAGCTAAGAAGATGTCAAAACAACAAGAAATAATTGTGAGCGACGAAACTGCATTCTATCAGGATGACACAGTCCCTAATTCTGAGATTAGGCAGTCCCCCACCGGCCGAGTAATTCAACCGGCGTACGGGATGCCAATACTACGTAAACACCGCTGTCACGGCCAAGTCACCGACATGGGACATGTGGTCGATGCGACCAAATTGAAGCTATTCCCGGACCGATGGGTAATACGCCGATCACCCCCGCCGCAACGACGGTGACGGCAAAGACACCCGCAGTGACCAGGGCCCATAAAGTGACCCCGAACAACTTGTCCGGGGCGATACAAGGAGCCATGCATACTAGGACGCCGGCGGAGCACGTGCTGCCAGTGGCAGACCAAAGTCCTTCCCTCACTCGCGGAAGGACAGCGTCGCCGCGGCAACAACGAGGCCCGCCCCGAAGAAATGAAGAAAGGAGTCCGACTATCCAAAGTCAGACAACAAGAAGCCCTTCCCGCCACGTGGAGAGAAGCCGGACTAGGGGTGCGAGGAGCCGATTGTAACACCCCCATACTCCAAGTGCCTTACCAGGACCACTCAGGTATGAAGACATTACCATCTCGGTTACCCGAGGCAATGATAATCAAATAACAATGAAGAAACAACGTTTATTATAAATACTTAGCGAAGAGTTACAAATCTCAAAACCAAACCAAAAGTACGATACATGTCCTCAAACTGACTGTTCTAACTGAAATGTAATTACTAATAAGCTACAGCAGAAGACTCCTATCATCATGTCGTGGCATCCCAGCTATCCCAGTACTCATCTCAATACCTGCTCAATATCTGCTCACCATCCCCGAATGGATCACCGCAGGTTTACAAAACAACACCGGGGTCAGTACTAATCACACAATTCAATATATACTAACAATAAGATAAACAAGACAGCTTAACTGTCACACACACCCACGCCAAATCCAATCATCTCAATCATCGATCGTCCCTTTGGACCGGCCCCGCCGATGGGGGACCGCAGCCGTACCCACCAAATCCCCGCTCCACATAGTGAGCGATAACCCTGTCCATTAATGTGCACATCCCTTCTGTGGCGGGTTCCACAGAAGGCGAAACTAGGGCGTGAAGCCACTCCCGCAAGTGACCCCACTCAGCCGAGGCCACGCCTCGCGAACCATCAACAACGATCACAACCACAATCACAATACAATTACTATATCAAACAACCAAACACAATACATCAACCAATATCCCATTATGGGACTAATACTGAGTAGGAAATCCTACCTGGTATGCACACAATCGATCGACGGTCTCTCGCCGAGTCAAAAGCTTCTTCTATGAACCCTCCTCCTATCATACAACACATAGAGGCTACCAAATCACATACTACACATAAAACCCCCAAATCTCTAAATTAGGGTTTAACTAAATCAAAGGAAAGACAATAAAAAGGGTACATAGATCTTACTCTCGACGCAAGGAACTCAACGGTATGAACAACGATAAGAACTGACCCTCCAAACTCCGGGGATTGCTAATAATAATGCGATTAAGAATATGAACTTGCTTGCTTTCTCTCTTAAACAGTAATTTAGGTTTTGTAAAAGTGATTTAGAATAATGACAACAAAGCTTAAATACCTTAATCGCATAATTAACAAAACCCGAGAAAACCCCGTAAAAGCAGGCTACTCGATCGAGTACCGAGGTACTCGATCGAGTACCCCTTACTCGATCGAGTGCCCCAGCTACTCGATCGAGTACCCAACAGTCGAAACTTTTCTAAAACGCAACTTACCCTTACTCGATAGAGTAAGGCCTACTCGATAGAGTACCCCAAGACTTATAAATACGGAGTATTACACCGATCGCCACGTGTCATTCGACACGTGGTTAGACAGCCCCTCAGTGCCTATGTCCTCGGAGTCTCCGTGCCGACCAAACTGAAGCTGCCGTCCCTATCATACAAAGGGGATAGCGACCCAACCGACCACGCCAAGGCTTTCGAGTCTTACATGTCGGTATGGGAGCAGCCTGATGAGGTATGGTGCCGAGTCTTCCCAACAACCCCTGCATGGGATGGCCCGAGTTGGTACAAGGGGCGCCTAATGGTTCGGTATATCGCTACGCCGACCTAAGGGATAACTTCATAGCCCGACGCGCCGCAACAAGAGAAGGGCCGTGGAGACATCGGATCTCCTCACTATCCGACGGGGGAGGACGAGTCTCTACGAAGCTATGTGAAGAGGTTCGACGCGAAAGCTCGAGCGGATCCGTGAGCTGAACACCGAACTGGCGGCCTTCGCACTGATGAAAGGCCTCCCGAAAGGCGAGCTCAAAAATGAGTTGATCAAATACGAGGACCTCAACCTGGACTCCGCCAGGAGGATGGCCGACCGAGCCGTGAAGGTGGAGGATTACCACAAGACCTGGGTAGGCCACAGCGAATCTGGGCACCCAGAGAGGAGGAGCCGCCGGGAGAACGCTGACGAAGGTCGCCGTGACAGTGATCGGTCACGGCCTGAAAGATCTAACAGGAAACAGAACTCGGCGGGCGCCGGGGGGAGTTCGGGACCATACACCCAGAAGCGGTACCACGGTCTTACCCCCCTGGTCAAATCACCGGCCGAGGTCTTTGCCCTGAGCAAGAATGAAGGGCAGAAGTGGGCTAGACCCCCCAAGACGAGGGCGGAGGGCGATGCAAGCCAATTTTGCAATTACCACGGCCAGCCCGGCCATAAGACCGACGACTGTCGGCATCGAAGAACGCCATCGAGGAGCGATCCGAAAGGGGGCCCTCGGCAAGTACGTAGTCGGGGCCCCGGAAACGAGCTCCGACTGGGGCAAACAGAAATCGTATTCCGGAGGATGGGAGTGATCCAGGTGGTTATCGGAGGAAACGAGAACGGAGGGTCGGCTAATGGGCACAAACGGCACCTAAATGAGCTTTACCAAGCCATCAACTTTGTGCCCACCACAGCGATCCCTGCTTCCACCGTCCCCGATATAACCATCGGAAAGAAAGACTACGAAGGAGTCGTAGCCCCGCACAAACGACCGGTGGTCCACCTGGACATATCCAACCACTTGGTTAAGAGGTGCCTAATTGATACAGGCGCCTACACGAACATTACGTTCAGGGAATGCTTCCTCAACCTCGGTCTGAAGATTGAGGACCTGAGCCCCTGCACCAACCCACTGTACAGCTTCTCTGGGGCCGGCCTGGTGCCCCTGGGGTCAATGAGGTTGCCGGTGATGTTCGGCGAGTCGGATGCGGCCAAGAACGTTTTATCTGAGTTCGTGGTCATTGATGGTTCGTCCGCCTACAATGTTCTGATAGGCTGGGTTACTTTGAGCGAGGCCGATGCTGTAATGTCCATCCGGGCCCTGACATTGATATATGTCTCGGACCGGGGGGAGGCACAAAAGCTCGTCTCAAAGAACGAGAGAGACGAAATCGTCAATGTCCAAATATCTGCCAGAGGGTGTAACATGCAATCCCTCAAAGTGGCGAAGAAGTCGGAGAAAGGGAAGAGCCCATCCTTACAACAGGAGGGTGATCCGATGAACACCGTCGGCATGGTCGAGGGAGCCGAGACCGAAGAAATAGAAATTGACCCAGGGCGCACCGTAACTGTCGGTGTCGGCCTGGAGCCAAAATTCAGAGCCGAACTCAGCCGCCGAGATGCCAGGCGTGAGCCGAGAGGTGATCGTTCACAAGCTGAACGTACTCTCCAACGCTCGCCCTGTTAAGCAGAAGATGAGGAACTACTCGGCCGAGAAAGATGAGGCCATCAAGGCCGAGGTAGACAAACTATTAGAGGCGGGCTTTATCATGCCTTGTACTTACCCTGAGTGGCTAGCAAATGTTGTAATGGTAAAGAAGTCATCAGGGGGGTGGAGGATGTGTGTTGATTTTACAAATCTTAATAAAGCATGCCCTAAAGATTGTTATCCCTTGCCTCGAATAGATAGTTTAATTGACGCAACGGCAGACTACACTATGCTGAGCCTGCTAGACGCCTTCTCAGGATACCATCAGGTATTCATGGCCGAAGAAGACATGCCTAAGTGCGCATTCATCACCATACACGGCACATACATGTATAAAATGATGCCATTCGGTTTGAAAAACGCTGGCGCAACTTACACTAGGCTGGTGGACAAAGTGTTTCAAGATCAAAAAGGGCGAAACATCGAGGCTTACGTCGACGATGCTATTGTAAAAAGCAAGTCTGACAGCGAGCACTTGGCCGACTTGAGCGAAACATTTTGTTCACTTAGGAAATACAAGATGAAACTTAACCCAATGAAATGCAACTTCGGTGTCCGGGCGGGTAAGTTCCTCGGCGTGCTTGTCGGCGCTGGGGAATTGATGCCAATCCAGAGAAAGTCCAAGCAATCTTTGGACCTACGGAGCCGAGGAATCGAAAAGAGGTTACGATGTTGGCCGGGAGGATGGCGGCTCTCGCCCGTTTCATCTCTCGGTCGGCCGACAAGAGCACCCCATTCTTCAAAGTGTTGAAGGGGAATAAAGACTTGGTGGGGGAGGAACAGAGCACACTTTCAGGCAACCGAAAGCTCATCTTCAAACTCTCCCAACCCCGTCCGGGCCGATCTTTGGGGAGACGCTATATCTATACATAGCAGTTACCTCGGCCACGGTCGATCGTAATCGTCGAGAAGAAGACAAGCAGCAACACCCAATCTACTTTATCACCATACACTCGGCCGCCGAAAGAAATTACCCATCGATCGAAAAAGCGACCTTTCTTTGCTGTCGTCGTTGCCGCAAGGAAACTGAAACCTTACTTCGACGCACATCCTGTGACGGTCTTAACCGACCAACCATTGGAGAAAGCATTGAAAAAATTCGAAAAATCCGCCAGGCTCATCAAATGGGCAGTAGAGCTATCCGGCCTCGGCATTCAATACAAGCCGAGGCCCTCGATAAAGGGGCAGGCACTTGCAGACTTCCTGGACGAGTGCACATATCAAGAAGAACCAAATCCCGGAGTATGGGAAGTATACACCGACGGGTCCTCCACGACGAACAGCTCAGGAGCCGGCATCCTTATCATCAGCCCAAACGGGGACGAGTTTGAGTATGCCTTGAAGTTTACCTTCTCGGCCTCGAACAACGAATCCGAATAAGAGGCGGTGATAACTGGAATCGAGCTAGCTAGAGCTGCCGGAGCGGAACACATTGTGTTGAAGACAGACTCACTATTGGTGACTAACCAAATCAGAGGAGAGTATGAGGCTCGAGACGATGGGATGGTAAGATACATGGAAAGGGTAAAAGCTGACACTGCAAAATTGAAATCTTTCCAAATCCAATGCATCCCCAGGTCTGAGAACAACCGAGCCGACGCTCTCTCAAAACTTGCCAGTTCAACCATCAAGAATGTCACCGAACCGTCTTTGGTAGACATCGGGAATGCTAAAAGCATCACCGAGATCGTCGGCATGGTGGGCGACATCAGCCGAGACGACATGGATGACTCGATAATGAAATACAAACTAACAAAAGAGTTGGGAGGACCGCGGTCTATCCCGAGAAGATAAGAAGGATCGCCGCAAGGTACTTAGTGTTCGAAGGAGAACTATACAGAAGGTCCGTGATAAGACCACTCTTGAAATGTGTCGGCCCCCCGACGCAGAGCTCATCTTGACGAGAGATTCACGAAGGCATCTGTGGACATCACATGGGGGCAAGAACGCTAGCCCACAAAGCTCCGAGCGAGGCTACTATACGGCCCACCATGCTTGAGGATTCCGAGCTAAGACCAAGAAGTGCAAGAATTGTCGGATGCATGCTCCGGTGATACACGCACCTTCCCGAGACTCGCACTGATGATGCTTAGCCCCCTACCATTTGCAAAGTGGGGGATGGATTTATTAGGGCCATTTCCGACGGCCTCCGGAGGAAGGAAGTACCTGATCGTCGCCGTTGACTACTTCACCAAATGGGTCGAGACTGTCGCGGTACCCGCCAAGACCACGGCGGCCGTGAGAAAGGTAATCTGAGAGAACATCATAACTCGTTTTGGGTTACCCCAAGTCATGGTATTTGACCACGGCAGAGAGTTTTGGAGTGACATGGTGATGAAGCGGCTAGAAGAGCTCGGTATCAAGTTTGCATACTCCTCCGTCTGCCACCCTCGGAGCAACGGGCGGCGGAAGCGACTAATAAAACAATCCTAAACGGGCTGAAAAAGAAGGTTGAAGATCTAAAGGGAAGGTGGGGTGATGAACTACCCGGTGTCCTGTGGTCCCTTAGAACCACGGAGAAAGAAGCAACGGGGTACAGTCCATTCCACCTAGTCTATGGGTCTGAAGCCGTCCTGCCAATTGAAGCATCGGTGCCGACATTCAGAATGCAAACCTTTAACCCAGTCGAAAATGAGGAAGGCACGAAAGCCTCCCTAGACACAGTCGAAGAAAGCCGAGACACGGCACGGCTTAACTTGGCAGTGTATCAAAACCGAATGAGAAGAGCATACAACCGTAGGGTCCACAAAAGAGACTTAAAAGTAGGAGATCTAGTCCTAAGAAAGTCAGCCGCGACCAACAAAGGAAACATCCATGGTAAAATGACGGCCAACTGGGAAGGACCCTACAAAGTGGTTGAAGAAATGAGGCCGGGGACATACCGGCTGACAGACATGGAGGGAGTGCCTCTAATGAGCCATTGGAACACAGACAACCTAAGGAAATATTTCATATAGCGGCGGAGGTGTCCGGGATCGTTGTGGACACCCCGATGTGTGATTATACCTTATAAAAAGTGATCCAAGTTTTCAAAATACTTGTCCCCTCCATAGTCATGCCAGAGTAGACACCGCGGCCAAAGCCGGGCAGTCACTACCGAAGTATAAAAGCGTATAAGCCTTTGTTGAGACGCAAATCATTGCCGCCCGCCAATCCGGGAGTGGCAGAGGAAGCGATCAATATGTCTGTAGATACGGAAAGCAGTCAAAACGTAAACTCGGTTGCCTCGGCCAAAGCTGGGAGTAACGAGGGAAACGCGACTTGCCAACAGCAGTTGATACTCGCCACAACGACCAACATGCTTAGGAACGTATAAGTACGGTTGAGAAACGCAAATCGGACGCCTCGGCCAGACCGAGAGTGAAAGAGGAAGCGATCAACACGTCTACAGATACAAACGCTGTCGCGCCGTAACCCCGATTGCCTCGGCCAGACCGAAAGTGACGGGGACACAACGACCGATACGCTAACATGTTCACAGCGGCGGTTGGGAAGCGCAAATCTGACGCCTCGGCCAGACCGAGTGTGAAGGAGGAAGCGACCGACATGCCAACATGTTTAAAAACGTTAAGTACAGTTGAGATACGCATTCTAACTGCCTCGGCCAAGCCGAAGGTAGAAAAAAAAAAAAAAAGCGCTCAACTAATAACAAAAGAAGACAAATCAGATAAGAATGAGATAAAGACCTCGGCCAAGCCGGAGGCAAAATGAACAAACTCTTATTGAAATGTTTACAGGTAATACAAAGAAAGAAGTCGACGGCCGTCCCCATAGGGATAGCCTAAACACTACCTACCAAAGTTCAAAAAAAGAGAAAGGTACAGCAAAAGGTTACAGACATAAGAATTGAAAGCGCCAAAAAAGATGGCAGGGAGGAAAGGCTCAATAGTTGGCCCTCGAGCACCGTGGCTGTCGAAGGGCGGGTGAATCCGGTGACGACCGCCCGTTTCCCTATGCCTGCTTCTGCTCGCCATCAGCAGCAGTAGCAGCATCACCATCAGTGGGCGACTCAGAAGCCGACTTGGCAGCTTCAGCTGCCTTTGCCCTCTCAGCTTCCTCCCTGGCCGCCTTCACCTTTTCAGCATGGGCCGCCTTCTCATGACCTCCTCGGCGGCCTTCTTCGCCTCTGCCTCCTCCCGACCTTCGCCTCCCAGCGGCCGCCTTATCATCAAGCGGTGGTCAAATTTTTGCCACGGGAAGGAGCCTTCGGAAAGAGCTCTCGATTACTTCCTTGGTGGCTTCTTCGGCCTGGTCCCGGTATTGGGCGCACATGTTAGGGATGACGACATTTTGGAGCGTCTCAATGTCCTCCTCCCTCTGGGCGAGGATAGCCCTCGTGTTCCTGTGTGCCTTCGCCTGAGCCGAATACAGAGACTTCCATTCTTCCCTCTTATCAACAGCAAAGTCGAAAGCAGCCTGAAGCTTGTCCCGCTCCTCCCGCAGCTTAGCGGCGTCAGCCTCCGCAGCCTCAACCTTGGCCCTCTCGGCTAGGACCGCCTTGTCAGCTTCCTCCCTAAGCTTTCGCTCAGCAAGGAGGTCTATCTTAGCAGCCTGGAAGTCCTTCGCCGACCTCTCGGCCTCCTTCTTAGAGGCGGCAAGCTCGAGCCTAAGCCGTTCAAGCACAGGGGCAGCTTCAGCCATGACCTTTTCTTGCTCCATAATATGAGCACCGGCCACGTCAGCCCACTTCGCCAGCATCTTGGACAACCTTATGCCCTCCGCCCTAATCTGGGCGGGGGAAGGCTTCGGGGAGGAGGAGACGACGGTGGCATTTTTATCACCCGTCTGCACAGGCCGCTTCTCTAATTGCCATTCAGAGGGACCGGTAGACGGCGGCGGTTGATCTACAAAAAATTCGGACAAAGCATCCATGTCAACATTCATTGACATGCCAGAGAGCCTGTCATCAGGAACGCCTAATGAACCAGCTAAATCTGAGCCACAGGTTAGATCCGTACCAGGCTTGGCCTTCTTGGTTGGAGGACCCTTTTCTTTACCGGCCTCGGTAACGGCAGCGGCGGCAGACTCGGTCTCTTTTCTCTTATTCAAAGAAGGAGGAGCCTCCGCAACAGTGACCTCCTCCTCAACATCGATGACCACTCTGTTGCTTTTGGACCACGGGGATTGAAGCCGAGCCGGAGTTGACGCCGTCGCCGCCATAGGCGTTGTCTTTGGTTTGCGGCGCGGCACGTTATCGGCAACCTTCGCCGAGCGCCGTCACATCCAAAGTGCCTTCAATCTTTGGTCCATGAGTTCGTTAGGAGCGGTCGGCGATCACGTGTCTGGGCCTTAGGATGCGGGTCAACAACTCTCCCGTTCTCGTCAAGTCCCAACCTGCGGAGAGCGAGAGACAGGTGATCCGGGCCATATCGGTCTGCAAAAGAAACAAAGCAGGAGTTAAACAAAGGAAATAAACCAAGATTCAAAATGCAGAAACATAAAAAGCAAAGATGGGCCTCACACCGACCCCACTCACCCCGTTCGAGGGCCGGTATGAGGCCGACATGGCAGAGCAGCTCATCCTGAAGAACGATCTGCGTCGGGGGCATCCATCCCTTCGGCGTCCCATCCTTCTCAGCCTCAAACAGCTTCATTGCCCGCCTTTCATCCTCATTAAGATAGACCTTCAAAGTGTCCATCTTAAGCTTATTCCGGGAGACATATTTCTCACGCTCCCCCCGACTCTCACACCGCAAATTGACGCGGTGCTGGAAGGACCGAGGCAGCGGATAGTCCTCCGGAACCTCATAGTATACCCACCGCCCCCTCCAGTCCTTGCAAGACGTCAGCTTGGAGACGGTGACGAAACCCGGCTCGGTTTGTATGCTGTACCACCCCTGGCCGCCTAAGGTGGTTTGTTTAAGGTGGTGGAGCCGGCGGAAGAGGTTCACCGTTGGGGCCTCCCCTTTGAAAAGACACAACCATACGAAACCAACAATCGTCCTGATGGCCAACGGATGCAGCTGGGCCACGGCGACATTCATCGCTTTAATAATAGCAGCAACGTATTCATTCAGAGGAAACCGGAGCCCATACTCCAGGTGTCTGATGTATACGCCGATATAGCCCGTGGGAGGGCAACAGACGGCCTGACCCTCCTTAGGGATAACAATTCTATACTTCCTGCCGAAGGAGTAATGGTTTTCAAAAAGTTCAGAACCAGAACAACTGGCGAACTTGTTCGTCCAAGCACGATCAGGACTGATCTTACAGGCGTCGCCGTGATCCAAGAGGTGCGGCCTCTCTCCGGCAGAAGGGGTCGCCTCATCCTCATCATCATCATCATCATCATCATCATCCTCAAAACCCTCCAAAAATTTGGGATCAACCTCAGGAGAAGGAGACCGGGGACCCCCGAACCTTATCGGGGTGACGGCAAGTGGCTCCTGCTCATCAGGATGCAACGGTTTGCCCCCCGGCGCAGAAGTACTGGGTCCAGCATCATCAGAAGACATGACAACAAATACTTAACAAATAAAAGTTGAAAAAATTTGTTTGTTTACCTTGGAAAAGTGTTACGCCGAGTAACGCTTTGAAGACTAGAGAGAAGTGTTCGTCGAAGAAAGCTAGAGAGAAGAAATTTTTTTGAGAAAGTGAATTTTTGGTGGCCAAAATCAGGGGCTAACTGCTCTATTTATAGAGCAAAGCCCATGAAACGGACCAATCAGGGCAAAGCCCATGAAGCGTCAACCAATCAACGCCGAGCCACGTGTCAAGCATGCAGCCATGGAATGTCAATCGACAAACAGTTACAAATCTTCTTCAACACGCTCCTTGACAGAATGCCAATTGACGTATCTTCTTCAACACGGTCCTTGGTATCTACTTGCCAAACGGCCCGCTGTTCAACCAAGCTTGGCAGCACCGGCTGGGGGAAATCAAAAGCACACGACACTCTCAACCTCGGTCTCAGCCAGCGCCATTTTCTTTTCCACATTTGATGTCCATTACACATCCATGTGGAGGGGGGATATGATACGGCCTTAGCAGAACCAAGCCGAGGAAGAAGAAGCCGGGGAAGAAATTTCAACTTGCGCAGAATACGCTCAACACTCATCGAAGGTCCATACCACGTCATAGACTACGCTGGGGGCAAATTGATGGAGCATATTCTGCACCCGCTGACCGAGTCAACATATTGAGCAAGGTCAAAGACATCCACATCAAGTCAACGTATTAGACAGCCTAACCGACGCAGCCTGTCGGCCTGTCACTTGGGTCTCGGCTAGGCAACCAGCCAGCCGGGAGACATATCCGCGTACTCACATCCAAGACCCCTCGGCATGGAGCCAACTCGGCCAGCCGGCCTGCCATGGGTCCCTCGGCCGAGGGTAGAACAGTCTTTCCACCTGCTCTGCCACTTGGCCACTTGGCCACTACGTGACAAAAGGTGAAAGTCTATAAATACTCCTCAACCCTCATTGAGGAAAGGATCCGAAAATAATCAAATAAACTCACTATTCATCTGGTATTAACTCCCTTATCTCTCTACAATATACTTTGCCAAGTAACACACAACTTAATCTCTTTAAGTTTACTGACTTGAGCGTCGGAGTGAGTTCGCTCGGTACCAAGCCGAGCCCTCAGTTTGTTCATTGTTTTAGGAGAGGCCGAAAGGAAGAGTCAAGCAAAGTCATCATTCTTCAAGCTTACGTGGTAACAAATCCTGCTCCGGAATTACACCCGGAACACTTTCGTCAAGAGCGATCGGATGGTGGTGGAATGATGATCCCTATGATGCTAGTAGCATATGACATGACAAGTCTCGAATTCTCTACAAAAGTAAAGGTCATGGATCGTCCCAAGCTCGACAAAGTGGCTTGACAAAAAGGCTTTTTGGGAATGAAATGCTCAAATCGTTATAAACAAGGGTGGATATGACTAGTATTCAAAATTGACCTCATTCAACTTTCACATTTCAAAAATTTTAAGATGGGGTTTGTCCCTTCCGGGCTAGTGTCCTTTGCTTTCGCCAATCGCTTATTAGGCAACCGGTTAACCTCTAGACAATAGCTTTTCGGGGTGATAGTCACTCTGTCTCTGGGCGGTCGAATTCACAACCGTGTGGGGGCCCAATTCAATGGATCCCTCTCCAAAGCACATCGAAGTGATACGCCTCCATCAAAACAACTAAATTTCTTAATATTTAAACATTTCATAACATTTGAGGTTTCCTTGGCATTAAATTACTTCCACATGACAAAATTCTTTGAAATGAGCACTTCAAACTTATTGATAGAAAGTATTTTTGGGTTGCCTTACCACAAGGTCAATCAAGGTCACCTAGACAAGTTAACCAAGTCCACATCGCATCACGGGGTTGGATAGGTGACTCACATGCAAACCCTTGACTAGGCTTTGGGTCATGGGTCAAAAGACACTAGTATGACACAATCTAGGGTGTATTACAACCATTCTAGTAGGCAAAGTCTTAAGTTGAAAAAGTATTTGTAATGGCTTAGTTGCTCTTGTCAAAGTTCTCAATTAGGCACTTTTCAAAAATATTTTATCTAAATGCAACTATATGCCATGATGCAACTATTATATACATCCTAATGCAAGTGATTCTATCAACTAATATGACATATAAACTAAATGCGAGTCCTAAGTTCACATTGTTATACCGCATCAATCAAAATAAAGCCACATAATCATTAACATAAAGAGGAAAAAGGAGATTGGAAAGATCATACCATGCGGTCTTCATGATCCTCATGTCTCGGATATGGCGTAGTCAATCAATGTGAACAAGGATAGAACAAACACAATATATACAACAATATATACATGACTACACTACAAAAGAAATAAACATGTTTTTGGGTTTTTTAATTTTCAAATTTTTATGGATTTTCGAAATTTTTCAATTTTTTTGGATTTTTGAATAAAAGTTAAGTTAGAATTCTCCATCCCCACACTAATATGGGCATTGTCCTCAATGACCAAAATGATGGGAAATTATGCAAACATGATGCATGATTTCTATACTAAATGCAAACTACACTAGTCAACACTACATGATGCATGGTTTTTTGTTTATGACGGAGAGGATAATTTAGATTACCTCCCGTTGTGTATGCATTGACTTCCCCAAACCGAGTTAGACATTATTGCTAATGTCCTAAGGATGGGTGTAGTTCATGCACACACTATGCAATGCATGAAACTAATTTGTCAATTTTGATTTTGAAAGTGGGAACAATAAAATGAGAACACCTCAATGGGGCCGAGGTGTTAGTCCTCTAAGGTGCTAGGACTACTCCAACAATGATAAACATTAATAAAATACAAGTTAACAAAGCACAAAACTTCTTTTCATGAAACTTTGAAAAATAAAGAGAGGAGATGAGAAGACTTCACTTAAACTTAGGTGGGTGCCTCTTGCCTGCTCCACCTAGCTATGAAATAATCCTCTAGAGATCGGCATCATCTCCCTCTACATCGCTATCCCATATCTCCTTTGATGCATCACTCAAACTTGGGTCCATGAATTCGTCTTCTTCACTTTCAAGCTCCACCGTGTCTCCTCCACAAGAATTGCCACTCCCCTCCTCTTGTCTCCCGTTTGCTCCTTCATTAGCCCTCTCCGAATTGGGGAAAAGTAGGTCCATTTGAGCCCATGAGGGAAATGCTCCTTCCTCACTAATCTTTCCCTTTTGAACCATATCGTGGTATTGAGGATAGAGCGCATAGTAAATGTCCACGTTGGTTTCGTATTGACGGTAGTGCAAATCTTGTAAGATTCCCGTGACAAAGTCGTCGCGGGGGAGGATGAAGGGATTTGGATGGTTGTACGGTTGGTAAGGAAATGGGTAGGGAGGCACTTTGATCTTCTCATCCTGAGTTTGTTGTTCTTGTTGTTGTGGTGGTGGATTTGGAGGTGGTGGTGCTTGCCTTGTTTGACTTGGGATGAGGTAGGATGGAATTGGAGATAAATGTCCCCTTCTCGGGGAGATACGTGGTAGGTCGGCCATTGGAAGATAAATCGGATCGCTTCCTTTCGTTAACCACTTGATCCGCTTGTCGACCCCCTCAAGGGTTATCCAATGGTGATGAATGAGAAGAAGATCTTCATTTATCCTCGTGTTTCCCAAAAGAGGAGCATACTCATTATTCTCATTGAATCTCGGGTTGAAATGCTTTGCAAGCCTAGTAATGAGTCCTCCATTCACAATGTGTTTCATTCCATCATCGTCACCATTCCTAAACCTTGCCCATTTCTCTAGTAGTACTAGAGGTGCATTGAAGTGATACACATTTCTTCCTTGAATGTTGAGGTAGGATTCCATAAACACAAGGTCTAATTGGTTCACGATCGCCGGATCTCGGCGGGCAAGTAGAGTGCCCGAAAGAAATCGATAAGTAAGCCTCAAGATCAGATTTTGGATATGAAAAGCAAGACATTCTTTGGTGTGTATGAAATCCCGGCCGGTCATGGCCCTCCACAAAGGTGAAACACTATACTTCTTTGGTTTCGATGTTCGGATAGGCGAAACATCGAGACCGAGTACATTTGCGAATTCTACAAGGGTTATCATCCTAGAAACATTCTCCAACCTAAACTCTATGCATATTGTTTTGTTCAAGGTTGTAATCTTCAAAAAGCTCAAAAATTCAAGCACAAGAGATCGATAAGTTTGTTCATACATGCGAAAAAGGGTTGAGAGACCAAATACTTCAAAGAGAGCTTCCACTTGGTGATAAATCCCAAGTTTCCTCAAGGTAGCATGACATAAAAACTTAGTGGGAAGAATATTCTTACTTAGAAGTCGGTGGAAGACTAATCTTTGCACATCATTGACAAATTCCACATTTGAGAAGTCATCAAGCCTTGTAAGATCTACAATCTCTTCATGTTCCCTTCTTAATGTGTTGACATGGGAGGTAGAAGAACTTCCCCTCATCCTTGGTCTCCTCCTATTCCTAAAAGAGGATCTCCTTGGTGCCATTCCTTGATTATAGAGCTGGATTCTTTTGATTTGATTTGGAATAAGGATGCTCCTTGTTGATTGAGTGTTGCCTTTGGAAACCCTAGAAAATTGGGGCTTTTTGATTTTGTGGGTTAAGAGAGTGATTTGGATATGATTGGGAGTCATAAGGAGGTGGGTTTTATAATGCAAGTGGAAGGAGGAGTGATGTGTCACTAAATGTGTGGCGGGGTGTAATTTTAATTAAGAAAAGACGGGTCAAATCACCGTGAGAAAACGGGCGGATTCGAGCAGAAGACGCTCGGATTCAGGCTTCACGGGACGGGCGGATTCTGGGTAAGACGCCCGGATTCTGTCACAGCTAAATTTTCCAAAAATATAACGCCACAAGACGGGCGTCCCGAGCATGAGACGCTCGGATTCTTTTTATCGGGACGGGCGTATTCTTCTGAAGACGGGCGGATTCCTCTACAACGATTTTTCTTGAAATGCACAGGTAGAAAGACGGGCGTCTTTCTGCAAAGCCGGCCGGATTCTTCAGGACGGGCGTATTCCCTTCTGGGACGCTCGGATTCTCCTTCAGTCCAAAAATCTTCAAATTCTCAGCTAAGCAGGACGGACGGATTCTCCTCAGAACGCCCGGATTCCAGCGAGACGGCCGGATTCCAGGGAACACGCACGTGTTCAAGCCGTGAATTCATCCTTTGACTTCCTTTCCTCTCATAGATGCTTCCCCACACTTGAAAATTGGTTCCTTCCTTCATTCAAAATTCATTAGTAACCCTCCCTCACTTACGCTCATGAAAAGAGTTCATGCTAATTATTAAAAGAAATGCAATAAAACAATAAATACAAGTTAGAGGGTTAGTATATTTACAAGTGGTGGTTTAGGGAGGACTCCACCAAACTCTCCCTTTTGATGATTCTTTCAAGGGTGAGGAGGCCCGAGGTAGGTGACCTCGACCTCTCCAATAAATGCTCCTTCATAGTATGGCTTCAATCTTTGACCATTAACTTTGAACTTGCTTCCATCTTCCGCCTTGAGTTCAAAATCTCCATATCTTCCAACTTCGGTTATCACATAGGGACCCATCCATCTAGAGTTCAATTTTCTCGGAAAAAGTCGGTAGCGGGAATTGAATAGAAGGACTTTGTCCCCTTTGTGTAAGGCCGTTTGCCTAATTCTCTTGTCATGGAGTAATTTCGTTCTTTCTTTGTAAATCTTTGCATTTTCATAGGATTGTAGTCGGAATTCCTCCAACTCTTGAATTTGAATCATCCTCCTTTGACCACTCAACTTGAGATCAAGATTAAGTGCTCGGATTGCCCAAAAAGCTTTGTACTCCAATTCGATTGGCAAATGACATGCTTTTCCATAGACAAGCTTGTAAGGGGAGGCTCCTATGGGAGTCTTATAGGCCGTCCTATAAGCCCAAAGAGCATCATCAAGCTTTGTGCTCCAATCTTTCCGAGACTTGTTCACAACTTTCTCAAGGATTTGTTTGATCTCTCTATTTGAAATTTCAACTTGACCGCTTATTTGAGGATGATATCCCAAGCCGGTTCTATGTTGAACACCATATTTGGTCAAAAGGGATGCAAGTTTCTTCTCATGGAAATGCGTTCCTCCATCACTTATGATCGCTCTAGGAACTCCAAATCTTGGGAAGATTATCTTCTTGAAGAGCTTGGTGACCGTTTTTGCATCATCATTTGGAGTGGCAATTGCCTCCACCCACTTTGAGACGTAATCTACGGCCACAAGGATGTACTTATTCCCATTGGATGTCACAAAGGGCCCTTGGTAGTCGATTCCCCAAACATCGAAGATCTCCACCTCTAGAATGCCCCTTTGTGGCATTTCGTTCCTCCAAGAGATATTCCCCATTATTTGACAAGCATCGCAATGAATGATGAATTCTCTTGTGTCTTGAAACATTGTAGGCCAATAGAAGCCTGATTGAAGAATTTTTGCAACGGTCCTCCTTGCTCCATGGTGCCCACCGTAGGGTGATGAGTGACATCCTTCCAAGATTCCTTGGACTTCCCATTGAGGGACGCATCTCCGATAGAGCCCATCACTACACTCCTTGTAGAGGTTTGGGTCATCCCAAAAGTACCTCTTCACTTCAAATAGGAATCTCTTCCTTTGGTTGTGGTTCAAATTTGGAGGGAGTACTTTTCCAACAATATAGTTAGCATAATCGGCAAACCATGGGGTGATGTGCCTTTCAAGTTGTGTTTGAACGGCCATCAAAATATCGTCGGGAAACCAGTCATTGATCGGGGTTTCTCCATTTTCGTCATGAAACCGGATCCTTGACAAATAATCCGCCACTACATTCTCGGCTCCTTTCTTGTATCTTATTTCTAAGTCAAATTCTTGAAGAAGCAAAATCCATCTCATTAATCTTGGTTTTGCCTCCTTCTTTATCAAGAGATGTCGGAGAGCACGGTGATCCGAAAATACAATCACTTTGGATCCAAGCAAGTAGGAACGGAATTTATCCAAAGCATAGACAATGGCAGGAAGCTCCTTCTCGGTTGTATCATAATTCACTTGGGAAGGGTCGAGAGTCTTGCTTATGTAATAGATGGCGTGAAGAGCTCTCCCTACCCGTTGGCCAAGAACCGCTCCAACGGCGTAGTTGCTAGCATCACACATAATCTCGAAAGGTAATTCCAAATTTGGGGGTTGGATGATCGGTGCCGAGATTAGTGCTTCCTTGATTCTATTAAAGGCTTCAACACACTCATCAGTGAATTGGAATTGGGCATCTTTAAGCAAAAGTTGAGTGAGGGGTTTCGCTATTTTTGAAAAATCCTTTATGAAACGGCGATAGAAACCCGCGTGACCGAGAAAACTTCTCACCCCTCTAACATTCACGGGAGGTGGGAGTTTCTCTATCACCTCAACTTTAGCTTTATCGACCTCGATGCCCTTTTCCGAAATCAAATGGCCCAAAACAATCCCTTCATTGACCATGAAGTGACACTTTTCCCAATTTAAAACAAGACTAACATCTTCACATTTTTGCAATACAAGAGAAATATTATGCAAACATGAGTCAAAGTCCTTTCCATAAACACTAAAATCATCCATAAAAACTTCCATTATGGTCTCTAAGTAATCGGAGAAGACACTCATCATGCATCTTTGGAAAGTGGCGGGGGCATTACATAAACCAAAAGGCATCCTCCTATATGCAAAAGTACCATAAGGGCATGTGAAGGTGGTCTTATGTTGGTCATCCGGGTGTATAGGGATTTGGAAGAATCCCGAATACCCGTCAAGGTAACAAAAGAACTTGTTGGAGGCTAACCTCTCAAGCATTTGGTCAATGAATGGTAGGGGAAATGATCCTTTCTTGTTGCGGAGTTTAATTTTCGATAGTCAATACACATACGCCAACCGGTGATCATTCTTGTGGGTATTAGTTCATTCTTTTCATTTGTCACTACCGTGGTACCTCCTTTCTTAGGTACCACTTGGACGGGGCTAACCCACAAGGAGTCCGATATGGGATATATGATTCCCGCATCAAGTAATTTCATAACCTCTCCTTTGACAACTTCTTGCATGTGGGGGTTCAATCTTCTTTGGGGTTGAATGGTAGGTCTATGGTCTTCCTCTAGATGAATTCTATGCATGCAAAAGTTGGACTTATCCCCTTAAGGTCATCTAGACTATAACCTATAGCCTTCTCATGTTGTTTCAACTCATCAAGCAATTTTCTCAATTGGTTATCATCAAGTCTATCATTAACAATCACGGGTTTGGTCTTTGATTCATCTAGGTAAGCATATTTCAAATTTGGGGGAAGAGGTTTTAAAGTAGGAGTTTGTACCTCACTTTCCTCCTTTGGAGTTTCATTGAGAATTTGCTCCATCTCCATTAGACATTCCATTCTCATAGCATACTCAACTTGTTCTTCATTCTCATCAACATCATCATATTCAAATTCCATGATGGGTTCCTCTTGCTCTTGAGCTTGTAAAATATCTTCTAGGATGGATTGCTCATCTTCTATGGGTTGACATGCTTCCACAAGAATGTTATGCACTAATACGGATTGTGCATGAGTAAGTTCTTTGTTAGCTAGAGCGGCCTCAAAAAGATCCACCTCCAATTCCCAATACATATTTTTAGCCTCACTTGCTTCCAAGGCTTCCAATGCTTGCATGGGATCTTTGAAGAAAGGTATACTTAAGTGGTCCTCTACAAAACAATCTATAAGGTCCATCTTGCAAAATATCGAACAACTTGAAAATAATTAGAACAAACCTTGAGGAGTTTTACTTCCCCAAGGTAAAGAAAGACACAACTAATAACAATATAAGAAAATCTAAATCAAGTTAACACCGTCCCCGGCAACGGCGCCATTTTTGATGGGACGTTTTCGTGTTCACAATTGAAAAGGTATTGTCGTTGGGTCACGTCCGAATCAAAACACAATTTATAGCTTTACAAACAACTCTACAATTAGTAAAGAGGCAAGTAAAGGTCGGATCCCAAGGGACGGGAATTGAGATGAGATTTCTATTGAAACTAGTGGTGTCTTAGGGGTGTCACAATTTGGGTTGATGTAGAAGGTCACTAAACTAAATAGCAATGAAAGTAAATAAGCAAGATGAATTAAAAGGGTTGTAAACAATTGATAAAAAGCACTAGGGTATCATGGGGTCATAGAGGAATCATGGGAATTGATCATACAAACATGTTCTCAAATTATAAGCAAGCAATTATTGTTATGATGGATTGAGTTGGGTTATATCTTACAATCCTAGGAAAGTTTGGGTCCCGGAGCCGAATCGATTAGATTGTACAACACCTACAAGTCGACTTAATCTTCCCTACTCAACAACATGCATGATCTAATGAGACTCAAGTTGGTTTATGTCTTACAAGTCTCATTGAAAAGATTGGTGATGGGTAAAAAATGCAAGGATTCATAGGCTCACATTTCATCAAACATAACAAGTGCATGAGTTGAGATCAAAACAAGCAAGCAAATAAATCATGAAAGCATATTAATTTAAGCATGAATCATTCCCCATGTTGGTTTCCCCTAATTACCCATTAACCCTAGCTAGGTCACTACTCACTCATTATCATGTTGATCATGCTAGCAAGGTTGTCAATCATACCAACAAAAGGAAACATGATAAATAAATGAAAGTAATTAACAATAATTAAAAAGGGATTAAGAGAATTATACCTACTAATGATTCCAATAATAAAGCAAAGAATAAAAGAAGTACTTAATGCTTGATTGGGAGGTTGTCAATCTCTCAATAATAACCCAAATAATCTTCAATTACCCAAAATAAAGGATGAACAAAAGAGAGATTAAGGAAATAAAACTTGTATTAAAACTTGATTAATTGTTGATTACAAAACTAAAGAGAGATTTGATTGATATTAACTACTCTAATATTTGATAACAAGAACATGCTCTTCTAATTAGACTAATGGGGTATTTATAGTGGAAATTAGGTGGATGCATTAGGGTTAACTAAGGGCTAAACTAGTAATTACACTTTTTAGATTGAGCAGGGAGGAGCCGGTATTTTTCGAAGGAAGGGCTTCTTTCTTTGTAGCTTGGAGAAGACGAAATTTCGCTGTACTGGAATCCGTGCGTATTGGAGTCGGGACAGGCGGATTCAGGCGGGGGAAAACGGGCGTCTTAAGGAGAATCCGGGCGGATTCTGGTGGCTGCTAACCCGGGCGTCTTTGGCAGAAGACGCACGGATTGTGCTTGTGGAGGACGGGCGGATTCAGGACAATCCGCTCGGATTGTAGCTCAGCATTATTTCTTCTTCTTTTCTTCCCTTTTCTTCATAAAATCCTTGGGGATTTCCTCAGGGATGCAAGGATCCTTTCTCAACATTGCTCATCTACTATAATATGTACAAAGGCCTTCTAATCTTGTCTCTCCTTGATGCTTGGTCATAGGATTCAATCACTTTAGTCTCGTTTTGCCATGAAAATGCAAGATTTGCACTCCTTTCCTACCAAGGGATCAAAATCTCAAAGAATATGCAAAACAAAGAACTAAAGACATTAAATGACCCAAATATGCATTAAAAAGCATGGGAACAAGGCTAATTCGGGGGCTAAATATGCGCTAATTATGGTCACATCAATCGAGTACCCTACAGACAGACTACTGTTTCGTAAAACAAAACACCCTTACTCGACAGAGTAAGGCCCACTCGATAAAGTACCCAGAGACTCGTAAAACCGTAGTATTACAATCCATTCTAGTGTTTGGTTGATGGGTTTTGGAATGGAGTTAGATAACCAACGGATTCTAACTTCATTCCAACCCCTTGGAATCTCATACCCATGTATATACCCAAGTTTCTAAATCTATTCCACCCTATTACTATACTCAATCCATTCCAAGATCAGACCAAACACTTGTAAGCAAGTATGAGGTTCTAACTTCATATGGTATCATAATCCATTCCAATCCCTTCCGATACTTTCAACTAAACGACCCCTAAAATATATCTCATAAAGCATAAAAATAATAACGTAGTATTTAATAGGGCTATTGGTAATAATCGTTAATTGCACTCGGGGCGGCTATGGGCGGTTCGGACTAAGCCTAGAAAGGGCCTCCAAAATTTGGGCCCAAAAAAGTGTAAACTTGGTAAGCTTAAAAAAAACTAAATTCTCTTCCTACTTCAAGACTTCAGACGTTTATACAAATTCTTCAATCAGGCGTAATTTCTCCTCCCCAAGATAGTCAGTTAAGATTCTCATTAATCTCATACCCAAAATAATTAAACTTTCTAATTTTTGATTATATATCTTTCCCAAGTTCACAATAATCACTTTTATTCTCTCAATTTTTCTTTTAATCAGATTATTACCCATCTAACAAAAGTTCTAGCTATTTTTTTTAAAATACAAATCAATATAAACTCGTTAATTTCTAGTCAGGAGGATAATGAAATAGAAATCTCAGGTAAATTATTCTTTTAATTTTATGAGTTTTTAGTTTTAATTTATTTATTTAACAATTATACGGAGTATTATAATTCGTTTCATCTTAATCATCTAAACAGCATAATTTATGATTGAACATTGATAAGATATTTGTCGTTTGTGAATTACGGTCTTAATTTTGAAAATCTGACCAAGTGACCATAATTATCAAGAACGAGACATACAATTGTAGTATTTTGAATAAATGGAAGATGTTGTCAAATATTTCTTCGCTTTTGTTTTTTATTAAATGAAAAATCATAAATATGTTAATCGGCTATATAAAGTTTCAAATAGACCTGGCAAAAGCAACCCGACCCGATTGACCCGACCCGAAAAGACTGACCCGAGACCTGAACTACCTCACCCGAATGTGACCCAAAAACCCGAATTGACCCGACCCAACCCAAACATGACCCGAGTCTTCTTTACCCGTAACTGACCTGACCCGAAAATAACCCGATCCGAAACCACCAAACCCGAAAATGACCCGACAAAATATAACTCTAATTGAACCGAAAAGACTTGAAATGACTATTTCTCTATTATTCATTGACCCGAAAATGACCCGACTCGAAACAACTTGACCCGCTTGACCCGAAGCAAACCCGACCAACAAATTCGAAACAGACCCAAAACCCGAAATAACCTATCCTGGCCCGAAGTAACCCGAAATCAATGAGAGACCCGAACTGACCCAGCCCGGCCCGACTCGAACCCGGCCCGTTAACCCGTTTTGTCAGGTCTAGTTTCAAATGTAATTTATAGGGCCTCATTTTATTATGTAGCACCAGGCCTTTATTATTGTTAAGACGCCCCTGATTGCAACTTACAGTTTGGTCTATGAGAACACAAAAATATAATTAAAATAAATCTGATGAACATTGTTATCATCCTTCATGCTAAATATTTTTTAAATACATTACTATGTTGTGGATACTTTATATATATACTTTTCTCTACGACCTTTATTCACTTTAGGAATGCATATATTTCCACCCACCACTCCTACAAATAAAACTCCCAAAGGCATTTTAGTATATCATTAACACGAATAAATAATTTATTCTCATTTATTTTTGCAAATCATCTTCTTCCATATGTCCTATTACATCATCGTGTCTTCATTATCATCCTCATAACCATTAGATCAGCATGCTTTTTAGCTATCTTCTTTCGTTCTTTAGCTTTGAGTTTCTTACGATTTTTATCATCCGTGTTTATATCCATTCTTCCTTTTTTTTTTTTAAATTAACCAACACATTTTAACATTCATTCCTAAAGAAGAATGACATCAAGTAAATATTCGGAAATTTCACTAAGATGTACATGCTTATATCATGGCATATGTTACGAACTAATAACATTTTGTATATGTAAGTTTTCTAGGGGAAACAGGGTATGTTGTTAGCATGTGCGGCCCGTGCGGTCGCAAAGGGGCCCCAAATTCTTGGGGCTCATTAGAGAAAGAAAGAAAATATAACAATTGGTGTACAAAAAAGATGGTCTAGTACTCTGGAAGGTTGTTTGATGTTACCTTACACTTCCAGAGGTCTCAGGTTCAAGACTTCTTATGACCCTTTTTTTAAACTCCTTTTTTATTGTTTTGCAAGATTTTTAATAACCATGTTTATTAACTCTATTTTGTTGTTTTCCAAGACTACATTTATTACAACTGTTTGATATTTCATTATTATAATCCTTATTATTTAGTTTTTTTCATATTAATCTTTATTATTTACAGTAACTTTACATATTCCAAATTATATTTTCCTCCAACCTTTCTTGATTTTTTGTTACTTTCATATGCAATTATGTTTTTAAAATTTGTTTATTTACTATTGTAATACCTCGGGTATTCTGGTCATAGGGTACTCTATCAAGTAAGTTGTATGTGGGTTCTGGAGTACGTTCTGATCTGAGTGTACTCGATCGAGTAGAGGCAACTCGATCAAGAAGGGTGTACTCGATCAAGTGTCGGTTTATTTACGGGTTTTTGTCGCGGTTTGATAGTAAAAGTGGAAAAGGTATTTAAAGGTTATTTCGTCAGTTTCTTTTCATTCTACATTTTATTCTCAAAAGGTTTCACAAAACTTCAACGACATTCAACCTATCCACCTTTTACAATCAAATCTAAAGTTAGAGTTCATAACTTTTGGGGATTTTTACACCTTTGCAATCGTCGGTATTTGGGTAAGTTCTTTATGTTGTTTTTATGTTGATTCCTTAAGTTTGGTCTAACCCTAATTGAGTGATTTGGGGGTTTTGGGTAGAAATCGGATTATGATGTATAGTTGTTGATTATTGTTGTAGGTGACGATGTGGTACTCTTGTACAATTGTATGTTTGGCTGCAGCTATAGCGGATTGCGAAAAAATAGGGTTTCTCTACTCAGTTGACTGCGTAAATAAGTATAAAATGGCATGATTGTTTACTGGCATGATTACGTTTATCGTTACTTTGGAATTTGTCATGTATATATTGGTATTGTGGTTTTGGTTGTAATTGTTGTTCGCGGGGTGTGCCCTCGGGTACCGAGTGGAGTCATTTTTGGAATGGCTTCACGCCCTTGATTCGCCCCTTGTGGTTCTTGTCACAAAGGGGATGTGCACATTAATGGACATGGATTATTCGCTCTACGGTTTTGAGCGGGGCTTAGGCGGTAAGGTCGCGGTCTCCACTGGCGGAGTGGAATATCTGTTGCGATGGGTATTCTGGTAGGTTGAAACACTAGAAAAGTGATTGGTGATGAATTGGAGTTGGAGGAATGTGCTTATGTAATCTGATATTGCTGTATTGCTTATTTTGATTATTCAGTAACTGACCCGTTTAAATGTTTTGAAAACTATGGTGATCCATTCAGGGATGGTGAGTAGTTGACTAGCAGGTATTTCTATGGATTATGCGCGGGATCTAGCTGGGGATGGAGTCATCACTAGTCCGAGTCTTTTAGTTTTCCGCTGATAGTTTATGAAAGTTTTATTTCTGTTTTGGATTCCAGTTTGAGACGGTTGTATCTTTATATTTCCAGTTTTGGTTTTAAGTTGTATGCACATATAACACTTATACTTAAAGTACGTTTCTCCTTTGATTACTATACCTCGGGTAACCGAGATGGTAACATCTCCTTATGTTAGGGTGGTTTTGGTAAGACACCTTGGTGTATAGGGGTGTTACAACTATATTGTTAGTATTACTAATACATGAATATGTCATATTAATAACATTACGTCTTCTAAATATATACTCTTAGATTAAAAAAATATTTAAGAGCATATAATAACATAAATATGGTTGTATAAGGACCTGTTTTCAAAAACCCGCACATGGCCCCCGCAAACTCAGAGACGGCCCTCAGGGGAAAGCAAAATTTAAATAATTTGAATTGCCCTAGACCTAGAAAACGGGACAGTCAGATCAAATCCGAGTTGGGTCAATTCGGGTGCGCCACCGTTTTGGATTAATTGGAGTTGGGTCATTTTGGGTATGTTTCGATATATTGATCGGGTCAATTTCTAGTCAAGTGGGTCAGGTTATTTCGGGTGCGGGTCATTTTCCCGGTCAATGATGAAGAAAGAAAAAGGCATGTTTAGTATTATTACTTAAGTTTAGTTTAAATATGATGATTTTTTCTTTATTTTAACGTAATAGTATGAAGTGTAATTTTAAGTCATTTCAAATCTTTTTCGTTCAATTAGAGTTATGTTTTCTCAGGTCATATTCTAATTGGGTGGTTTCTGATCGGTTTATTTGGTATCGAGTCAGTTACGAGTTAAAAAAATATCGGGTCATGTTTGGGTCAGGTCGGGTCATATTCGAGGTATAGTTCAAGTCAATTTCGGGTCTCAGGTCAGCTTTTTGGGGCCGGGTAAATTGGATCAGGTTGGTTTTGCCGGGTCTAATTATCCTTATACTTATCATTTCAATGTGCTAAATAAATTCGTAATTAGCAAAGCTAATGGTCTAAAAATGTGTTTAATAATCACGCAATATCTTCATTACTTTTACTATATGGACTTGTGATAGAATTAACATTGTTAATCAATAACTATTATAGATTGAAGAGGTCTTAAATTATTAGTTAGCAATGTTAAAATTCATTCTTTGATAGTTGTGCTTTTATAGACAAAAATCGTAAAAATCGCAATCCGGAATCATTTCATACAAAGTATTAGCGATTGTCAAATCAAGAAAAATACGATTTGATTTCTTTTTGTCAATCCAAAATAAATTAATTCTATAAAAAGAACAATTTTCTTAATAAAATCTGACATTCAACACCAATCTCTATCGTGCTAAAACGATGACTTATTTCTTTATTGTAACCAATAAATTTTTACTTTTGTCATAAATTTTTGCCAAGGTAAGGAGATAACCATTGTGTTCAAATGTCATTGTCCCATAAGCATTGTGTTTGATTGAGATATTAATAGATCTCTATAAACGTACAAAATGTTTCTCAGCCCAATTAATGATTGCCTCATTTGGTTGATCTTAGAAAAGGTGTTTTGTGTTCTTAGACTGGTGTGGCGAATTTGAGGATCTTGGATCATCGACTTCTTCACTTCTAGAATTTATTGGTACATTTCCTTTTTATCTTTATTTTATTGTTAAGAAACGTAAACTGCAATTTATAACTCATGATGTCCACATCTTCAATTTTATCATTTGAGGCCCGATTATTAAAGAAATTAGGATTAATATAGTAACCCAATAGATAACGGTCAAGAATGGTGAGACGTTGGGAAGGCCATAAGAGATGAGATTTTTTGCCAGGAAAAGAAAATAATTGCGCGCATGTTCGCCTTAGACCGTACATAGCTCGTTTGCCTTTTTGAATAAGTCACCATGACGCTTTGAAAATATCACTACTTTGTTGCATCATTTGTCATGAGCCATATGAGTACACCTTTTGCCTTCCTCTAATTTTTTTTTCCAATAATAATATGATTGTCGTGGTGAACATTAGAGGAAGGCACAAGGTGCTCATGCGAATCATGACAGTGTAAATTAACATGCTAATGAAGCTTTTAAAGCGGCATCGTGGCTTATTTAAAAAGGTTAGCGAGCTTTGCACGCTTTACGGTGCATATGGCGCAATCATTTTCTTTTCCCCGGCAAAAGATGCTTAACTCATATGGCCTTTCCGGCATCCTACCATTATTGACCGTTATTTGTTGGATCACGGAATCCTAAGTTGGTTAATAATGCAACCTCAAATGACGATATTAAAGATAAGAGCGTGTGAGTTATAAATGCAGTTGACTTTTCTTAAGAATAAACTGGAAAAGGAAAGGAAAGGTACCAATAAACTCTTAAAAGTGTATGTGGAAGACGTTGACCCAAGATATCCTCGAGTTCATCATACCCATCGAGCAACAAACCTTACTTGTCGAAATTAAGCAAATAGAACAATCTTTAATAGAGTTGAAATAATGTCTACGTTCATAGGGATCTATTATAATCTCAATCAAACATAATGTCTTTGCCATTAAATACAGCTCATAGATTGTACATCAGAGGTACTACCTCGATTTTGTACTTTCTGAGTTTTATCATAAATTTTGAGTTTTATTTAAAAAATATGAGTTTTTACTATAAATTTTTGAGCTCGTTCACTTGAACATTAAACAAAAGAAATAAAATATTGCTCAAAAATTATACTTATAAATTCAGTTAATTTTGAGTTTTGCCATTAAATTTTTTTTTATAGAACTTATAAATTTTAAATACTCAAAAAATGCATATAAACTCAAAAACTGTAAGGGTATGAGGTAATATATCCGATGCGTAATCCTTTTTCTCCATTAAATGAAAGATCTGACTGACAAAGGAATTTTAAGACAAATATATTTTATTGTCTGGGCAAAATTTAATGTGGCAAGTTTATCCAAACACAATGCATTTATCATTGCCTCGGCTAATCAATATGTCTCTCCAAATCCCCTTGAAATTTTTTCTAATTAATAGTCCTACTTTCTTGATTTTGTTATTTGAAATGTTTCGATTTACAAGTTAATCTTTATTTTAACGTAATAATTTAAGTTATTTCAAGTCTTTTTCGTTCAATTAGAGTTATATTTTGTCAGTTTATTTTCTGATTGGGTGGTTTCGGATCTGGTCATTTGGGGTCGAGTGAGTTACAATTAAAAAACTATCGGGTCATTTGGGTCATGTCGGGACAATTCAGATTTGGGGTCACATTCGCGGGTATAGTTCAATTCAATTTCAGGTCTCGGATCTGCCTTTCTGAGTTGGGTTGATTTTGTCGGGTCTAATTAGCCCTATAATTACCATCTTAATATGCTACATAAATTTGTAATTAACATAGCTAATGGTCTAAGAATGTGTTTAATAATCATGCAATACCTTCATTACTTTTACTGTAACACCCCCCTCTTGCCCGGCCAAGGCAATGGGAGGATGTTTCCATCTCGGTTTCCCGAGGCCGTGAAATCGGAGTTGCAATTAAGAAACAATTTAAATAAATAAAGTATTTAGTGAATTATACAACCATAAATGAATAAATAAAGGAACGATACAACTCGTGACGACTAAACTCTTCTACTGAAGTTACCCTCGGCTCCAAGCCCAAAGTTCGCCCCGTCTCCCACGTGACATCAAAACAACCTGTGCTTAACTTGCTCCCCATATGATCGAAAATATCGTATGGATTGACATAGGCCACCCCAGAAATAGGTGATAATTACACAGACACGCATCACGTCTGTTTCAATATTTAAATATAAGACACAACATGATAAATAACTATGTAACATGCCAATGATATGACTGAGATACAATTATACAACACCACATCGGTACCGAGACACGCCTAGACGTACCCACAACCACCGGTGCCAGGGACACGCCCACGACACTACACCTCACAACAATGTACCGGGACACGTCCAGACGTACCGGGTCCGAAAGCCAACCAGATCCCCTCCCAGACGTCGTGCCTCACCCACACGAGTCCCTCCGTACTCAAGTCATTAATGTGCACATCCCTCTTAGAGTGGGAAGCTACAAGAGGCGACTCAAGCGTAAGACGGTCTCCCAACCTTCTTACGTCTCCTCAACAACCAAGTACCACTACCAACGACCTCCAACACAATACAACAATAGCCACAGATGAAATATGAAATACAATACCAAATATCTGACTCATCATGAAACTCAATCCCAACATGTTATCAACAACAATTCCTCAAATACCAACATGATATGCAAATCGACTCACACAATGCAATGACGATGAAAGACACACAAATACATACACCAAGTATTGAAACCGAGTAGGATAAACCTACCTTTTAGAATTCTTCACAAGCAATCCAATTAATAAGCAAGATCCATCTCATAAGACCGTCTCATCCTACAATACCACATAATAACTATCACAAGTTATCCTACACTATAACATAAACTAAAACCCCTTATTATTAGCCAATAATTACCCACATATACATACTAATTACTAATTAAACAACCCAATAAGAAACCCTCAAAAGTTAGGGTCCATAAGACTAGAAACGGGTTGATCTCAACTTACAAGGTGAAAGGATGAAGGAGAAGGTGAACAATCCTCTAATCGATGCTTACCTCTCCTAATATGGTGCTTTTGAGGGTCTTAGAGAGAAGGGGGATAGTTGGGAGAGATAAGGAAGAAGATAGAAATGAAATAGGAGAATGGGTTTTGCGGGTTTTAAAACCCATCCGACCATAGTGCACTCAACCAATTGCTGAGTTCACTCGGTCGAGTGCTGAGTCCACTCGATCGAGTGACCCTCACTCGGTCGATTGTTCAATCCACTCGGTCGAGTACAACGCAGTTCTCAATAATGACCGGTTTTTACAGAACAGTCATATCTCACTTGTTTCTTGGTCATTTTGGGCGTGTGACCTATCGTTGGAATCTTAAGAGAACACGCTATCACCTCCAATTGCAATCACATCAATACCATGTTTAGATCTCAAGTTATGACAGTTTTAAGACGACCCTTCTATAGACAGACATTATAACAACTCCACTAAGTCTAGTATAAGTTATACTCGGTCCACTTTATAGCCATGCTTCACTCCCGAGTAGACTCATCAAACCCGAGGGTCCTCTCACGCATCCCAAGGTTCCTTTACGGGTCCTAAAATATCCAGGTGTTACAATCTTCCCCCCTTAAAATGAACTTCGTCCCCGAAGTTCCCCTCACTCTCTCTTTTCACAATTATTCCTCAATCTTCTCTCAAGTCTCATTACCGGTTGTCATGTACTCTCTCGCCATTTTACTCTATCATAAAGTCCGTCAAGATTTCTATTATCATTATCACTCTAATACATGCTTATTGTACTTATCCAAGTTTCTTTGCTAAATTCTCCTTACTTCCTCACATGTCGTACTCTTTCTTTCCTTAATTTCCGAATTATTACATTCACTCCCCCTAAAATAGAACTTCGTCTAGAAGTTCAAATGTCAAACTTCATAATGTGCTCTCATACACTCATTACCAAATTCCACAAATGACCATGTTCCGGGTTCATCACTCTTTCTTACTTATTGCAAATCCGTAATCAAATATCATATAATCGTAATTCCATCGATATAACTTCTTGTGACACCCCCATACTCCAAGTGCCTTACCAGGACCACTCAGGTATAGGAACGCCACCATCTCGGTTACCCGAGGAAATGAATATCATAAGACAATAAAGAAACATACTTTAAAAGTAAATATAGTTTAAGTGATTACATGTCTCAAACCAAAACTGTTAAATGAAATACAATTCCAAAACCAAACTCTCTACTATCCCAAACTGAATAACTAAAGGACATCGTCTGACACAGCGGAAGACTCTTCTAACTGCAAGTGATGACTCATCACAGCTAGCCCATATGCATCATATCAAACCTGCTCAATAACTGCTCACCATCCCCGAATGGATCACCACAGTTTTATAAAACAAACAATGGGGTTAGTACTAATTACACAATACAAATCACGATAAAACAATGCCAAACAGCTCAATCGTCATATCAAACCCCAAACTCCATAATCAATCTCCACACAACTGACTACACACTAAAGTGTGTAGTCCTGCCAGAGTACCCATCGCAGCAGATACTCCACACCGCCAGTGGGGGACCGCAGCCGTTCCCACCTAAGCCCCGCTCATCTCCATCGAGCGATAAACCCATGTTCCTTAATGTGCACATCCCCTCCTGTGGCGGGTTCCACAGAGGGCGAATCAAGGGCGTGAGGCCACTTCCGCAAGTGACTCCACTCAGCTAGGGACGCACCCCGAAGATCACAGACAGATAAACAGTAATCACAACACAAAATCAACAACCGTCTGAATCAATCAATAATATGAAATCACAACCGTCTGAATCAATCAACAATCACTAACTACAGCATAATCACCACACATTATGTAATTAATACTGAGTAGGGAAACCCTATCTGGAATGCAATCACAAATCAGACGATCTAGCAGCTGTCTCAAAATCTCTCCTCTACGAACCCTCCTCCTATACACATATTCATACAATTACTACCACAACAACACGATCATAAAACCCCCAATTCCCAAATTAGGGTTTAACCAACATTAACCAAATGCTATAAAAATGATATGTAGAACTTACCCTTGACGCAAGGATCACAATGGTATAAAGAACAAAGGAATCTGACACCTCTAGCTCCGGGATTTGCCAATAATGCGAATGAATCGAACAACGTAGTTTACAATCTCTCTTTTTGTGTATTAGGTTTGTAAAAGTGTTTAGGAAAAGATGACGGAGTATTATATATATTAATCCGCATTATTAACAAAACCCGTCAAATATCACCCAATAACCGACTTACTCGATCGAGTAAGTCACGTACTCGATCGAGTGCCACTTACTCGATCGAGTGCCAAGGCTACTCGATCGAGTACCCTACAGGCAGACTACTGTTTCGTACACCAAAACATACTTAATCGACAGAGTAAGCCCCACTAGATAGAGTACCCAGAGACTCATAAAACCGTAGTATTACACTTCTACTCTACAAGTCCCTAAAGGTCAAAGCACAAAGTCAAATCCACGGTTCCAATCTCTAACCCCATAAATAACTCTCAACTTATGTTGGTTATATGTATACGTATCTATCACACAGTATGACTCGTATATATTACATCAAATCTCATACACTCACATGTATGCACATCAAATCATAAATATGTGGACTCCCATAAACAATCAAATAATGCCAAAATTACTCGTTATGTGACTCAATCAATTTCAATATTTCCATTTTCGCACGTCATGCCACGCATATACCACATCAAATTCGTCACATAATCACACATGTGTTTCCATATCCGTTTCCGCCCATCATAAATACTTCTGTTACTAGTGTTATACGACTCCGATTATGAATTCAAGATAACTATGCGACACACACATCATGACAGAATGAACTCATGGCAATCAACGTGCACCACACACAATTGTCACATCATTTTTATCATCCAATTACTCATGTTAAATTAACAATTTTAATTTAAATTTCACTTTTAAGTAGCAAAAGCCACATAATATGGTCAAACGTAAACAATGCATAAGGTCTCACCCATGTGGGGTCATCATGTTCCTTCGACAACAACCAAGCAATACAAACCGTGAAAGTAAGGGTATAAACCCAATATTTGGTTGAGTATTGACAAAACAAGGGGTCAAAACGGACCACTCGGTCGAGTGTAGAAGGTCACTCGTTTCCAAGCTTTCCTATTTCATCATACAAATGCTAATAGACTCCGATGGTGACTAATACACTATCAAATAACCGAATTTAAAACAAATTGTTGGCCTTAAGGCCATCATTAATACACAATTAAGATAAAATGTTCGAGATACACTACCTACACGAACATGCTATTTCATAGTTCTTTTCGCAACCGTTTCATCTCCTCCCTCACCACCGGCGACGGTATCACCATACCGTCACCAACAACCGCACCGTAGAGCGACACAATAGTCAATAGTCACATTGGTATACATAACACCTTATACTATATCGTGAACACGGCCCTAACAACCCATTATTCTCAAGGAATAATAACAACATCATCATCCACAACCCATTATTCTCAAGGAATAATAACAACATCATCACCCAAAAAAACGCTACAACAAGGTTACCATGCACACCATGAATGTTTCGCGTAATAGTTAAAAGACGACTTTACAAACAACATCTTTTACTATCACTCATAGGCCGGAGTCTCACTCAACTACTTTCACACTTCATGCATACACACTTATCATAAGCGGTCATATTATATAACACAAGTGATCAAAGCTCTTAACAACATGATTAAACCCACGCGCATTACGTAGCACACTCTTACTCTCATAACCGCGAAAACCAAACTTGGTAAAACCAACTCCACCATTATATATCCCAATTATTAAAACTCAAACTCATCCCTCTTACGTCACAGCCAACAATACGACCTCCTCACAAAGATTCACCCGAAACTTGTAACAAATTCCTTATTGAATGTAGGATTACAAAACTTGCAAAATTCCCAACTCGTTTCTCTTCTAATGCTCTCTCTCATATTCCGGTCTCATAAATCTTCGTCACTAAGCACTATTCATATTTTAAGCCTATCAATGGACCTCTTCAATGGGGAACCCCGCCTGAATAACGTTTTCGGTTCAGTGGAGTATTACATACCCCCATTTGAAGAACGCAGCGCCCTCGTTGTGCCTGGCAGGATATGACCGTGGCCACTGAGCCAAGACAAGAATCCTCCCCCGCTAGGTGGGTGACCCGGGCACTCCTGGCCACAAGCTCACCACACGGTCGCAGGGTTGCTCTAATACCATACCTCAGCCCAAACCTAGGGTCGAGAGCGGTCACTCACGGTAGCTTAACAGGCTGTGTACATGGCCCACAGATCAACATGGGTCCTTTCTAGCACATTTTGTCCTCACTCATGCGCATCCCAGGAACCTTTCCAGAAGGTCACCCATCCTAAGACTATTCTCAGCCAAGCACGCTTAACTATGGAGTTCTTTTGCATGGATAACCAAAAAAAAAGTGCACTTTGGTGATATGAGTAGTACTTTCAATCCTTTTAAGCACTAGTCAGATTTTAAGCCAATCAATAGACCTCTTCAAGGGGGAACCCCACCCGAATAACGTCTTCGGTTCAATGGAATATTACAATTCGATTCATACCATTCCTTAAGTCCAATCTCATACCCCAACTATTATTAGCAACTCTTGCTATCACTCTCCTTTTTAAACTCCTCGGTACCTCATTATTCTCTCATCATTCCACAAATCCCGACTCAAACATATCTTATCCAAAATAATCTTGTCCTACTCACTAAGGATCATTCTCACATGTCCTTCAACTTCCGTCCACTAACTACGAATCCGAACAACCGCTAAATATCCAACCTTGGTCGCACTTCACTCATTATCTATTGGTTGTCTCTCATGATCAACTCACTCAACTCAAAGCTTTGTATAGGCCACATACCTTCCTAGTGTTCCCAATTCCCAAATTTGATGACTATACCCAATTCAACGCATCTTGTCGAAGACATGTGCCTAAGGGTTAGGGTGAGAAAATCGTCCTTTCTGGCTCACACAAACTCTATGCTCGGAAATCCTGGGGATTAAATCTATGGAGGTACCATCGGCTCTTGGTGAGCATCTCTTGTTTGATTGCTCCTCTCGTTCCTTGATAGCCTTGACATGCTATGGAATCCATTTCACATGTCAAATTCCAGATAGGAGTAATGAAAATTAAGACAATCTAGAATGAATACAGAAGAGGTAAGAATCGAATAACTTGGGACGATAGAAATTTTCCTTATCACTTTAAATCAGACCAACATTTGAAAATAAATCCTTGACACGAGTTTTCATTCAAACAACGTTTACTTCGACACGAGTTTCCCAGAAAAAAAGTCTTGGTGAAATCACGCCATAATATAATTCCAATTAATATGATGATGATAAACATTTAACAGCCTCGACACCACTACTACAAGAATGATCATAAGAGTCAAAATTGTTTGGCATACTTCTACATTTTCGAAAGTTTTGAGAGACCTTAAGATTGTTTTTTTATTTTTTTTAACTCAAATCAACACCCCCCACCATTAGCAAGTGGAAGAATCAAGAGACAATCCAAGTAATAACTAAGCATGAAAATAAAATTATGGGTAAACTAATTACCCAATTTCAAAATTTGTGCATCTCAAAATGGAAAATTTTCTCAACATACGGCTTCACAAGCCATTCTAGTGAAAGATTAGCACTACATGAAACAAGTAAACCATGTTAAGAGCATAAAAATCAAAACTCTAGCATAATTGTCATTTGTTTCGAAATCCATTGAAATTTAAATTACCAACAACGTTGGAGCTCAAACGACAATCAAGATAACATATAACTCGAAAGAAATTGAAATCCGGGTACATATACTACCCATTTTTGAAACCCTTGATGGCTTTTAAGACGGAATTAACTTCAACATGAGGCTTAATTGAGTGTCACATTTTAAAGATTACGCTAGTAATGAACAAGTTAAACATGTAGCAAGCATGAAAATCGAAATTTCGACATGGCTAGTACAAAATTTCTTTGAGAACCTCACCATAGTTTAAGACGAAAAATTCCGATTGAAAACATATTATATCCATACTCACAAAAATCATAACTTTATGATACCATTAAACCAATTTTAGGACAAAAATCAAAATTTCCTCATGTGTGAGAGTGTTTCGAAATTTTAGGGTTCAACATTGATGGTGAAATTTGTATTTTTGTTTTTTTAAGACAATGTACAACATTACTAACAAAGATAGTAGCCTTATAAGACAAACAAACCAAGTTTTAATCATGAAAATCAAAATTTGGGCATGAACACCCTAAAATATGAAAATTAAGATGAACTTTCAAGACGAAATTTCCACATGAAAGACAAGATCTATCACTAACAACAAAGGTTAGGCCTTTGTTGTTCAATTGAATCCAACAACAAGCACCAAATTACAAGCATTGACTCAAGAACACAAGCTTTCAAGCAAAGCCACGCTCGGTGGCATAGAAATGCTTTCAACCGGATCGTTTTAGATCGGTCGGTTTCGTCTCGAAATGATTTCTAGAAATGTTCGGAGTCGCCACCAAGCAATTATGGGATGCCTGGAAACAGTTCAAATCCACTTTGTACCTCGGTCAAACGAAGCAATTATGGGATGCCTGGAAACAGTTCAAATCCGTATTTTGGATCATGTTATGCATGTTTTATCATGTTAGCCATGAAAAGAGATAAAAAGAACATGAAAGAAGAGGAATAATTACACCCTCATAATTACAGGTTAGTCGACCTGTCAAAATTTGACCCGACCCGAAACCCGACTGTAACCCGACCCGTAAATAACCCGCAAATAACCCGTTTTTTAAACCCGAACCCGAAAGATACCCGAACCCGTTTTGACCTGTAAACAACGGGTCAAAACCCGACCCGTAGCGGGTTGACCGTTGGGTCACAATATATTTTCCTTAAAATACACAATATCTTATATGTATTGACTTATATTTTTTTAAGGAAAGATATGTATATATGCGGTATGTATGCCACGTCATCACCTTAAACCACATCACGTCATCACCTCAAAGTATGTGGGTCATATTGTCACGTTCATCGTCGTACGTTGAACCGTATTCCACGTCAGTACTGCATGACACCACATCACCTCGGACCACATGTCACGTCATCACCTCAAATGGTGTGCCACGCCATCACTTTTGCCCTAGTACGTCGAACCGCATTCCACGTTAGCACTGCCACTTCATCCCCTCAAACCACATACCACATCTTCACCATGAAATGTGTGTCATGTCATCACTTCGAAGTGTGTGCCATGTCGACACTTTCGTATAGTGTTGTAATATTGAATATAATATGCAAGAAAATGCATCCTATTACTAATATCATATTATTAAACAAGATAATTATAAAAATTAAGAGTAATTATATGTTTATAATTTAAATTAAAGGAATTAAATATTTGTAAAAAAAGCATTAATCAAACCCGTTTTAACCCGAAACTCGACCCGAAACCCGTATAAACCCGTATTTAACAAACCCGAAATGGACCCGGCCCGTATTTTTCCCGAACCCGAAATGACCGTGTAACACCCCAAGAGTTAAGAGTTAAGTTGTCCCACATTGGGAAAATATGGAGCTTGTGATAAGTTTATAAGAGTTTCTACCCACCACTCTAATAACAAGGCCTTGTGCTTTTGGGCTTAAGTGAGACCAAATAATGGGCCCAAAGGTGAACACCCATCTTATTAGGGTTGTGTTACGACGGTGGTGGATTGGACTATTATAAATGGTATCAGAGCAACCCTGCGACCGTGTGGTGAGCCTGTGGTCAGGAGTACCCGGGTCACCCACCTAGCAGGGGAGGATTCTGGGCTTGGCTACGGTCAGCCTCCGGGCACAACGGGGACGTTGTGTTATTTAAGTGGGGGAGTTTGTAACACCCTAAGAGTTGAGAGTTAAGTTGTCCCACATTGGGAAAATATGGAGCTTGTGATATGTTTATAAAAGGTTCAACCCCCACTCTAGTAACAAGGCCTTATGCTTTTGGGCTTAAGTGAGGACAAATAATGGGCTCAAAGGTGTACACCCATCTTATTGGGGTTGTGTTATGACGGTAGTGGATCGTGTTGTTATAGACCGAGCCTGTAACTTGCCCGATCAACCCGTTTGATAGGTCTATATGCTAGGTTGCTTGACGAGAAATCGACAAAGTGTAAAAACTCGTGAGTCAGAAAACTCGATTTAAAATCGTTTTTGTAAAATATGAAGTGTTGCTTTGCTTTAGTGATGGTGTAGTTGGTCGAAGTGGTAAGTCAAGTGATTTAATGCACGATGACGGTACCAAACATTGTATAAGGCTCGTATTTTCAATCGGTAGGTCAAAAATACGTGTCGATTGTTGACTCGAGTTGTCGAGGTCCGGAATATTAAGGGGGAAAAGAAGGGGCAGACTCTCACGTACCTTCAATTGGTGGCATTCGAAGGGTATTTATAGAGGATTTGTGTGGTGTTGTGCATTTTTGGAGACGTGGCTGTAAAAGCTGCTTGAAGAGGCGCGAGCATGTCCGCGGGTCTTCGAGTTGTCTTGTCACTATCACGCATTTGGATTTGTGGTTTGTTCTATCCTAGGTTTTGTAGAATATGATTTGTACTTGGGCTCCAAGTATACCTGTATACTTAGCATGGAAGCATTGTGTAAGGTTTGTTTTCTGTGTTTGACTCGGTTTGACTCGTTGTTGGAGTCAGAATTTGAATTTTGAGTCGGTTTTTGGTCTGCTGTCGGTTTTGACTCTAGTTAGTGTCATTGCGACCCCGTCCTCGAGCATAAAACACTCCAGGTATTTTTGAAGATTTTTTCGTTTTCGAAATCATTTTTTGAGTTTTCCGACACGTAGTTATATAAACTGTTGATCAAACGTAGCGATTCCTAAGCATGTTGTAGTTCGATAATCATCGAGTGTTTGTTGGGGATTCAACAGATACCAGGTATCTATAATTATAACAACTATACTAAGTCTAGTATAGGTTATACTCGGTCCACTTTATAGTCATACTTCACTCCCGAGCAGACTCATCAAACCCGAGGGTCCTCTCACGCATCTCAAGGTTTCTTTACGGGTCCCAAAATATCCTGTTATTACATTTACTATATAGACTTAAGATAGAATTAATATTGTTGATCTGTAACTATAGTATCCTAAATTATTAGTTAGGTATGTTAAAATTCATTATTTGATAGCTGTGCTTTATAGACAAAAAATGCAAAAATCGCAATTTGGAATCATTTCATACAAAGTACTAAGGATTGGTAAATCAAGAAAAAATACGATTTGATTTCTTTTTGTCAATAAAAAATGAAGTAATTCTATAAAAGAATATTTTTATTAATCCTGACATTCAACGCCAATCTCTATCGTGCTAAAGCGATGACTTGTTTCTTTATTGGAACAAATAAATTTTTATTTTTCTCATAAAATTTTGGTTAAGCTAAGATAAGGAGATAGCCATCGTGTTCGAATGTCATTGTCCCATATGATTTTCCTTGGGTAATAGGATAAGCATTGTGTTTGATTGAGATATTAATTGATCTCTGTAAACGTACAAAATGTTTCTTAGCCCAGTTAACGATTGCTTCATTTGGTTAATCTTAGACAAGGTATGTGTGGTGTTAAACAGGTGTAGCGAATTTGAGGATGTCTTGGTTCAGCGACTTCTTCACCTCTAAGAATTCGTTGGTATGTTCCCTTTCTATCTTTAGTTTATTCTTCAGAAATGTAAACTACAATTTAACTCATGATGTCCACATCTTCAATTTCCTCATTTGAGGCCCGATTATTAAAGAAATTAGGATTAATATAGTCACCCAATTGATAACGGTCAATAATGGTGAGACGTTGGGAAGGCCGTAAGAGATGAGATTTTTTGTCGGGAAAAGAAAATGATTGCGCGCATGTTCGCCTTAAACCGTACATAGCTCGCTAGGTTTTTTAAATAAGTCACCATGATGCTTTGAAAATTTCACTACTCTCTTGCTTCATTTGTCATGAACCACATGGATACACCTTTTACCTTCCTCTACAAATTAAAAAAAGAAAAAGCAAGAGCTGTGATTTTAACCCTCGGAAGCATGGGCTAGCTCTACTGGCACCACTCTTCGCAGCTTATTGTCTACTAGCTCTAGTCTCTATTGTTCTTCTTAAAGAATATAAAATGAAACACAAATGCACCCGGTTAATATTTCCCTATTATATATATTGAAGTAATTACTTATATAAAAAGATATTTCCAACCCCGGTAACAAGGATCGAGAGACCTACGCCGACAGCAACAATAAGGCATTCTTGACTCCGTCCGAATCTCGTTTGCCTGCCCTATTTATTTTATGAAATGATGGTCGTGGTGAACATTAGAGGAAGGCACAAGGTGCTCACGCGACTCATGACAATGTAAATCAACAATCTACTAAAGCTTTTAAAGCGGCATTGTGGCTTATTTAAAAAAAAGTTATCGAGTTTTGCATGCTTTACGGTGCATATGGCGCAAACATTTTCTTTTCCCTAGCAAAAAAGACCAAATCATATGGCCTTTACGGCATCCTACCATTATTGACCGTTATTTTTTGGATCACTGGACTAATCCTAATATAAGTTGGTCAATAACTCAGCCTCAAATGAGGTTATTAAACATAGGAGTGTTCTAAATGCAGTTTAAATTTCTTAAGAATAAACTAGAGATGAAAAGGAAAGGTACTAATAAACTCTTATAAATTAGAAGTGCATGTGAAGACGATGACCCAGGATTTCCTAAGTTTATTGATAGGCTTATCGTGTACCTATGCAAAGATAATTACCCTAGACACAAATTAATGTAGCAATAGGGGTCGAACACAAGGAGACGGGAATTGCGTTGTGAAATGCTATGGAAAGATTCTTATCAAGGTCGATTTCGTTTTGGGTTTGTTTGTTGTTTGGTTGATGGCTAAAAATTATAAATATGAAAACTATATGATAAAAGGGAGTCTAGGGGAGTCGGGTCACACACGCAAAGGTAAATATGATCATGTTAAACTCGATATCAATAACATTGTCAATTGTTTAGGCTTAAAGACACCCACCTTATGGTATTAATGTCAACCATAGACTGGGTCCTAGAGAAACTCTCGTCCATGACTAGGTCGTCCTACTACACATACTTAATCTAATTCAATTCCGTGCCTCTCGACTTTTAGAACGAATGAGCAAACTTAATCGATGAATAAGGCCTTTTAAACATAGATTAAACGTGACGATGCAAACATGTGATAGAAATAATTAGACAATATTATATCAACCTATTTTAGCATTTTTCATATTTGATATCACATGTCTTCCCTGGCCCCTAGACTAGGGAATTTAGCTACTCATGGAAAAATGTAAATTATAAACTTTGTTGTAACAAATGCTAAACATGAATGTATGAATTATATAAACTAAATGATATAACATGTAATAAAAATATAATGCTAATGTAATATAAATAAAGTACTAATGATAAACTATGCGTAAACTAAATAGAAATGTAATCGTAAACTAGAAATAGAAATACTGTAGTGGAAATGAACTTGTATGGAAGAAACAAAGTAGAACCAAATGTTTGAAATATATTAAGAACCAAATGTTTGATAACTACAAGCTTGACAATATTGAAAACAAATATGAAAACTAATGAGAGAAATTATGCTTAAGGCTATTATAAAGTATATAAGACGTGAGAAAAAATGAGATGCCATTGGGTGCATACAAGTCCCCTTTATATAGGACTTGGAAGTGAAACGGAAAAAATTCAAAGACAGCCAACCCCGATCGGGGACAGGTCACCCCGATCGGGGACGTGTGTTTCCAGCCCGATTGCCTTAACTCTCCACTTAATTGCTTGGAGAATCCTATGTTGGTGATTAATTGAGCGATTAATCAACCGGTTAAGACCTCAATTCTTAGCATCCTAGGTATGTTGAAATCCTATGCTTTCCACCTTGACTTGGACTTGAATTTGGGCTTGACTTTGATTGTTGACAACATTTGCATTACACACATTATTCCATTAATTTCTCCATGCAAAACCCATGCAAATACTCTATGCTAGTCCAATACTTGGTCTTGCTTAGCCATTGCACTCTAGCTTGCATTTTTGTTGGATTTTGGCTCCTAAAAGCTTAAACTCCTACAAAACATGTGGAAACAAGCAATTGCAACTAGAATAACAAATATTACCTCAAAACACTATGATAAGTGCTAAATGACATGTAAAATGGAGCTAATATAGGGGGTAAAAATATATAAAATATGCACTTATCATTTATCATACCCGTCGAGCAACAAACCTTAACATAGAGTTGAGTAGTGTACTATGATGTACTTTTTGCCGGTTTGAATTTTTTTGTCATTTGTGTAAGTTGACCTCCTTGTTATATTGGAATCCTACATGAGTTGTAGTTTTACGAGTAAAAATAAAATATTATCGTTTTGTATATGCATAATGCTACTCTTTTTCTAAGAAATTCGTTTTCAACTTAGTAAGGTAAATAGGCACGCGATATGGATAAATACATATATTGTATATTTTCAAAATCTAAAAATGTACTCGCCTAAGTGATTTGATATTAAAAAGTATAAAGCCATTTATTTGCCCTACAACTATTAACTTGCCGAATATAACAAGTCTTATATCAGATTTATCAATATAAAAATGGGTTTTTTAACGTGTATTCTAAAGACACACATTTAGAGTTTAAGTATAAAATAGTCTACAAAATATTTTCATTAATTATGATAAAAGTGAGTTGTACTTGAATTTATGATAAGAATAACTTATGAATTTTTCCATACTTAGGGGCTGTTTGGTAAGGGGGCTTTAGGAAAGGAAAAGGGAATAGAAGGCTCTTATTCCCTTTTCTAGTGTTTGTTTTGCCAAATCAATCACTCCCTTACCCCTCCCATTTCCCCCAAATCACTCTACACTCATTCAATCCACCCCCCTAGGGTATCGATTTCCTTTCCCCCTTCACCTAACCACTACTACCCACCATCATCACCCCTTCCTCAACACCTCCAACCTATGCTGCCGCTATACGGACCACCGCTGTAGATACCCGTATCCGTCGATATTGGAATTTATAGAGAACCCGACAAACACCCGATGATGATAGGACACATGTATTCTTTAGTTGTCATTGTCATTATTTGGGTTCGTTTTACGATGTAGAATGAGCGTGGTCGACGGAGTATTTTATTAATTTAAATGATATTTAAATTAAAGCTTTTTTAAGGTGAATTCATTTTATTGTTTTATTTTGAATTTATTTTCTCAAGTTTATTTTATTGAAAATAAAATAAATATTTGATTTGAAAAATCATTTTATGAGTATATTTGATTTGAAAAATCATTTATTTTAATGTGTTAATCGATTCGAAAAATCGATTTAAAAATCGAAAAGAACTCGTTTTTAACCACGCGTTTTGGAGCTCGATTATAGCTCGGTTTTTGAGCCCGTTTTCTTTACGAGTTGGCACGAATCTCGAGTACACTAACCAACCTAAGCCTCTACCCATCCAACCCCAGTTCGAACCCCATAACCACGGCCCAAATCCCGTCCCAAATCACCCCCAAACAGCCCGCATCGCCACGCAGCAGCCCCCTCTGTTTTGCAGCTCAAATCCCGAGCCCAAAACCCGCTCCAAATACCACCTAAACCCGTGCCCATTAACCCTAACCCATACCCTAGTATCCTACCCATATTACCTTAGCTTAACCACCAAGAAAACCCCTAACAAAGCCTCTCAAACCCTCACCAAAGCTGCTGGACAGCAGCTATGCACGAACAGGCCCGTCTGCCTCTCTCCCCCCTTTTACCCTATTTTAACTCCTTATAAATACCACCCCTTCACCATACATTCATGCCTCTAGGTTCTCCATACATACTACCTTCTCTTACCAGCTTTAAACTCCAGAAACAAACCCTAATTGCCTCTCAAAAACCCTCCACAAAACCGACTTACAAACTGAAACAGTTAGTGTGTCCTCTTCGAAAAACAATTCGTTCCTCCATCAAACCTCCATCAAAATTCGAGTTTCTTGTTCCAAATTAACCATACAACATCCATCTACACATTAGACAAAGATTTACGAGCCAAATTGCCCTTGAGAGTACACGAATTCCCTCGAAAAAAGAGTGTTATACACTCTGTTTTGTGCTTTTCTTTGTCTGTCGATTCTGTTTGTGCTCGTTTTTTCGTGCCCTATAACTCAAAACGAGCAGGGATTGCTTTAAGATCTCTGTTCTCCTCTATTTCTAGTTTTCAAAACATCTTTTAAATCGAATTTTCACCGTGAAACAAGAGAGAAATCGCTGTTTGAAAGTTGCTGTCCAGATTTGCCAAAAACGTGTTGTTTGCTTTGTTTCTTCGTCGACGACGGCCTCTCGAGATAAAATCTACCATCGATTACGACCCAAGACGGTGTCAACGATACATGTAGGTTGAGGGTGCATCAAATCCTCCTCTTTCTCCCTTTTATTTCGTTTTTTTATGTTTGTTTTTTTTATTGTTTCGTTTTATTTCGTTTATCGTTTTTATTTATCGTTTAAATTAACTATGAAACTAGTTTAGTCCGAGTATGAGTTAAAGTACCACCATGAACACCCGCGTTGACTTGAGATGGGAAAGAAACCGCTACATCAGTCGGTCGTACACCCCCGTCTCATTTACATATCCTCGTGTTCAAGGTAGGGCATTAATAAAACGAATTCTGACTTCGCTCTTCGCTTTTGACCCCTCTTTTGTTTCGTGTAATTCGACCCACCTTAGGACCCATTTACATGTTAATATGACCTCTGATTGTTAACATATAACTCATTTAGATGACATTAGATCAATTTGATAACCTAATTAGACACATTAGGGTACATCGACATAGCTTTAAAAACCGATTAACAATTCTGTAACTTAATTGAATGCATCTCTCTCTTTCACCTAATTTCTCGTTAGTATAAGAGTGCGTGATTAGCACCTTCTTATTAACACTCGATAAGTTAAATTAATTAGCAAGCTTGACCTAATTGGACCCCTTTAGGCCGTTTAGAATGCGCGTTTGCAAGGTATCTTTTCAAATCGATCAACGTCGTTTCTAACTTGTTTTCTAGCCCGCTTTCGAACTTGTTTCGCAATCAATCGATCTAACTAATGAACCTGACCTAGGACCTAGGGTTGGACGTGGCTTTAGGCCGTGAGGCTTGGCCGTGTCCTTTGGTTTTTCTTGTTTCGTTTGTTTTACAACGTTCGTTCTTTATTTGTTTTGTCGCTTGTAATTTATCGTTTGTTATCGAGTTGTAATTTTCAAGTTAGCTTTCTTTTATCGAGTCAAAACTTCTTCCAAAAACCTTAGTCTTGTTTCGTTAGATGGTTGTGCCCCAATGCATGTAGGAGCGTAGTAAATCGCATGTTGTTTAAAGCAACATGGCCCGATTTATGCTAATGCATGCTTTGGTGCGTAACCCAATGTCTAATTCGATAAGATTAAGTGAAAGCACACATCACGAGGAGTGACCCAAGGCCGTGAGTCATGTAAGCCATGGGCCACCCCTTTGTGCATGTTTCCCTAGGCCGAATTGGCCGTATAATGCGTCTTGTACGGTTTTGTGTATAGCGTTGTATTTTAGATCGAGTTGTATCTTTAATTTATCGTTGTGTCGGCATGAAATGCCTGGGTTGTAATAGGGTAGATCCCAACGGCTCCCCCACTCCCATCAAGCCTTGTTTGTTTCGTTTATATGTTGTTAGATCAATCAACCCACATGCTAAATTACAACTTTGACAAAGTTAGTTTAGTTGCATCTAAAACGACATAGAAATTGTTGTCACATGTTAGGGTTTTAAAACGATGTTTGCATATCATATATCGTAGTAGCTATGACCTTGTTTGAAATCCGATACTTGACTTAGTAGAGGCCGTTATTGACGGGCGGGGTTAGGTGTCCTTATGGGCTTCCTAACACGTACCCTCACCCCTTACTCAAGATCTATGGTTTGTGGATCCGTCTAAATACCATTGGATTACGAGAGTCATTCAAATCGAGTGATATAGGGTACAAGTCTTTATCTTTAATCACTCGTAGTCGATTGGCTTTATGCTTTTCGATGAAAGGTGTAAAGTTGACTTGAACGGTTCCAAGTTCCCAAAAACTTGGTGGCGACTCTAATTTGTCTTAATTCGATTCGAAAGAACCTCGAGTCGATTATGCCTAGTGTGGATCCCGGACGCAGATTCCCGAGGGCCTTGTCCACGTTTGGCGATTCCGCTGGGAAAAGAGGACTAGTTACACTTTGTTTCTAGGGTCTTTTCCTCTGAGGTGAAACTTGAAAAGAAAGTGTTGGAAAGTAAAACATTACTCATAGTGCTACGATTCATGCATAAACCCTTAAGGATTTTCCCGGGCCGTCCCAGCGTTTCTTTGTGATGCGTGGGGGGCGACGTCCCACTATGCTAGGAAGCTGCACATTGCTCGCTTCCACTTCACCTCGCGTGGTTCTTGATGGTGGGGACGCTCTTCTAGGTACTTTACCTTAAGGCCCTTGCTCTATAAGACCGCAAAAGGATGGAGGGCATAGACCCTCTTGTAGAAGACTTGCCGAGACTTAGAGATGTCTAGGAGCATACATCCTTATAAACATGAGAATGACAATGTGCAAGGTGTTTTCCCGAGTCTTTTCAAAATTTTCCATGTCAATTTCAAAACCAAACTTTTGAACAACTTACTTTCAAATAGCGTGATTTTCAAAACGCGGAATGCTGCCCAAATAGGACTAGAATTTTCGGCCAAAATGAGCTTTTATAGCCGGCATGCTGCCCATTTCAAATCTCATTTTCAAATCAATTATTCATTTTTTTCCAAATTCAACCCAAAATGTTTCTCGAAACTCAACCAAGCATGAAATGCGTCGAGTCGTGTCCGGGTCCTGGCCGTGTTAGGCTAGACGTTTTTTTTCGTTCCAAGAGTCTAGAACACGACCTTGTTGGGTCACCCAAGCTCACCCCTTGGGCTTTGAGTCATGTTGGTCGACCAATTGGTCTAGGATAGTCCACAGAAATACCCAAGCTAGGCCATGTAGGGCGTTTCACTCGAACCTATGGGCTATGTTAGTCCAATCACGGGTTTAGTCACACCGAGTCCAGTTTAGAATCGAGCTATGACAACTTGAGCCATGTCGTCTTGTCGAGTCTAAAATAAATCGAGGTCTAAATCCAACCGTGAGTTGAACTTTTGGTTAGTCAGTCTCAAGTCGAGTCTTTGCTTGAGTCAAGTTGGTGTCGTGTCCTTAAGTGTGCAGGGGATCTTACATTTGAATATTGACTCGGTTCGGGGTTTTCTTGTAGAAAGGCCGCCAAAAACCCGACTTCAAGCAATGGAAGATGCTGTTAACAAACTCACTGAGGCCGTGAACCTCATGATGACCAGAATGGATGCAATCGAATCCAAGCTGGGTGAAGATTCCTCTTCGTCTACCCCACCTCTGACTGATCTGGAGAAACGGTTCAAGTTCATTGAGGACCGTCTGAAACTCTCCCAGGGGAAGAACATCCATTACGAAAATGCTAGGGCCTATGCCCCAATTCAGGATAAGTTGCCCACGAACATGGTACTCACTGATATCCCAAAGTTTAAGGGCACAGAAGATCCAGTCCACCATGTTAAGGCCTATAAGGGGTACTTAGCACTGAAGGGAGTGCCTGCTGACATGCTCTCTAAAATTTTCGCTCAATCTCTGGATGAACACCCGAGGGCGTGGTTCTACAATCTGGACCTTAAGAACTTCCCCACTTTCGAAGATATTACGGTGGAGTTCTGTAAGCACTATGCTGACAATGTCGAGATCCAAACCAACATAAGAACATTGGAGGTGATGACACAGAAAGAAAAAGAAGGCTTTACTGAATTCCTTGCAAGATGGCGCGCTGAAAGCGTGAAATTAGCCAAGAAGCCTGACGAAGTTGAAATGGTAGATAAGTTCGTAAAGAATCTACGACCTATTTACCGCAATGCTCTGAAATACCAGAATTTTGGCTCTTTCAAAGAATTGATAAGAATCGGGATAAAGGTATAAGATGATGTCATAAGGGCAGAGGCTGAAAAGCCGAAAGGGTACCAAGGGGCCTCATCGTGTAAGGCCAAGGCCCCGGCAACGACCCATATTGATGAAGCCATCAATCTCTTAGAAGGGCAATCGAAGAAGTCGCAGCGCCAAACACCTAGGGCATTTACCGATATCGGATGCACTTATACATACGCTCTCCAAAGGCTCATAGCCCAAGGAAAGCTGAAGCCTATTGGTCCAACTCCGGACCCTCCCACTGAACAACAAGGTAAATGGTATAAACCAAATGCCTATTGTGCCTTTCATCAAGGGAAAGGCCATGATACTGAAAGGTGCTATCGACTGAAGCACGAAATCCAAGACATGATTGAGAATGGAAAACTCCCGATCCCAACTGTTAAACCCAATAACATCACCAATCCATTTGGCGATCACGCCAACTTTGTTTCTGTCGAAGACAATGTCGATTATTCCCATCTTATCCGCCCATGTCACTTGAAAGGGGTGTTTATCGGGAAAGTATTTGTGGATTACTTTGAATTCTTGCCAAACCCGAAGAATGAAATTCAAGTCGGGAGTCTTGCTCTAGAATGTACTCCTCTCGTTAACGAAGTTAATAAAAGACAATTCGGTTCACCAACCTTTATCACTGGCGTAGATCCTCAGAGGACTACCTCGGGATGGAGGCAGACCATCAAAGGGATCAAGGACCAGAGCCGGGCATCTAAGCTGACAGCTGAATAAGAGAAAGGTCAAGACCAGATTTGAACATTATGAGTCGGGATCTGTTTTCTTATCTTAGTCGAGTCGAGTCTAGGACTTTCTTTTCTTGAATTTGAGTCGTTTGTTCCGCGATGACCTAGGATGGGTCCTAGGAATCATTTCTTCGAGTCTGTTAAGCATTTCTCATTCCATTAAAAAACTTGCAGTTTCGTTTCCAAATATGTCTTGTTTCCAATCCTCAATCATTCCGAAACATGATAAAATGCACAACACACTCAAAGGCATCCCTGGGGTGGAAGTGAAGGAAATGTAGATCTATATACATATTAACATACTCATATATGTCTAAATTAATTTGTCATAAAATTAAAACGGATTTTATGCATGCAAACAATAATAAAATAGAGGAGAAATCATGTCCTTACATTGGTGATTTTCGGTTATTAGGGCACAAAAGAGATCACCTTTCTCGTTTGATCTTGAGCTTTCCCTTATGGATGAACAAGATCTAAGTATAAGATCTCTCCCTAAGCTTTATACCCAAGGCTCCTCTTAATTTTAATTAATATTACAAATACTAGTATAATATTAATCAAGAAGAAAATTGAACCAAAACTTTATAAATCACATAAAAGTTTCGGTTTTTAGAGAGAAGGAGAGGAGGATTTTTATTCTCTCTAAAATTGTATTTTTGGATGATGGATAGAATGAATGAATAAAATCACATTTCATTATTGTATATTAGGTAAATTAAGAGGAAAAACAATTAGTTTTTCTCTCTTAAAAACCGGCCCAAGGAGAGAGGGAGGAGAGCCAATGCATGCCCTCATTTGTCTTCACAATGTATTATAGGGTTGCATGGCTATACTTGCTTTTAATCATTATGTTCACCACTAAAAATGTAAACACAATTTTAGCCTAATTCTCCTCCAATTTTTCGGCACTTTACATAATATGGATTCCATATTATTTTTGTCAATTGTCAATATGTCACATGTCATATGTGACATAAATTTGTTATGTATTTTTAACATATTAAAAATCAACGTATTAATAAAATACGTCACACAAAAATCGACTTAGTAATTTCATAATTACTTGTGCCAAAATATTTCACCATTTATAAATCACAACAGATTGTATTTATAATAATTCATTCAATTTCAATTGTTTCTTTAAACAATAATTTCATCCGAGTAATGATACAATTCAATTACTCAGACCGTATCTCATTTAATCACATTTCAATTTGATACGTAAATTTTACTTCCAAAATCGTCCGTCAATTTTCAAGTAATTTAATTAACTCGCAACATTATACGATTAATTAAATAATCAATTAAGAGTGTTGCCCTATAGGTATGACCTAGGGGGTCAACTGATCACCACCGTCGCACACGGTAATGTCAAACTCTAGTCGACAATCATTACCGATATATGTTGACCAGTTGAGTAACAATATTACTTCCCAATTGTATTCTTTATAATGAGATTTAAACGTGTGATCATCATGATCAACAGTCGTGATCGCATTATTGTCGGAGGACACATATTCCAACAATCTCCCACTTGTCCTCGACAAGTGTGCGTCACCGATTCTCTTGTCCTATTACTATCTCCCACTCAATGCAAGGTGTCTTTCAGGTCGTACTTGCAAGTGATCATATCGAGAGTGGTTTCCTCGATCCGGAGAATAAGCGATTGACCAGGACTTATCTATCATAGATACTTTCCGAGCGTGGCCACGCATTTCGATTCATTACTCCTCGAGTGGCCCCGAGATATTGTTATAACCCCGACTAGGGGTGGACAATTCCTATCGCACTCATTCCCTTCGACTAGCCACGACCATCATAACCCAAAATATGCCCATTTGACCCCATTTACGAAGGTCGTAGTAACACAAATCAAAGTTAATCTGAAACTGTGCCATCTTAGGCGAATAGTCTTTAGTCAAAAGAATCGACTCATTTGAATACTATAGTAGCTCTCTCCACGACCAGGCTATATAAATTGGCAGAACTCTATAAGCGGTCATAAGGCCCGACAAAATGTTCCTAACGATCGCCTATGTGATCGACTAGTCATCTCACATGACTGTATGGCACTTGAACTTGCCATCAATCGCATCACACTCTAGTCACTTCGAGACGTCACCTCATACAAGTGACTATGGGCGAATACAATGCTAGTCCGTGTTCACTTTAACGGGGTTCAATTGTCTCTACAACCCGTTTGGATGTAACAAAGTATAATAAAAGAGTTTTAAAATAAAACTCGAACGACAAATGCGATTATCACACATGAATAGTCAATGCCCGATTACTATTTCATGTTCTATAATCTAATTTGATCTTGTACGTAGTTGTTCATTTCAATTCAATTGAAATGACATGACTCATCATGTTTAGCCTTTGAGAAGGCTTTGGTTAGTAGGTTTTATCAATTTCTTGTACCTTACTCAACCTCACTACATACTCGTTTTCCTTTGTAATGTATACATTTGCATTAGAAAACTTTCTGAGTACGTGTCGAGATCCAATCAAGACATAGTTCCTCTAGCCTTAGAATAGCTCTCACTGTTTTCATAGTGTGCGGGACTCATCCTTCTTGCACATCTCATGATTGCAAGTGTACTCAATTTCCGTTATAAATATCTCTCATTGTTCTTTATTGCCTAGAACGATTCTAGAAAATCTACTTCTTAATTAACATTGCCACAATGGTATCTTAACCATCCTAATGTGTTTTGATTATGGTTTTGTCAGAAACCATGCGCAATCTCAATTGTCAATTGTCACTTGTGTAACACCCTTACACAATATTGCATCATAAACACTTTGCTTTACTTCCTTAATGCTTCTGCAAGCACTTAAGGGTAATCTTTACAGCTTACTTGGTAAAGATTTCTTAAATTCGATTTTTGAAAACAATTCATCATACTCAAAGCATATGAAGTGTTATACATCATTACTCATTTAATTGATCCGGCAGCGGAAGCAAATGGAATCAATCAAATATGTTCAAATTAATTGAACTAGTCATGAATCTTATCAACATAAGACTTCTTGCTGACGCTAATATCACGTGGATTTATCTTCATAAATCTAGATATTAAGGATGTATTATATTACTCCAAAAGTCTTAAATCATTCTCAATAATCGGACTAATTAAAATTTCCGTAACTCCCACTAATACTTCATGTATAAACACAACTTCTCGACTTATCGAGAAATGTTTTTATCACATGATAAAAATATTGATTCTAACTCATTGATGTCCTACTTAAGACCCTCTCTTAAGTTTCACATTATCTTAGGATTGCAAGAATCTACAAAACTCATGACATGTATTGAATACATTCCTTCTTTTGAAGAAGTGGGTTTTAGATTCACTTGCTACGTATTTCATAACAATGAAACATAATTCCTAAGAAGATCCAAATAGACTTAAGAATTTCGGTTGGTGCAAAACCCTTTGCAACCAATCTTGCTTTGAAATCTCTCTTTATTAGTGCAAAACCCTTTGTCACTAATCAAGCCCTTTTGTTTCGGATTTTCATGGCTCTAAGCCTTGTATTGAGTTATGACTTAAACATTCTTATGTAAGTCATATGTTCATTACTTTCTAGAAGCAATCAACTTGAATCAAACAATTTCTTTTGTAAGTTATAAGCTCTTTACTTTCTTCAAAGTAGCATGAATTCATCATTTTTAACAAGTGACGAATTTTATCCTCCTAGGTTTTGAAGAAACAACGTCTTACACAAAACGTCTCATGTAGCCAAGAAAGACCAGTTTCTTGCTACATAACATTCTTTGTGGCTCTTGAATAATTTCTCCCACTCTGTCTTCAAAAATAAACTTGTCTAGATTTTAGAAAGACAGCTTCACGAGCCACAAACCCGTCGTACTCGTGATAATTGAAAGGGAAAAATGAGTATTTGTTTCTTGTGAAAGCTTACAACCATGGTACCCTTACCATTTCATATCTCATATGATTCGATTTAGTGGAAAATTTTATTAGACAAAAATGATAAATTTCCCAAAAGGATCAAGTAACTCAAAGTAACTTGATCGAAGTCCAAACCTTATCGAATAGCGTTTGAATTCTTATCCAATCATACATTATCCCATAATGCGTGTTAAGAGAGATTAATTTGTGATACTATATCACAATTCATTTGGCTTATATCAAAGTCTTCACTTTGATAATCCCATTACGACTAAATCGTGATTCCTTGAATTCTTTGAAATTCTTCAAAGATTTCTCTATTTACCTTATTAAGTGAACATATTAGTGTCAACTTAAATCGTTGGTAAAAGATAATGATCAACCTATTTTGGATTGATGATTTACAACCTCGATCTCCTTTTCAACCAAAAGGCACGAGACATCTTGCTTTGAATACAAGATACGCATATACCATTAACAATCTAATGGTTTCAAGAGTACTCGATAACTCTTTGCGTTCATCATTCCAAAATTTAAGGTTTAATCTTGGGTTACCAATTGGAGTCTTGCATCATCTTCATGATATATCGTTCTAGTTTGGTTTAGAATATTATCACCTTGATAATGGGCTAGCCATATATCAAATCGTGGTGTAAAGGGTCACAAGAATGAAACCTCTTTTGTATCTTAACAAGTATGTATTCTCATTTAGAGTTTATGTACTTAATAGTCACAATTAAGTACAACTCCAAACCCGAAAACTAGATTTAGTACACAATGACTCTATCTCTTGACTTCATTGTTGCTAGTCGTCATATTCTAATCATCCTATGTATCAAACATAATGATGAAAACCACCACCGGTTTCTAATATTGACGAAGTAATACTAGCAAAATTATGTTTAATCAAATAAACATTTAACGAAGAAGGTCCCATTAGATGTCCCACAACTAACTTGTTGATTCTTCAATAATTTGGGGTAGTTTCCTTTCTTGTGTCCAACATTTAGGACAATGGAAACTTTATCGGTCGGGATTGAAAGGTTTAGTATCGTCATTCTCAACAACTTTACCTTTAACATTACCTTGTATCAATTCCATTATAATCCTTACTTCTTGAACCTCGTCCTCATCTTAACGGTTTAAGAGAATGCTCCCACTTAATTCAATGAGTCTTTGCTTTGAGAAGCAAAATTGAATTCATGAAGATTCACTCTTCATTTGTTCGTTTTAGTCTTAAAACTTTCATTGAAGTGGTTGCGTTATTTTGGTCAATTACGAATTCTTGACAAAACTAATTACCAAAACAATTTATCGCTTCAAGATACTTAATTCATTTAAGTACATGAAAAATAATCCATTGTAAGTAGATGTGTTAGTCAAGAATCAAAAACCTGTTGAATAATGAATAACTTTAATCTATACTCTTTACAAGAGATCCTTAGCAATGGTTCATATGAGGTTTTAGAAGTAAATTCATATTTGTCTTTAGTTACGATGTTTTAATGGAGTTTTGAATCAAAAACGAAATGATATCGTATATGAATTGTGGTAAAGAAATAGAACAATATAAAAACGGAATATTGGAAAACTTAACATTTATCGTTTTATAAATACTTGAAATAACAAGTATAGCATTTACATAGTGACCTCTACCCAACTATGATAAATGATTCCAAGACCCAAATTCATATTGACTTAGGCACGGGGTAGCCGATGCAACCTTTATCAATATAACTCGGTGGATTAACCTTTTAATCGATTCTACTTTTAGAACTCTTGGTCGATAAAATTACTCTAATGTTTATCTATAGCCCAAAACACATCAACAAGGGCACGGGGTAGCCGATGCAACCCTTATCAATTACTTTTGTTGAGTTCAATCCAAATTTCGAATAAATGTGTCCATTATCCAAACCCACGTCAACTTGGGCACGGGGTAGCCGATACATCCCTTATCAACATGAATTCGGTGGATAGACATTTATCACCCACTTCCCCTACGTAACAAGGTTTGTACCCCGGGGTAGCCGAGCGCACTCCCTCGCGAAATAGGTTTTCATGGTTTCTACTATTTGGTAAGGCTATGTCTCAATTAATTGTTTTAGCGAGAGGTCATGTCAATTTATTATCTATCACGTTTTAAGTGAACTAAAGCGGTGAACTACGATAATTCGAATTGACACGGTCGATAAACTCGATAAGATAAGAATGCATGTTTTAGTTATGGCGATTTAGCGATGCATGTGACATAAAATAAAATGCAAGCATAAAAATAAATAAATCCTAGTATGGCCTTTCCTAAAATAGAAAAACTATTTAACTATTACATATTCGGAAACCAACTCCATTGGTCCCTTGAACTTCGGTTGTGGCACGCATCTCGAGGTAACACCGTCTTTATGTATCGCCATTCTTGAAGAAATCCGTCTTTGGGAACTCCGGAATGAATAAAATTACATAATAAATTACATAATTTCCTATTATACATTTGTAACTAAAATAAAAATAAATCTATTAATTACAAAACGGTGATACGAGATCACAATAAAAATTACAACCGAATCGGTATTCCCATACATTTCGGGAAATACCAATTAAAATCTAAGGCCATACTAAGTAAAATTACATAATTCAAAATTACATAAATTAAAATTATGACAATCATAAAGAAAATGCAGCATTATAATATGTATGAACATGCTCAATTTTATGCTAAATCGCCTTTTAATTAGCCAATATCGTATATTACTCGGTTTTTACGGATTTGCGTGATTTCAACATTTTATAATCACAAAAATACATAAACTCATATTTATGCATAAGTTAATTACCCTAACCTCTTAGGACTCAAAATTTAGTCTTCACTAATAATTTGACCATAATTAACCAATATTTTCAAAATTGTTCATAAATGGACCAAAAATACAAAAATAAGCTATTAAACTTCAAATAAATCACAAAATTTCAAATAAATTCAAAATTTGAAATTTAAATTCATGAACATTCTGGAAAAATTCCATGACACTCATAATGTTCAAAATCTTAGGTTAAAAATTTTGAAAATTTACCGGAAAAACAATGTTGCGGTTTATCGATTTATAATAAAATAATCATAAAAACATGGAAAAATTATTTTTACTAACTTTTCAATTTTAGATCTGAAAAAGTATAATAAAATGCAACATTAGACGTTTTTCCTAAGTCATAGATTATGTTTTATTAATTTTCACTAATAATGTCACTATTTATGCTATTTTTCTTCAAAAATCCATAAATCATGCTAAAAGACATCTTTATAGCCAATTATTTTACACACATCTTGTAAAATTGCATGTGACAACATATAAATTTTTTATGACCAGATTCGAAATTTAACTCATATTAACCTTTCACCTAAATCCGAATTTAATAATGAAAAATTCATTTTTCGAGCATAACAAGTCCAAAAATTATGAAAATTTACAGGTTATCTCAAAATAATATATGTGACAACATATCCAAAAATCAATGAAAAATTCGAAGTATAGCTAATTTTAGACCAAAAATGACATTTTTACTCATAAAATCACATTTAAATGCCATTATTGTAAATTATGAACAATAAAAATCCGAAAAATTAACCAAAATATCCTAAAACATTTTAGGACCAGAAATATTAACATGCATGGATTAATTTCGTGATATATCATAATAACACAAATTTTACAAGTTTTATTTGTTATTCTTATAACTCGAAAAAACTTTTAACCGATTTGCATGCAAACAACCGTGGCTCATGATACCGATTGAAGGAAATGTAGATCTATATACATATTAACATACTCATATATGTCTAAATTAATTTGTCATAAAATTAAAACGGATTTTATGCATGCAAACAATAATAAAATAGAGGAGAAATCATGTCCTTACATTGGTGATTTTCGGTTATTAGGGCACAAAAGAGATCACCTTTCTCTTTTGATCTTGAGCTTTCCCTTATGGATGAACAAGATCTAAGTATAAGATCTCTCCCTAAGCTTTATACCCAAGGCTCCTCTTAATTTTAATTAATATTACAAATACTAGTATAATATTAATCAAGAAGAAAATTGAACCAAAACTTTATAAATCACATAAAAGTTTCGGTTTTTAGAGAGAAGGAGAGGAGGATTTTTATTCTCTCTAAAATTGTATTTTTGGATGATGGATAGAATGAATGAATAAAATCACATTTCATTATTGTATATTAGGTAAATTAAGAGGAAAAACAATTAGTTTTTCTCTCTTAAAAACCGGCCCAAGGAGAGAGGGAGGAGAGCCAATGCATGCACTCATTTGTCTTCACAATGTATTATAGGGTTGCATGGCTATACTTGCTTTTAATCATTATGTTCACCACTAAAAATGTAAACACAATTTTAGCCTAATTCTCCTCAATTTTTTAAGCACTTTACATAATATGGATTCCATATTATTTTTGTCAATTGTCAATATGTCACATGTCATATGTGACATAAATTTGTTATGTATTTTTAACATATTAAAAATCAACGTATTAATAAAATACGTCACACAAAAATCGACTTAGTAATTTCATAATTACTTGTGCCAAAATATTTCACCATTTATAAATCACAACAGATTGTATTTATAATAATTCATTCAATTTCAATTGTTTCTTTAAACAATAATTTCATCCGAGTAATGATACAATTCAATTACTCAGACCGTATCTCATTTAATCACATTTCAATTTGATACGTAAATTTTACTTCCAAAATCGTCCGTCAATTTTCAAGTAATTTAATTAACTCGCAACATTATACGATTAATTAAATAATCAATTAAGAGTGTTGCCCTATAGGTATGACCTAGGGGGTCAACTGATCACCACCGTCGCACGACAGTAATGTCAAACTCTAGTCAGACAATCATTACCGATATATGTTGACCAGTTGACAGTAACAATATTACTTCCCAATTGTATTCTTTATAATGAGATTTAAACGTGTGATCATCATGATCAACAGTCGTGATCGCATTATTGTCGGAGGACACATATTCCAACAGGAAGTATGTCCCGTTTCAAAATGTAAGGATACTTTAGGATCTCGTGTCTGTTTCCTTTACCTATTCCATGTCTGGTGGTAGAAAACCTCCATCTGAACCAATGTTTGTGACAAGCTTTTAGATGATTCTATGACAAACCCGGACTAGCTCCTTGTTTCCCCTATCGATGATGGAAGGCAAGCCTTTTCCCCAACAAAATCATCCCATCTCGAAGAGAGAAGATATCAACCCGTTCTAACAAGGAATTGTTAGTTCCCACCCAAATTAGTTGGCGAAGCCCAGTTTTCAAGGTGTATCCATTTATGACTAAGGGAATGAATAGAAGACCATTTTCAAGAAGAGAAGAAAAAAAGATGAAAAAGAATGAAAAGATGAGGAAGAAAAGGACGAAAAAAAAAGCAAAAGAAAAAAAGAAAAATGAAAAAAAAGATGAAAGAAAAAAAAGGAAAAAAGATGTTGAAATAATTGCATAACGCTTTTGGTTGAATGTCGAAGTTACGGGCGAATTCAAGTCAAGTACCCATAGTTGAGGTTCAATGGGCGAAGCCCAAAAGCATAAGTAGTGACCTCTTTACCCTCTAAGTCCTTCCCGAGACGATTCAAGGGGATAGTCGGGAATTTTGAGAATTATTCCGCTTGTGTTGTTACACCCAGCCTTTAGGGTCCAGACATGGAAATTTGAACCCACATCATTTTTCAACCCATTTGCACTCGTGGTTCATCAAACCCGAGACACCTTTTCCAACCACGATGTAAGCCATAACCCGTTAGCGTTAGCACCACAAAACGAACCTTCAGAATGATGGTTTACCTTACGAACCTATTTTTACCAAGCTTCACATCCCAAAGAATCAAAACCTTTTGTACCAACCCTAGACACGGGATACAACGGTACTTTACAGGCTAGAATGGGATATGACATGATACCTTAGGTGAAACCTTCGAGTGTGTACACACAATCAAAATGCCATGTTTATGCACCATGATCGAACTACGTCGGATTTGATTTCGCTCCACGCGAATACGTAGGCAGTCCTTCAGAATAAGGGATTCAATCCACTCATCAACTAAGTTGTCATCTTGTCGGTTTCTTACGGGTCTTAACCAAGTCCAAATGAAGCCACCTTTGTTTGAGTCGGTCTTAGCACTCGATGTAGGCTAGGATAAGGATATAGGTTCAGATGAATAGTATCAAGTCTCAGAATGAGCTTTATCTAACGGTTTAGGCAAAGATGTTGAGTCACATAGATGTGGGTTTGTGTTGGAAACAGAAAATATGAAAAACCCGCTGAAAAGAAAGAAGGCGTGGAAGAAAAATAGTAAAAGCCCGCTGAAAAGAAAGAAGGCGGTGGTAAGAAATGATGAATACTCGCTGAAAAGAAAGGAGGCGAGGAGAAGAGTGGCAGAATGTTCCCAACAAGAGTGATGTGTGATGTCCAACTGTTCTCATAAAATCAGTCTGTGTTTAGTGTCTGGGCGAAGCCAACATTGTTGCTCTGTGAGTTTAATCCTCCTTGTCAAGGCCAAGTGATCTTGATTCCCATGTGCCCTCGGGAGCACGCCCATGACATACGATATCTACATCCCAAGTCGACGACCTTGTGATTCCCATTTGCCATTTTGGTGCGCCGGATTGGCCAACTTACATTTTCTACCCCCAGCAAGTCCATATTTGAATTAAAGCCCGTGCACACTTAGGGTTTTATTTTCCTTTTTGTTTTACGGTAGCGGGCTACGCCCACGTTGTTTACGAGTCATCACAGAGTGTACGTGTCGTATTTCATGCTCACCCATCAAGGTTCGATTTCAAAAATTTCAAAATGCCGAAAATTTCAAAATTTCAAAATTTCAAAAACCTTTTGCGAATCGTGGATAGATGATCCAAGTAGTAGAATATTTGCGGGTCGATGGCCCAATCATTCAAAATTTTCAAAATTCAATTTTCGGGTCGATGGCCCAATCATTCAAAATTTTCAAAATTCAACTTTCGGGTCGATGGCCCAATCATTCAAAATTTTCCAATTCAATTTTTGAAGGGTCGATGGCCTAACATACCAAGTGATGTCAAATTTAAACTTCGGGTCGATGGCCCAATTATTCAAAATTTTCAAATTCAATTTTGGTCGATGTTGAAGATTTCAAATGATCCAATTTTAAGATCGATGATCCAAATGTGCTTATGTGATGATTATTGCTAGTACATTTCCTATGTTTCAAATATAGCAGGATATGCTTCAACTGGGGGCTCTAAAGTCTTCGACTTTAGAGCCATTTAAATCAGGGACTCTGGCCGTTGGCTTGAGAGACCATTATCAAGATGTAAAGGATGACATCCACCAAGAATTCAATTCAATACAAGAGTATGAAATGGAAGAATTCCGTAGCTGAAAACAAATGATGAAAGCGACGGCAACCTCCTCGGAAAGTCCCGTCCCATTTGGACACCTGCCAGTAGATGATAAATTTTGGGCAAATGTCAACAGATGATGAATTTTGGACAAATGCCAGCAGATGATAAACTTTGGGCATGTGTCAGCAGTTGCCGAACTACGACGCGGGTTTGATTCCGTCAGAAACGGATACGTAGGCGCCTAAGGATAAGGCTCAAGCCACCATATATGCAATTTTATGGGTCGATGACCAACGATGATAATTTGACACAATAGAAGCAAGAGTCAATCCCGGCGGAGTTTCGTATATGATCTCTTCTTATGGTCAAGTGAGCTTATATACGCAAGTCTAATGGACTATAAACGACCCGAAGAATCCTCAGGTCGAGAGGGACCTGGGGTATACTTTGACTTTCGCCTTGTCCAAGCCTCAGTCAAAGTGGGGGCTCTGTAGATACCCGTATCCGTCGATATTGGAATTTATAGAGAACCCGACAAATACCCGATGATGATAGGACACATGTATTCTTTAGTTGTCATTGTCATTATTTGGGTTCGTTTTACGATGTAGAATGAGCGTGGTCGACGGAGTATTTTATTAATTTAAATGATATTTAAATTAAAGCTTTTTTAAGGTGAATTCATTTTATTGTTTTATTTTGAATTTATTTTCTCAAGTTTATTTTATTGAAAATAAAATAAATATTTGATTTGAAAAATCATTTTATGAGTATATTTGATTTGAAAAATCATTTATTTTAATGTGTTAATCGATTTGAAAAATCGATTTAAAAATCGAAAAGAACTCGTTTTTAACCACGCGTTTTGGAGCTCGATTATAGCTCGGTTTTTGAGCCCGTTTTCTTTACGAGTTGGCACGAATCTCGAGTACACTAACCAACCTAAGCCTCTACCCTTCCAACCCCAGTTCGAACCCCATAACCACGGCCCAAATCCCGTCCCAAATCACCCCCAAACAGCCCGCATACGCAAAGCAGCCCCCTCTGTTTTGCAGCTCAAATCCCGAGCCCAAAACCCGCTCCAAATACCACCTAAACCCGTGCCCATTAACCCTAACCCATACCCTAGTATCCTACCCATATTACCTTAGCTTAACCACCAAGAAAACCCCTCACAAAGCCTCTCAAACCCTCACCAAAGCTGCTGGACAACAGCTATGCACGAACAGGCCCGTATGCCTCTCTCCCCCCTTTTACCCTATTTTAACTCCTTATAAATACCACCCCTTCACCATACATTCATGCCTCTAGGTTCTCCATACATACTACCTTCTCTTACAAGCTTTAAACTACAGAAACAAACCCTAATTGCCTCTCAAAAACCCTCCATAAAACCGACTTACAAACTGAAACAGTTTGTGTGTCCTCTTCGAAAAACAATTTGTTCCTCCATCAAACCTCCATCAAAATTCGCGTTTCTTGTTCCAAATTAACCATACAACATCCATATACACATTAGATAAAGATTTACGAGCCAAATTGCCCTTGAGAGTACACGAATTCCCTCGAAAAATAGAGTGTTAAACACTCTGTTTTCGCGGCTTTTCTTGTCTGTCCAGTTCTGTTTGTGCTCGTTTTTTCGTGCCCTATAACTCAAAACGAGTAGGGATTGCTTTAAGATCTCTGTTCTCCTCTATTTCTAGTTTTCAAAACATCTTTTAAATCGAATTTTCACCGTGAAACGAGAGAGAAATCGCTGTTTGAAAGTTGCTGTCCAGATTTGCCAAAAACGTGTTGTTTGCTTTGTTTCTTCGTCGACGACGGCCTCTCGAGATAAAATCTACCATCGATTACGACCCAAGACGGTGTCAACGATACATGTAGGTTGAGGGTGCATCAAATCCTCCTCTTTCTCCCTTTTATTTCGGTTTTTTATGTTTGTTTTTTTTATTGTTTCGTTTTATTTCGTTTATCGTTTTTATTTATCGTTTAAATTAACTATGAAACTAGTTTAGTCCGATTATGAGTTAAAGTACCACCATGAACACCCGCGTTGACTTGAGATGGGAAAGAAACCGCTACATCAGTCGGTCGTACACCCCCGTCTCATTTACATATCCTCGTGTTCAAGGTAGGGCATTAATAAAACGAATTCTGACTTCGCTCTTCGCTTTTGACCCCTCTTTTGTTTCGTGTAATTCGACCCACCTTAGGACCCATTTACATGTTAATATGACCTCTGATTGTTAACATATAACTCATTTAGATGACATTAGATCAATTTGATAACCTAATTAGACACATTAGGGTACATCGACATAGCTTTAAAAACCGATTAACAATTCTGTAACTTAATTGAATGCATCTCTCTCTTTCACCTAATTTCTCGTTAGTATAAGAGTGCGTGATTAGCACCTTCTTATTAACACTCGATGAGTTAAATTAATTAGCAAGCTTGACCTAATTGGACCCCTTTAGGCCGTGTAGAATGCGCGTTTGCAAGGTATCTTTTCAAATCGATCAACGTCGTTTCTAACTTGTTTTCTAGCCCGCTTTCGAACTTGTTTTGCAATCAATCGATCTAACTAATGAACCTGACCTAGGACCTAGGGTTGGACGTGGCTTTAGGCCGTGAGGCTTGGCCGTGTCCTTTGGTTTTTCTTGTTTCGTTTGTTTTACAACGTTCGTTCTTTATTTGTTTTGTCGCTTGTAATTTATCGTTTGTTATCGAGTTGTAATTTTCAAGTTAGCTTTCTTTTATCGAGTCAAAACTTCTTCCAAAAACCTTAGTCTTGTTTCGTTAGATGGTTGTGCCCCAATGCATGTAGGAGCGTAGTAAATCGCATGTTGTTTAAAGCAACATGGCCCGATTTATGCTAATGCATGCTTTGGTGCGTAACCCAATGTCTAATTCGATAAGATTAAGTGAAATCACACATCACGAGGAGTTACCCAAGGCCGTGAGTCATGTAAGCCGTGGGCCACCCCTTTGTGCACGTTTCCCTAGGCCGAATTAGCCGTATAATGCGTCTTGTACGGTTTTGTGTATAGCGTTGTATTTTAGATCGAGTTGTATCTTTAATTTATCGTTGTGTCGGCATGAAATGCCTGGGTTGTAATAGGGTAGATCCCAACGGCTCCCCCACTCCCATCAAGCCTTGTTTGTTTCGTTTATATGTTGTTAGATCAATCAACCCACATGCTAAATTACAACTTTGACAAAATTAGTTTAGTTGCATCTAAAACGACATAGAAATTGTTGTCACATGTTAGAGTTTTAAAACGATGTTTGCATATCATATATCGTAGTAGCTATGACCTTGTTTGAAATCCGATACTTGACTTAGTAGAGGCCGTTATTGACGGGCGGGGTTAGGTGTCCTTATGGGCTTCCTAACACGTACCCTCACCCCTTACTCAAGATCTATGGTTTGTGGATCCGTCTAAATACCATTGGATTACGAGAGTCATTCAAATCGAGTGATATAGGGTACAAGTCTTTATCTTTAATCACTCGTAGTCGATTGGCTTTATGCTTTTCGATGAAAGGTGTAAAGTTGACTTGAACGGTTCCAAGTTCCCAAAAAACTTGGTGGCGACTCTAATTTGTCTTAATTCGATTCGAAAGAACCTCGAGTCGATTATGCCTAGTGTGGATCCCGCGGACGCAGTTCCCGAGGGCCTTGTCCACAACCGCACTGCCGTCGCTGTTGCTGGAAACCAAACCACCGACGACCTCATCCCTGCTGTCCCCACGCCTTAAATGTCCTCACCTACCGCCCCTCATTCCCGAAATGTCCTCCCCCACTGCCCTTAACACCTAGATCCGGCATTTCCGGTGGCAGGCGTGGTGTTTGTAGGTTGTTTTGGGGGTTGTCTTATGGCTGGGATTGCATTTAATGGGATGGCAATTGCACGTGATGGGTTGCTGGCGTCGGAGGAAGGACTACCGGTGACGATGTTGGCAGTGGGGTGGTTCGTGTGGTGGCAGCACATGTTATGGGGTGGGGGAGGTGTTATGGGTGGTGGTTTAAGTGTGAGTTTAATTTTGTTTTTTTTTTTCATTTTATTTCATGGCATACCAAACAAGTGACAAAATCTGAGGGTATTCCATTTCTTTCCTTTTAATTCTCTTTCTTCATTTCATCCCCCTACCCTTTATTGAACCAAACGCCTCCTTAGTTTCTTAATATGTGCCCTTAGGTCACTGTTAGAAAAACCAATATAAAAAGGACGTGCATCCCCTCCCTCTCTACCTCTAATTTCTTTCCAAAAAATTCTTGTGTCCTCCGGGAAGACCGTACTCCTTACACCTAAAGACAAGCCATCAAAAGGAATATTATAAAGGCCTGGGTGTAAGAAGTACAGTCCTTCGGAAGGACACACAAATATTTCTTTCTTTCCGGCTACGACACTGCATGTAGAGGTGTTCGTTCCTCCGACCCAAGACGACCGCATCGAGTCAAATTAGGTGAATTAGATTGGTTCATCCCAAAAGTACCATACCAAATGTATGAGTGGACCGGACAAAACCAAATTGTTCAAATTTAGTTTTCTTATACAAGTGTGTTGAATAAAAAATGACTTATGTGGTATTATAAGAAAATTATTATTCCAGAATAATACTTTGTAAAAAATATAATTCATCTAAACTATAAATACCAGCAAATTAATCAAAATTTAAACTTTTTAGAAATACTCGTATGTACATACTAGTATAGATCCCGTACTATAGTATGGTATTTGTAGAAAATTGTCCTCCGTAATTGAAATGTTACCATTAATCATTTTACATTTAATAAATCTACTATTTATAAAGTTTTGTATTTATACGATTAGAAGGTATTTTTTTAGATTTGATGTATACAGGGGCATTTTCAATAAAATTATTTGCATAGATTAACTTTAATTTTAATTTAATGTTATAATGTACTAAATATAATATTAGTAAGAGGTAGAAAAGAAGGTTTAGTATTTATAGTGGTTTCATATTAAAAGAGTCGTAAAAGAGAAGCTTCAATAGTTTAATCCGAATAATTTTTTTATAGATTCGTCATAAACAACTTTTTTCAAGACGACACCCAATAGAGTAAGAATACCATTTTGTTTTACATTTAGTTAATTAACTGAACTTTTTTTTAATTTTCTTTTTGCAGTTACGTCGGAATTAATGTATGTATAATTGTTCTAATATATGTATATTTATTCTAAAGGCAATACAGTTTCCTTATTTAGTGGCAATCTTTTTTTCAATTATGTCATAATTATGATGAGAGAGAGAAACCTATGATGTTTATTTTAGGGAGGTAAAATTGCTAGTATGATCTATTTTATACAAATCAAATTAGAGTATATTTACATAATCAAAAGAGGATTATATTGGAGCCAATCGATGACATGACGGTGGGACCACTTTATTTAGTAGACATATTATTTAGGCGGGGTAAGTTAGGCAGAAATTTTAGAGTTGTGTTAATCTTTTAGTATATAGGAGATTAAGCACGTTAAATATTTTGAAAAGTAGTTCGATCCACAATTCGTACCACGTTCCATTTTATTTGGTCTTCATCAGACCAAAGACCGAACTAATATAAATGGTTGGACCGTGAACTGGCCAAATAAATTATAATCCACTCTGATTCGCACTAAATTGTGCGGTCCAGTCTAGTCTTCGGCCCGGACCATCAAGTGAACAACACAAGCCGCAGAATCAGATTTGCGAGGGGAGGGATGACATGTGGCGACCCACAAGTTTTAGAAATAAGTTGTTATTTGCACTTGATATTAACATTAATTTTCATATGACTGAATGATTACGGGTTAAAAGTTAAATCTTAATTATCTAAACAAGAACATTAATATTTAAATTCCACAAAGAGCTTTAATATCCACATTTTTTTAGGTTTTGGGTTAATAAAATGTTTCTACCATATTTTGAACCTATGACTTTATAGTTCATATATATATATATATATATATATATATATATATATATATATATATATATATATATATATATATATATATATATATATATATATATATATATAAAGATACATAATGTTCATTGCTTATTATTGTAATGAAATACAATATAACATCAAATAGAAATTCACCATTTGTTCAATTCGTATCAAATAATACATACATTTAATGTATTTGTGGAAAAAAAATACAAAGTTAAACATTATTTTAGTAAAAAAAAATGATGATTCAGGTAAATCTTATTTTTGCCCCTTTTGCAGTTCATAGATACAACTTGTATAGTTTCTCAGTTTTATAGTGAATTTTCGAATTTTGTTTTAAAGGTTATGAGTTTTACTATAAAATTTATGAACTCGTTCACTTAAACATTAAGCTAAAAAATTACAATATAGCTCAACATTATACATATAAATACACTTAATTTTTTGTTTTGACGCCAAACAAATTAAAATATAACTTACAAACACTACTACAGATACAGGCTATAACAACGGTTAAAAACCGTTGTTATATAAAAAAGCGGACGTTGTTAAAGCGTCCGTTGTAAAAGGTTTTAACAACGGTTGGTTTTCTTAAGGAAACCGTTGTTAAAAATATTAACAACGGTTTTAAGTATAGAAACCCGTTGTGGAAAGTGTGACTCAATTTTGGGGGGAAAGTTATAACAACGGGTTGTAATATACAAAACCGTTGTTATAACTAAAGACAACGGGTTGTTTGTAAATAACCGTTGTTGTTTGTTCTTAAAAAATAAAAAAAAAATTAAATTAAATATTACTAGATGCATGTATAATTACTACCGTTAGAATTCGATGCATGCGAATATCCCTTAAATTAATTACCAATGGTTTTGAAAAAACTTATAAATGTGACTAGCTATAAATATTAAAGCATCCTTTAGTATCTAACATTCATTAATTGAAACAACATGGCAATGAACCCTAATTTTATCAACAAGAAGAATGGCTTACACAAACGATTGAAGATGATGGGAAGGTTCTCGCCGGGCTTCCCGCCGATCAACACCCATTAATCAAAGCATCCCTTGAACATCAACGGAATTATTGGATTAAGAGGCGTGAAAAGCCCGGCTTGTCAACAAAGCCTCATCATCATCATCATCATCTTCATACCCTCATCTGTTATTTCGCAACTTGGTCAGACCCAAGAGATATGTTGAGTTGTACTCTTCCAACCTTATCTCCACATGCAAGTCGTGTCCTTGCATATATTCAATCTGTTATTGCAAAATATGAAGCCAATGACCCCGGAAGTTAGCGGTATACCAGAGTGGCGTGATTGGTGGCAGTTGAGAAGCGCTTTTTACGCTTAACCGGGGTTGTTCCGGCTTATTATACATCTTTTGATTTCTGATAATTGTTGTAATGTATTTGGTTTAAAATTAAATGAAATGATCATTTTGAAAGTGTTGAGTTATGCTTGTTTGATTTGCTTCCATTTTTTCAACTCCATAGATCAGTCATCATCAAGATCCAGTTATTCGCCATTCTTGTCAATAAGATTTGAAACAAAGATTGAGAGATATGATGATGCTGATTATGGCACAACTTCCTAACATATATATTAATTAAAAAACAACTCAACCCACACATTGCTTAGTATAAATACATTGCATTATCTCAACTAACATGCATTTCCATTATCTCAATATATTCTCCAAACCCTAATTGCTAAAACAAACTCCAAATAAATTAACCCTCTCCTTAATCTTTCAAAACAAACTCCAAACTCCAACAAAATGAATGATATCATCCTTAAGACTCTTACTATGCTCGATCCGTATTGAAGGACACCAAAGAAGATGGAAATGAAATAATTAGCAGATCTTTGAACGGAACCTAATGGTCGATAAAAACACATACATGGAAATGAAATAATTAGAAAAATAAAATAATGACGATGAAACAAACCTGATAATTACAGAACGTACGTAAAGAGACGATGAAATCAACGGTGACGGCGAGAAGATAAAGCGACGATGAGAAGGAGAGAAAGAGACGATGAGAAAGTGTGTGTTTTGTGTTTGTGTTTTGTTTCTTCTTTGGGTTTGTGTTTGTGTATGTATTAAGGTTTGTGTTTTGTGGTCGCAGCAGAGACTTGTGTTTGTGTGGTTTAGAGTATGGAAGGTATTGACAACGGTTATTAAACAACAACCGTTGTGAAATATGTTTTAACAACGGTTGTAAAAAAAACTCGTTGTTAAATAAGTTTTAACAACGGGTTTCAAAAATAATCGTTGTGATTACTTTTCACTAACTTTGCGCCAATTTTGCGCCAAATTATTAACAACGGTTGTTCATGTGTGACCCGTTGTTAAAACGAATAACAACGGTTTTTATAACCATACCCGTGGTAATTGATTTTAGTAAAATTCGCGCCATACATTCTACAACGTCTATTGTGATTTTCGTGAATAATCGTTGTTAAAGGGGCGTTGTAGTTGCCTGGATTTGTAGTAGTGAAACTTTAAAAGCTCAGAAAAAATTCGGGTAAGCTAAGTGATTATTATAAGGGGTTTAATATAATTCATAAAATACGTGTTTCTTTTTTTCGCAACACTATATAATAATTTAGTAAGTACTCACTAAAAGATTAAAGTAATAAACAAATTGTATAATTAATGTCGTTAAACAAAGGATGAGAACGGATTATCTAGAGCTTAGCAAAAGGCTAATGACTAACAATAAGTCTTGCTTGTAACGGGTCGATCCGTCGCAAGCTTAAGACGGGTTGGATAGTACCATTTACATGCAAAATGGTAGAAAAGTGATCTGACTATTTACTGTGCGTGTGAATGACCTTATCAGATTAAAAAAAATAAGGAAGTACTATTGTACTATTCCCAATGTTACGTTTTAACCACAAAATTCAAAACCCACTACTACTTTTCCTGTAAACATTTGTTTTCGATTATAATTATTCTTTGTAAGTGTCGTATGGCGTTCTATTAATGAATTGTTCTTTTCTCTCAAAAAAAATCATAATCTCTCCTTCTCTCACATTTCAAAATCTTCATACAAATCAACCAAAATCCAAAACATTATCATAAATCTTGGTAAGATAGTAACGAAACAGTTAGCAAGACGACAACCAGTTAAGAAGAATACTAGAACGATAATGGCAATTGATGATGTTGGAGGAGGTTATCTCTTTTTCACGGATTTTATTTTCAATTTATTTGTTTTTGGCTTTGTTTGTGGTTTAAAAAAGGACACATGCAAATAATCCATGTCGACATCTGATGAATCAGTTGTTGTTGTTCAGTTTTCTTTATATATGCTTTTGTTTATGGTTCTATTTGGTTTCAGTATATTTAATTTTTTTGTTTGGTTTTAAAGTGTTGTGTTTATTTTGTTGTTGTTAGATTCTGTGGTGGCTCAAGGAAAGAAGAAAGTTGTGACTAGAGCGGCGGGAAAAGGGAAAGGATTGTGGTTGTTTTGGAGACGGATTGTGGTTATGTTAATTTGTATGTAAATTTATGAATTGTTTTGGCCATCGTTTACGACCTTATTTAGGACATCTTTTGGATTGTACTAAATAATACATGTATGCTCACTATATTTTGAGAGCGTACTTTTGGACAACTGTTCCCAAAATTTGACAATATGTTACCTCCTATGAAATTGCACCGTTTTCATGTGGACGAATAGAGTAGGAGAACAAATGTTTACATTTTCAGCAATTATGTTAACATATTTCTCACGAATGGCAACATGGCTTATAAACTGTAATGCCTTAAAAAAATACATAGACTGATTTGTTTTCGTATTACTGATACAATACAAGGGCAATAATGTGAATTGTTTGCAAATTGATCAATTATGTTACCAAATTATATATGGTGGACAACTAGAGTAGGAGAACAAATGTAAACATTTTCAGCAATTATGTTCCCAAATCGTGAATGGTAACTTATTTCTCACGAATGACAACATGGCTTATAAAGTGCAATGCCTTAAAAAATACATAGACGGATTTGTTTTCATATTAAAATACAAGGGCAATAATGTGAATTGTTTATAAATTGATCTATTATGTTACCAAATTATTTATGGTAACATATCGTTCAAGAGCGTATACATTACGTAACTAATATAATGTCTTTTTTTTTTGAGAAAATGTAAGCTTCTCATTAAAGATCATAAGTCTCCAAAAACATACAATTAGAAGGCATAGTGATACTAACTTCCTTCATGACTTCACAAATGCATCTAACCAATTCATAACACTAGCCGACTGACACTTAGACTGAAATTTTTTAACTCTATTACAAACATCAATCTGAACAAGTTTAACAAGCTTTTCTGGACATAGCAAGGCCTGATCCACCCTGCACTTGTTCCTAGCCATCAACAAATGATAAATCAACCCTGCCAAGATAACCCCAACAATTTTCTTCTTACTGAGACTCCTGTAGCGTTTACTGCACCACCATCTGATGCAGTCTTCATCAGACAACATCTCAGCACACCAATCAGAGACCATTCTACAGCATCGCCTACTGTACTCACACTTGAAAAATAAATGAGTATGAGTTTCCTGCTGCATCCCACATAAGAAACACAAATTAGACTGAATAATCTTCATACTCATCAATATATCTTGAGTAAGGAGTCTGTTATGCCCCATTAACCAACTGATAAACCCATGTTTGGGAACTACCCAAGCATTAAGAATCCAGGGGTACCAATCACAAACAGCATCCTGAGCTTGTAACAACTTATAACCCAAAGCAGTAGAATAAGGTGCAGTCACTCCTGAGCTAGGCATTAAAAGCTCCTTGAAGAGAGATTTAATCTGGCAAATCTTTCTCCATGAATATTATTCAACGACTTGTTGACATACTTGTCCATAATTCGCAACATTATTTACAAAAGAAAACAATGTTACCACATCGAGCTCAAGTATTTATAACTCCATAGTTGCTTCAAATGATTACTTATGTTTTTCATATGGTGACATATTTAAATTTAGCTCATCAATTCATCAATAATATATGTCATCATTTTTGGGATTATTGTAGACATTTGAATAATCAGATAACGTTATGTGAAATGAGAACATACACTGATATTTTAATCACATATTCAAATTGAGGTCCAACAAGTTCAGCGGTTTGATATGTGACCATATTTTGGACAATTGTTGAAAAACGGTTAATCTAATAAGGTTATGTCAAAAATGATAAAAATACAGTGATATATGTGTAACATTGAAATTTAAATAAACAAGTTCATTAATATTATATGTGACCACTTGTTGGATTATTGTTGACACAAAAAATAATCTAATAAGGTTATATAGAAAATGGATGGAAAATGGATTATAAGAGTATGAGTAGATGGTTAAGCATGCATAAAAAGATGGAGGTGATATTGATGAATGAAATAGTAGAAAGATGAGGGGCATTAAATGCTTGGAGTGTTTAATTGTTTATTGCTAATAAGTGACATTAAATAATGGATGAAGTACAAATTGACAATAGAATATTGGTTAGGGTACAACACAATGTCCCATAAAGCTGCTTAGCTCATTCCCACTTGGTTGACATACCCAGTACCACTTCCATGCAATATGGTATATATTTGACCCGTCGCAAATTTGCGACGGGTATCTCCGTCACAAATGAGAATTTATAAATGACTAAACGACAGGCATTATATGTGTTATTTTCCCAAAAATACGGCTTTCCAATGAATCATGCAAGTAACAAGGATTAGTTTGTTCACATCAAACAATTGTATAACAGTTGGTCTTGCTTTAGACGGATCATTTCCATCAAGCATTAAAACGGATTTTGTAACCATTTTATACCTAAATGTAACCACTATTGAAAAACAAGCTATCATAAGTCGTAACAGTAATTCAGATCGTTGTGGTTACATTTAACTATAAAATGGCCACATATATCGTCTGTAATTTCAAACGAAAGTGAGCCTCTAAAATAAGAATTTGCGTAAAATTGGTGACAAATTCCACCCGTGATAATATTGGATAAACAGTTGGTTTAGCGACACTAGAGTAATGCCTGCGCAAAATCTGTTTGTTCACATCAAACTTCTTAAACCATACATTAGTTTAACAAGATCAAATTCTACAAGATCTCAAAACACGGTCTTAAAAATTACTCCCTCAAATTTGTTAGAATCATACCATTTGAATAAAATACTCCTCACATGTATATTCATCAAATGATGCAACTCCAATGAATGAAAGGGACTATTCTCTAAACCCCTTCTAAGGTTTGTTTTCCAAAATGACCAAATACTACCAAGAACATTAACAGACGATCGAAGGCGGCAGTATGTGTTAATAAATCAAAGCACAAATGAGAGAAGAAGGATAGATTGCATTGACTAGGAAACATTCTTGTAGCAATTCACGTCCTCCTACAATCTTATGGAGGGAGCATTATACAGTAATCTCAAGATTTTATTGTCATTTATACAAAGGATTTCTTCCATTTAGATCATCGGAATATTTTCTCATGAAAAGTCTCCATGGAGAAGGTGAGGGCAGCATACAGAAAATTTGATTGTTGGCTTGTTGCAGATAAGTAGCTCCTTCGATACCAACACTCATCGACTTGTCGCTTTACCCAAGGACGTAAAGCTAAGCCTGCCAAATATAGAAATATAAGTGATGAGACGAAGACGATGTATAACACAACAATTGTGATCCAAATTTCTAAAGCGCAAATGTTAGTAACTAAAACACTCTTCACTTATGGGGTTGTACTGAACATCTGACACAACACTCAAAGGGTATAGGTTTGAAATGCATACTCACTCTTACCAATAACTTAGAAGAGCAAAAAGGGAAGCCAACATGAATACATGATAATAGAGATAAACAGGCTCTTAGACATTCTATTTTACTAAACCCACATAGAAAAAGAATACGTATATTTCTCAGACTTAAAAATCTATACCACACGTTTGTTCGGCAAAATGAGGATTTTATACCCATACCTCAAACCCGTAACGTATGGATTTCAATACTTAGATATGTACGGAGTACCATAGTCAACAAGCAGAGTTTATAGCAAGAGTTTTACCTAGGAATGTCAATGGGGCAGGTCCTAAGGGACCCGTGCCACATATGCTGGGACCCAAACTCGAGTTAAAGGGTTTGGGTTTGGGTTTGGGTAGGGTCAGGGTCCCCCATGGTCCCAATTTTTTTCAAGTTATTCCATCATATTAATGAACTTTTGTATGTACTCCGTAATTTTTTACTATTAATGTAAATGCAATTAAGCATATTTCAATGAAGTACAGCATTATAACAAAATTTTTAAAAAAAACCGAAATATTAGTTGCAAATTAGTGGATAAATAAGTACTTCAATGAAAAAAAAAAATCAATTCGTGCTTACTGAATCTTTGTTTTGTTGTGGATTAGTTAATATATACATAACAGATCCATGGTTTGGATCTTGGTCTCAATGTTGAGACCCAGATATAGACACGACTAAATTTTTGAAGACCAAAACTTTTGTTTACCTGATAAGTGGCTTCTTCTGCGCAGCGGCGGGATTTATTGGAGCCGGAGCTGGCATTGCAAGTTCAGACGGCTGCAAACAAGACGATTTGTATTGATTAAAAATATGCAGCAAGCTTTGAAGCAAAGTGCTAATTACATCCATTTCAGACACAACATCCAACTATTCAAGTCCAGTAGCACAGCTGCACAGCCAAAAACGTTCCCTCCAAAACATATATTTTACCATTTATCTCGGGACTGCTGAAACAGTCTGAAGAGAGCTATATGATAATGCATTTTTTATTTCAAGAAATCCATTACAGAAATCATGTCTTCTTAAACGTTCTTTTGAAATTACGTTTAGGCATTTTCTCATGCCTTCTTACCCTCCAATAAACATAAAAGCCTAGGAAATATGCTTACAAGGCCAAAGAAACTGATCATGATGTAACAGCCAGATTTTGATTTAAAAAAAAAAATTTGCTTTTGCCAGATTTTAGTTTAAAGGAAAAAAAAAAAAAAAACAATCGCTTTTGGAAGGACAGATTAAAAACCACCACTGTAGAGATGAAGACTACATGACTCCAAGTTCCTAAAGCAGAATACAGTGTATCATAGTTCACTGGTTGACATTGAAAAAATAAGATTTGGAAACAGAATGAGACCTCAAGCTCCTCCAAATCCTCGGTAGCAAACGAAGTGGATGGAGCAGCAGTAGAGCCATTCATTATTGCAACAACTGAAGATGACTTAGCAGGCTCGTCTGACGGCTCGGTGCTATTTTCGAAAAACTCAACTTGATTTGCTTTTCCCAAGTTATCCTCAAGCTCATCTAGCTCAGGAACAGGTTCTTTGTTGGCACCATAAGGGCCTGACATAATTTTCTCGATTGCCAACGACTCTGCCACATTGAAGTTTGATGGAACTGCAGGAGCAGGTAAAGTCTTCAGGGAACTTATCTGTGAAGATCCATTGAGTTCAGAGATTTCCAGGTTTATCATATCAGTATCTACTGCAGCTTTCCCGGGCTCAACAAATGCATTAGTATCAACATGATTTAACTTCATCAGAGACGTTGCAGTGCTGACAGGACTACCATTACGACCACCACCACTAGAGGAAGCCAAAGATACAGAGCACTTAAGAGCAATATCGTCATTTTCCCTTTTTCTCTTCTTCCCATCATCTGGTTTATCAGAAATGGATTTACATTCTGATGCTTCTGCCACAGCGCTGACAGATGAGTTGCCCTCTACAAGCCGCCTACTCTCACTAGATGATTTAGTAGGACGGGAAGGTTTTATACTCCCAGGGAATACAAAAGCAGGTATATTTCTCCTTTTCACATGGCCTACACGGATCTCCATCCCAGGTTTCCAGCGAGTATACATATTCACTGTTTGTTTAAACTCATCCACAGTCATTCTTATATCAAACTGCTCCCCTTCGCCAGCTGGAATCTCTTTCTTACGTTGCAACCCCATGAAATAACTGCAATGAAAAGGTTTGGATTTATCTGAGAATTCACCGGGGTGTGGATGGCACTGAAGCATGTTGTATGTGTGTCTCTCTATCTGTTATGTTAACAGCAGAATGTCAGGAAAGCTTTCGGAAAGGAAAGGGAAGTAAAATCAAATTAGAATTGCCTGAAGTATTAGGCCCACTCTTTCTTTACCTTCAAAGTAAGCGTACGAATACGAGACTCAACCCATCCCTTCCAATTTAGAAAGTCATCAGCATTCTCTGCATTGATGTCTATCTGCAGATAGTTTTTATATGCTTCAAAAAAGGGATGAGGCTCAAACAGTGTATCCCAGTCAGCTTTATTGGCTTCCATTTCCTGAAAGCATACAGAATCAACTTTAGGTGGAACTAAAAAAGAAGTATACATGTGATACAACAATGGAACATGGATATACACAACATAACTCCTGTGTTGAAAACACAAGAAGATGATTCTGCATAGCAAAAAGTAAACCTGCATCACAAAAAAACAACACAGAACTACAAGAGTATTTCCTGAAGTTACCACTAAAACACACATGATGAGAGGAAGACAATGAAAGAAGTACAAGTGCAAAACAGGGTCATAGCACAAAAGCAACAGACAGAATCAGAACCGAACAGATCAGGGAATGTGTTATGATTGATGATGGACTATAATTACGTTTGATAGCATATTATGCAAAAACATAAAACTATTTTAGCAAGCTGACTCTATAACTAGACATCCTACTACATGATAACACCGGAAAAAAAATATGAACAATAGAATCTAGGGACAATATACAACCAAAAACAGAGCCGCCTCCAAGAGAAAACTGGCGATAGTAGTAAAATAAAATAAAAAAACCACACCAGACATCAAAGGAAGGAAATGCTGCCACAGACAATAGCTGGGCCACATCACCACCATAAAACATAGAACAAATACCTCGCAAACTTCATGCCCCCTTTGAAACTGTTCCGTCATAATCCTTAAAGTACTGGACGAGACATTATAGCTAGAATTCATGCACGGGTACGCAGGAGTTATAATGGGCATCAAATGATATCTGTCCTTGGGATTCCTCCTAGGGTCCCACACTGGCAGACCAAACGATCCTTCCTCAATATCACAGAGCATAACAGGATTTGGCCACCTCCATTGAGTATAAACCCTAAAGAAGCGAGATACTAACATATTGGGCAATGCATTAGGGTACAGTTGACAAATGCGACCAACTAGTAGTGCCCAATTGATACCACCAAGAAATCCAGCAACCTAAACACAAAATGGACAGCGGTTGATCATTGATTCTAAACAATGAGACTAAAAGGGCTAGACTTAAAACTGCTCAAGTTGTAAAATAACAACAAACCGTAACTAGCGAGTGCTCAACTAGATTTCTTGTTATGGGCTCCAAAAGAAGGAAATGAATTATTACGTACATTTGAGTAGACACCACGACGTTTTGCCCAAAATCTCATGCATCTAAGTGTTGTACGGAAGTTCTGAAACACAATACAAAATTAATCAAACAGAACTAGTTTGAAAGATACGAATACCAACGAAAACAATAAAAAGTCTTAAGTCAAAACGGATATTCATAAACTATCCCCCTTAGCTTATAGAATCAATTGTAACACACAAGTTGCATACATTTATATTTGGAACCAAACGCAAAATTTGATCGTAACTCGCAACCATTAAGACTACGGATCGCTCATCGTATTCTCGCAAAATTGAATCTTGCGAGATATCCAAATCCTGATATTTAGAAAGAAAAGCAGTAGTCAAAAACCGGCAAACAAGCACCAGAGAACATACGTATAACTTAAAGATGCAAGCAGCTCCCTAATCGATGTATCGCATGCCATAGGTGAGAACTATTTGTAGTTGCACTACAATTTTATTTCCATACAAATTTCCACCAACAAGATCTGCCTTATGGTTGGTAATATACAGAGCACAAAAGGCAATTTAAGCAAGATACAAAACTTATGGAGGAAGTGCTTCAAAAAGGTTAGATTCAGTAAGTTAGAACTAATCAATGGAAGTCAGATAGCATCTTATCAAGAAGTGCTTGACGAGTTGATGCTAGTCATGTGTCAGGCCGAGCACAAAGAGGTGTGGACAAAAGTCATCGGTGTCTACGTGATGTATGACGGTATCCTTCTTTATCTTTGAGCTCACCCTAATCCATGCAGATAAGGTACCCTACAAAATTTCTTCTGCTTTAACTTCACAACTCAAAACTAAAAATCAAAAATAAATGTAACTTTGATGCAGAGACAAGGTTCATCTTGGTGGCTTGATTCTACGCTACGTAAAAACCCATTGCTCTCCCCAGCCATACACAACTAAGATAGTAGACATCACCTCGACTTAGATGAAACAGAGACATCATAAGACCCACCCAATTCAAGATTTATGGAAAAGGAACGAGATTCAGAAAAAGAAAGGATGACTCATCCAGGGAAAAGACATGACATGACATGAACACACTTCATATTGGAGCCAAAAACACTATTCCTTTTACTGTAGGGAAACACTTGAGTGTCACAAGTTCAATATAACATACAAATCAGTGAATCACCATAACTTCTCACAAGCAGTAAGAAAAATGAAAATGCACTCCTCAAAGAATACATGAAATTGAATCCGGATTTTCGGGAGTGTACAATGCATATGAGAAAACAACAATGATACAAAGGTTGAACTCACTTCAGGAATCACCCAAAGCGACAACTTTGCATACAGAAGATCAATAGAGACCCCATTAAACTTGAACTCCATCACTGGAACATGAGCATCAGGGACAGCACGCAGTTCTCGTAACTCGGCATCTCGACAAAGCATCCTATGGAGCTCACCAAAGAAATCCTCCTACATCCAGAAACACCCAAAGTAAGGGCGCCAAATTTTATTGTAAAACAGGGCAAACGAGTTGGCTAAGGTTCGATTTTTACCTCTCGTGTTGCATGTCTAGGCCCGACACAAAGTGTATCTATATCAGCTCCAGGGCCATGCACCTAACAACGAAAAAAATAGTGTGATTAACAGAGCTAACTCACTAACACTACGATCAATCTTTAAAACAAAATACCTACTCCGAATGTGCCCTAGTAATTGCCAAAAGAAAGAATAGAGATATCACATTCAAATCTGGACAAAATGTTGTCTATACTAGGTTGTAAATGATCTGAACCGGCTCAGTTAAAGCTCGGCTTGTACTCGGTCAAACCAAGCTCGAGTCGAGCTAGGGGTAACTTCGAGCCGATCCCAGCAGGGCTCGGCTCGGCTCTGCTCGAAAGCTCATTTGGGCTCGTCTATAGTTTTTTTGTATAGTTTTTATACTCTCATATTAATTTTATTTCAGATTATATGTTATTTTGGCATTTTTATAAGTATATTACATTAAATTATCTATTATTACTTTATAATCTTATTTGTTTTGAAAAATATTTGTATTTAGTTAGATTCAAAAAGCAAGAAAGTTGTTATTTTTGGTCAATTTGAACTTCAATTTTTTAGGCTCAACGAGCCGAGCCGAGCCAAGCTCATGAGCTCGGGATCGGATCGGCTCGTTTACGGCCCTAGTTGCTACCTATTCATCTCTACTAGTCTACTATAAGTCAATGTAGTTGTTATTCCGATCAACTTGAACTTCCAAACTTTCTTTTAATCTTAATAATCATACGTTAGCATCCACTTAATTCTTTCTTCAGTTAGACAATATCCTACAATGTCCAAGGACATGCCCATTTGCCAAAACGGAAGTATAATACCACATAAATGGATCAAACCATGAAGATGTTCACCACAATATAATAGGAGATGCCTTCAAAAATCCTGTCCCCTCGTTATTCTATAATACGAGCATATCATGTTTAAACAATGTTGACACCTATAAATCTTAAGTCATTCCGTGATTCCATAAAACTAACCTAACTACTACTTATCACATGGCAGCTACCTCTGATGGTCCTCAAGAATTGACATATCAAGGGCAGGGGGGATTAGCTAAACACCAATAAGTTGTTGCTGGCACCCTAATATGACCTTTCTTTTGCCTTCCGAAATGAGAACCGGGCATAAACCCCAAGTGCCTTACTCTATATAGTTTGATTGGCGTACAGGAAATCAGTTGTCTTACAATTTGCAACTGCTGCAAGCTTGGGTGCTCAGCCGGGAGGTATAGAGGTATACAAGAATCCAATGTAATTTGTGACAGAGAATCTAAATCATTCAAGACTCAAATGATGATTCAAGTAATTAAATATAAGAAGCATTCATACCCCAAGCCGGTACGACCCAAAAGTGAAGATCTTGGCATTTGCTTCCTGAACCAATTGATCATTCAACCCCTTGGCTTGACTTATTGTTTTCACCCAAGCCTTGACTATCTATACCATCACAAAACACAATCAAAAACAAGTGTCAAAAATCAAGCTCAATACTTGATAAGCCAAACAAGCAAAGCAACAGTAAAGACCACCATAATCACCTGGTCTAGTCTTCCAAGCACTTCCTCCCTTTTGACTGCTTCCTCCTGACTCTCGTACAGCCCCACATTTTCCAAGTACTGTCAAAAACCACCATAATTCTCAGTTAAGTATATCTATAGTTGGCAATCAACAACCCAAAATCAACATCAACATAATCAACTAAATTCAACATAAATAAACAACAATCGACCTTTTCAAGATGGCGAGTTTTGATCACATCATCCTCCGTTGGCCCACCCAACGAAATGGGTTCTGTTATACCCAACCTCTGTCCATTAGGCCGAAGACCATTCGCTCCATAGCTAGCCATTTATAGCTCAAGGATAAAACTTTTCTCTCGGTTCACTAACAATATTCTTTCTATTGGCTAACAAAATCTCTCAATTTTCCCTCAATATGATTCTTTTACAACCAATCAACACAATCTTTTGCTTTTTTCATACAATTCTCGTTTTTTCACTTTTTTTTCGCTTTTTTTTTTTTTTTACTTTAATTGCGCATAAATTGATCAATTACTCCTGTAATTGAATATTACTCCTGTAATTGAATGAAATAAATTCCAAAAAATAAAAACTAGCAAGATCAAAAGAAGAACAAATAAGAAAATTCTGTTACTGTGCGGTATACCGATACAATATAATACATCAAAAAGGATTAACCAAACTACAATCAACTAATTAAGGAGCTTATAAATAAAACAGCGATAATCTAATGAGAAAATTGATGATAATACAACTGAAATAAAAACCCTAAATATCATCAAAAATTGATGGAATTGAACAATCGAACGACAAAATTAGGGCGGAAATTATCTAACACACAGATCTTCGTCGGCAGGTATTGAGCGAATTTGGTGGAATCTTCGTCTGCCTTCGAAACCCTAATTTCTTCTTCTCTTCGGCAGATTTGAGAAAATAACCCAATTAAGTTATCTACGACTCTACTAGTACCTATTTTAAAACCCGTCGTCGGATTATATAGTTCTCTTTTGTGACCAGAAAATAGAATAGAAATGGTTTTATTTCTAAAAAAATTTGTTTAGAGGTGTTGATTGGGTAAGTTTAGGGATGGCAATGGGTCGGGTCTGGGTCGGGTCCGGGTTATGTGAACCTTGGACCCGTACCCAACCCAGACCCGCAAGGGTCCAAAATCAGCAGACCCATACCCAAACCCAATGGGTCCGGGTCGGATCCGGGTCTACCGCGGGTCCATCTTCAACAAATTTATGAGCAAATCAAAAGAACTAAGCGGTTGAAAATCATATGAAATTTACATCACTAGAATCCCTATATGAGTATCAACCCTTTATATTGTTTACTACCAAGTTTAATTTACATCACAAATAGACTAAACAAGACAAAAAGATCATCTAAACTATTTTTCCCCAAATTAATTCAAACGAATCAGGTATGAAACCCTAGAATCCAATAACTTACCTAGAAATGGTCGTTTGATGAGCGTTTGATAATCGATTTGATAAGAAATGTGATGGAATTAGGGGTAGAAATTAAAACCCTAACTTTTCCAATGAAACCTTCGAAAAATATGCGACATGCAACAATATGAAGTGTGTTCCTTCCAGAGATGATAGTGGTGAAGGAGGAGAAGTAATGGGTTCGGTGTTGACCGACTGAGGCGGAGTGGTAGTCGTTTGTCCGCCGCTTGTGGTGGAGTGGTGGTCTACTGGTCTCTAGAAGTGTGTGTTGGCCTGTTGGGTTAATTTGTGGGTTGTCTGGAGGTGAAAAAGGGAAGGTACCAATGTACCATCCATACAAAACGTGAGAAGTCTTCAACTTTGTAGTTTGATTTGGTTTTTAAAATCTTTTTTTTTTTTTTTTTTTTTTTATGAAATAACGGGTCCAAGGGTCGGGTCTGGGTCTTATATCTCAGACCCATACCCGGACCCGAATTATTTGTAGAAGACCCATACCCGACCCATGCCCATAGGGTCTGAAAAAATAAGACCCATACCCGCCCCATTAGGGTCCGACCCGACGGGTCTGGGTCGGGTCTTGGACCCACTGCCATCCCTAGGTAAGTTGGGTTGGATTTGGGTCGGGTTGGGTTCGAGCTAGTGACTTGTGATTGCATTTGGGTTACTTGTGGGTTAGGTTAGTTGGGTCAATTCATAGCTCGGGTTCGGGTTACTAACGAGTTCGTTATTGTCTCGAGTCGTATCATTCCGGGTTTGAGATAGGTTTTGGCGTTTTGCATAGTTTGACTACTCAATTCATTATCGGGTCAATTATTTCTGACTATTTTGCTCGTTAAATACTTTTATAAATATAGTTCATAAAACATGGAAGTGATTTAATTGTTGTTTAATTCCATTTTTTTAGATAGAGAGAGAGATATAGCAACCTCAAAGAGAAATCATTTTTCTTAATATAAAAAACCGCTACATCAATAATTTTTCGAGGGAAATTAGCCGACCGACACCATAACGATCGCATCTTAGAGCTATGTGCGCTAGTTCATGTGCTATTCTATTACCGGATCGACTTACGAAAAGGAAATTAACGCGCTCAACGTTATTGCATAATCTATCTATAAATATAATAAAAAGACAATCTAACTCACCACATTTCATTCCTTAAAAAAAAAAAAAAAAAAAAACTCACCACATTTCGTCATCCTCATATTTAAGTTCATTTTTTTCAAGCTACATCATCATCTATTATTTAAAGAAAGAAAAAAAGAAAAAAAATTAAATAAATCTATTGCATTAAACACACATTAAAACACAACAAACATTAAAATTTGACCTTTTAAAATAAACTAAACTAATTGTACCCAAAAAAAGTAAATTAAACTAAATTAAAGAATAATTAAGTATCAAATCAAAAACTAAATTTTAAATTTTAGAGTTTTAGTGTTAGAATAAGTAAATATGACAAATACAAATCACATTACACCACTCTAATTTTTACAGTTATTTATAAATATTATCTCTTCTTTTGTTATATACCCCCTCAATTTAAATTGTTGGATACGAAAAGAGAGTTTGAAAAAGAAGGTCTTTAACATTTTTCTCATACAACATCTTCAAATCTTCAAATATTTTAATAGCGTAGAAAAATTAATATATCGTACTACATGGATAATATAAAGTATTACATGTAAACTTATCTAAAGTCATGTTATTCAATAATATAAATAAAATGTACTGCGATAAGAAAAAACAAATTAAAGCAAAAACAATCGCGTGGTACGACAAGTGAAAAACGAAGAGAAGTAATAAAAAGACAACAACAAAAAAAAAATATCGCGGTGAAAGAGTAAATGCAAAAAAATATAAAGAATCAAACGCATAGGTATTTTTTTTTTTTTAAAAAAAGTATATCCTACCGCCAACCCATCATGCCCCTCCTAGCGACACTGTCTTTTATACTGACTCCTCCAAAACCACCGCGAACGAAAACAACCCTTTTTGATCATAGTTTCTAATAAATAAATCAAATATATGTTATACGGTCAAATATGAATCTATAATTAAAAAACGGTTTTTGATTTATTCAATTGGTATTTGTTCCGGGTGTAATTCCGGAGCAGGATTATGACCACTTAAGCTTGTTGAATGATGTCGTTGCTTGACTCTTCCTTTCACTCTTTCCTATTTAAGATTAACAAACTGAGGGCTCGGCTTGGGGCCGAACGTACTCACTCCGACGCTCAAGTCAGTAAACTTAAAGGGATAAGTTGTATGTTAACTTGGGAAAGTATATTGTAGAGAGATAAGGGAGTTTATACCAATTATTCAGTGAGTTTGGGATAGTTTTCGGATCCTTTTCTCAATGAGAGAAGTGGAGTATTTATAGGCTTTCACCTTTTGTCACGTAGTGGCCAAGTGGCCAAGTGACAGAGCAGGTGGAAAGACTGTTTTACCCTCGGCCGAGGGACCCATGGCGGCGGCGAGCTGGTTGACTCCATGCCGAGGGACTGGATGTGAGTACGCGGATATGCTTCTCGGGCTAGTTCGAGCCGAGACCAATGACATGCCGACAGTGTCAGTTTCGGTTTAGGGTTAATATGTTGACTTGCTGTCTTTTAGCTTTGACCTTCCTCAATATGTTGACTCGGTCAGCGGGTGCAGAATATGCCCCATCAATTTGCCCCCAGCGTAGTCTATGCCGTGGTATGGACCTTCGATGAGTGTTGAGCGTATTCTGCGCAAGTTGAACTTCTTCCCCGGCCTCTTCTTCCTCGGCTTGGTTCTGTTCAGGCCGTACCATATCCCCCCTCCACATGGTTGTGTAATGGACATCCGATGTGGAAAAGAAAATGGCGCTGGCCGAGACCAAGGTTGAGAGTGCCGTTTGTGCTTTTGATTGTCCCCGGCCGGTGCTGCCAAGCTTGGTTGATCAGCTGGCCGGTGGCAAGTAGATACCAAGGAGCGTGTCGAAGAAGATTGGTAACTGTATGTCGATTGACATTCCGTGGCTGCATGCTTGACACGTGGCTTGGCATTGATTGGTGGACGTTTCATGGGCTTTGCTCTGATTGGTCCGCTTCATGGGCTTTGCTCTATAAATAGAGCAGTGTGCCCCTCTTTTTTACTTGCAAACTTCATTTCTTCAAAAAAATTTCTCTCTCTAGTTTTTTCGAAGCGCTTTCTTTCTCTAACTTTCGAAGCGTTACTCGGCGTAACACTTTCTTCTAAGGTAAACAAACAAATTTTTCCAACTTTTATTTGTTAAGTTTTTGTTGTCACCATGTCTTCTGCTGATGCTCAACCCAGTACCTCTGCGCCGGGGGGCGAACCGTCGCGTCCTGATGAACATGAGCCACTGGTTGTCACCCCGATAGGGTTTGGGGGTCCCAAGTCGCCTTCTCCTGAAATTGATGACAAATTTTTGGAGGGTTTTGATGATGACGATGATGAGGCGACCCAATCTGATTCGGAGAGGCCGCATCTCTTGTGGCACGGCGACGCCTGCTCGATCAATCCTGGTCGCGTTTGGACAAACAAGTTCGCCTCTGTCTCCGGGCCTGACCTTTTTGAAGACCATTACTCCTTCGGCAGAGGGTATAGAATAATTGTCCCTGAGGGTGATCAGGCCGTCTGTTGCCCTCCCGAAGGTTGTATCGGCGTGTACATCAGACACCTGGAGTATGGGCTCCGGTTTCCTCTTAATGAACACGTTGCTGCCATAATTAAAGCCATGAATGTCGCCGTGGCTCAACTGCATCCGTTGGCCATTAGGACTATTATTGGCTTTGTATGGTTATGTCTTTTTAAAGGGGAGGCCCCAACGGTGAACCTCTTCCGTCGGCTCCACCATCTTCGGCAGACTACCCTAGGTGGCACGGGGTGGTACAAAGATCTGACCGAGGCGGGTTATGTTACCGTTTCCAAGCCGACATCTTGCAAGGACTGGAAGGGGCGGTGGGTATATGTCGAGGTTCCGGAGGACTATCCGCCGCCCGGTCCTTTCAGAGCCGCGTCAATTTGCGGTGTGAGAGTCAGGGGGAGCATGACAGATATGTCTCCCGTAGTAAGATTAAGATGGACGCCAAGAAGGTCTATCTTAAGGAGGACGAAACGCGGGCAATGAGGCTGTTTGAGGCTGAGAAGGATGGCACGCCGAAGGGATGGATGCCCCCGACGCAGATCGTTCTTCAAGACGAGCTGCTTTGCCACGTCGGCCTCATACCGGCCCTCGGCCAGGGTGAGTGGGGTCGGTATGAGGCCCACCTTTGCTTTTTATGCTTCTGTATTTGAGCCTTGGTTTATTTCTTTTGTTTAACTCCTGCTTTGTTTCTTTTTCAGATCGATTTGGCCGGGATCTGTCTGTCTCCATCCTCAAGAGGTTGGGACTTGACGAGGACGGGAGAGTTGTTGAGCTGCATCCTAAGGCCGCGCCACGTGATCGCAGATCGGCCCCTCACGAACTTATGGAGCAGGCGATGAAGGCAATGGATGTGGCGGCGGCTCAAGCAGAGATTGGCGGTAACGTGCCGCGCCGGAGACCAAAGACAACGTCTACGGCGGCTACGGCGTCTACTCCAACTCAATCTTCAATCCCCGTAGTCCGAAAGGAGCAGGTGGTCGTCGATGTTGAAGAGGAGGTCACCGTTGTGGAGGGTCCTCCTCCTTCAAATAAGAGAAAAGAGGCAACGCCGCCGCCGCCTTTATTCGAGGCCGGAAAGAAAAGGGGCCAGCCGGCCCTCTGCCCAAGAAGGCTAAGACTGGTACGGATCTAACCCATGGCTCGGATTTAGCAGGCTCATTAGGCATTCCTGATGACAGGCTCTCTGACATGTCAATGAATGTTGACATGGATGCTTTGTCTGGGTTTTTTGTAGATCAGCCGTCGCCGGCTGTCGTTCTCACTGAACGTCAATTGGAGAAGCAGCCTGTGCAGACGGGCGATCAAAATGTCACCGCCGACTCCTCATCCCAGAAGGTTTCCCCCGCTCAACTTAGGGCGGAAGGCATAAGGTTGTCCAAGAGGCTGGTGAAGTGGGCTGAACTAGCCGGTGCTCATATTATCGAGCAAGAAAAGCTCATGGCTCAAGCAGCTCCTGCGCTAGAACGGCTTAGGCTTGAGCTTGCCGCTTCCAAGAAGGAGGCCGAGAGGACGAAGAAAGACTTCCAGGCCGCCATGAAGGACTTCCTCGCTGAGCGAAAGCTTAAGGAGGAAGCTGAGAAGGCGGTCCTAGCCGAGAGAGCCAAGATTGAGGTTGCGTTGGCTGACGCCGCTAAGCTGCGAGAGGAGAGAGACAAACTTCAGGGCGGTTATAATAACATGGTTGAGCAGAGGGAAAGATGGAAGTCCCTGCATCTGGCCGAGGCGAAGGAGCATAAGAACACAAAGGCTATCCTTGCTCAGAAGGAGAAGGACATTGAGACGCAGAAAACCGTCATCATCCCTGACATGTGTGCCCGGTACCTGGACCAAGCTGAAGATGCTACCAGGGATGCAATTAAAGAGCTCCTTCCTGAAGGCTCCTTCCCGTGGCAAGATTTTGACCGGGCACGGATGAGAAGGTCGCCGCTGCGGAGGCCAAGGCGCGGATGAGGCGAAGGCGCGAAGGCCGCTCAGAGGCCGCGAGAAGACGGCCCGGATGCTAAGGTGAAGGAGGCGAGAGAGGAGGCCGAGAGGGCCAAGGCAAGTGAAGCCGCAAGCCTTCCTCTGGGCCGCCCACCGTTGGTGATGCCGCCATCTTTGCGGGTGGCGAGCAAAGAACAAGCATAGGGAGACAAGGCGGTCGTTACAGATTCACCCGGTCCTTCGGACATGCCTTCACTGTTCGGGGCCAACTATTGAGCCTTTCCTCCCGCCATCCTTTTGGCGCTTCAAGTCTTATGTTTGTAACCTTTTGTTGTACCTTCTTTTTTTTTTGTTAAACTTTGGTAGGTTGTGTTTAGGCTATCCCTATGGGGACGGCCGTCGACTTTGTTTTGCCTTGTAAACATTTTTCAATAAAGCTTGTTTATTTGCCTTCGGCTTGGCCGAGGCTTTTGATCTCATCCTCCATTAAGTTGTCTTCTTACGTTTTTAACATATTGAGCGCTTTTTCGTTTTTACCTTCGGCCTTGCCGAGGCGCGATTAGATTGCGTATCTCAATCAGTACTTAAACGTTTTTAAACATGTTGGCATGTCGGTCGCTTCCTCCTCCACTCCCGGTCTTAGCCGAGGCGGTCGGATTTGCGCTTCCCAACTGCCGTTGTGAACATGTTAGCGATCGGTCGTTTCCCGTCACTCCGGCTTTGGCCGAGGCAATCGGTTACGGCTCGATAGCGTTCGTATCTATAGACATATTGATCGCTTCCTCCGCCACTCCGGATTGGCCAAGCGATCGATTTGCGTTCTCAATTGTACTTATACGTTCTTAAGCATGTTGGTCGCTTTCGCGAGTATCAATCGCATTGGTAGTGTTGCCGGTTGGCGTCTACTAAGCATGTTGGTCGCTTTCGCGAGTATCAATTGCCATTGTAGTGATTGCCGGCTTTGGCGTGGCGTCTATTCGTGATCGCCGGCTTTGGCGCGGCGTCTACCTTGGTACGACTACGGAGGGGACGAGCATACGATGGAAAACTTGGATCATTCTTCATAAGATATAATCACGCGTTGGGGTGCCCACAACGGTCTCGGACACCTCCGCCGCTATACAAAATACTTCCTAAGGTTGTCTGTGTTCCAATGGCTCATTAGAGGAACACCTTCCATGTCTGTCAGCCGGTATGTCCCCGGCCTCATTTCTTCAACCACCTTGTAAGGTCCTTCCCAGTTGGCCGTCATTTTACCATGGATGTTTCCTTTGTTGGTTGCGGCCGACTTTCTTAGGACTAGATCTCCTACTCTTAAGTCCCTTTTGTGGACCCTACGGTTGTATGCTCTTCTCATTCGGTTTTGATACATCGCCAAGTCGAGCCGTGCCGTGTCTCGACTTTCTTCGACCAGTGTCTAGGGAGGCTCTCGTGCCTTCCTCATTTTCGATCGGGTCAAAAGTTTGCGTTCCGAATGCAAGCACCGCCGCTTCAATTGGTAGGACGGCCTGCACCCATAGACTAGGTGGAATGGACTATACCCCGTTGCTTCTTTCTCCGTGGTTCGAAGGGACCACAGGACGTCGGGTAGTTCGTCAGCCCATCTTCCCTTTAGATCTTCAACCTTCTTTTTTAGCCCGTTCAGGATTGTTTTATTAGCCGCCTCCGCCTGTCCGTTGCTCTGAGGGTGGCAGACGGAGGAGTATGCAAATTTGATACCGAGCTCTTCCAACCAATTCATCACCATGTCGCTCCAAAACTCTCGGTCGTGGTCAAATACAATGACTTGGTGTAGCCCAAAACGAGTTATGACGTTCTCCCAAATCACCTTTCTTACGGCCGCCGTGGTCTTGGCAGGTACCGCGACAGCCTCGACCCATTTGGTGAAGTAGTCAACGACGACGATCAGGTACTTCCTTTCTCCGGAGGCCGTCGGAAATGGCCCTAATAAATCCATCCCCCACTGTGCAAATGGTAGGGGGCTAAGTATCTGGTTGCAAGTCTCGGGAAGGTACATGTATCACCTGAGAGCATGCATCCGACAATTCTTGCACTTCTTGGTCTTTGTTCCGGAATCTTTCAAAGCATGGTCGGCCAAAAGTAGCCGGCTCGAGAGCTTTGTGGGCTAACGTTCTCGCCCCCATGTGATGTCCGCAGATGCCTTCGTGAATCTCTGTCACAAGATAGCTCGCGTCGGTACCGGGCCGACACATTTCAAGAGTGGTCTTATTACGGACCTTCTATACAATTCTCCTTCGAACACCAAGTACCTTGCGGCGATCCTTCTTATCTTTTGAGAGAGACTGCGGTCCTCCGGTAATTCTTTTGTCAGCTTGTATTTCATTATCGGAGTCATCCACGTCGTCTCGGCTTCGATGTTGCCCACCATGCCGACGGTCTCAGTGATGCTTTTAGCATTTCTGATATCCACCAGCACGGTTCGACTGACATTCTTGATGCTTGAACTGGCAAGTTTTGAGAGAGCGTCGGCTCGGTTGTTCTCAGACCTGGGGATGCACTGTATTTGGAAAGATTTCAATTTTGCGGTGTCGGCTTTTACCCTTTCCAGGTACCTCACCATCCCGTCGTCTCGAGCCTCATACTCTCCTCTGATTTGATTAGTCACTAAGAGTGAATCTGTCTTCAACACAATATGCTCCGCCCCGGCAGCTCTAGCTAACTCGACTCCAGTTATCACCGCCTCATATTCGGATTCGTTGTTTGAGGCCGAGAAGGTAAACTTCAAGGCGTACTCAAACTCGTCCCCGTTCGGGCTGATGATAAGGATGCCGGCTCCTAAGCTGTTCGCCGTGGAGGACCCGTCGGTATACACTTCCCACACACCGGGATTTGATTCTTCTTGATATGTGCACTCGGCCAGGAAGTCTGCAAGTGCCTGCCCCTTTATCGAAGGCCTCGGCTTGTACTGAATGCCAAAGCCGGAGAGCTCCACCGCCCATTTGATAAGTCTGCCGGATTTTTCGAATTTTTCCAATGCTTTCTCCAATGGCTGGTTGGTTAAGACCGTCACGGGATGTGCGTCGAAGTAGGGTTTTAGCTTTCTTGCGGCAACGACGACGGCGAGGGCAGCTTTTTCGATTAGTGGGTAATTTTTTTCGGCGGCCAGCAGTGTATGGCTGATAAAGTAAATTGGGCATTGCTTCTTATTTTCTTCCCTGACGATCACGGCACTGACCGTGGCCGAGGTAACTGCTAAGTATAGATATAGCGTCTCCCCCAGCGTCGGCCTGGACAGGGTCGGGAGAGTTAAAAGGTGGGCTTTCAGTTGCTTGAAAGCCGTGCTCTGTTCCTCCCCCGCCTAAAGTCTTTATTCCCCTTTAGCACTTTAAAGAATGGGGTGCTCTTGTCGGCCGACCGAGAGATGAAGCGGGCGAGAGCCGCCATCCTCCCGGTCAACATCATAACCTCTTTTCGATTTTCTGGCTCCGGCAGGTCTAGTATTGCTTGGACTTTCTCTGGATTGGCATCGATTCCCCTGGCGCTGACAAGCACGCCGAGGAACTTGCCGGCCCGGACACCGAAGTTGCATTTCTTTGGGTTAAGCTTTATTTTATATTTCCTTAGTGAAAAAAATGTCTCGCTCAAGTCGGCCAAGTGCTCGCTGTCAGACTTGCTTTTTACAATAGCATCGTCGACGTAAGCCTCGATGTTTCGCCCTTTTTTATCTTGAAACACTTTGTCCACCAATCTGGTGTAAGTTGCACCAGCGTTCTTCAAACCGAACGGCATCATTTTATACATGTATGTGCCGTGTATGGTGATGAATGCGCACTTAGGCATGTCTTCCTCGGCCATGAATACCTGATGGTACCCCGTGAAGGCGTCTAGCAGGCTCAGCATAGTGTAGCCTGCCGTGGCGTCAATTAAACTATCTATTCGAGGCAAGGGATATCAATCTTTAGGGCACGCTTTATTAAGATTGGTAAAATCAACACACATCCTCCACGCCCCTGATGACTTCCTCACCATTACAACATTTGCTAGCCACTCAGGGTAAATACAAGGCATGATAAAGCCCGCCTCTAATAGTTTATCTACCTCAGCTTTGATGGCCTCATCCTTCTCGGCCGAGGAGTTCCTCATCTTCTCGCTTGACAGGGCAGCGGTGGAGAGTACGTTCGGCTTGTGAACGATCACCTCCCGCTCACGCCCGGCATCTCGGCCGCCGAGTATGCGAAGACATCTTTGTTCTTCCTCGCCCAGGTCAGGAGATCACTCGAATTTTGGCTCCAGGTCGGCACCGATAGTTACGGTGCGCTCTGGGTCAATTTCCACTTCCTCGGTCTCGGCTCCTTCGACCATGCCGACATTAGTATCCATCCGTTCGCCCTCCTGCTGTAAGGATGGGCTCTTCCCTTTTTCTGATTTCTTCGCCACTTTGAGGGATTGCATGTTGCACCCCCTGGCAGATATTTAGATATTGACGATTTCATCTCTTTCGTCCTTTGAGACGAGCTTTTGTGCTTTCCCCCGGTCCGAGACATACATCAATGTCAGGGCCCGGATGGACATCACTGCATCGGCCTCGCTCAAAGTGACCCGGCCTATGAGCACATTGTAGGCAGACGAACCATCAATAACCACGAACTCAGATAAAACATTTTTAGCCGCGTCCGCTTGGCCGAACATCACCGGCAGTTTGATTGACCCTAGGGGTACCAGGCCGGCCCCAGAGAAGCTGTATAGCGGGTTGGTGCAGGGGCTCAGGTCTTCAATCTTCAGACCGAGATTGAGAAAGCACTCCCTGAACATGATGTTCGTGTAGGCGCCTGTGTCAATCAGGCACCTCTTGACCAAGTGGTTGGCTATGTCTAGGTGGACTACGAGCGGGTCGCTGTGCGGGGTGATGATTCCTTCGTAGTCCTTCTTTCCGATGGTTATATCGGGGACGGTGGAAGCGGGGATCGCTGTTTTGGGCACAAAGTTGATGGCTTGGTACAACTCATTGTAGGGAAATATCCGTAAAATTCCCTTAAATTTTAAGGATTATAACGCAAATTTAACATGCGATTATTGTCATAAAACAAAATTACAATAGAAACGATAAAGAACAAAGAATCAACCTCGGGTCCTTGCAAATACGGCCTAAGAACAGAAATCAAAGTAGATTTCCTCCTAATCGTTGCACCCAAGACCGTCTGAGACTATGCCCCTTGTGCTAGAAAGTACTCTCTAATTGCCTTGCAATATTGAGAGAGTTTATGTGAGGTTTTCGATGTGAGATCTAGGTTTCAGAGAGAATTGCCCCGAAACCCTAGTTTGTGTGCAAATGATTATGCTTAGGTCAAAAGGAGAGAGGCTCTCTCCTTTTGTCTTGTTCGGCCAAACCGTGGGTTAGGGAGGAAGTGGGCTTTTCACTTTCTCCTTATTTTAACTCGTGGTTTGACTCGATTTTCGCTAAATGTATATGACGGGATTTTATCATAAATCGTCATCGGTTATCGGTTATTAAAATATCAACTAATAACATGACTCAGTCGATATATTAATACTTGTCCGACAAAGACGATATTGTATAATAAATTAATTCAATATACGTTAATTAAATATAAATCGTTTATATTCAATTTACGAATTAACTGCTTAATTCATATTAGCCATTATTATTTAATCCGTATTAAATAATTATCTCAACATCGCGTTTGACTAATTACTAGTCAATAACTCCGACTAACTGCTTAGTCATTTTAGGCATCAACATGACTGTATTTTCATACCGTCACATCTCTCAAACGTATCCTATAGGTGTGACTTTTAGGGACCAGTTGATCACCGCCATCTGTATGACAATAACGTCAAACTTATCTAGCAAGCCAACCGTTATTGATAAACGTGGACCAACTGATAATAATACAAAAGTATGCCCTTTGATCCTTTTAGAGATTTAAATGTTATTACACTAACTGTAGAGGACACCAGCCCCAACACTCATTTAGGTGCCGTTTGTGCCATTAGCTGACCCACCGTTCTCGTTTCCCCCGGTAACAACCTGGATCACTCCCATCCTTTGGAATACTGATTTTCTATTCGCCCCATCGGAGCTTGTTTCTGGGCCTCCAGCTACATACTTGCTGAGGGCCCCCTTTCGGATTAGCTCCTCGATGGCGTTCCTCAGATGCCGACAGTTGTCGGTCTTATGGCCGGTTTGGCCGTGGTATTCGCAAAACTGGCTAGTGTCGCCGTCCCCCCTCGCCTTGGGGGGCCTTGCCCATTTCTGCCCTTCATTCTTGCTTAGGGCAAAGACCTCGGCTGGTGATTTGACCAGGGGGGTGAGACCACTGTGCACCGGTCGGGTGTATGGTCCCGAACTCCCCGGCGCCCGCCGAGTTCTGTTTCCTATTAAATCTTTCAGGCCTTGACCTATTCATGTCACGGCGTCCTTCATCTACGTTGTCCCAGCGGCTCTTCCTCTCTGGGTGCCCAGCTTCACTGTGGCCTACCCAGGTCTTGTGATAGTCCTCCACCTTCACGGCTCGGTCGGCCATCTTTCTGGCGGAGTCTAGGTTGAGGTCTTCGCACTTGATGAGCTCGTTTTTGAACTCGCCTTTCGGGAGGCCTTTCATCAGTGCGAAGGCCGCCAGTTCGGTGTTCAGCTCACGAATCTGCTGAACCTTAGCGTCGAACCTCTTCACATAGCTTCGGAGGGACTCGTCCTCCCCCTGTCGGATAGTTAGGAGATCCGAGGTTTCCACGGCCCTTCTCTTGTTGCGGGCAGTCATCGGGCTATGAAGTTGTCTCTCGGTCGGCATAGAAAGATACCGAGCCATTAGGTAGCCCCTTGTACCAACTCTGAGCCATGCCATGGAGGGTCGTTGGGAAGACTCGGCACCACACCTCATCGGGTTGCTCCCACACCGACATGTACGACTCGAAAGCCTCGGCATGGTCGGTTGGGTCGCTATCCCCTTTGTATGATAGGGGCAACAACTTCAGTTTAGTCGGCACCGGGACTTCGAGGACATAGGCACTGAGGGGCTGTCTGACCATGTGTCGAATGACCCGCGGCGATCGGCTCCTCGCAACCTTAGTCCGGCTTCTCTCCCTCTGGTGGGTAGGGCTTCTTGTTGTCCGACTTTGGTGAGTTGGACTTCTTTCATTTCTTCGGGGGTGGCCTCGTTGTTGCCGCGACGACGCTGTGCTCCCGCGAGTGGGGGAAGGACTTAGGTCTGCCACTGGCACCACGGGCTCCGCCGGCGTCCTTGCATGCCCAGCTCCTTGTATTACTCCGGTCAAGTTGTTCGGAGTCACTTTATGGGCCCTGGTCACTGTGGAAGTCGCCGCCCCTGTCGCTTGACAGGGGTAACCGGCGTACCACCCATCAGGTCCAGGAATAGCTTCAATTTGGCCGCATCGACCACATGTCTCATGACAGTGACTTGGCCAGTCGGCAGCGGTGTTTCTGGCTCTCTGGGCATCCCGTACTTCACCGGCTCAGTGATTCGGCCGGTGGGGGATTGCCCGATCTCAGAATTAGGGAATGCGTCATCCTGGTAGAATGCAGTTTCGTCACTCACAATTATTTCTTGTTGTTTTGACATCCTCTTAGCTCTTTGAATGGTTTTTGGTGGTTGTTTTTTTTTGTGTAAGGTAGGTGACTAGCTTTTAGTATGTCTCCCCACAGACGGCGCCAATTGTTCCGGGTGTAATTCCGGAGCAGGATTATGACCACTTAAGCTTGTTGAATGATGTCGTTGCTTGACTCTTCCTTTCACTCTTTCCTGTTTAAGATGAACAAACTGAGGGCTCGGCTTGGGGCCGAACGTACTCACTCCGACGCTCAAGTCAGTAAACTTAAAGGGATAAGTTGTATGTTAACTTGGCAAAGTATATTGTAGAGAGATAAGGGAGTTTATACCAATTATTCAGTGAGTTTGGGATAGTTTTCGGATCCTTTTCTCAATGAGAGAAGTGGAGTATTTATAGGCTTTCACCTTTTGTCACGTAGTGGCCAAGTGGCCAAGTGGCAGAGCAGGTGGAAAGACTGTTTTACCCTCGGCCGAGGGACCCATGGCAAGCCGGCAGGCCTGGTTGACTCCATGCCGAGGGGACTGGATGTGAGTACGCGGATATGCTTCTCGGCCGGCTAGTTGCCGAGCCGAGACCCAAGTGACAGGCCGACAGGCTGCGTCGGTTTAGGCTGTTAATATGTTGACTTGCTGTCTTTTAGCTTTGACCTTCCTCAATATGTTGACTCGGTCAGCGGGTGCAGAATATGCCCCATCAGTATTAATGGAGGAGTTTAAGGAATTGAGTTTATTGTCTTTTTAAATTAATGTATGCAAATGAAAAGTGTACTATATAAATACATTATGTAGTTAATGTAAATTTATATTGTAATATTCTCAAATTTATATAAGATAGTATGAAAACTGTGAAATTTTATTTGTCTATACAACCATATTTGTATAATATACTATAAAAAAATATTGGTCTATGATGAAAATAAGTTTAGCACGTATCGAATATTCATCATTTGACATAGTTTATTTTTTCACACAATTCTCACTATTAAAATAAGTAATACGAAGTTAAAGTGATACGTAATTACATGCACTTACCCCTTTAATATTTATTTCATCATGTGACGTTGAATATTGATATGTTGCAACACCCCCATACCCAAGTGCCTTACCAGGACCACTTGAAGCATGGAAGAGCTACCATCTTGGTTACCCGAGGTAATGTATATCAAATAGACAATAAATAAACATACTTTATTAAATATGTTTATAGCGATACAAGTCCAAAAACCAAAACTGATAAAGTAAATACAACTGTTTCTCAAAACTGTCAAACCAACTGAAATATTATAAAAGAATGTTATGACACAACGGAAGACTCCTAAACAGTTCATGGCGACTTAACCCAGTTATCCCATGCACATCAACTCATACCTGCTCAATAACTGCTCACCATCCCCGAATGGATCACCACAGTTTTTAAAACATTTAAACAGGTTCAATACTGATAACATAAAACAACACAGCTGAAACAACTCACAATTCAAACTATCCAAACAATCTCCGTCACCACACCACACACCTGGCTACACACTAAAGTGTGTAGTCCTGCCAGAATACCCATCGCAACAAGTATTCCACACCGCCAGTGGGGGACCGCAGCCGTTCCCACCGAAGCCCCGCTCATCTCATCCGAGTGATAAACTCAAGTTCCTAAATGTGCACATCCCTTCTGTGGCGGGTTCCACAGAAGGCGAATCAAGGGCGTGAAGCCACTCCCGCAAGTGACTCCACTCAGCCGAGGCCGCACCTCGCAAACCACAGACAATTATACAACCAATAATCACCAAATCCAAATCCTATATGATATAAAATAACAACAATGATCAATTACCACAATGCCATATAAACAATACTGAGTAGGGAAACCCTACCTGGAATAGCAACCATAAGACCGTCACAACAGCTAATCAATAATGTTCCTCTACGAATCCTCCTCCTATAACACATACACATACAATTACCACCAAAACCAGACAACACAACCAAAACTCCCAAAACTACCCAATTAGGGTTTTAACCAAACCCAACGAAATGTTATAAAAATTATACAAGAAGCTTACCCTTGACACGACGATCACAACGGTGTAAAGAACGAGACAATCCGACGATCCTAGCCCTTGGGATTTGCTAACAACGCGGCGAGAGAGAACTACGTAACTTCTTTTCTTTTGAAGGTTTAAGAAAGGTGAAAAAGTGATTAAAGAGAATGACGGAAGCCTTTTATATTAATCTCGCGTTATTAACAAAACCCGGCTAAAATAACCCGTAAGACGCACTTACTCGATCGAGTAAGTGACTTACTCGATCGAGTGCCCTTTACTCGATCGAGTGTCACACGTACTCGATTGAGTACCCATCAGGTCAGCTACTGTTTGCGTAAAAACATACTTACTTGACAGAGTAAGCCCCACTTGATAGAGTATCCATAGACATAAAAAACCGTAGTATTACAGTCTTCCCTCCTTAAAAAGAATTTCGTCCCCGAAGTTCAACCTATACACAAAAACAAAACACGCTATCTCAACTACGACACAACAACATAACCAAAACTCAAGACAAAACTCCCAACCAAAAATCAAACCGACTCAAAACAACTAGAAACTTTTACCAAAACCAACATAAACCATACCAAAACCTTATGCGATCACCTCCTACCGCCCCCTAAAAGAAACATGGTTACGTCCCCGTAACCACAGATACCGGATAAAAAAGAGTTGGATACCGCTCCCTCATGGCCTCTTCCGCCTCCTAAGTAGCCTCCTCACCCTCATGGTTAGACCATAGCACCTTAAGCAACACTGTTTCCCCATTCCTAGTTTTCCGAACCTTGCGATCATGAATCTGTTTTGGCACCTCAAGATAAGACAAGGACTCATCCAACTCTATATTCTCCACCTCTAACACATGTGAAGGGTCGCTCACATATTTCCTTAACTGAGACACATGAAACACATTATGTACTCTATCCAGAGCTGCTTGCAACGCTAACCGGTAAGCAACCTCACCCACGTGATCCAAAATCTCATATGGTCCGATAAACTTCTGGCTCAGCTTCCCTTTATTACTAAATCTCATGACCCCACGCATAGGGGACACTTCAAAAGAACCTTGTCCCCAACCTGAAACTCTATGTCACGACGATGTAAGTCTGCATAACTCTTCTGTCGATCCTGGGCCGCTTTCATCTTTTGCCTGATCAGCTTAACCTGTTCTATCAACTCCTGTACCATATGTGGTCCTAAAAACATAACCTCGGCTCTATCATCCCACCAAATTGGACTCCTACGCCTCCTCCCATACAAATTCTCAAACGGTGCCATCCCAATACTCGTGTGATAGATGTTGTTATAAGAGAACTCAATAAAATCCAACCTATCCTTCCGGCTACCACAAAACTCCATCACACAAGCTCGCAGCATATTCTCCAAAGTCTTGATGGCCCTCTCTGTCTGTCCATCTGTTGCAGGATGTGCAGTACTCATCTTCAAAGTAGTTCCCATTAACTCCTGCAACTCTTTCCAAAACCGTGATATGAACCTCGCATCTCTATCTGACACTATATCCTTAGGCACCTCATGCAAACGAACTACATGCTTCTTATAAGCCAAAGCTAACTATATCTTGGTCCAAGTATCTTTCATCGGAACAAAGTGAGCTGACTTGGTTAAACGATCAACTATTACCCATAATATGTTGTTACCCTGTTGACTCCTCGGCAAACCCACTATAAAATCCATAGAGATAAACTCCCATTTCCACTCAGGTACCTCAAGAGACTGAATCTCATCTTATGGTCGTCGCTGCTCTCCCTTAACCCTCTGACATATCAAACATCGAGCCACAAACTCAAATGTTTCCTTCTTCATCCCAGGCCACCAGCAAGTTTTCTTTAAATCTTTATATAACTTGTCACTGCCTGGATGTACCGAATATGGTGTGCAATGAGTCTCTGTCATGATCATCTTTTTCTACACCTCATCACTGCCTGTTTCCTGCAAATGTCATCATAAAGATCTGGCTCCACTCACAAGTCTCCTCTAGCATCTCCTTTCTGTATCACATGTATCCCCATCTTCCCCACCTCATCTCTCAATCTCATCAAAGACATAAATGTGCATAGAGAATGCACACTCTTCCTACTCAGTGCATCAACAACCACGTTTGCTTTCCCCTCATGGTATATAATATCCATGTCATAATCCCTTATCAGCTCCATCCACCTCCTCTGTCTCATGTTCAACTCCTTTTGAGTGAAGATGTACTTGAGACTCTTGTGATCTGAAAACACCTTAAAGGTCGCCCCATAAAGATAGTGCCTCCAAATCTTGAGAGCAAACACAACTGCACCAAACTCCAGATCATGTGTCGGATAGTTCTCCTCATAAGGCTTCAATTGCCTAGAAGCATAGGCAATTACTTTCCCATTCTGCATCAACACACATCCCAAACCATTCTTTGAAACATTTGTATATACCTCAAAGTTCTCACACCCTTCAGGTAATGCCAAGACTGGAGCTGTGGTCAAACGCTCCTTTAATGTTTGGAACGTCGTCTCACAACTTTCATCCCAACGAAACCTGTTCTCCTTCCTCATCAACGATGTCATAGGTCTGACTATCTTAGAAAAGTCTTTCACAAACCGACAGTAGTAACCTGCCAAACCCAAGAAACTCCTGATCTCTGCCACATTCTTTGGTGCTTCCCACCGAGTGACTGCCTCTATCTTGGCCGGATCCACAGCAACACCCTTATTTGAAATCACATGCCCTTAAAAGCAACTTTCTCGAGCCAAAACTCACACTTAGACAACTTTGCATACAACTGATTGTCATGCAATGTCTGCAACACCAACCTCAAATGCTCCTCATGCTCCTCCTTAGTCTTAGAATATACTAAGATATCATCGATGAAGACCACAACAACCGATCCAAAAACTAACTGAAGACCCGGTTCATCAAATCCATAAACACTACGGGTGTATTAGATAACTCAAACGGCATCACAACATACTCGTAGTGACCATACCTCGATGTAAAAGCTGTCTTCGGTATGTACTCATCCCGAATCTTCACTTGATGGTAACCCGACCTTAAAACAATCTTAGAAAAGACCGCTGCCCCGTTCAACTGATCAAACAAGTCATCTATCCTTGGCAAAGGATACTTATTCTTCACTGTAACCCTGTTCAACTCTCTGTAATCGATGCACAACCTCAAACTCCCATCTTTCTTTTTCACGAACAGAACTGGTGCTCTCCACGGTGATACACTAAGTCTAATGTATCCCTTATCAATCAAATCATCTAGCTATTTCTTCAGCTCCTCCAACTCTTTAGGACCCATGCGGTACGGGTCCTTAGAGATTGGTCCCGTCCTTGATTTCAACTCCACACTGAAATCTATCTCCCTCTTTGGTGGTAAACCTGGTATCTCCTCCGGAAAGGCATCTGGAAACTCTCCCACCACTGGTATCTGATCAACTATCGAACTCACCATACTATGGTCTCTCACATGCATAAGATCAACGGACACCCCTTCCTCAAATAAGACTTTAATGTCACCGCTGCAATCAACATGACTTTGGGTTTGACAACAAACCCACGATAAGACACATTAACCCCCTTAGGACCTCTCAAAGTGACTCTCTTTTGGTGACAGTCTATCTTAGCCTTGTACTTACCCAACCAATCCATACCAACTATCATCTCAAAACCGTCCAAAGGAATCTCTAACAAGCCCACTAGTAGGTCAACCTGTCCAACTATCATAGATACACCCTTATACAACCTCCCACAAGATACAAACTCACCCGACGGTATAAAGACTTCCTTTTTTACAGACTCAAACTCTCTCAAACCCAAAAGCTTAGCATGACTCGATGATACAAAAGACTGTGACGCCCCCGAATCAAACAAAACAAAGGTAAAGACACCATTAACAAGAAAAGTACCCGTGATTATGTGAGCATCATCCTCGCCTGCTTTCTTCTCCATCATGAAAAGCTTACCATTGGTCTTATGTCCACCTCCTTGGACAGTACTAGCAGAAGTAGACGACTTAGCAGCCGACCCCTGGTTGTTGTTCGTCGCTGGTCTCTGATATGAATTACCGCCATTACGGTTAGCCCCACCGTTGTTGTTACTCTGACCACCCTGATTGTTCAATGACCCAGCCGGCCTGTTACTAGCATAGCTCCGAGATGGACCCTGAAAGAAACTCCCCTGTGATGGTCTCTGGAAACCCCGCCACAAAGATCGTTACACTCATGTCTCTTGTGGCCCATACCGCCACAGTTAAAGCAAGATAAACCCCAGCTGCTACTACCACCACCACGCCCACGCCCAAAAGAAGCTCCTCCACTGAACCCCAACCCCGAAGAGTAAGCTCTCACCTATGTGGACACGGGCCCACGGGGGCGCTTGGGAACAAGCGTTTGCATTTGTGGAGTCGCCACCAATTTTTATGGGAAATTGGAACAGTTCGAATATCTCGTGTCATGTAAAGACACAAAGTAGTGACATGAACACTAAGAACTCGTTACCCTTAGCATTCTATGTCTAGAATGACTCTCGTGGATGCCAATGAATACGGATGTTCACAGAGATCTAGAGTAAGAGGTGAGGATACGTATTAGGAAGTCCTTTTACTGAACACCTAATCCCGCCCGCCTCGATAGCGGCCTCTACTAATGATTAGGTAAATTGTTTGTATTTGATATGTTGTCGATTATATGCATGCAATGGAACATCCAACGTTTTAATCCTAACATGTGAAGATTAACTAAGTCGGTGAACAAGTAGTTAGCATTTATTAATGTCGAATTAGGGTTTAGAATTAATTACATATAAAAACAAGTAAGTAAATCATCCACGATAAAATACAATACGTAAATTACGATAATCAGAATTACAATAAATTACAATGATTTAATTGATTTACGTCAAAAATATATTTAAGACGGATAATTTTGAGGAAAAGAAAGGAAAATAAATAAGACTAGAAAATATAGACAGATTAAAGGTGATATTACGATTAATATTTGATTAATTACGTAATTAAGGGATTAGGGTCAAAGCAAGAACGGAGTTCAGGGAGAGAAATGACCCCGGAACAGGCGCAGCATTGCCGCGTCCCTTGGAAGAAGCGCAGTGGTCACTGCATCTGTTCCTGAGGTGAGTTCTGGCTGTGAAGTCAGAACTGCGATTTGTTAATGTTCGTTGATGAATTTAATGGTTGATTATTAATATTCGACTCGGATGAAAGTGATTTATCGTATTATTAACACATGAAACTGTCATAAAAGCAATAAACAAGAACTAAAACGGGTTAAAACTAATAAAAACGAATTAAACTAATTATGTCAAATTAGGTTAAATTATGAAGATGGAACCAAGTTGAAGACGCGACAAACTAGAAATAAACGGTGAAAATATGTACAAAGGCGAATCTCAGAAACTTGATATGAACGAATCGAGTCTCTAAAATCCGAGTTTGATTTAATGACGAAAACCCGCAAATATTGATTATAAGGGATTTTAAACCGCAAATAAAGCATGATTATTATTATTAGGATGTATTAAAAGACTTATTATGTATAATTGAAAGAAAGAAAACAAGAAATTAAGACAAAAGGAACGAATTAACAGAGGACCGAGGAAGAAGAAGAAAAGCAGGAACTGCGGCAGCCTCTGGAAGAGGCGCAACAGATGCTGCGACTCTTCGAAGAGGCGCAGCGATTCTTTGCGTTTCTTCTCGACGTCTGCCCACTGTAAATACGTAAAATCAGTTTAATAAAAAGGTTTAGAAATCGGTTTTAAGCATACTTTTGACGTAAATCTTACATTAATTGATACAAAAATAAAATACAGTAATAAAGATGGGATTTACACCCTCAGACTTACATGTTTGACGAAATGAGATTAACTAAGTTAACGTTCTAGTGATTGCTCGACTCGAATTTATGTAGAAAGTGCCCTCGTTATAGGATTTAGATTAGATTGATTGATGTGTAGTGGTCAAATTGGTCGGTCATGCAACGTGACTGGTACTCAGAATGATCTGAGCTTACGTGGTCGATTGATCAAGCACGTAGACGTCAAAATCTTAGAGCACGGTCTTAGAATGCAAAGGGAGAAGAGAAGGACGGACACTCGCGTGAAAAATATGTGGAACGAAGGTCCCTATTTATATGGAGAGTTATGGAATGACTCAAACTTTGGAAACAAATCACGGAAAAATCTGAAAACACGCAGAAAAGAGCTGGGGAAGAGGCGTAGCAGCTGCTGCGATCTTTCGAAGAGGCGCAGCAGGTGCTGCGTCCTTTCCCCAGAGGTTTTCTCTTGCGGAAGAAAGATTTCCGCGTTTCTTTTATGGAATTGCGGTGGATCTCATCTTCCTTATAAGATTTTCGGGATATATTTTGCCAAAAGATATAAAATTAATTTTTATGGAATAAAAAAATATCGGAAACATTCTAGGACATTCCGACTCGGCATTTTAAACGGTTTATTAGGAAATGAAGCGGTTTTTGACCTGGACTCCAAATGAACTCTAATTACTGTCAAAACGACCGCATCGGGGCGTAGATGACAACCAAGGGGTAGACACAAGTATTTGAGCTATCACTTGACGATAAACTTACGAACTGTCATAAATCATTCCGCATACCAAACATGCGGCCCAATCATCACTGGGTGAGGCTTGGACAAGGCGAAAGTCAAAGTATAGCCATGAGGTCAATCGAAGATTACAACCTGACAACTATGGCGACGCGAGACGGCTCAAGGGGTCTGAGCCAAGGACCTGTCGTCGGGAACATTTTAGAGTCTGTCGACTATCGGGGAGGGTCGTTTAAAGCCCATTAGACTACGTAAGGAGGTTCGCCAGCCATAAGAAGAAACCATAACTGAGATTTCTTACTCGAAACGAGTGATATTGAGGACAACAGGACGTCGGTAGGAACTTCTGGGAGAATCTGCTTGTGTCGGTCTCAAGCGTACTCTCGTCGGGGAATATGCTGATGATTTTGTTTGGATTGAATCATTTCTGGGAATCTGCTTGTGTCTGCTTCCGAACAAACTCCGTCTTTCGAGAAGTACAATCAGCTGTCATGGACGCTCGATGGATAAAAGGCATTGATAAAGGCGAAATCAGCTCGTTGCTGCAAGCGAAGTCTTGGTGAAATACTGCGACGGTTCACAATCTGCTTGAAGATAAAATCTGCGACGGTTCACGAGTCCGCTCAAGATAAAATAGTGCGATGGTTCACAGTCTTCTTCAAAATACAGGTCCGGACAAAAAATAAATGCCCAATAGACCAAATATGTGATATATGGTGTTGGAGAAGAGGCGCACTAAAGATGGCCCCACAAACAACTAACTTGCAACGAACTTTGAAAATTGAGCTGGAGAGGAGGTGGGGAAGAGGCACAGCAAAAGCTGCGAATCTTGGAAGAGGCGCAGCAGATGCTGCGTCCTTTCCTGAGATCGTCCATGTCTGAGTAAAAACTCGCAAAAACCCGTGTTTCATTTCATAATAACAAAACATAAATTCTATTAAAACTCTCTCAAATTCCGACCATTTTTCGCCAAAATTTGATCAATCCACTCCATTAATCATGACTAATAGAGGTATGTGTCTTATTCTTGCTTTAATTCGTGTATTTGCTTGGAAAAATTAGGGTTTTTAATACCCAAATTTTCGAAAATTTGGGGCTTTTCCCCCAAATGGATCTGACTTGTAAAATTGACATTAGAATTGGATAATAGGCAATGTTAGGAACATAACCATGTATTCTTTTTGAATTTTCATCAAGTATTGAACATTTGAGCGAATTTGAGACGGTTTCTCAGCTGTTTCGAAAATTGCTTCGAAAATGCCCTTAGGATTTCCCATTTTTGATGAAATTTGGTTTTTGGAACCCTTGTGTAATGTGTAAACTTCCTACCATGTCGGATTTTCGATTTGTGATAGCTTTTTCCGGACACTTTTCTAGGGCATAATCGCCATTATAGCGAAATGCTGCCGAAATTTCAATTCAAACCCGTGACTAGGCTTGGGCTTAGACTTGTCTTGACCCAACTTACCACATGAGTGGCTGGTTTTTGAGAGGAATGGCCAAAGATGGCGGGAAAAGGTGTTTTTCAGGGCTTGAAAAGGGCTTGAAACAACCTCATCAAGGCTCGTCGTCATTTGGCGCGGCCTAATTTACTCTAATTTTGCAGGTGATGTTCCTTTTATGTCGGGGAGGGCTCCCATGGACGTGGACATCGACTTCGACCCTTCTTTCACTCTTGAGGAGGTGATCGAGGAGGTAGTTGAGGAGGTCCCGAGGCAGGCCAATGTGGAACGTGGTGGTCGCCAGCTAGCGGGGGCACCTGAGTGGGCTGAGAAATGGGATGGCCGACATCTCATTTGGGCAGCGGAGAGCCATCTGTCTAACAGGACAGCGAGGAGTTTGGTAAGTCTCGGACTTGCCATTTCTTATCATATTTCCTTCTTCATTTAACGTTTCATTTCTTGTTTGCTTTGTGCTAAGGATAGCATTTGACCTAGATTGATACAGGATGCCGGGAACTTGCGGTCCTTCTCTGGTTACACTGCGATGATGGAGGCCTACGAGAGACTGACGGGGAGGAGAAGGCCATCATCGAGCTGGGAGCCTTCAGAGCCTTGGTGGGAGCGTGGAGGGCGATCAAGGAGAGGAAGATTCGGGCTAACCTTTGCCTGATTCGAGCTTTCCTTGATTGGTACTGGGACACGACCTCGAACTTTCACATGCCTTTTGGAGAGGTCGGGGTCACTCTAGAGGACTACGGCATAATCTCTGGTCTACCGTATGGAGAGGAGGCCGTGGTGTGGCTGCCGACGGCCATGAGGGTGGACTCGGTCGAGGCGAGGAGGCTGATCGGCTGGAACCTAGTAGCGGGTGCTGCTACCGTTCCCGGGTGGGTGCGGAGTACTTACGTCAGGGACTACTTTGCGGGTAGGACCCCAACGACGGTGATGATGGATGGGAGGAAGGTGACCCCTCCTGCTTGTACTGTAGAGCAGAGGGCTCATTTGTGGCTCTGGTGGTTCTTGTCTTCGCTTTACCTTGGAGACAAGGGGGAGAGGCTGTCGACGAAGCTTCTTGCGTTCCTTTCTGACTTGAGTGACCTAGGTCGGTGGGACTGGGTTACTCCTGGCTTTGCGGTCTTCACTCGCTACATGAGGGCCATGGTTTATCCTGAGTTGTTGGAGAAGAGGACTTCTCCGCCTCGTTTCGGCCCCGGGATCGCCTTGGTGGTGGTATGAACCTTCATCATGAAAGATCATTATCTCTTCCTTTATTTCCATTTCTATCGAATTATGAAAGATCATCATCGATTGTCTTATTTTTGCAGGAGTGGGTGTACTCCTACTTTCCGGGCTTCGCGCCCAAGAGGACGGAGCCTGAGCCGAGGGCGTACCCGGTCGTGAGGGACTGGGTGGTGTGTCGTAGGAAGAGCCAACGCTCTTCTTACGATGTTTGTCGATGGGGCGTGAATGCCCTGAACTTGAGCGATGTAAGTACCTTTGATCTCTTTTCTTCATTTGTTATTTCTATTTAGGAGCAATCATAGGAATGACCCGCTTTCCTGTTTAGAACCGATCATAGGAATGACCTTTCGTTTGCTCGTTTTAGTGGGTGCCTAGACCCTGGGTGGACTACCCTGACGCTCCGGCCTTCGTGACTGAGGTCCTTCGTGTTGAGGACGTCCATGGGACCTGTGTGGTACCTGGGCGAGCGTTTGACTCGTCAGTGCTCTCGCGAGACTTTCACGGTTCCCGTCGATCCTCCCCGGACAATGTTTATGGAGCCTTCTGACGCTGAGAGAGAGGCTGACTTGGCGGATGTTGGTGGTGATGCTCTCCTTCTTCTTGGTGAGGAGTACTCTCTGTTTGTTTGCCAGAGGCTGGCGTACTGGCTGATCGTGGTAAGTGTTTTACTTTCCCTTTTTGATTTGTTTTGACAAATAACGAACGATCGTCAAATAAAGAATTCATTTGAACTTCGCAGGAGATTGAGGTGGCAGGCATCGAGTCCCCAGCGTACCCGGAGACACTTGAGTACACCGACGCGGCGGGGATGACGACGATCTCAGAGATTCGTGAGTTCGGCGAGGAGATGACGGACGCTGGCCTGGAGGAGTGGCAACATTTAGTGAGGAGGGTAAGCCTCCAACTTCGGCTATCTTTCGCTGTCTTTATTGCATAAGAATACATTTGTTTATTGCATAAGAATGCATTTGTTCTTTTTGAAAACCTTTTGTTTATTGAAATGCAGGTGGCGCCATCTCAGCGTGTGGCGCTGTGGAGGATGGCCAACCGGTTGCGGGCCATGGCCATCGAGGCGCTTGTAGGTGGCCGAGGACGACATGCATGAACCTCTCATCCCTTCTTGATTTCATTTTATTTGAATTTCCATTGCAATTTCTCGTACTTGTCTTGAAATGGTTGAATGAAATGATTGAAATGAGACATTTCTTTATCAGTCGCAGAGGGAGCGTGACCTGGAGCGCGAGCTGGCGCAGTCTCGGGAGGAGACAACTCGCCTATTGAGGGAGTTAGAGGTCAGGGACGCTGAGATCGCTGCTCTTGAGGCGACCGTAGCCGAGCTGAGCGGCGACCAGGAGTAGCTGTTTTCTTCTTCTTGTTGTTGTCTTGTATATACTTTCTACATTTCGGACTTCATTTTGGACTTTTCGGACCTGTTTTGGGTGAGAGCCCCCAGCTTGATGTACATATCATATTTTGGTTGTATATGATGGCCTGAGTGACCTTGCTGTTGGTTGTTTGTTGTTCCTGCAGGTTAGCTTAAAAACAGGTTTGGTAGACGACGGTTTGTGTCGTCATGCTGCCGAAATTTACATAGAATTTACACGTAGAACACATAATATATACGTGACTTAAATTAGCGCAAAACAAGAAAAAGCAAAAAAGTGCCCGTAAATGAGCAAAAAATGACCTAGAATGACCGGACATAAATGAGCAAAAATGACTTAAAATTAGCGGACAGTAGGGAGGGCTACCCCTTAAAAAAAACTTAAAAAAGAATGTATAAGTGTGAAATGAGGAGTGAAATGATTCCCCTAAAAAAGAAAATAAAATAAAATGGGTAAGTGTGCTTGTTTGGCGAAAATGTCAATTTCGTCCCGAAAAGCGAACCCGACAAGAATTGGGAAATATAAGATTTGGTAATTTGACGGAATTACAAAAATAATAACCTATAGGAATAGGAAATTATAGCCAAAAACAAATTAGGAAAGATCCAAAGCTGAAAATCACGGAAAACAGGCTGGGGAAGAGGCGCAGCAAGAGCTGCGACTCTTCGAAGAGGCGCAGCAGGTGCTGCGCCATTTCTCCATTTGGTCAATCGTTAACCGAAATTAGGAAATTACGTTTAGTATAAATAGAGATCTCAGGGAAGCCTTTATTTACACAATTTTCCCATCTTTATTCCGTCTATCTCATAAAAACTCTCTTATCTTCATAAAAATTTCAAAATCATGGACGCTTTCGAAAACCGTCTCAAGGATTGGACGAATGAGTTCACAAATATGGAGAAGCATGACATGGGTGCATTTAACTTGGGATCGATCTTGAGTCTCAAATTAGTCAAGATTGTGAAGCCTTTTTTGGATGCCTGTCTCGATTATTGGGACCCTAATTTTCATGTGTTCGCCTTTCCTGGAGGCGATACATGTCCTTTCCCTGAAGAGATAGCTTCTATTGGAGGATGGGACCCGGAGAATCTACCCGTTATACCTTTTAGCTCTCAAGGATATAAAAGTAAATTCAGAGACTTACTTGGACTGACCAAGGCTGAGGTTGACCGTCTTGTAACCTCAAAAGGAGTCTGTATGTTTGACTTCATTAACCGATTTATAAATAGGGAAGACCCTTCTATTTCTTATGTTGCGAGATGCAGGGCGTTCGGGTTTTATCTACTGCACTCTTATGTCCTTTGAGGGCATGTTGACAAGGAGACAAGAGGAGATCCCCGTTTCTTGAGCATAATTGAACAAATGGAGCTGCGCAAGAGCCCAGCATGCCTTTGTTTAGGAGAGATCATTCTGGAGTTGGACAATAGAAAAGCCAACCGCGAGCTTCCTTATTTGGGAAGTCCCATCATTCTACAGGTAAGAACCCGTTTTCTTTCTTTTCAACCATTTTATTCTTTTTTCTTTTTTTTTCTTTGGTTGAAATATGGGCACTAATTCCCATCATCTTTTGTAGGTTTGGCTGTTGGAGAGGCTGCAGTAGATCGAGCCCCCAGTTAATGTGCTAGGATACCATGCTCGATCAATTGCAATGAGAACTAGGCTCTACATGGTGGACTTCACTCGGGTTTGCAACTATTGGGAAAATAAGCTAAAGAATGAAGGAGGTCCCCTAATCCGGTGGATTGTGCCATGGTGGCATCTCAGGTTAGTCACCGGAGTTTCATCCTTAGACCCGACTCGGTCAGTTCGCATTCCTGGCTTGGAATTCATGATTTTCATCTTTCCGGAGAGATTGATGGGGTAGGTTGGCCTTAAGTAGAAGATTCTGAAGCTTGACACCATTCCTCAGACTGCATTGGCACACACTACAGAGACTCGTCGAGAGTGGGCCCTCAAATGGGCTCAGAGGAACATGTGGTTCATACCCTCTTGGCTCTTTATGGGTATCTGACTCGTACTTGCAATGGAGGAAGGCTGCTACTTCCGAAGAGCGTGAGAAATTGAGGAAGCACGAGCCTATTGACTACAAGATCCTCGAGGTAGCAAAGGAGAACCAGAAGTATTTGACCGAGGAGGAGGAAGAGGCTGGGTTCCGAGTCATTCATCCGTCGAAGAAACCGAAGATCGGTTCTGCCGTAGAAATGGTGGTGGATCGAAATGGTAAGGCTAGACCGCGAGAGCGACCTTTGGTGATTAGGTCGGAGATAGCACAAGAGCGCCCAACTCGTGGTTGAGATAAAAAGTATGACAAAAATGACAAAGGCAAAGGGAAGATGGAAGAGTAGCCTTAGTCGTATTACTATTTATTTTTATTATTGTAATAAACGGCGGGGTTTTTAGAATCCTAACCTAGCATTTATTTCCAGCATTTTATATTATTTGGTATACTAGTATTATTTATGGAATAAAATGAATAAAAGATTAACTAGTTAAGAAACTATTGTGATTTTCTTTTATTATTCTTGTCGAATTTCAAATGCGAATGCAAATGTCCTTCTACATTAAAATAATGGGTTGTATCCTGTGAAGGATTGCCTACGTATTCATTAAAAAATGAAAACAAATCCTTGCACGTATTTCGAATAAATGTAAAAGAATAATTGTTCTAAGCAAGAGCTTGTGCGAACTTTTAGAAAATAAGCATGTGCTTTACATACTCCTAAAATACAATTCAATTTATTTGATGACGTGAGGATGTCGAAATGTCAAAATGTAGGAGCAAAGTGACATAAGCTTTACTTCAGCGGGCCAAGGGCCATTTTTATTTCATGTCGCATGAGCGGCACGTGGGTGTTACGCGAGGCGCGTTTCTTATCCTACACTAGGCATAATACCGTTTCAGTTGGTCAAGGTTAGTTGGGTTAGCAAATTCATTCCCATCTAGGTCTGTAATCCTAACCGCACCCCCCGAGAGTATGGACTTGACTAAGAAAAGTCCGGCCCAATTGGGTTTAAACTTTCCACGCGGATTCGACAGGTTGTAGAGCTCTGACTGATTTGAGGACCAAGTCTCCTTCTTTTATGTTCTTGGGTTTAACCCGTTTATTGAAGGCTCGTTTGATACATGCCTGATATGTTTGCATATTATGCAATGCGCGCAATCTTCGTTCATCCAAGAGGATGTGTTCTTCATATCTATCCCTCTTCCAATCAGCTTCTGGAATTTGACTTTCAAGTAGAATGCGTGTACGGCTTCCATGCCATAGGTCAAGTATAAAGGAGTAGCCCCAGTGGGCATCCTGACTGATGTGCGATAACCCCATAATGCAAATGGTATCTTACTGGGCCAATCGCGATAATTGTCGATCATTTTCTTGAGGATAGTGACGACGTTCTTATTAGCTGCCTTTACCGCGCCATTAGTTTAAGGTCTGTAGGGCGAGGAGTAGTGGTGCTTGATTTTGTATTTGGCTAACAATTGCTCAGTCTCAGCCTAGAAATGTGATCCATTGTCACTGATAATTTCATGTGGGCAACCATATCGACAGATGATATTGGTTTGTATGAATTTTGCCACGTTCTTGGCAGTGAGACTAGTGTAAGATGCCGCTTCGACCCATTTGGTAAAATAGTCGATAGCTACCAAAATGAAACAAAGTGACCTTTCATTCTACCGGAGTGATTTTCCCGATGATGTCAATTCCCCAAGCAGAAAACGGCCAAGGAGATGTCATGGTGTAAAGCAGTGAAGGAGGGACGTGTTGCACATTCCCGAAGATTTGGCAGTTATGGCAGTGTCTAACGTATTTGATATAATCTGACTCCATCGTGATCCAGTAATATCCCAGACGCGTGATTTTCTTTGCCATCATGGGTCCACTCATGTGAGGACCACATTCTCCATCATGAACTTCTTCCATCACTTTTTGTGCCTGTGAACTATCAAGGCAACGCAAGACTACACCAAGAGGTGTTCTTTTGTACAATTTTCCCTACATGAGGAGGTGTTGAGAGGCTAGTAGGCGTATAGCACATTATCCTCTCTTATCCATATCTGGTGGATATGTACCATTAAGCTTGAAGTTTAGGATGGTTGAAACCAAGGTTCCCTTGGATTTTTTCCTCCTCTCGTAATTTGGTGTACATAGGTTTGGTTTCGACCGTCGTTCGATGCATAAAGGCATTTCTACCATGTTGTCTGGTATATTAATCAAAGATGCAAGTTTTGCAAGAGCGTCTGCAAATTAATTCTCTTCGCAAGGTAGGTGTAGATAAGTGACCTGATCGAAGAATTGGGCAACCTGATCTATCCTAGCCTGATAGGGTGTTAGACTTTCACTTCGAATTTTCCAAGATCCCGTGATTTGGTTGATGATCAAGGATGAGTCTCCGTGAACTCGAAGATTTTTGATGCCTAAACTTACTGCTGCTTGTAGTCCAATGGGACCAGCTTCATATTTTTTGCGTTATTTGTCACCTCAAAGTCGAGCTTGACAGAGAGTGGTGTATGCTCACCTTCAGGAGAAATGAGCAATACTCCTATTTTAAATCCTCTTAAATTTGATGCTCCATCGAAATAAAGGTCCTAGGAGTCTACATTAATTTGTAGTATGTCCTCGTCTGGAAACGACCACATATCTAATGCTTGGGTGTCGCTGATAGAATTGCCTGCAAAGAATTCGGCAACGGCGCGTCCCTTTATAACCTTCAGAGGTACATATTTGAGATTGAACTCTGAGAGCATTAAGGTCCATCTTGCCAATCGACCATTGAGAATGGGTTTCTCGAAGAGGTACTTGACGGGATCCATTTTGGAATACACTTTGACAGAGTAGCTAAGCATGTAATGACGTAGCTTCTTTGTTGCCCACACAAGAGCGAGGCATGTCTTTTCGAGTGGTGTGTACTTGCATTCATATTCCAAGAACTTCTTACTAAGGTAGTAGATAGCTCTTTCTTCTTTCCCAACAGTTTGTGCGAGCATAGCCTCCATGGCTGTTTCAATCACTGTGAGATATAGACCAAGAGGTTGATCTCGTTGGGGAGGCATTATCACTGGTGGCTTGGATAATATCTCCTTGATCTTGTCAAATGCCTTCTGACAGTCGTCGTCTCATATGGTGTGATCTGTTTTCCTGAGTTTCTTGAAAATAGGTTCGCAGATCATAGTAAGCTTTGATATGAATCGGCTTATATATTGCACCTTGCCTAGAAATCCTCTAACCTCTTTCTCCGTCTGGGGTTGCGGCATTTTGATTAGAGCCTTGATCTTGGATGGATTAATTTCTATTCCTCTTTGACTGACAACGTATCCCAGAAGTTTGCTTGATGTTACTTCGAATGCACACTTCTGAGGATTGAGCCTCATGTTGTTTTTTCGCAATCTTAGGAAGAATTTGCGAAGGTTATCAATGTGCCCCTTCCTATCTTTGGACTTGACAATCATATCATTGACGTATACTTCTACTTCTTTATGCATCATATCGTGTAGCAACGTGGTCGCAGTGCGTTGATATGTAGCTCCTGCATTGATGAGCACAAATGGAATAACAGTATAGCAATAGGTGCCCCATTGAGTGATGAAGGCTTTCTTATGCATGTCTTCTATGGCCATTTTGATCTGATTGTACCCTGCATATCCGTCCATGAAGGATAATAACGCGTGATTTGCTGTATTATCTACTAGTATGTCGATATGTGGTAGAGGGAAATCGTCCTTGGGACTTGCTTTGTTTAAGTCTCTGAAATCAACACAAACTCGGATTCGCCCATCCTTTTTGGGTACGGGTACTATGTTAGCCACCCAGTCTGAATATTCGGAAACTTTAATGAACCCGGCTTTGAATTGTTTATCGACTTCTTCTTTGATTTAAGAGCCCATTCGGTCCTCATTCGGCGAAACTTTTGCTTTACAGGCTTGAAACCTGGTTTAATTGGAATTCGATGTTCTGCAATATCCCTGTTGATTCCTAGCATGTCTTTGTAGGACCAAGCGAAAATGTCCTTGAACTCGTGTAGGAGGTCGATGAAATTGACCCTTTCAGTTGGGTTTAAGGTCGTCTCTATCCTAAGTTCCTGGAGTTCTAATTCGGTTCCTACATTGATGGGTTCGGTGTTCTCTATAACTGGTGCCCCTTCCCCCTTTTGTAATATTTCTTTAACTATGTCGGGAGGTAATTTGACTGAGTCTTGGTCAGGATCATCCTCGTTATCATCATAAATTGAATTGCATTCAGAATAACACAAAGAGTAAGCAGAATCTGATTTATTCATATTAAATTTTGAAAAGAGTTGAAACAAAGAAGCCATCTGTTCAGTAGTCAGTGGCGGTAAAGGGACATCTGCTGAGACCCAAGCTACTGTTACTAATCGATGCTATGCTAGGAGAAACAAGGGGATTGGGGGTAACGACAGGAGAAGACTCTCTAGCAATGTCTCTAGACTCAGACTCTGATTCCGACTCTGACTCCGACTCTGACTTGAATTCGTTGTCTTCAGGTTCTCCTTTGAACATCTCTTCTTCTCCAGTGGTGACTTTGAAGAGTTTTCCTTGGTTATTAGTCCACATGATTGATTTTCTCCATCCATTATCTTTGGTTTGAATCGGCTTCATTGATCAATGTTGTGGGGTTGAAGTGGTCATCTTGAAATATCATGGTAATGATCTCATCATGTGCCTCTCTAACGAAACAGTCCTCTCCAAAGGTATACACAAATTGTCTGTTCGTCTAAACAAGGTGTTTGACGAGTTTTGACGGTAGGAACCGTTTCTGGAGGAATGAAGTAGCAATCGTGGAAGACCTCGATTCCTTCTAGTTGCATTCCCTTGTAGTGCCAAGGTTCGAAAAACCCGTGTAAGTACTCTTGACTCCCTTCACTAACGAAATATCCATTTAGGGTAGGGAAGTAAGATCGCGTTTGGATTCCTTGGTTCTTACGATTCTGAAATTGAGTGAGCATTTCTAAAGCTTCTTCTTTCATGGGCTTGTACCCCAATCCTTGTGGTATCCTCTGAGAGTTTGCTTCTTTGGAGGGTGGAAAGGTATTCTTCTTGGCATGATTCAATGGCATTCCCGGGAAGTATCCCTGGGACTTGAGTATGTGGTTGACCACTAAATTGGAGTATGGGTTGAAGTATAGATGTGCCAGTTCGCTCTCTACAAGGTTTATGCTCTGAAAACCCCCAAGCTCATATACTGGATCCGTGACTACTTGGTTACTCGTCAGTTTCTGTAATACCCAGGATATTTAAGGACTCTTGTGATCGACCCTTTGACCAAGAAAGACCTTAGGAAGGAATAGGTGAGAGACTAGGTTAGAATAGGTACCTTACCGGAGTGTTTACTCAACCTAGCAGAGGCTACTCGGCCGATGTTAGGCCTGGAAATCCGCAGACCTCCCTGATCAATATCTCATCTAAACCTGACTATCAGGCTGTGTGGACATGGCCCACCTGCGTATGCCCAGCCGATCTGTGGACAATGGCAGCGGTCTTTTTGAAAGCCACGCTCGGCGGCGTAAGGGGTGCTTTCGACCGGATCGTTTTAGATCGGTCGGTTTCATCTCGGTAATGGTCTCGAAACGATTAGAGATGTTCGGAGTCGCCACCAAGCATTTGTGGGATGCTTGGAACCCGTTCAATTCCACTTTATACCTCGGTCAAATCGAAGCACAAAGCAGCGTTTGACATAGGTACTAAAGATAAGGAAATCGTCCCTCTTTAGCATCCTATCTCTAGAATGACTCTCGTACGCCCTGGATAAGGTCGTCCACTATCCAAAGTTTCTGAGTAAGAGGTGAAGGTACGTATTGGGAAGCCCTTTAATCAGACACCCAATCTCGCCCGCGATTAGCGGCCTCTACTGATCGATCTTGGTTGGTTGAATGCAAAAATTGATAAAACGGTTTAAATGCATGAATGCGCATTCAATGTTTTAAACCTAACATGCGAGCTTTCTAAGTCGGTTGATTTAATCCAAGTATCAAGTATAAGATGTCGAGTTGGATTATTGGTTGATTTGCATGCAAGACAGAAATTAAACATCCATTTACCGTATTAGGTTTAGGATGCATAACATGATCCATTTGTCTTAGTAAGGCATTTGGCAAATATGGTTTTAATAGTCATCTGATTCGTCCTATATCCGGGTTAACTGGAGTCGGGATTGTCCTAGACTAATGCTGGAAGGGAACAGGCCCTGTACCAGACGGCTATAAGAGGCGCGAACCAGCCGGCGGTGTAAGGGGCCTCCCTCTGGTTTTGAAAATGAGAATAAAAAGGCCTGCTTGAGGCGCGGGTTAGCCAACGGCTGTATGCCGTGTTCTGGTTGTTTAGAAAACGTTATAAAACGTGTTGAAAATGGGTATTTGGACCCAGTTTGATTTTGAAAGGGTCGTTTAGACCGTATTTGTTGATTGAAGAACTAGACTCGAATAACATCATTGTTTGATAATATTCGATGTCGGGTTCAATTTGACAAGCTTGACATGAATAGTTTTGAAAATGATTATGGACTAATTGTTTTAAGTCCATTTTGAATGTAATTAGTCGGTACTCATCATCGCATCGGGTTAAAATCCGGCATGGTATATAGAACCAAGGATGATTTCGTGTTGGTGACTAATATGTTTGTTTTGAAAATGTAAAGAAATGAAATAAAAGGCTTTAAAATACCTCTTAAATGTCATTAACCAAATATTATCACCGAAACACGGATTTAACCGTCATGGTATGAAGAACCAAGGGTGAAAAATGCTTTATGGTTAAAACATGTGAAATGAAACAAAATGTTTCGAAAATACTTGAAATGGTAAAAACCGATTACAATGAAAATGGATTAAGGGAAATGACGAGAACAAACACGGTTGATCTCTGGTCTGGGCACCCCATTTAGGCGCGAGCCTGTTGGCGACCTAAGGGGCTTCTCGCCTCGGACAAAAATCGATTTTGGCTCGTTTATTCCATGTTTTGGTTCATGTTATGCATGTTTTAGCATGTTAAAGTCATGAAACGAATGAAAACATAATAAAAGAGGATTTTTACACCCTCATACTTACATGTTTGGTTATGGCGAGTGACCGACGTAAGTGTAACAACTTGTTTGATCGGAAAAAACTCGGTTTAAAACCGTTTTGGTAAGTAAAAGAGTGTTTTAAAAGTTTAGTGATGGTGTAGTGGTCAAAGTGGTCGGACAAGTGATTTAATGCACGATGACGGTACCAAAAAATGTGTAAGGCTCGTGTTTACGATCGGTAGGTCGTAAATACGCGTCGGATTGTGACTTTAGAAGTCGAGTCGAGAATTTTAAGGGAGAAAAGAGGGGGCGGACACTCGCGTAAGTCTCAAATGGGTGGCATTTGAGGGGTATTTATAGGAGAATGAGTGGTTGTGTGAGTTTTGAGCGACGTGGCCACCTGGGCTGTTCAAAGAGGCGCGAGCCACGTCGCGGCACTTCGAGTTGTGTTGTCACTATCCCAACAAACGCAATCATGATTTGTTCTATCCTAGGTTTTGTAGTCACATGTTTGGTACTTGAGCAATATGAATCCGGGAAAACTTAGTATAGAAGGCTTGAGATATTTTTGGTTTTTGTGTTTGACTCGGTTTGACTCGTTGTTGGAGTCGGGATTTGAATTTTCGAGTCGGTTTTTGGTCCGGTGTCAGTTTTGACTCTAGTTAGTGTCATTGCGACCCCTTCTTCGTGGATTAAACACTCCAGGTATTTTTGAAATGTTTTGAAATGTTTTGTTTTCGAAATCGTTTTAAGTTTTCCGACGTAAAGTTGTACACAAACTGTCGATCAAACGCTGCGATCCCAAAATATGTTGTCGTCCGATAATTACCGGGTGTTTGTTGGAGTCTCAGCAGATACCGGGTATCTACAGAGCCCCCACTTTGACTGAGGCTTGGACAGGGCGAAAGTCAAAGTAGAGTCCCCAGGTCAATCGAAGATTACAACCTGAAGACCCAAGCGACGTCGAGGTGGCTCGAAAGGGTTCAGGCCAAGGACCTGCCGTCGGGAAGGGCGACGCCAAGGCGACTCGAGGGCACGAGTCAAGGACCTATCGTCGGGAACAGTTTAGAGTCTGTCGACTGTCCGTGCGGGTCGTTTAAAGTCCGTTAGACTACGTGAAAAGGCTCGCCAGCCATAAGAAGGAGTCATACCTTAGGCATCTTCGGATATGTCCTTGCATGGTTGCGGATAAATGCTCGCCAGCTGTGGTGCGTATGTGAGGAGGGCTCGCCAGCCGCGGTGCGTTGTAAGGCTCGCCAGCCTAGACAAGGAAATGTACCCGAGGCATCTTCGGGATGTATCCTTGAAGGGGTTGCAGACAAATTCTCGCCAGCCACGGTGCGTATGTGAGGAGGGCTCGCCAGCCGCGGTGCGTTGTAAGGCTCGCCAGCCGCGGTGCGTTCTAAGGCTCGCCAGCCACGGTAAGGAAATGTACCCGAGGCATCTTCGGGATGTATCCTTAAAAGGGTTGCGGACAAATGCTCGCCAGCCACGGTGCGTATGTGAGGAGGGCTCGCCAGCCGCGGTGTGTTGTAAGGCTCGCCAGCCGCGGCAAGGAAATGTACCCGAGGCATCTTCGGGATGTATCCTTGAAGGGGTTACGGACAAATGCTCGCCAGCCACGGTGCGTATGTGAGGAGGGCTCGCCAGCCGCGGTGCGTTGTAAGACTCGCCAGCCACGGTGCGTTGTAAGGCTCGCCAGCCACGGTAAGGAAATGTACCCGAGGCATCTTCGGGATGTATCCTTGAAGGGGTTGCGGACAAATGCTCGCCAGCCACGGTGCGTATGTAAGGAGGGCTCGCCAGCCACGGTGCGTTGTAAGGCTCGCCAGCCGCGGCAAGTAAATGTACCTGAGGCATCTTCGGGATGTATCCTTGAAGGGGTTGCGGACAAATGCTCGCCATCCACGGTGCGTATGTGAGGAGGGCTCGCCAGCCGCGGTGCATTGTAAGGCTCGCCAGCCGCGGTGCATTGTAAGGCTCGCCAGCCACGATAAGGAAATGTACCCAAGGCATCTTCGGGATGTATCCTTGAAAGGGTTGCGGACAAATGCTCGCTAGCTGTGGTAGAGATCGGTTAATGGACCCTGAGAATAGCCGCGTCGAGTGGGCTTCCTTTGAAAGTAGCGAACTCATGATGTCGCTGTGGAAATAGTGAGTATGGATTCTCACCATTACTGTTTTTGGAATGAGCGGGTTCCGCGAGGAAGCCCCCTGCTGGCATTTGAAGGGATAGTGAATTTGGAATTTTCACCATTCGGTTTTGATCGCCGTTTGTCTTAATTTTGAAAGGAAATAGCAAATTTTAAATCTTCTATAGCGTTTGAAGTGACGGTTTATGTGCCGCCGTTGACATTTGATGGAAATAGTGAATTTGGAATCTTCACTATTGATTGAAGTGACGGTTTATTTATCGCCGTTGACACTTGAAAGAAATAGTGAATTTGGAATTTTCACTATTGATTGAAGTGACGGTTTATTTGCCGCCGTTGATATTTGATGGAAATAATGAATTTGGAATCTTCACTATTGATTGGGAAGTGACGGTTTATTTGCCGCCGTTGACATTTTGAAAGAAATAGTGAATTTGGAATTTTCACTATTGATTGAAGTGACGGTTTATTTGCCGCCGTTGATATTTGATGGAAATAGTGAATTTGGAATTTTCACTATTGATTGGGAAATTTGAATGGTGAATTTTGATTTCGCCATTATTTTTGAAATTGGCGGTTTTGATCGCCGTTTGCTTGAAAATAGCGAGTTTTAAATTTTCACTATTTGTTTTTGTTTGTTTTCGAGGAAATGACAATATTTAATATTGTCAACGAAAATTTTGAAGTCAGTTGTGGGAAATTGGGCCAAAGCCCAAATTTCGCTGAAAAAGAAAAGGGGAGGCCTGGTTTAGGCGCGAGCCACCTGGCGATGCAAGCCGGCTTCCCTATTTTTGTTAAAAAGACGCGAGGTTGAGTTGCGGATGAATATTCATCTTCAACCTCGAAATTTCGCCCAAAATCGCCATTGACGGACCTTCAAGCTTGCTTTCATCCGTGCCATTGTCAACAAATGTCATCTCAAGGTAAGTATTCCCTCTTGAATCCTTTCAAATTTGCTGATTGTTAGCTAGACTGAATTAGGGCGGATTTTGCCCTAAAAATCGAATTGGGCGTTTTTGCTTGAGCCAATTTGGAGTGAAATTGATGTTTGCATTAGGTTAGAAACCTGTTTAGGAGTATAGGGGTGCTTTTAGTTTGCATTTTGGTCCCCGTTCCCGCTCCCTAGGCTCGAAAAACGTGATTGAGGCGAGAAACCGTCTCATTTCACAATGCCAAGTTTATTTGCTTGGCTAGTGGGTCCCACTAGGTTGCATTGTAGTTGGGAAAACCCGTGTTTGCCATTTAAGGACCTTCATTGGATGTTTGTGGGCAAAATTGAATTTTTGCCTTTTGCGACGGTCTTACGTCTGACAAAATAAGCGCTTGTTTGGGCTTGAATTGAGTCAGTCTGCCTTGAAATGGATCTTATTGGTATTTCAGGTCACCTTGAGGCGTGATGAAATCACGTTTGCCTTTTCGCGGTTGATGCGTGTCATTTATATGATGTTTTACATCTCTTTTTACACGCATTTCAGAGCTCAACTGTGCTATATATGCCCATATTTCTCTATTTTCCTCTACTTTCGTACTTTTGTACTCTATTGCAGAAATGTGGAGAATTTAGCGGGAAATCAAGCCGAATCCGTCCCCGAGTAAGCTGCATTGCAAATGACGTTAAGGAACCGCTTAAGGAACGAGCTTGGTGCGCGATCCAAGGCCCAAAAGACAAGTCCACGTAGAATAAAGAAGTCAAGTAGCAGCTAATCCGGTCGATCGACCATCCACATCAGTCGATCGACCACATATCGGGTTCCGAAGCTCATTTGTTTGTTTGACCTTGATCGATCGACCGATCGAATAGTCGATCGACGGACTTCGATTCCGCACGAGATTTAGAACTCAAAGCCCGTGAAGTTTAGGTTTAGGAAAGGGTTGTTGCGTTTATTTTCTATATAACGTAACACAACTTTCTGTTTTATAATCAAGTCTTTTAGGAAGTCTTTACATCAAGTTTTATTTCAGTTTACATACAGTTCTATACCAAAATAATTAGGGTTCGGGATATTGTCTTGCATCGAATTTTCGTTCGTGCTCTGAATCATTCCGTTCCGTTATAATTCCTTTGAAACTTCGGTATTTCTCTGTCTTCATTCAGTTTCTTTGCCTTATTATTGTTTTAGTACAGAAATTGTTAGTTAGTTCCCAAAGCCAATTATCGTTTATGTTATTCGCCTATTTAATCGTTGCAAACATGAATCCAGTAGTTTATTCCGTCTATAATGTTGTTATTTCTGCTATAGTCATGAGTAGCTAATTAGTTAGTGCTAGGATGTAGGCGAATTATAGTGTAGGCGGCGTAGAATAAATTCGGACTAAATCAGATATGTCATCGATCGATCGCTATGCATGGTCGATCGATCGACCACGTGAGGTTTTCCTTTCGTTTTAATTGTTTTAATTCTTAATTCGACGAATCGAGTGCACACGACCAGTTGAATGTTTAGGATATGACTGACCCATTAGATCGAGAGATAGGGACAGTTGTTAGATCACCAATTAAAATGACTAAACTATGCTGAGATCGAAAGATAGGTAAAGTTTAGATGATTAGTCACTTTTCAGGACGAGAGTCGTATTAGTGATATTAGGGACTCATAGCGAGATCGAAAGATGCTATTTGTTAAGAGTGGACCGAGAGGACCTCTTTATTTCCCGCCTCATGTGTTTTGATTTAGACCTGTTTAGTATCTTTTGCCGAAACTATAACGAACCGACCATCCTAGTACCTCTTTTATTCTTGATATTTCATTAATTTACTTTTCTTTTATTATTATTAGCTATAGACCAAATCAATCAAACCCCCACACAACTGTTACCTTAGACCAGATTTAGACAATTGAAATTCCCTTCCTCCCTGTGGTTCGACTCGTGCTACCACTAGCTTCTGTTAGTTTAGCTCGGAATTATAAATATTATTTTTGGTACTCACAACGACGGGTATCAAATTTTGGCGCCGTTGCCGGGGAGGTAGCGCTAGTTTTAGTTGTTTTTATTTTGGTCTGTCTTTAGCCTCAAGGGAAGACTGAGTACCTTGAGGCAGTTCTTATCTTCCTCTTTAGTGTTGTTTCGATAGGTCCTACAGTCCTATTAGCAAGATTTCAGAGGATTCACCATGTTCCGTTCTTGGGAGCAGCAGGTGGAATTTTGTGAGAGATGTGGTGCTGAGGGGCATGATTCTGCTATCTGCCGAGCAACTATGGACCAAGTTTATGCTTACAAGCAATATAAACAAGGTCATTATACGCCGCCACATCCGTACTATCATCAAAGCTTTCAAGAGCCTCCATATTCTTTTGCACCACCTCCAATCCCTCTTCCCTCTGACGAGATAGCGGATCTCAAAGCTATGATAGAAGAGATTTCGCCAAAATCGCAAAGACATGGTTTAAATCGACTCACTCCCGAATGGCCGACCTTTCTTCTCTTCAACGCCTGGAGACCGTGCATGCTATACGCGGTTGTAATGGGTCAACCCCTGAAAAGCCTGCTATGGAAAGGGTAAGCCCGAATAAAGATGAATTGGGAAGAGAAGAGGCTGAACTCTCGGAGCAGAAGAATAGCGTTAGGAGTAGAATTGCTGCATTTGAAAGTCAATCGACATCGCCTACTGCTGATATTGTTAACAAAGATGAGACCGAGAAAAAAGAGACTTTGAATGCCATAACATTGAGGAGCGGGTCTACTATTGCCGGGTCCACTGTGGCGAAAGATGGGTCTGAAAAGAAGAAAAAGAAGACGTCTGCCAGGCATTTCAGTCGATCGACGGAAGTACCCAGTCAATCGACTGAATCGCGGGTTACAGGAGCTTCTGGAAGTGTACAGACCAGTCGATCGACTGAGGAGGTTGGTCGATCGACCAAGATCACTGCTGATAATGAGGAATTTCGTCCTTTAATGCCAACTAATCTAAGAGACCACTTGTTTCGGGGTACCACGGTCCCGAAAATATTGCGGGCAGACCCGAGTGCCGATGGGTCAGTCCCGGCTCCGAAGTTCGATCCGATGACGGTTAATGGCTCACATTTGAGACGGTCTGAAGAAGGGTCGAGCTGCAACAAAGAGAAGGTGACGGACTTCCAGCCAAAGTCCAAGGATGCCGGCACGCGTGATTTAGAGGAGAGGGCTAAGGTTCTTCTTTGACCCCTTACCCGGAGAGGTTTGCCGACCAAGGAACAGTATCATTTAATAAGTTCGAAAATGTTATCCGTAGCTTAAATGTACAAGTTCCTTTTCTTGAATTAATTAAACAAGTGCCTGCTTACACGAAATTCATGAAACAATTGTTGTCCAAAAAGCGGTCACTTGAAACGATTGCACACTTTGTCGCACTTATCGAGGAGTCTTGCTCCTATCATCTCACACTCGCCCCCTAAGTTAAAGGACCGGGCGGTTTTCTCTGTTCCTTGCAACATAGGTACCTTCTCAATTGAGAGGGCATTGTGTGACCTAGGAGCCGATATAAGTGTCATGCCTTTGAGTCTAGCTAGGAAGTTGAATTTGACTAGGTTTTAGATTACTAGCATGACAAGACAGATGGTCGATCGTTCATGCGGTCCGGCCAATAGGAGTCCTAGAGGACATTCTGTCCAAATAGGGAAGTTTTTCTTCCCTGTTGACTTCGTTGTACTTGATATACCCGAGGATGCTCATATTCCTATTATTTTGGGTAGACCATTTCGCACACCGCCGGTGCGATTATAGATGTAGGCTCAGGGACGTTGACCTTTAAAGTAGGAAAAACGGTCCATCGTTTTTACTTTTGCTAAGAAGAAAGACCCCGTGTGGCGGTCACTTGCAATACGGTTTCGAAAAGAAATCGTACTTTGTGCTTCCCGAATTACCCGTCTCTATTTCTCGCTCCCGTTGTAACACCTCCGCCCCAAATTGGGAGCAAATTGGAGGAAGATCGGTCTATTTCGATATTGCAGAGCTGGTTTGGGGAAGGGTGAGCCGCAAGTTGCTCCGCAAAGAAGCCAATCATTTCAAGGGGTGGTCTTGGTTGCTTGAGCTATGGGACTGATGAGGAAGTGGATGACGAGCCGGTCAAAGCAACGAAGTCGATTTGGATTCTCGACGAGTCCAAGGAAATCCTTGATTGGGGAGATGACCAAGTTGATCCATTGAGTTTTGCGGATGTTGGGGTGAGAAGAGTGCGGTGAGAAGATGAGCACCGCCGAGGCTACCTCATGTAGCCGAAGCCGACGAAGTGGGCCATACCGTGGTCCTTCTTGATCAACTATTAGTTGATCAAGTTCGTTATAAACTTCATTTTATTGCTTTCGAACTATTTTCTATTGCTTTTGTGTGCGAAAACTTCGCTTTTACTTTATTTGCTTAGGATTTTAAGTACTTTAGACTTCGTTCTGGGTTTTGCGCAATTTTGGGCGCGTATTATTGTGCATTTGCAGGTATTTCGAGCTTGTTAGCTCAAATCATTGAGCAATTACGAAGACATAAGACGCTACAGCAGTGATTTCAGTCGATCGACTGCCTATCATGGTCGATCGACTGAATTGCAGGTTTACAGGAGCTCTGTTCATGCCACACTGGTCGATCGATCGCCTCTTTAGGTCGATCGACCACTCTTTTTGCTATATATTCGTTCACGACCTCTCCCCTGCCTTTGTGTTTGGTCGATATGCGGACTTAAGGGAGTCTTCTACTTCACTTTATTTTTCCGTCGAATTCTCTATTTCTTCTATTGTCTCACCTGTGCACAATTTTTCCGCTTCAAAATTGTTTTCTTCGGTCTTATGCGTGGTATTTTCTATCTTTCAGGCACTCTTCTTGGCAAGATCGCTGCTCCGAAACCTCCTAGCTCACGCTGGTTTGGGGAGGTTTCCTTTGCTGCGCTTAAAGTCTTGTGAGTTCCTAAGTCTTTACTTTATGTCATTGTGTTTTTATTTCTCTTTTATCGCAAATTCCCATTTCTCTTTTCTTCATTACATGATTTTGCACAATGGGGACATTGTGCGATTTGGTTTGGGGAAGGGTTTTGCGTCGCATATCATTGTTTTGCATTCACGTTTACATTTTGTTTTGCATTGTTGTTTCAATTCTTATATATACACAAAATTCAAAAAAAAATTGAAAATTTCAAAAATTTCCATAAAATGCACGTTTATTTTAGCATTTAGGTCGAGTCGGAACGGTAGTATTTCAAGGATGATATTGCTCTTTGCATCTGTTTTGCCTGAGCCTTGCTTGACTTACATGTTATTAGTAGAATTGTAAATGCATATCTACGAGTTTTCGTTACATTCTTCTTTGAACTTGAGACTTGACTTGGATTTTTGGCAAGCTACATCATATTTCTGAGTATTAGAGCCTATAACTGGTGACATCTATGACCAGTTTATCTAGGAATGTGAGTAGTACTCCTTATGAGACATGTTTCCTTAATTTGCATAATTATGAACTTGATCTACTTAATACCTGTATGCATTCGGTTTGTGGTTTGTTGACACATGTGGTAGAGGTTTCCCTTTATTCATTTTACCCATGAACCCCTCATAGCCAAAAATAGCCTTTTTGTCCCTTAACTACATCCTATATTTAGCCTGCCTTTGTCAAGCTAGTAGTATTAGTTTTGGGAATGTGTTTATTTGCGGTTTGGTTATATGCTCATTTCGAGATGTTGGGTGAAAGGGTGGAAGGAAATAAAAGAAAGAAAAAAAAAATGGAACTGAAAAGAAAAGAAAAGAGAAGAAAAATGACTCGAAAAAGAAGAGAAGAAAAAAGAGACGAGTGCTGTAGAATCCGGTCGATCGACTGACCATATTGGTCGATCGACTGCATCCCGAGAGAAAGAAAAGTTCGAAAAAATCACATGTTGCAATTGTTATTATTTGGTGATTTCCACTCCCATATTATCATTTGTATTCTTTGGGGAGTCAAATCTTGTGGAGATTGTGAGTTTTGTGCCTTGAATTGGCACCGTATTGTATCATTTATAATTTGAGCTTGAAGTTGGGATTCGTTTATAGTTTGGATTGTAGTACTAGCTTGGCTTATTACTCCTCATATCCAAATTCATTTTAGCCCCTTCTTACCCTTTACCTCACATATCCATATATACCTCGGCATGTGTCATGGTCATTTGTTGGTTGGAATGCATATGTACGGTCATAGAGTTCATTTTCATATTTTATTGCTGGCATGTCTTCATAGGTCGTAGTTAGGTGAGAGTCTTTACAAAATAAATTCTTTCTATCCTCTTATATATTCACCTTGTTCTTATTTGAGTGATTTGAGCGACCCGTGAGAGTCCAATTTGATAAGTCTCTATGGTTGTGGTTTGCCATTTTTAACGGCTTCATAATTCGTTTGCATGATTCACATTGCTAATTGATTGTTGGTTGTGCATTAAATTGGTTTAGGCTTTACATATTGCATTTCGCTCTGAGTTTGAACTCGTTCCTTTAGATCGAGTCTAGTTCTTGCTTGGGGACAAGCAAGGTTTGGTTTGGGGAGATTTGATGCGTGTCATTTATATGATGTTTTACATCTCTTTTTACACGCATTTCAGAGCTCAACTGTGCTATATATGCCCATATTTCTCTATTTTCCTCTACTTTCGTACTTTTGTACTCTATTGCAGAAATGTGGAGAATTTAGCGGGAAATCAAGCCGAATCCGTCCCCGAGTAAGCTGCATTGCAAATGACGTTAAGGAACCGCTTAAGGAACGAGCTTGGTGCGCGATCCAAGGCCCAAAAGACAAGTCCACGTAGAATAAAGAAGTCAAGTAGCAGCTAATCCGGTCGATCGACCATCCACATCGATCGATCGACCACATATCGGGTTCGAAGCTATCGTTTGCGACCTTGATCGATCGACGATCTGAATAGTCGATCGACCAGACTTCGATTCCAGACGAGATTTAGAACTCAAAGCCCGTGAAGTTTAGGTTTAGGAAAGGGTTGTTGCGTTTATTTTCTATATAACGTAACACAACTTTCTGTTTTATAATCAAGTCTTTTAGGAAGTCTTTACATCAAGTTTTATTTCAGTTTACATACAGTTCTATACCAAAATAATTAGGGTTCGGGATATTGTCTTGCATCGAATTTTCGTTCGTGCTCTGAATCATTCCGTTACAATTCCTTTGAAACTTCGGTATTCCTCTGTCTTCATTCAGTTTCTTTGCCTTATTATTGTTTTAGTACAGAAATTGTTAGTTAGTTCCCAAAGCCAATTATCGTTTATGTTATTCGCCTATTTAATCGTTGCAAACATGAATCCAGTAGTTTATTCCGTCTATAATGTTGTTATTTCTGCTATAGTCATGAGTAGCTAATTAGTTAGTGCTAGGATGTAGGCGAATTATAGTGTAGGCGGCGTAGAATAAATTCGGACTAAATCGTATGTCAGTCGATCGACTGCTATGCATGGTCGATCGACTGACCACGTGAGGTTTTCCTTTCGTTTTAATTGTTTTAATTCTTAATTCGACGAATCGAGTGCACACGACCAGTTGAATGTTTAGGATATGACTGACCCATTAGATCGAGAGATAGGGACAGTTGTTAGATCACCAATTAAAATGACTAAACTATGCTGAGATCGAAAGATAGGTAAAGTTTAGATGATTAGTCACTTTTCAGGACGAGAGTCGTATTAGTGATATTAGGGACTCATAGCGAGATCGAAAGATGCTATTTGTTAAGAGTGGACCGAGAGGACCTCTTTATTTCCCGCCTCATGTGTTTTGATTTAGACCTGTTTAGTATGCTGCCGCCGAAACTATAACGAACCGACCATCCTAGTACCTCTTTTATTCTTGATATTTCATTAATTTACTTTTCTTTTATTATTATTAGCTATAGACCAAATCAATCAAACCCCCACACAACTGTTACCTTAGACCAGATTTAGACAATTGAAATTCCCTTCCTCCCTGTGGTTCGACTCGTGCTACCACTAGCTTCTGTTAGTTTAGCTCGGAATTATAAATATTATTTTTGGTACTCACAACGACGGGTATCAGCGGTCGTTTTTGAATTTTTGACCGGCTCGGGCTCAAACTAGCGTATAAATTGCCTTTTTGAACCGTAGAAAAATCCCCATTGTGTCGGGAATGTGTTTTGGGTTGTTGGCAGACCTTGTATGGGTCTTGAAATGCCGTTTTTGTGGTTTTGACTTGTCTTTTGCTTGAAAAGAGGGGCGAGTCGTTTTTGTGTTGTTTTTTTTTGAATGGTTTGGGGCGAGATTGCCCCTTGTTTTTTGTATTGCAGGTTGTGTTTTGTTGTTTTTGGATTCGTCCATTTCATGTCGTCGTAATGCCGAAATTTTGGCTGACGTTTTTTGTTTGCAGGAGAGTGTTCGGAGCAGGCCGGGTTCATGGCTGCGACTTTCGATGAGTTGTTCGGGCCGGCCCCGGGTAGTACTCCGGTTAGCACGCCTGCCGTGGTCGTGGAGGACGTTGCGAGGAGGAGAGACCTCCCGAGCGGCGTTGGGGCCTCGGGGCCGTTGAGGAGCGTGCGAGCCCGTTGTTGGGGAACGTTGGTGTTGGTAGAGCTCGGGACCGGGCCGAGGCGGGTACCTCCGGGAGGAGGGTTACTTCGAGGGTGCAACGTCCTCGGGGGACTAGGCGGACGTTGCGGGACGTCAACAGGGTCGTTGAGTTGGGCCCTGTCCACCACGTTGAGTCTCGCGGCCATAAGAGGCGGAGAGCGGAGACAGTCCAGGATGATGCTGACGTCGCGAGTTTGAGCCAGGCGATTACGCCCCCGCGGGGTTGCTTTACGGGGCGGCGCGCGAGAGTGGGCCGAGGGTTTTGACGGCAGCTAGTTGTTGCTTCGACTGGACCGACACCTTTCCTACCGTGCTCACGAGGGCATGGTGAGTCACGTTCCCCGGTTGAAATTTGTCATTCATTTTTGAAGTGTCGAGCCTTAAACAGGCATTCTGACGTTGTTTGTTTTTGATTTCAGGAGATCGGCACCATGAGGACTTTCTCGGGCTTTTCTACCTGCTTGGGCCTCTACGACGTTCTCCGAGCTGGGTCGAAGGTGTTGATAGAGAGGTCGGCTTTTGGGCCGTTGGTGGCCGCTTGGCGGGATATTCACGGGTCCTCGATTAGGTCGAACCTGTGTTTGATCCGCGCCATGTTGGACCGGTACTGGGATACGACGTCGTCGTTCCACATGCAGTTTAGGGAGGTCGGCGTGACTCTAGAGGAGTTTGCCATGGTGTCCGGCCTTCCCTGTGGAGAGCTGCCCATTGAGTTTACCGCGACTCCGGAGAGAGTGTCCTCTCTTGCGGTCACTGTTTGATCGGTACTGGTTTGCCGGAGCCTTCCGACGTTACTCCGTACCTGATTGCGAGTTCGTACGTGAAGGACCTCTTCACTGAGAGGGTGGCAGGTGTTGCTCCGGCGCCGTTGGCGAGCCCAGAGGCAGAGGTTGAGGCCGACGCGAAGGAGGCGCGGCTGTGGTTGTGGTACTTCTTGGGTGCCACGTACTTTGGCGACAAGGGCGAGCGCTTGTCGACCAAGGTGCTTCCTCTTCTTGCCGACCTTGACGCTTTGGGCCAGTTTGACTGTGTTACGCCGGCTTTGGTGAGTTTTACCCGGTACTTGCACGCGGCGGTGTGTCCGGAGACAGTGGGAGCGGGTAGTGCTCCTGCTCTGGTTGGTCCCGGCCTCATCTTTGAGGTACGAGCGTTTTTTTTGTGGTAGTTTTTTTTTTTTACTTTGATTTTGTCTTTGGCAATTTTTTGAGAAATTGGCTAATTTGTGTTTGCTGTGTCTGATTACAGGCTTGGTTGTATACTTACTTCACTCCTCTGCGTCCGGGGACTACAGACGGCGTTCCCTCGGCTTACCCTGCTGTGAGGGGTTGGACGGTTGGTCGGAAGAAGTCGACTAAGTTGACTTACGAGGACTGCAGGCGTCGCGTTAACAAGCTTCGGGTTGCTGATGTAAGTTTTCTGCTTTCCCTTCTCCTTTATAGCAGTAGCTAGAGATAGGATGATTAGGTAGCTTAGGAAGCCCCCAGTTAGCTGAGTAGCTTTATTTCGAGTGCAGTTTGTTGGGCGGCCTTGGGAGCACTACACGGGTGTGCCGGCTGCTGTCACGGAGCGTTTGCGCCCTCGCAGCTCCCTGCGCCTGTACTTGGAGACGACGATTGAGCCGGTTTGGTACTTGGGCGAGCGCCTAGTTCGCCAGTGCCTTACCGAGACTTTCGTCGTGCCGGTTGACCCGCCTGGGGTGTTGTTCCAGGAGTTGACTCCTGATGAGGTTGAGGAGCACCTTCACGGCCGAGGAGGTGAGGAGCTGTTGCTGCGGGACGCCGACTACGACACCTTCCGGTTGTCGAGGCTTGCTTGGTACCCGATCGAGGTATGTTTTCCTCTTTTCTTTGTTTTCATTGCCTCCCTTGGTAGGAGGGTTTGTCATTTTTGATGTGGATCCAAATGACAGGGAGTCGACCCGCTGATGAGGACTCAACCCCCAGCTTTCCCGACGGAGACCACTTTTCAGGGGCCGGGTGGTGAGGAGCTTCAGTTGCGCTTACCGGAGCCCGCAGTGGCCGAGGTGGCCGATGCTGGCATGAAGTGGAGGTTGACTGTTCTGAGGGCGAGTTCCTGACTTGAACACTTTCTCCAATTATACTTTGCCTTGTATTGAAGGACATTTTTGTTTTGTATGTGACGACTGTTAGTCACCAGAACTTGTGGCGGATTGTTAACCGCTGGAGAGCATTTGCTGGTGACCTGGCTACGAGGGAGGCTCGGCTTTCTCAGGTACGTTTTGTGTGTTGTCTTTGTATATTTGGTGTTGTATTTCATGTTTTTAGATCTTGAGGATCTGTTATTGTGTTTGGCAGGGCGCAGCGGATCCGGTGGAGCTTGCTCGGGTCCGTGCTGAGTTGGAGGCGGCCAGGTCGATGATCGAGGCCCAGGGGTTGGGGATTACCCGTCGAGACCAGGAGTTGAGGCGTCATGAGGACAAGCTGCGGAGTCGAGACGCGGAGATTGCCTCTCCGAAGGCTCAGTTGGCTGCAGCGGAGGAGCTTCACGTCGAGATGGAGCGTGAGACGCTGGAGAGTTCCCCGGAGAGGGAGTCTGAGCTGGTGGTGGTGTCTGCGTTGGCGGCGACTCCTAGTGAGACCAGGACTGGTCCGACGGGAGACGCCGAGTAGTTGTTGTAGCTTGTCCGTGTCTTGGACTCTTGCCTGTACATATTTACATTTTGCGTGAGGCGGTTTGTATATATCTGTTTTTGGACTGTGGTTTGTTTTGTGATTTTTGGCTCTTTTTTTTTGTTGTGTTTCGGGGGAGCGTTGTTGGCTGTCGACTGTCCTTTTGCTTTGCACCAGTTCCTGCATCGTTAGTGTAGAAAATAGGCAACAGATAGCATATACGCATAAACGCAAACACGTAGAAGTATTTGATTGAAAACACGTAAAGCATTTGAAAATCAAAATTAACCAAGATGACTTGAAGTTAAAATTGAAATTTTTGAAAATTCCGTGACAAAATCGCCACGTTCGGAATTCAAAAGGAATTGATTTGAAAATTTGAGCAATTAACTCGTGTCGTGAATTAAATTGCATCGGAATTTTTGAAAATGACTCGAAAAATATAAAAACTCAAACCGTCAGGAACGAATTTTGGAAATGATTTTTTGCGAGTACATTTGGCTTTTGAGGTCAAGACTCGAATTTGTGAGTGCTTGAATTTTGGAGGAAAATTGATGTCGTGTTATCAATTTTCGATTTTTTGATTTTTGATTTGCGAAAAAGCGAAAAAATTTTCGGAATTTCGACTGACATGGAAACGATCCGTCGCAGATCGGGGCGACTAGCCCTTCCCCCTTTTAAAAAAAGAAAGAAAAACCCGTATGTTTAAAGCTGCGCCATGGAAACCATGTCGGATTTCGTAAAACGCGAAAACAAGGAAATGCGAGTGTGGAGAAACACAAAATTTCCCGGATCATCCCGAAGAGGCGCGAGGTTCCTGGCGGGAGGTTTGAGATGTCAGGAGAAAACACATGTTGAAAGAGACAAGTCAACAGCGGGAATCCTGGGGAAGCCTCAAAGAGGCGCGAGCTGCTCGGCGATGGAAGCCGGCTCTCCCCTTTTTTCTGAAAAGTGCGCTGATCATTTTGTATAAATAGGGACGTTGGCGCTTCATTGTTTCAGCATCCGAAACACAAAAACATCTCCACAAAACCTCTTCTTCTTCCACAAAAATACTTCATGGATGCTTTTGAGAACGCATTGCGACAATGGTGCCGGGATTTGTCGCCTCCCGAGAAGTATCTGTGGGGTAATATCCGTATAAAACCCTTAAATTTTAGGACTATAACGCAAAATTAACATGTGATTTATGGTCATAAATGAAAATACAATAGAAACGATAAAGGTAAAGAATCAACCTCGGGTCCTAGTGCAATTCGGCAAAATGAATAGAAATCAACGTAGATTTCCTCCTAATTGTTGCACCCAAGACCGTCTGAGGCTATGCCCTTGTGCTAGAAATGTATTCTCTAATTGCCTTGCAATATTGAGAGAATTGTTGTGAATTTTACGATGTGAGATCTAGAAATTTCAGAGGAAGAATGCCTCCAAAACCCTAATGTTTTTGCAAATGAAAAATGATTAGGTTAACAAGGAGGAGAGGCTCTCCTTTTGTCCTTTCATTCGGCCAAACCGAGATCCACATGGGGAAGTGGGCTTCCACTTCCTCTTATTTTTAACTCCTGGTCCGACTCGAAATTTGCTAAATGTATAAGACGGGTTTTTAATTATAAATCGTCATCGGTTATCGGTTATTAAAATATCAACTAGTAACTTGACTTAGTCGAAATATTAATACATGTCCGACAAAGACAATATCGTATAATTAATTTATTCAATATACATTAATCAAATATAATCGCATATATTTAATTTACGAATTAACTGCTTAATTCGTCTTAGCCATTTTTATTTAATCCGTATTAAATAATTATCTCAACATCGCGTTTGACTAATTATTAGTCAATAACTCCGACTAACTGCTTAGTCAACTTTGGCATCAACATGACTGTATTTTCATACCGTCATATCTCTCAAACGTATCCTATAGGTGTGACTTTTAGGGACCAGTTGATCACCGCCATCTGTATGACAATAACGTCAAACTTATCTAGCAAGCCAACCGTCATTGATAAACGTGGATCAACGATTATAATACAAAAGTATACCCTTTGATCCTTTTAGAGATTTATAAGTCCTTGCACTAACTGTAAAGGACACCAGCCCCAACAAGCTCCCACTTGTCCGTACAAGTGTATGTGCAATGACGTTATCCGCACTAACTGGAGGACACAGCTCCAACAAACTCCCACTTGTCCGTACAAGTGTATGTGCGATAACCGATTCTCATATTCATTTAAAATTTCTCCCACTCAATGTAAAACAATTTGCAGATCCGGATCCACAAAGGTCGTATTTTACAATCGATCTGTATCTAGAGTGGTTTCCCCGACTAGAGAGTAACTCAACTGATAAAACGAATTCGTATTCGAGCATGGCCATGCATTTCGATTCTGACTCCTCGAGTGGCCCCGATAAATATCGAGTACCGATAAAGGCTGAATATTTCCTTCAACTCGACTCCTTCCGATCTAAGCACAGCATGAAATGACCCAGAAAAAATCTACTTGGCCCCCTGTTACGGATGACCGTGAGAAAGAAACCAAAGTCACCCAAAATCTGCCTTAGTCTCAAGAGACAGTCGATAGTCAAAAGAATCGACTCTTAGGATCACCATGGAGGTCCTATCCACGACCGGGCACCGAATGTTATAAAACATTTAGGACTCCACGTCGATGTCACAATTGTGTCCTACGAGATATCCGTATAGATCGCCTCTGTGATTGGTCGTCAATTTGTTTGACTTATGGCTCGTTGAACCCACCATCAACCAACGTCACAAAATAATTGCGAGTTATCGGCTCATGTGGGCAATTAAGGACTAAAAATATAATGTTTGTTCAGTTCACTTTGTGGTGTTCAAAATTGTCGTACAATTCCACATGAAAAACATAATATATATAAATATCAAAACGATGATGTCGTATAGAGTACACAAGAAAATGAATCTAATCCATAAAAGAGTACTACAACTCAGGAACACGTTTAATTCCCATGGAATTAACATGCCCTTCATGCTTATCTTGTCGCAATGGTTTAGTGAGAGGATCTGCTATATTATCATGTGTAGCAATCTCTTCTATCACTACTTCCTTTTGCTCCACGTAATCTCAGATTAGATGAGCTTTCCGTTGTACATGTCTAGACGCGACATAGTACTCGGACTCAATCGTAGAATCTGCTGTAACACTTTGTTTGGAACTCTTCCGGTGGATCGTAGCGCCATTAAGAGTAAAAACGAATCCAGATTGAGATTTTGAGTCATCTCGATCCATAAGTCAATGCCCAATCGTTAGTCCTCCGTAGGTACTTAAGAATGTTCTTTGACCATCCAATGTGATACACCGGATGTTTCTTTGGAATCGACTTGTCATACTCAATGCATATGCCACGTCGGGACGTGTGCATATCATGACATACATGATTGATCCTATAGCCGAGGCATAAGGAATCCGTGTCATGCGCTCTTTCTCTTCCGGTGTCTCGGTGCCGAGACTTGCTCAAATGCACCCCTGGAGCCATAGGAAGAAAACCCTTTTGGAGTTAGTCATCTTTGAATCTCTCTAGGATCTTGTCTATGTAAGACTCCGATCGAGAGATAACATCCGACGTGATCTATCTCGATAGATACGGATGCCCAAAATTCTTTGTGCCTCACCCAGATATTTCATCTGGAAATGGTTCTTCAACCATACTTTTATCGAAGTTAAGAGAGGTATGTCATTCCCAATCAGGAGTATGTCATCGACATACAATATTAGGAAGACAATCTTTCTCCCACTTGACTTGATATATAGACATGGTTCCTCGACTGATCGAGTAAATCCATTGTCTTTTATCACTTGGTCGAAACGATGATTCCAACTCCTAGAAGCTTGCTTAAGTCCATAAATGGAGTCCACCTCGGATTTCATGGCCTCAAGCCAAAGCTTTGAGTCGGAACTAGTCATGGCACCTTTATAGGTTGCGGGTTTACTACTCGTTAAGAATAGAATGTCATCTATGTCATGTTCCTCGACCATACCAATGTATCTGTCCGGAGGAATAGAGACTCTACCCGACCTCCTAGGTTCCCCAGAATATTAACCGCAAATAGGGATTGAAGGAACTGGTTCCTCCAATGGTTGCTCGGTATTTGGTTCTGGAATCTCCGACAGGTCGAAGGTTCTATCACTCTTTGCATTCTCGAGAAACTCCTTCTCTAAGAATGTCGCACTAGCCGCAACAAATACACGTTGTTCGGTTGGCGAATAGAAGTAATGACCAAGTGTTCCTTTAGGATAACCTATAAAGTATGTCTTGACCGATCGCGGGCCGAGCTTATCCTCGTGTCTCCACTTGACATAAGCCTCGCAGCCCCAAACCCATATAAAGGACAAGTCAGGGACCGTTCCCTTCCATAGTTCATATGGAGTCTTGTCAACAGCTTTAGACGGACTTCGGTTAAGTATTAGAGCAGCTGACAGAAGAGCATAACCCTATAATGAATCAGGTAATACCGTGTGACTCATCATAGATCGAACCATATCAAGTAGTGTTCGATTTCTCCGTTCGGACACACCATTCAACTGAGGTGTTCCAGGTGGAGTTAACTGTAAGGCAATCCCACAGTCTTTAAGGTGTTGATCAAACTCGTGAGAACGATACTCGCCACCACGATCTGAACGTAGTGTTTTAATCTTTCTACCCGGTTGGTTTGTACCCGATTCTGGTATTCTTTGAATTTCTCAAAGGACTCACTTTTATGCTTCATTAAGTAGACATAGCCATATCTACTTAAATCGTCCGTGAAAGTGATGAAATACCTATAGCCTTCTCGTGCGGTGATTGACATAGGGCCACATACATCCGTGTGTATGAGTCCTAATAGGTCAGCAGCGCGCATTCCAACACCTTTGAAGGAAATCCGAGTCATCTTACCGATGAGACATGATTCACACGTGCCAAATGATTGAAAATCAAAAGCCGAGATAGCTCCATTCTGTATGAGCTGTTTAACGCGTTTCTCATTAATGTGTCCCATACGGCAGTGCCATAGATACGTTTGATCTTTGTCACCAACCTTTAACTTCTTATTCATTACGTGTAATATTTCGGTGGTCTGATCTAAAACATAAATTCCATTCATGGAGACTGCCTTGCCAAAAATCATATCGTGTAATGAGAAAATGCAATTATTATTCTCTATTACAAATGAAAAACCAAGTTTGTCAAGTGCAGAAACTGAAATAATGTTTTAGAAAGACTGGGTACATAATAGCAGTTATATAAAAATAACTCAAATCCGCTAGGAAGCTGGATCACGTATGTTCCCCTCGAGACGGTAGCCAATCGTGCTCCATTCCCGATACGCAGGTCCACCTCACCCTTTACGAGGGGTTCGATGTTCCGGAGCCCCTGCACATGATTACACAGATGAGAACCACAACCAGTATCTAGTACCCAAGTTCCGTAACTTGCGTGGTTAATCTCAATCATATGAATAAAAGTAGAAAAGGATGAAGACATACCAACAGGTTTAACGCGACCTGCTTTTATGTCCTCATGGTAAACAGGACATGTACGCCTCCAATGCCCAGTCTTGTGGCAATGATGGCATTCCATGTTATCGGTTTTGCTCTTTGTCGTGCCTGATGAGGTGCTCGACTCACCAGGTCCACTCTTACCTGATCCCGACTTTTTAAACTTCGGTTTACCTACTGTTAGGTTTGCCTGAGCTTTGCCCTTACCCTTGCCCTTATTTGTCACAACGAGAACATCCTGTTTTAAGCTCCCACTGAACTTCATGTCCTTCTCGGTCTGTACGAGTAGGGAGTGTAGTTCATGGGGACTTTTCTTCAAATCATTCATATAGTAATTCGCTCTAAAGAGCGCAAAACCATCGTGGAGTGAATGAAGCATGCGGTCAATCACGATGTTCTCGCTGATTTTACAATCAAGCGTCTCCAGTTTCTCGACATTCTCAATCATGCTGAGAATGTGTGGGCTAACCGGTTGGCTGGTTCTTTCGGAGTCTCGCATCAAAGAAGCGAGTGGTATGCTCATAGGTCACGATTCTCGGTGCTTTCGAGAATTCCTTAGTGAGCGTGGTGAAAATCTTGTTTGCACCTTGGGCTATGAAGCGTTTCTGCAAATTGGGTTCCATTGCAAAAATGAGTACGTTCTTTACCGCACCCGCTTCCATACAGAAATCGTTAAACTTGGCGATCTCGTTAGCTCTAGCCGTGGGACCTGGGTTTGGCGGGATGGGCTCTATTAGATATTTGAGCTTCCCGTCAGCAGCGGCAGCATTCCGTAATGCCGCCTCCCAGTCCGCGAAGTTTGATCCATCATTCTTCAGTCGAGTAGACTGATTCATCTGATTCATGAAGATCCGAAGCCAGGACTCACGGTCCAATGTGGCACTTGGCATTGGGTCGTTAGTAGGACCAGCCATATTGTTATTAGCAGTTTAAAAGTTCGTGATCTACACTGAAAAAGAAAGGAAAACAAAAACGAAATAAGCAACTCATCGAGGTGATTTAAGTCTATTTAAAATTCATTTTAATCGTGTAGACTCATAGCACTTGCATAATTGATCTCCCTCAAGAATGATACAAGTGATCCCAAGACTCAATTTCCGTAAATTGATAAGCCAACTGTTTAGCTAGTTCTTCCGTAAGAACTCCTGGTCGATAGATTTCTGTGAATCCTATCTATAGTCCACCATAATCACAGGATCGTACGAGTGACCATAGTGTTGAGATAATATAGGTCAATCAGTTCCAACTTACCCGACGTAGAAGGGGTCATATTATGCCTACCGACGAAGAAGGGATTCATTGGAGTTTGACCTATAAAGACTATTCTCAATTTTTGGTTATACGAGGAAGATCCCATCAACTTAGTTTTAATTCATTTTAAGTGAACGAATAACTAGCATTACGTGAATGAATTAACTTAGGTGATGGCTTAAAAATGATCGTGTGACATAAGAATGTCATAGAAAACTAACACGTGACCTCTATATGAGTCAGTTTTCATGCAAATATTAGGTGGTTTGGTTTTTAGGCGGAATATGATGCAATCTATCGTTACGATAAAAAAAATAAAAAAAATGCAAAACGTAAATAAAAAATCCTAGTGTGGCCTATCCTAGTAAAAAGAACATAATACAACTTTGGAATCCACCGTTGGACCCGAGAAGCTTGTCTTGATGTTCCATCTTTGTCCATGTAGCGGGAGTGAGCATCCAATCTCCATCTTTGGTCTTCTCAAAATTACAATTAAAATTTACAAAAATAAACCTATTTACATTCTAAATAAGAACTGTAATTACAAGGAAAAAAAACAAAATGGAGATACGAGATTTCAAAATACAACCAAGACCGTGTTCCATCATTACGGTAACACGTTCTACTAAGGCCACACTAAGTTACAACCGTTTGTAAAATAAATAAATACGTTATGTAAGCATTCAAAACATTCAAAATAACGATAAATAAAATGCATCAACTAAAATAAAATTTATTCGTGACATAATTCCGTAATTATGTTAAATTTATCCAAACCACCAAAGATAATTAAAATTATGTGATATAACCGCTTTAATCAACTTAATTTTAATTCATTACAATCCGTTACTTTAAAATCGCTTTAAAGTAACTAAATGGTACGTGAGTGAACCGTTTCACTATCAAGCAAATGCACAAAATCCGTATTATGCACATTATGGCCGAAAAAGAAAATAAAAACACGAAATTTTTTTTTTCTTTCTTTTCAGCACGGCAAGGGGAATTTTTTTTTTTTTTTTTTTTTTTTATAGAAGCTCAAACCGAGAGCAACAAACCCCAAAAAAAAATCGATTTGACAAAAAACACAATTGTAATTTAGACATTATCCGTATAAAATTAAATCTACAATTGTCAAAACCATAACATATTGCTAAAAAGATCAATGATAATAACAATATGCAAAATCAAATCGAAAACAAGACCAATCGATCGAGACACTAACAGTCCTCGATCGACTGATCGACTGAACAATCGGTGATTGTTTACAACAAAGACACGAAAAAAAAATTAAAGAGCCGTGTACAACAGGTCACGGTTTTCAAAGCACACAAAAAAAAATAAAACAGAAAGCAGCCGTGAAGAACAGGTCACGGTTTTCAAGGCTAAAAATATCGATTCAAATCGTTTTATGAAAATCACAAAGAAAATATTACGTGGCCTTGCTCTGATACCACTTGTGGGGTAATATCCGTATAAAACCCTTAAATTTTAGGACTATAACGCAAAATTAACATGTGATTTATGGTCATAAACGAAAATACAATAGAAACGATAAAGGTAAAGAATCAACCTCGGGTCCTAGTGCAATTCGGCAAAATGAATAGAAATCAACGTAGATTTCCTCCTAATTGTTGCACCCAAGACCGTCTGAGGCTATGCCCTTGTGCTAGAAATGTATTCTCTAATTGCCTTGCAATATTGAGAGAATTGTTGTGAATTTTACGATGTGAGATCTAGAAATTTCAGAGGAAGAATGCCTCCAAAACCCTAATGTTTTTGCAAATGAAAAATGATTAGTTAACAAGGAGGAGAGGCTCTCCTTTTGTCCTTTCATTCGGCCAAACCGAGATCCACATGGGGAAGTGGGCTTCCACTTCCTCTTATTTTTAACTCGTGGTCCGACTCGAAATTCGCTAAATGTATAAGACGGGTTTTTAATTATAAATCGTCATCGGTTATCGGTTATTAAAATATCAACTAGTAACTTGACTTAGTCGAAATATTAATACATGTCCGACAAAGACAATATCGTATAATTAATTTATTCAATATACATTAATCAAATATAATCGCATATATTTAATTTACGAATTAATCGCTTAATTGCGTCTTAGCCATTTTTATTTAATCCGTATTAAATAATTATCTCAACATCGCGTTTGACTAATTATTAGTCAATAACTCCGACTAACTGCTTAGTCAACTTTGGCATCAACATGACTGTATTTTCATACCGTCATATCTCTCAAACGTATCCTATAGGTGTGACTTTTAGGGACCAGTTGATCACCGCCATCTGTATGACAATAACGTCAAACTTATCTAGCAAGCCAACCGTTATTGATAAACGTGGATCAACTGATTATAATACAAAAGTATACCCTTTGATCCTTTTAGAGATTTATAAGTCCTTGCACTAACTGTAAAGGACACCAGCCCCAACAGTATCAACTCGATTGCATGGGAGTTGGTCAATTGTTGGTGCTTCGTCAAGTCAAGGTGCAACCTTCGTTTCTTGAAGCATGTTCTCGGTTTTGGGATTCGAAACATCATGTTTTCGTTTTCCCGAAGGGCGAGATTTGTCCTCTTGCCGAAGAAGTTGGAGCCATTGGTGGGTGGCCGGGTTGTACTCCGGTGCTTCCTCCGACTCGGTTGTGCTACAAGGAGAAATTCCGTTCCATGTTGGGCTTATCAACAAGCCAAGTCAACTTTCTTCTTGCTCCACATGGCGTGGATATGTTGGCTCTTATTAACATCTTCTCGAATCGGTTAGATGCTAATGTCTCGGAGGTTGCTAGGAGAAGGGCTCTTGCATTTTGCCTTGTCCATGTGTACCTTTTTGTTGATGTCTTGAAGAAGGAGGGGCCGAGATGCCATGGTAGCATGACCCTTATCCATGTGATTGAGCAAATGGAGCATGGTAGAGATCCATCATGGTTGGTGCTTGGAGAGATTATCCAAGCTTTGGACAAAGAAGGCTCTTGTGGAGAAGCTCCCTCTTTTGGATCGCCAAGGATCCTCCAAGTGTGGCTATTGGAGAGGCTAAGGTATGTAGAGCCTCCGGTTAATCCTTCTTCTTACTCCTTCCGTCACCTTACTATGAGGAAGAAGTTGTATCCGGATAGTTTTGCTTCCACCGAGGCCTATTGGGCCGCAAGATTGGCGGAGGAGGGTGGTCCTCATATCCGTTGGGTGGTGCCGTGGTGGCACTTGAGGTCCTTCACGGGGTTGCCCGCTTCGGGTGCTAGTCCTCGTTCTTTGATGGTGGTGGGTTTGAAGGTTGTTTCCTTCATTTATCCCGAAAGGCTCATGAGGCAAATGGGGAGTCAACAAAAGGTGCCCGCTCAAGATACTCTTGTCCAAGAGAATGTTTTCCGGAACTCCGAGCTTGTGGAATTCTTTGAAAGGTGGTGGGCCACTCGGCCACTTTGGGAGGTGCCAAACCCCGTTGCCACGACATGGGTGACTCCCGCTTATGTCAAGTGGTCACGTGCTCCGTCTTTGGAAGAGAGATCCAAATTACGTAAGGACGAGGTTGTCGACTTGAAGTACCGAGAGGTTGGCAAGGCCAACCGTGCCTTCTTTGAAGAGTATGTTGAGGGAGCTACTCCCGATGTGATGAGACCACCGAAGAGGAGGAACTCCGGCCCCAAGAGTATGGTGGGCCGTGCATTGGCTTGTCTTGGGTCGAACATGGGGTCTTGTGCTAGACCGGAGGCCGTCGCCGCCTTAGATATGTTTAGGATCCGTTCCGAGGAAGAAGTCCATGCTAGGCGGGCCAACAAGAAGAACAAGGGGAAGATGTACCCCGAAGGGAAAGGCAAGGGTAGAATGGAAGAGTGAAGACCTCCATTACCCACTTTATTATTATGTTGTATTATTGTTGTGAGTTTTTATTATGTTGTACTAGCTAGTTGTTGTGTGTTTTTTGCTAGTTTTACTATGTGAGGTGTGTTAGTGGACACCTTAGCTTTGACAAGTTGTAGACTCGTCGAGCTTTATTTGTTGTTGAAATTGTAATCCCTCCCATTATTAATTAAATAAGAGGATTGCTCGTGTCGAAAATTGTGAACGCTTGTTTCTTCCATCCATTTTGTAAAGGCAATTCGATTTGAATCGTCCTAAACAATTGAACTTGGGAAAGTGGTATTTTGTGGAAAGGGAGAAAGGCTCATTTTTTGTATTTTTGTGGGGAAAGGGAATGGTTTTCCCTTTTCTCTTTTTTTTTTGATGGGGATGTTTTTTTTGATTGTGGGAATGGTTGTATCCTTCTTGTGTAAGAAAGGACTGCCTACGTATCCACCTGAAGAGGTAAAATCAAACCATGATCGTAGTTTGAAATGTCTTGTGAATTTGAATTGGGTTTTGTGGTTGTATCCCTCAAGCATAAGAGGGACTGCCTACGTATTCACCTGAAGAGGTGAAATCAAACCATGCTCGTAGTTCAGGGGCTTGTTTTTGTAGTGCAAATGGACGTTGCCTTTGACGGATCAAAGGACATTCGAAACGGGCAAGGTGCCGCAACTTAGATTCGATAAAACATGCAATTTCAAATCAGAACATATTGAGGAACTTGACTTGAAAAGGGTTGAGGTTGGTGCTAGTTGCAAAACTAGGCTAGGTTGTTGGTTGATAGGGTTCAAGGGTAGTATTTCTTGAGTTGGTCTAGGTTGGTCGGGTTTGTAAAGTCCTCCCCATCTAGGTCACTCAGTCTCACTGCGCCCCCGAAAGTATTTTCCTAACCAGGTACCGCCCGACCCAGTTGGGTTTGAATTTTCCCCTCGGATCGACGGGTAACGGTGCTCGGACTGACTTGAGGACCAAGTCGCCCTCCTGGATGTTTCTGGGTTTGACCTTCTTGTTGAATGCCCATTGTATACGTCGTTGGTATAGCTGGACGTTGTGCAAGGCGTTGAGTCGCCGTTCATTTAGAAGAGTGAGCTGTTCGTACCTTCGACGGGTCCATTCCGCCTCAGGGACTTGACTCTCTAGTAGGATGCGTAGAGATGGGACCTCTAACTCTACCGGTTGAACCGCCTCCATACCGTATGCTAGGTAGAAGGGTGTGGCGCCTGTCGGTGTTCGAATGGAGATTCGGTATCCCCAGAGTGCGAATGGGAGTTTGCTCGGCCAATCGCGGTAGTTGTTGTTTGGGCTAAAAATAGCGTAATAAAGAAAGCCCACTTGGTAAAATAAAGATTATAGAGAAGAGGTGAGGAGGATGGGAGCCCGCAGTCAGGAGAAGGGGGAACGGGCTTAAGAAGGATCAAGAGCCCATCACAGTAGGCGCCCGTGTTAAGGAAAGAAGTGTCAGGGAGAAGTTAGGGAGAAGTTAGGGAGATCGGGGAGAATTGGCAAGGGAATCCGGATTAGGAAAGAAGTCTTTATGGAAATAATATTCTCTTTCCATATTCGAGATAGAGTATATCTAGGGTTCTTACCCTATAAATAGCAGAAGAAGGAAATCAAGAAGGGCATTCATTCATTCACTCATCCATATATTCATTCAAGATTGTATTCAAGACAACCACACCACGACATACCATTCACAAATATACTCCATACGTGATCTTGCAGGCCTGATACCTAACGCCAGCAAGATTAGCATAAACGTTATCATTGTAATCACCCTCCTAATCATATAGTGCAATACTTGGCAGGGTACCGTCCCTCCCGCGGTTGTTCCCACATTGGGTTTTCCGCGTCACCAAAATTTTACGTGTCAATTTACATTACGCACTTTATTTTTCGTTTACCTATTGACATACAAATCATCATACAATCAACCAACGAATATAGACTACATTGACCCTAAATCGACTTAGGTAAAAAAGACCTAAACAGTTTGGCGCCCACCGTGGGGCATTGTGGTCGTCAATCGTTGATATTCTGAATATACAATGGAAAAGCAAGTATCTGAAGCCATGTCAGGGAGCAGGCAGCCATCGCCACCACCATCGTCTACCCAAAGTCCAACATCGACAGTGGCCACGCAGGCTCCCGGACATACCCCAAGAATCATACCGACAACAAAAGCCTCTCTACCTCCAAGGATGTTAGATTCATGTACCTATTATTAGACTCCTCTAATAGTGAACTAATTAACTTGTTAATTATTTGTTCTTTAGATCTAGTGCATGCATAACAAAATGAAATATTTATAAGAAAAACAATGTTCCTTACATTGTTGAGTGTTTCGAAATAATGGGCACAAGTAAGGTCACCTTCCTTCACTTGTTCTTGAGCTAAATGTGATGGATGATCCTCCTAAGACTCCAAGTATAGAAGCCACTCCAATAAATTGCACCCAAGATGAATCTCAAAAATTCCTACTAATATTAACTAGATATTTAGTAGAAATATTACCTTAATAATACTAATGATCTTGTATTACTATCTTAAGTAATATATGATGTGTATTAGTATTTATTGAGAGCTTTGTTGCATTTGCATGTGAGGAATTATTAGAGAGAAATAAGCAAAACTAGCAAAAACAACAAGTGGTAAAATAAGCAACCAAATGCTCCTTTTATCTAGCCAAAACCGGTGGCTTTGGGACAAAAGAGGAATCTTTTGTCTTTTGTTTTTACTCTTTGTTTAGTTATAGGTAGAGTGTAGGATGTAGGTTTGTAAGATGTGTCATAGATATGTCTCTATCACACTAAGTTACAACAAATGAACAAGACAAACTAGAGCATCTTTTGCTCTTGTCTTTGGCCGAAATATTGGTCCTTTTATGGACCATTTTTGCCTTTTGTCATTTGTCCCACAAATTCTTATAAGTCATATGTTTAACTATCTTACATATTCAATTATTAATGTAATCATTTAACACTTAAATATTACAATCAATAATATAATATACACTCCACTATTTGAGTAGTATACTACCATTATATCAACATATAATGGGTCCCATAATTACTAGTTGGTTAAAATTACAACTTCTTGTAACTTTAAATAACTAATTACCTCTACCTCAAAACTTATATAATACCTCAACTAATTTAGTAATTTAACGCTTAATTACTAAATTAAATCTTATTTAATCACATTAAAATAAGACGCAAAATAGCACTCCCATAATTAAGGAATTAATTAATCTGTATCGCATACAATTAATTAATATCTATTTGGGCCTCATCCTATAGGTGTGACCTAAAGGGATCAACTGACCACCACCGTCACACGACAGTAATGTCAAACTCTAGTCAGCCAATCATTACCGATTAATGACGGTCAGTCGACTGTATAAAGAATCATCCCTCACGTATTCTTAGTATGAGATTTAATTATGATATTTAAATCATGTGATCGCACTATTGTTGAGGACACATTTCCCAACAATCTCCCACTTGTCCTCGACAAGTGTGCGTCACCAATTCTCTTGTCCTATTACAATCTCCCACTCAATGCAAGGTGTCTTGCAGGTCGTACTTACATTTGATCATATCTTGAGTGGTTTTCTCGATCTGGAGATTAACTGTCTGACCGGAATTATCTATCATAGATACCTTCCGAGCGTGGCCACGCATTTCCAGTTAACTACTCCTTGAGTGGCCTTGAGATTTCAAACAACCCTGATAAGGAGTGGACAATTCCCATCGCCCTATTTCCTTCGTTCAGCCACAGTCCATCATAACCCAAAATATACCCAGTTTGACCTCATTTACGAAATCGTAGAGTATAAATCAAAGCTAATCAGAAGTTGTGCCAACTTGGGAGAATAGTCTCTAGTCGAAAGAATTGACTCATAAGAATACTATAGTAGCTCTTGCCACGACCAGGCTTTATGAATTACAGTAACTCTATAAGCGGTCATCGCCCGACAGATTGTCCCATACAGTCTGCCTATGTGATCGACTAGTCATCCCATATGACTCTATGGCACTTGAACTTGCCATCAATCGCATCACACTCTAGTCACTTCGAGACGTCACCTCATATAAGTAACTAGGGGCGAATACCATGTCAATCCAGTTCACTTTAACGGGGTTCAATTTGTCTCTACAACCCATTCGGATACGACAAGGTAGCGGGTGAGTTTAATAAAACTCAAACGATAAATGTGATTATCACATATGAATAGTCAATACACTATTACTACTTCATATTCTATAATCTTTAGTGTATTATTAACACTAGTTAGAATGCAATACAAGCTTGGCAAGTGGATATACCCGATATCCATATATTCCAACTTTATTAATTGCTATTTCCTTCCATTCAATGTCATCTATAATGACATGAATTCATTTCGAAGTATTTGTCTAGACTTGGGCTCTTTAACTTGAAAGAAGCTCCCACTGTTATCGCATAACTTGTGATAAAGTCATTTGTAGAGGGATTCACCCTTAATCCCTATGTTGACCATTTAATCACTATTTACTTAGAATCTTTTTTGTAGAATTTGCAATGCGTGAAACTAAAACACTTTTCTTAGTTTCTTACTCCGTTGTCAATAACATTAGCTTAAGATTTCATCAAATCCTTTAAGCTTGGAAACTAAGGTTTGTGCAACCCTTCAACACCTTAACTTAGTTTATCATCCAAACATGTGTACAAGTCATCAATTGTACTTTAAGGCTTTCACAAGCCCATCTTATGAACTAACTTATTATTGACTCATAATGTACCTCGCATATGGTACATCACAGCACGTGCGTCAATTGGCATACATAATCGTTCTAATGGCGGAAACATTAGCAATCGATTTTATGTAATCAACAACTTAATGGGTTCAGTGAACGACTATGACTCCATCATAGTAATTCCACTTTCATCATCATGAATAAGCCATTCTTCCTTGTTGATGTTAAACAGATACAAAAGACTTATCCTCATAAGACTCTCAACTCTATGCCAATATACTCTCACATAGATTCGATAATCTAAAGTATATTGCACCTCTTTCTAGTCTCCCAATCACTCTTGCCAGAAGAGAGAATTGGTACATTATTCTCAATAAGTAATATGTTATCAACATATAAGAGATAGAGAAACAATTCTAGCTCCCACTTAACTTCATGTATATCATGATTCTTCAATCATGGGAATGAAACAATTCACTATAATCACATGAACGAAAAGTATAATCCTTTGATGCTTGCTTAAGATCATTCTAAGATCACTTAAGAAAGCTACGCATAAGATGTTAGGATTCTTTAGATCTTCATCTAAGATTTTGTGTTTCAAACACTTCCTTCTCTAAATTCCCATTTTAGAAAAGCGAAATTTAAATCTCATTTGCCATTCTTCATTAAAATGAAATGCGGCAATTCCTAACATAATTAACCTTGATCAACATCTTCATGTAAATCTTATGCATTTGTGTACTCTAAAGCTCTATTTACTTTTGAGGAGACCCTTGCCTTAAAGTAAATCTACTCTTGAGTAACAATTTTCGGATTGTAATGCTTCGGCTCGTATGTAAGATGGTCATGATACTATCACTTTCACAAAGTAATATTCTTAAACAATAAGACATGTGCGATAAACTCCCACTGAACTATACTTCCATTCTATCTTCATAGACTATAGTTTATTTACACTCCAACTCTATAATTTCTATTACTTTCACAAAGTAACATTTCAACTATAAGAGATGTTTGTGACGATACAATCTTCTCCCACTCTATCTCTCAGAAATACATCTATCTTCTTGAGAGATAGTTTTGTGAGACACAAACATATATATTTGACGGAGTATTAGTGTTTATCTAGACTATGTATTAGCTTTCAAAAGGCCATCCTAAACATGGCAGCTTGATGTATGTAATATGGTAGTCTCATCCATGTGATTTGGTTTAATAGACTCTCTATTCTAGGTATCTCATGGTTGACCATTCGTTTAGAATAATGTGTCCATATGGTATCGTAAATTCCCTACTTGATGAGTTCAAATACTCATTACAACTTTAATTGATTTTACATAAGTAAGTTGTTACTTTAAGTAACAAAGGCATAAGGAGAATCAAATTCATAGCTTATGGACATATAATGATCCCATCATCATAATCGTCTAATCAACCAATTTAAGTTGTTTATCTAATGTTTCTCTACGCAAGTAATTAATGATGATGTTTTTAGAACAAATAACATAATAAAACAAGTGATTTGGGTTGAAAGCCAAATCACCAATATCCAAAATACAACCCTTGTTTAAAGGATACAAACCAATTTCCAAGTCACACGAGGAAATCAAAATAGTTCTAAAAACATGAAATACATCATAAAATTAAAGACAAAGCAAATAAAAGCCAAGCTTCCATTGATCCATCACCATGGTCGGCTACTCTAGCTTCACCTATGATCCTCTAGGTTTGCTTTTCCTTGCCTTTGTCCTTGGTAGGAGCCCCTATTTACAATAAAAAGGGTAATCATCACAACTTGTATCACATACTAATTGAGATTGAAACATAAAAGATAGGGATAGTCATATACCTACTGGAATAACCTTTCCAGCTTTGATGTCGCCAAGGTATTTGGAACAATTTCTTTTCCAATGCCCAACACCACAACAATAGTGGCACTTATCCCCGGAGGGGGCACTGTACTTGGGCTTGGAGGAGCTTGCTTTATAAGTCTTAGCTATGTTCCTGTTGGGAGTTCGCTTCTTTCCCTTTTTCCCGCTCTTCTTGAAAGTTCCTTTGCTCTTATGATTGACATTGAGCACATCTTTGGTGGTGCTAACACTTAGCCCCATGTCCCTTTCGGCTTGCACAAGCATTTTGTGCAACTCATCAAGAGAAACTTTCTTATCTTGCATATTAAAATTCACCCGGAATTGAACATATGCTTTGATTTTGCTGAGGGAATGAAGAATTCGATCAATTACGAGTTCATTGGGAATTTCCACCTTATGCATTTTCAAGGTCTCAACATGCTCCATCAACTTGAGCACATGTGGGCTCACCTTTTGGCCCTCTTTGATGTTAAGATCAAAGAATGCGGAAGCCGCCTCATATTGAATGACCCTAGGAGCTCGTGAAAACATGTTCACAAGCTTCATGTAGATCTCATGAGCGGTGCTAATCTTTATAGCACTTCGTTGGAGTTCGGCCTCCATAGCAAAGATCAACACATTTTTGATCGCGGCCGACTCCTTTTGGTAAACCTCATAGGTTTGCCTAGCGGCGGGGGTGGACCTAGCATTAGGTTCGGTGGGAGATGCCTCGGTAAGGTAACGAAGCTTGTCGTCACCTTGCGCGGCCAAGCGAAGTTGCGCGTCCCAATCGGCGAAATTAGACCCATTCTTTTCTAACTTACATCGATCCATGAAGGATCGGAGCCATGACACATTGGTAAGCGTGGCGGAACTAGTGGATGCGGACGTGATTGGAGTTGCCATTGCGATTGATAAAACAAATTTGACTACAAAATAGGAAATAAAGCAATTAATTATCATCTATCATTTTGATAATACTCGTAAATTTAACTACAAGTATTGCATTTATATAGTGACCTCCACCCAACTACATAAATGATTCCGAGATCCAAATTCATATCAACTTGGGCACGGTGAGCCGATTCATCCCTTATTAATATAACTCGGTGGATTAACTCTTTAATCGATTCTACTTTTAGAACTCTCGGTCGATAAAAATTACTCTTATTTTCATCTTTAGCCCGGAACACATGCGGCTACGGTCAACAATACTTCCGTTGAGCTCAATCCAAATTTCGATGTAATAACATTTTATTACCCCACTTCGCCAACGTAACAAGGTTTGTATTACGGTGAAGCCGGATTAACTCCCTTATGAAATTGGTACTTCATGGGTTTCTACTATTTGGTAAGGCTTTATCTCAATTATTATATGTGAGAGGTCTTGTCAATTTATTATCTATCTCGTTTTAAGTGAACTAAAGCGGTGAACTACGATAATTATAATTGACACGGTCGATGACTCGATATGATATGCATGTGTTGTTATGGCGATTTGGCGATGCATGCAACATATTAAAAGAAATGCAAACCAATAAATAAAATTCCTATTATGGCCTTCCTAAAAAAAAATAGAAAATCAAATAATCTATTACATATTCGGAAACCAACTCCTTTGGTCCCTTGAATCTTCAAGTGGCACGCCTCCCAAGACACCGTCTTTGTCGGATCACCTTTCCGAATGGCACCGTCTTTGAAGATGCTCCATAATTACAAATAACAATAAAAATACAAAGCTATTCCTATTATACATTTGTAAAATTGAAAGTGATATGAGATCACATTAAATTACAACCGAATCAATATTCCCTTTCATTACGGGTAATATCGATTAAACTAAGGCCATACTAAGATAAAATTACATAATTCAAAATTACATAAATAAAAGACATTCAACAATTGAAATATGCAGCATTATAATATGTACCTATCATGCCAAATGATGTGCCAAATCGCCCTATTTAACTTATGTCGTACATATAACCCGGTTTTATGGAAATGCGTGATAATAACCTTTTAAAATCACTAATTAACACTTAAATCACATCTAAGCTCAAGTTAATTATCCTAATACATTTTAGGACTCAAAAATCAGTCATCACTTAATTTTTGACAATAATTCAACTTGATTTAATTTTATACTCATTTTTGACCTTAAAAACACAATATTTATGAAATAAATCCAAATTAAATCATAAAAGTTTCAAAATTTGAATTTAAATTTTTGAACATTCTGGAATAAATCCATGACACTCATAATGTCAAAAATCATGGTTAAAATTTTCGAATTAGTTTTGAGAAAATATAGTTGCATTTTTATCGTTTTTAACTCATAAAATGTATAAAGTATACGAAAATTAAACCAATAATTTTTACAACTTTAGATCTGATTAGTGGGATATTTATGCAACTTAAAATAATTTTCTCAAGCCATGCAATACGTTTTAGCTAATTTTTGCTAAAATAGTCACTATTTATGCCATTTTTACTCAAAAATCCATAAATCATGGTAAAGAAGATCTCTTAATCTAAAAATTTACATACACTCTGTAAATCTTGCATGTGACATCATATTAAAAAATCATGGCTTAATTTTAAATTTTACTATTTTTAACTATTTTACCTCTTTTAATCCATTTTTATCTCATAAAAATCATAAAACATGCAATATTAATCAAATTAACTCGTCCTTTTACACACAACTTGTAAAATATGCATGTGAGGTCATATAAAATTTCCAAGGTCAGAAACAAAGTTTAACTATTTTTAGCATTTTAATTCCCATTTTAGTCATAAAAATGTAATAAAATGACCAAAAAACCTTAAAATGAGCAATAAATTTTCATAAATCATAAAAATGACCTAAAAACATTTTAGGACCAGAATATATAACATGCATGGTGATTTCGTGGCTTATACATATAAATCACAAATTTTTAGTTTTATATGTTAACCTTTTAACTCGGAAAAACAATAACCGATTATGCATGCAACATCCTTATGCTATGATACCACTTGTTAGGTTCATGTACCTATTATTAGACTCCTCTAATAGTGAACTAATTAACTTGTTAATTATTTGTTCTTTAGATCTAGTGCATGCATAACAAAATGAAATATTTATAAGAAAAACAATGTTCCTTACATTGTTGAGTGTTTCGAAATAATGGGCACAAGTAAGGTCACCTTCCTTCACTTGTTCTTGAGCTAAATGTGATGGATGATCCTCCTAAGACTCCAAGTATAGAAGCCACTCCAATAAATTGCACCCAAGATGAATCCCAAAAATTCCTACTAATATTAACTAGATATTTAGTAGAAATATTACCTTAATAATACTAATGATCTTGTATTACTATCTTAAGTAATATATGATGTGTATTAGTATTTATGGAGAGCTTTGTTGCATTTGCATGTGAGGAATTATTAGAGAGAAATAAGCAAAACTAGCAAAAACAACAAGTGGTAAAATGAGCAACCAAATGCTCCTTTTATCTAGCCAAAACCGGTGGCTTTGGGACAAAAGAGGAATCTTTTGTCTTTTGTTTTTACTCTTTGTTTAGTTATAGGTAGAGTGTAGGATGTAGGTTTGTAAGATATGTCATAGATATGTCTCTATCACACTAAGTTACAACAAATGAACAAGACAAACTAGAGCATCTTTTGCTCTTGTCTTTGGCCGAAATATTGGTCCTTTTATGGACCATTTTTGCTTTTTGTCATTTGTCCCACAAATGCTTATAAGTCATATGTTTAACTATCTTACATATTCAATTATTAATGTAATCATTTAACACTTAAATATTACAATCAATAATATAATATACACTCCACTATTTGAGTAGTATACTACCATTATATCAACATATAATGGGTCCCATAATTACTAGTTGGTTAAAATTACAACTTCTTGTAACTTTAAATAACTAATTACCTCTACCTCAAAACTTATATAATACCTCAACTAATTTAGTAATTTAACGCTTAATTACTAAATTAAATCTTATTTAATCACATTAAAATAAGACGCAAAATAGCACTCCCATAATTAAGGAATTAATTAATCTGTATCGCATACAATTAATTAATATCTATTTGGGCCTCATCCTATGTGTGACCTAAAGGGATCAACTTACCACCACCGTCACACGACAGTAATGTCAAACTCTAGTCAGCCAATTATTACCGATTAATGACAGTCAGTCGACTGTATAAAGAATCATCCCTCACGTATTCTTAGTATAAGATTTAATTATGATATTTAAATCATGTGATCGCACTATTGTTGAGGACACATTTCCTAACACAGACCCTGTTGTCCCCCCAGACAGATCGACAAAGGAACATCAAGCTCGGGCGTCACTCCGCCTGATCCCCACGCAGATTCTCGCTCGCGGCGTGGAAAATCTTCGTAAAGCCATGGAAAACATGAGAGAAGATCAAAGGAGAGCAGATCTTTGAGGTAAGAAGGAGAGACAGAGAGCTCTGGGCACAAATTGATCTCTGAAAAGCAGATCCAAAGACTCCAAAGCAAACAAGACAGTGGAGGAAGATTTCCTTTGGTAGATCGACGCAAGGAGTGGCGGCGGCGTGCAGATACCAAAGTGAAATAATTACAAGATTGGATTTGGCTACGACACCATCAGATGGAAGGATAACCCCACGAGGGTTAGGATACCTCACGCAGATAGGCGGGGCGGCCGGCCACTGCGTAGGGATACAAACAGGTGGCCTCCCCGTTAGCAGTCCTGCAGCAATCGATCATACACCTGTAGCAGGATCCGAGTCAAACCAGCAAGTGAACTGGCAACAGGGGACAATTGTCACCGCAACCCCCTGGCTGCCGGAGCTTATCAGAACCTTCAAGAAACCGGATCAGGAGGAAATATGCGAGACAAGTGACGGGAGGACCCAGATTCGCCAATATAACTAATCGCAAGACTTGGAACTAAAGGAGATGCTAAGTAGGGTTCCGGGCTACCACCCCACTCGAGAAAGAAAGCTCTGAAGACAGTTATGCCGACTCGCCATTCGTGGACACCATATCCGTCACAGCCATGCCAAAGGGGTTCACAAACCCAAATATGCCTCTCTTCGACGGCAAGACAAATGACCCCTTTGATCATATCAGCCAGTATAAACAAAAAATGATGATGGTAACAGCCATAGGACAAGTTAAGGAAGCCTGCATGTGCAAAGGATTCGGGTCCACCCTAACAGGACCAGCACTTCGATGGTTCGTGAGCCTGCCCAACAGGTCGATATCTACATTTACTGAATTGGTGAACGCATTTACTCAACAGTTCGCAAGCAGCAGGAAGCCGCAGAAGCACGCAGGAGACTTATACAGAATCGTCCAGGGGGCAGGAGAGAGCATTGGAGAATACAATACCAGATTTAACAACGAGAAGGTAGCAGTACGAGAGTGTGATATCTCAACAGCAGTAGAAGCCTTTAGAAGAGGCCTCCACCACGACTCTGATCTATACAAGCAGCTGATTATGCATCCTTGCCATAGTTTCGAAGCAGTACAGGAGAAGGCAGCTGCCGCGATCAGACTGGAGGAAGATATCCTAGCCAGAGCCAGCTTACAGAGCACACCAAGTATTTCTAGTACTTCAGCCGTGGAGAAATCAGGAAGAAAGCAAACCACCAACAAGAAGGACGAGAGATACAGGCCGTATGGGAGGGGAGTCAACAGAATCGAGGAAAACCAACTACTCCCCACCTTGGCAGAATATGGGTTCACTACAGGTATCGGAGGAATCTTGAAGGCACTTAGAGAGATGGGAGACGGAGTCAGGTGGCCTAACCTACCAGTAGGAGAGCAAGCCTGGAGAAATGATAGCAAGAAGAAGTGCGAATTTCATCGTGATATTGGGCACAATACTGAGGACTGCTATACATTGAGAAGAGAGATCAAGCACCTGTACGAACAAGGAAAGCTGAGCCACCTGTTACCATGTGGGGGCAAGCAGCAGGATAAGGTAGGCTCCGCCAAGCCGGCAGACCCACCCACATGCACTAAGATTATAAACGTGATAACAGGCGGCTCAGACTTAAGCGGCTTGACATACTCAGCAGCTAAGAGGCATGCCACCGAGACCAAAGGAGACAGACCAGCCAATTCTTACAGAATATCTCACAGTGATCTCACAAAGCGATCGGCCGATGAGGGAGATACATACGATGAAAGAGAACACCATGATGCACTTATTATCACCTTGTCAATGGCCAACTGCACAGTAAGAAAGGTCTTGGTAGATACAGGAAGCTCGGTCAACTTAATCATGCTGAAAACCATAGATTCAGCAAGAAGGATTTACAGAAGAGGACTATTCCGCTAGTAGGCTTCAGCGGGGAAACAGCCAACTCGCTGGGTGAGATAGTCATCCCAACTTATGTGGGAGGAGTCAACAAGCAAGTCAGGTACCTGGTTATAGATGGCCCCTCTACTTACAACGTCATCCTAGGAAGACCATGGCTGCACCAGATGAAAGCAGTCCCTTCAACATATCACCAGTGCATAAAGTTCCCCACCCCATGGGGAGTAGAAACGATAAGAGGAGATCAGGAGGAAGCTAGAGGCTGCTACATGAAGGCACTCAAGGGCACTGCCAGCCCTCCCGCATAGCAATTACTGAAAGCGACCTATCCAGACGAATACATCGAGCCCCCAAGCCAGAAGAGTGGACCCGATTAACTGGATAAGTTGCACCCAGAGAGAACTGTGCTCATTGGAGCAGGATGCACAGGAAGCCTACGAGAGCAGCTAGTCAAATTCTTACAAGATAACATGGATTGCTTTGCATGGTCACACGATGATATGGTAGGCATAGATCCATCCATCATAACACACAAGCTTAGCGTGGACCCAAAGTGTAAACCCATCCAGCAGAGAAGGAGAGAGTTTGCAGCAGAGAGAGAAATAAGGTAATTAACCGGGAAGTAGACAAATCACGCCAACAAAGAAGATAAGAGAAGTGAAATACCCTAATGGTTGTCTAATGTAGTGGTGGTGCCTAAAAAGAATGGGAAGTGGAGAGTATGTGTGGACTTCACCGATCTCAACAAAGCGTGTCCCAAAGATCCATTCCCGCTGCCTCATATTGATGCAATGGTAGACGCAACAATTTGGACACGAGATGCTAACATTTCTGGACGCATGAAGTGGATACAATCAGATCAAGATGGATCCTGCAGATCAGGAGAAGACAACATTTATGTCCGAGAGAGGAATATATTGCTACAACGTCATGCCATTCGACCTAAAGAACGCAGGCTCCACGTATCAAAGGCTGGTTAACCGCATGTTCAAAGAGCAAATAGGAAGAACCATGGAGGTGTACATTGATGACATGGTGGTGAAGTCAGAAAAAACCAAAGATCATATGCGGCATCTAGCAGAAACATTCAGCACCCTCAGGGAATACAAGATGAAACTAAACCCATCTAAATGCACCTTCGGGGTATCTTCTGGAGAGTTCTTGGGCTATATTGTGACTCAAAGAGGAATAGAAGCCAGCATCGAGCAGATCAAAGCTGTCTTACAGCTGGAATCACCCGAGAAGCCTAAAGATGTTCAGAGATTAGCTGGAAAGGTAGCAGCCCTGAACAGGTTTATTTCAAGATTTTCAGACAAATGCAGGCTATTTTACGACGTGATAAGGAAAAGCCAGAAGTTTGAGTGGACCGCTGAACACGAGCAAGCCTTTAGAGACCTGAAGCACTATCTCAGCAGCCCGCCACTGCTGTCAAAACCAAAGCCAGGAGAACCATTATTCCTATACCTAGCCGTCACAGAAGTAGCAGTGAGTGCTGTCCTGGTCAGAGAGCAAGAAAAGGAACAGAAGCCAGTATACTACGTGAGCAAGTCTCTGCTGCCGGCAGAGACCAGGTACACATCCCTTGAAAAGTTAGTACTAGCATTGGTAGTAGCATCTCGTAAACTGCGTCCTTATTTTGAGTCACACATCATACATGTTGTGACAAACTACCCGCTAAAAGCTATCATGAGGAAGCCTGAACTGTCAGGAAGAATGTCTAAATGGTCAGTACACCTCAGTGGATACGACATCCAATACGACCCTAGAACAGCAATTAAATCACAGGCACTGGCCGACTTCGTGTCAGACTTCAGTCCAGCCATCCAGAATCTGGCAGATACCGAGATCCTCACTTTAGAAGGAAGTAAGCAGGCAGAGATCTGGCAGATGTATATCGACGGAGCCTCCAACCAAAGGGGGGCAGGTGTAGGATTAATTCTGCGATCACCACAGGGAGATCTGATAGCACAAGCTGTAAGATGTGAATTCAAGGCAACCAACAATGAAACGGAATACGAAGCCTTGATATTGGGAATGAAGCTAGCTCTGGAGCTAGGGGTCAGACACCTGCTCATATCTAGTGACTCTTTGTTAATAGTCAACCACGTGAATGATGAGTTTATAGCCAGAGATTCGAAGATGATTGCATACCTGAAAGTAGCAAAGGAATTAAAACAAAAATTCGAAACTTGCAAGCTTAAACAGGTTCCCAGAGACCAGAACGTGGAAGCAGACGCCCTAGCAACCCTGGGGGTAACCTTCAAACCAACAGAGCTATCCAGCATTCCAATAGCACATATGCTGGAACCTTCTATCCAGAAGGCAGACGAAATAGACAGAGGTGAACTGGAGGATCCACAAAGCAAAAAGGAAATCCAAGCAGTTATAGAGGAAGGTGAGAGCTCTCGGCCAAACAGGCAGGCGCCTGATCAAGTAGCCGACCCAGCAGACGACTGGCACACACTTTACCTAGACTGGCTGCGCCATAACAAGCTACCAGACGATAAGAAGGAAGTGAGAGCTTTTAAAATAAAGGCTTCCAGGTTCATACTCATTGATGATACACTATACAGAAAATCGCTAGCAGGTCCCTACCTACGGTGCCTGGACAAGGAAGAAGCACAGACTGTGTCGCATGCTCTCCACAGTGGCGAATGTGGAAACCATGCAGGGGGCAGGAGTCTGGCAAATAAAGCCCTCAGACAGGGATACTATTGGCCTACAATGAAGGCAGATGCGGCAGAGTACGCACAAAAATGTGATGCCTGCCAGCGCTCAGCACCAATGATTCACCAGCCAGCAGAACCTCTGCACCCTATTATTTCTCCCTGGCCATTCATGGCATAGGGCATGGACATAGTAGGCCCTCTACCACGGGCCACAGGAAACAGAACCTGGATGCTAGCAATGACAGATTACTTCTCCAAGTGGATAGAGGCAGAAGCATTCACGGAAGTAAAGGACAAACAGGTGGAACATCACCTTAAAAAAGTCAGCACCCAGGACTCCAAAGTCCAATGGACAAGTCAATCCAAGAATAAAATCATTATGGACAATTTGAGAAGGAGGTTACAGGAGTTAGGAGGAAAGTGGGCAGATGAATTGCCACTAGTATTATGGTCAGACAGAACGACACCAAAGATAGCAACAGGTCAAACACCCTTCAGCCTGGTGTTTGGTGCGGAAGCGGTCATTCCATCAGAAGTTCTAGTTCCCACTCACAGGTATGAAAATATGACAAGGGAACTGAACAATGCAGAGATGACCAGAAGCCTGGACACAATTGACGAGTTGCGAGCAAGCGCAAAAATCCGTCCGTGGCCGCCTACAAACAATCGGTGGCCGGGAGTTATAACAAGAACGTAAAAATCGGGCTCCTGGAGGTAGGAGACCTGGTTCTCCGAGAGGTGTTCCAAAACACCAAGAATCGAAAAGCAGGCAAATTCGCCTACAAATGGGAAGGACCATACAAGGTAGAAGGAGTTGTTGGCCATGGTGCATACAGACTGATGACTATGGACGGTCAAATCATACAACGCCCATGGAACATACTTCACCTGAAGAGATATTACTTTTGATAATAAGTAGACACTAGCTTTCAGAATAATGTACTATGAGAAGCCAAATCATTTTTAAAGATAAAATAAAAATCCGGTAGTAGGCATCCGCGTTTCACTCTTATTTTCGGTGTCTTTAGTTGTTTTAAAACTTTAAACTACTATTGGATGGTGTGGTGCAGCGGCGTCCCGGGACCACAATTGCTCAGTACCCCATGAGATGGCGGCAGGTACTTCACATCATTCGATAGATTTTCTTATTTTCGAGGCTTCTCTAAATACATCACTTTGAATTTCGGTATCTATGGTACTTTGAAAGGATGTCTAGCAGATCGTCAACCGCCAACGCCGGTGACAAGGCACATGGCACTCCAACATGCCTAACCTATTTTCTCCACAAGGAGCACCCTCACCAAAGTGATTGTGGAACATACGAAAGGGAGCCTGGTGACACCGAATACGCTTATCCGGCTACCCCCGATACCACCCCGGACGTAGCTCGCACTAATCGCACTTAATCGGGGCCCCAGCATGCATGCAAAAATGAACATGGAACGTAGGGATATCTGCGCGCAGAATCTGCGGCGTCTCCATCCGGTCCTAGAATGACGATAAACTTGCCTCAATGACGCCACCGCCGGCATAAAACGAGACGAACACACCTTGCGTCATGAACAAGGTTAAGTAGTCCACAAAGCGGCATACGCCTAAATCGGCCGGCCCGGACGACACAGCTAGCTTGGTCCGGATCGTCTTTTTGGTGACAGTGGTCTAAATCGGCCCCCTGGGTTGACACGGCCACTCCTCCTTACATTGCGGCATACGCCTAAATCGCCCATCGCCGACACACAGCCTAGTGAGTCCGAACGTTAGCCTTTTCAGGGTGACAGGACTCGCCTAAATCAGTCAAGCAGACTGACACGGCACAAACTTCCTAAAACAGGGAGAATAAATAGACAAACACACGATATGTAAAGCTAAAACCTTGCCAAACTATGACAAGGGGCATTCAAAATATGGCCAAAATACGGCCCCAAGTTCAAACCGTCACCCTGGCGAAGCAAACACAAAAACAAGTTTAAAACTTACAAAGTCTGCCACCTCAGGACCAGACTGCCAAAAAGTTTATCAATACATAAAAACTTAATTGTCGGTCACATTAATGACCTCCACCCACAGTACCTCCCGCCCTGTGACCACTCATTTCAGTCTTGCACCGCTTGCATATCCTCGGCCGCCATAGCTCCCCGAGCTCCGTCAAAGATCATCCTGGGACATTCCAAGACCCCCGGCCCTGCTCGGCCGGCGCGGGAGAATTCACCTCACCAACCTCGGGCATCAAGCACGCTCAAATCAGGGTGGGTGGGGTAGAGCATCTCCAGCTGCCTCTCCTCTTCCTCTATAGCCTGCTGGGTGGGAGCCTCCTCGAGTGCAGCACGCATTCCACTGATCTTTCCCCGCCAGGTGGCATATGCAACAACGTTGGTGGCCTGGGAGATCAGCTCAGTGATCTTCTCCTCGGATCGCTTCCAGAGAGTCGGAAAAGTCCGCACAACGCCGGGTTCGAGCCGGTGATCGCTCCCTCCTTCAACTTCTTCTTGGTAACAAAGCAAGCTCGGTCTTGACTCCACCACACGCTCCTTCGAGATCAACCCGCTCTTTGTGCGGATCTGCACAGTCTCCTTGCTCCTGGTTCTGGCGCGGTAGCACGACCGGTGGTCCGCACTATGTTGATCATCTTCTGTTGTAGAGTGCGGATGAAGAGTCCGGGGCATAGGTAATCGAAGTCGCAAAAGAGTTGGGAGGCGAGAATTTAAGCAAGAAAGCAGACAGACAGGTAAAAAATGAAGAATATTTACCATGAAGGCGTTGTGCACGTCATTTTCACCATCTCCTCGGGGAGAACTCCAAAACGTTTCCTGTTTGGAGGAAAGAACGGTGATCAATCTCCGGCCAGTACGGCACCTTGTCCACATTCCCAAAGCCTTCTGGAAAATGAGCAATGATGCCTCCACTAGTAGAAGCACGGGGACTGGCAGGAGGAGTAGGCGGATGGCGAGATAACGGATCGACCTCCAGGGGCACGCGAGCAGCAGAACTAGAAACTGCAGGAGGAGTCTGAAAAGAGGCGGCAAGAGCACTTCTCTTGGAGGCAGAGGCCACATCAAGGCTGGCAGAAGGTCTCTTTCTTTTAGCACTTTGGAGGATGAGTTCCAGTTGATCGACTTTTGAACCTGCAAGCATACACAGTCTCAGACGGCGGAATGCTTAAAACATCGCAGACAGAACGGCATGCAAAGCGAAGTGGTTACGAAACCTTACCGGAAGACATACCGTGGGCTGATTGAGGAGGATTGGAGGAATAAGTAGGTGAAAAACCGGGAAGCTGTGTCCGGGAATTTTCTCTCGGACTCGTAAATCCGAATAGCTTCTTTAAGCGAGATCTTAGCGCCGATACGAGTGAGGTCGCAGGGGCCTGCACGAAGATGATGAAGTAAGCTAGTAAGCAGCGAGATAAAACAAATTAGGTAGCAGGGAGGCTACTTACTCGAAGTCAGAGCCCATTTCTCGAAAATATAATCAGCAGGACGCTGGATGGAGTCCTTCCTCACGTAGAAGAAGTCCTCAAACCATTTCTCATCACGGGACTTTGACGCATGTTTGAAGGGAGCCTCTTCATGGCCCCGGAATGAGAATTGACCCCTTCCCAGGGATCTGATGCTGTACATGTGGGCCAGATCGCCCAGAGTGATAGATATGCCAGTACTCTGACCAGCGGCCAGAGAATAGAGAAGAACTCTCCATATGGCAGCAAAAATTTGTGCCATGGCGAAATTGTTGGTAAAGATAAAATCTTGGACGAGTTTAGGGAAAGGAAAACGAAGGCCATATTTAAATGGGTACAGATAGAAGCAAACCCACCCCGGACGAAGGGCGTCGACTTTCTGTCCGGTTCGAGGATGGCGATATCCCCCGTCACCAAGACCAAGCAGACTCTTGATCCTAGGAATGTCGGCCGGAGTTAGGGCGGAATCGCAATCGTGTGGGTGTCTAAAGAGTCCCCGAGAAGGGAAAGTGGGGTCAAGATTACGGTCGGAGGGTGTTGGGGTTGACGAAGATTGTCGGGTTTTGCCCATAATGGAGAGAGGAAATGAAGATTAAAAGAAAGAAAGAAGATGGATTACCTGATGATGAAGACGGGAAAGGGAACAGTGAAGCTGATGAAGATTAAAGGGAAGAAGATTGAGGGTTTAAGAGAAGAGAGTTTTTTGAAATGATTTGGAGTGATTAATGAGAGTGGAAGAGAGACGTTGGGGTTATAAAGAGGAGAGAAGGAGTTGGGTGCGGAGAAAGAGGGGAAAAGCGGCTTGCATGGGAAGGAGTAAAAGGGCGGCGTAGGGTTTTAAATATTTGGTTACGTAAATTCCTTGCTCGATACTTGAAAGCGTACTTCGCAAGAAATTTGGGGCAAACTGTTTGGGCTAAAAATAGCGTAATAAAGAAAGCCCACTTGGTAAAATAAAGATTATAGAGAAGAGGTGAGGAGGATGGGAGCCCGCAATCAGGAGAAGGGGGAACGGGCTTAAGAAGGATCAAGAGCCCATCATAGTAGGCGCCCGTGTTAAGGAAAGAAGTGTCAGGGAGAAGTTAGGGAGATCGAGGAGAATTGGCAAGGGAATCCGGATTAGGAAAGAAGTTTTTATGGAAATAATATTCTCTTTCCATATTCGAGATAGAGTATATCTAGAGTTCTTACCCTATAAATAGCAGAAGAAGGAAATCAAGAAGGGCATTCATTCATTCACTCATCCATATATTCATTCAAGATTGTATTCAAGACAACCACACCACGACATACCATTCACAAATATACTCCATACGTGATCTTGCAGGCCTGATACCTAACGCCAGCAAGATTAGCATAAACGTTATCATTGTAATCACCCTCCTAATCATATAGTGCAATACTTGGCAGGGTACCGTCCCTCCCGCGGTTGTTCCCACATTGGGTTTTCCGCGTCACCAAAATCTTACGTGTCAATTTACATTACGCACTTTATTTTTCGTTTACCTATTGACATACAAATCATCATACAATCAACCAACGAATATAGACTACATTGACCCTAAATCGACTTAGGTAAAAAAGACCTAAACAGTTGTCTTGCATTTTCTTGATAATGGTGACAAGAGTTTTGTTCGCTGCCTCCACCGCTCCGTTGGTTTGGGGATGGTAGGGGGATGATCGATGTCGTTTGATCTTGTATTTGTCCAGCAAAGCTTGAGTTTCCGCCCGGAAGTGAGAGCCTTGATCGCTGATGATTTCATGGGGTACCCCATATCGGCAGATGAGGTTGTTTTGAATGAACTTGGCCACTTGTTTGGCAGTCAAGACTGCATATGACTGTGCTTCTACCCATTTAGTGAAGTAGTCGATGGCGACGAGGACGAAGCAATGCCCCTTGGTGCCTATCGGGTTGACTTTCCCGATGATGTCGATGCCCGAGGTTGAGAAAGGCCAGGGTGATGTCATGGTGTATAAAAGGGATGGTGGTATGTGTTGTATGTTGGCGAAGATTTGGCAATTGTGGCAATGTTTGACGTTGTTACGGTAATCGGCTTCCATGGTGGTCCAGTAGTAACCTAGCCGCATGATTTTCCGTGTAAGCATCATTGCACTCATGTGAGGGCCACATTCTCCGTCGTGAACCTCTCCCATGACTTTCTTGGCTTTGTGATAGTCAATGCAAAGGAGGAGAATTACTTGGGGTGTTCTTTTGTAGAGTTGATTTTGGTTTATCACGAATTGTGATGCAAGTAAACGAATGGCTCTTTGTCCTCTTTGATCAGAGTTGGGAGGGAATTCGTTTTTGGTTTTGTAATTGAGGATGGCTTGGTACCAAGGTTCATCATGGCTTTCCTCGTCGTCGATAATGGCACAAATGTGAGCTGGCTCGCTCCGTCTTTCGACACATAGGGGCATCGATGTCATGTCGTCAGGTATGTTGACGAGCGCGGCAAGTTTTGCCAGGGCATCAACAAATTGATTTTCTTCCCGCGGCAAGTGGAAGTAGTCGACTTGGTCGAAGAACTCGGCCTCTTGATTGATCTTTGCTCGGTAGGGAGCTAAGCTGTCAGATCGGATTTTCCATGATCCGGACACCTGATTGATGATGAGTGAGGAATCGCCATGGACCCTCAGTCTCTTGATGCCAAGTGTGATGGCTGCTTGTAGGCCGATGAGACATGCTTCATATTCAGCGGCGTTGTTTGTGACGGCGAAGTCTAGCTTGACCGAGATCGGAACGTGTTCTCCCTCTGGTGATATTAGAAGGATTCCTACCCCGAAACCTCTCAGATTAGATGCACCATCAAAGTATAGGTCCCATGCGTCGGAGTCGGCACAAAGGATGTCTTCGTCAGGAAGTGACCAAGTGTCGGTCGTTGGATCCTCGTTGACGGGATTTTCTGCTAGGAAATCGGCGACCGCTCTTCCCTTGATAACCTTGAGGGGTACAAACTTGAGATCAAATTCGGACAGCATGAGTGTCCACCTAGACAGCCTTCCGTTTAGTACAGGTTTTTCGAAGATGTATTTAACCGGGTCCATCTTGGAGTAGATGTGGACCGAGTAGCTGAGCATGTAATGCCGCAGCTTCTTTGTTGACCATACTAGGGCAAGGCATGTCTTTTCCAGTTGGGTATACCTTGTCTTGTACTCGATGAACTTTTTGTTGATGTAGTAGATCGCTCGCTCCTCGTTGCCAACTGTTTGTGCTAGCATTGCTCCCATGGCTGTGTCAGTAATAGTCAGGTACAGGGACAGAGGAATCCCCGGTTGAGGTGGCATGAGAACAGGAGGTTTGGATAGGATTTCCTTTATCCTGTCGAATGCCTTCTGACAATCGTCGTCCCAATCGGTGTGATCGGAGGCGCGAAGCTTCTTGAATATCGGTTCACAAATCATAGTGAGCTTGGCGATGAACCGGCTGATGTACTGGACCTGACCGAGAAATCCCCGAATCTCCTTCTCGTTCTTAGGCCGAGGCATTTGTTGAAGGGCTTTGATTTTGGTTGGATCAATCTCAATGCCTCTTTTGCTGACGACATGTCCGAAGAGTTTTCCGGAGGTGACCCCGAATGCACACTTCTGAGGATTTAGTCTCATGTTATATTTCCGCAGACGAGCGAAGAATTTCCGGAGGGCATTGATGTGTCCATCCCGTTCTTTTGATTTGACGATCATGTCATCGACATATAGCTCTACCTCCTTTTGCATCATATCATGTAGAAGAGTGGTAGCGGTTCTTTGATAGGTCACTCCGGCGTTGATGAGGCCGAAAGGAATGACCGTGTAGTAATATGTACCCCACTGTGTAGTGAACGCAGTTTTGTGCATGTCTTCCTCAGCCATTTTAATCTGGTTGTACCCGGCATACCCGTCCATGAATGATAGGAGAGAATGTTCGGCGATGTTGTCCACCAGAATGTCAACATGTGGCAAAGGGAAGTCGTCCTTTGGACTTGCCTTGTTCAGATCCCTGAAGTCGACGCAAACCCGAATTCGTCCGTCTTTCTTTAGTACCGGCACAATGTTGGCCACCCAGTCAGAGTATTCAGATACTTTGATGAACCCAGCCTTGAACTATTTGTCCACCTCTTCTTTGATTTTTAAGGCCCACTCGGGGACGCATCCGCGTAGCTTCATTTCAGGTTTAGCCGGGTTTGATGGGTATCCGGTGCTCTGCAATTTCTCTGTCAATCCCAGGCATATCTATGTAAGACCAGGCGAACACGTCCTTGTATTCGTGGAGGAGGTCAATGAACTGTTGTCTTTCCGAGGGGTCCAGGGTTGTCCCTATCCTAAGTTCTTGAGGTTTATTGTCGGTTCCTACGTTAATAGGCTCGGTTTCCTCAATAATGGGGGTTCTGGTTTCCTGTTTGTCAAGTTCTTTGGCTAAGTGAGGTGGGTAGTTACTCAAGTCAAATTCCTCATGATCATTCAGAATTGCATTGCAGTTAAAATGAGACGAGTCATAAGCAAACTTAGCGTTCATTAAGTTGACACGAGCGAAAAGCTCGGTGTGGACCATGGAAAAACGCTCCACTCAAATGCTTTTTCAAAACATTTTTAATTTCAAAAGAGTCGCCACTAAATTTTTAAATGGAATTTAGAAACCAATTTAAAACAACACCCAACCCCGCCCGTTGCAATAACGGTCTCTACTAGGTAAAAGATGGCTATTTCGGAAAGATATCACATGCGTATGCAACCATTGAATTTAAATCCTATCATGCGAATTTCATTCTAAGTCGTTTAAAATGCATTTAACTTCGTCGAAGTGGTTTAGCATGTGAGGTTCATTGATTAAACTAGAAAACACATCCAAAGAGAGGGATAGGAAGGCTTACGCTTAGCATAAGATGTATTAACAAACATTAGTGGTTAGCTCATACATACAATATAAATTATAAATAATGTAAATTAAAATCTAAAACATAAACTAATTAAACTAAGGATTAATCAAACAAAGTCAAACAAGGAAGCAAATTAAAACACAAAACCTGGACAAACCCGTGCACTGCACGGATCTGAAATTTTCGAAATATGTCAGAATTGACCCGTGCACTGCGCGGGTTTTGAATTAATACATTGCTAATTACGAAATAAATACTAAATCAATGCAATAAATTACGAAAATCTACCTAAATTAAAATTACAAATTATAGGTCTGGAAAATCATTAAAAATCAATTTTTATATGGTTAAAAATAAATACACATAAATTAAATAAACTCGATTTATTAAATTGCCCTATTCCAACACGAGGATATGTAAACGAGCGAGGCATTTCGGTCACTTCAGACGAATTAAGCCTTTTAAACTCGAGTCAATGCGGGTGCCGGAATGGTACTTTAACTCATACTCAAACTATTCTAGTTTCGATATTAGTTAGACGATGTTAGACAAAGGTTAGTAAATAAACAATAAAAAAACGAAATAAAAAGGAGAGAAGGGAGTTTTAATGCACCCTCAACCTACATGTATCGTTGACGAAGTCTTGTGTCGCAATCGATTGTAGATCTTGTCTTGAGGGGCCGTCGTCGATGAAGATTGAATTGTAAACACGGTTTTTGAAAAGTTTGAGCAGCGATTTTCAAAAGCTTACCACGGACTCGTTTCTCAACGAAAATTTGATTCGAAAAGTGTTCTGGAATCAGGGAAATATGTAGTCTTTGAAAGTGTAAATGGATGGAAACCACGGTATTGTTTCAAGCACGAAAAGCGAGGCAGAACAGGCTGGTGCGCAGGAAAACACGCGAAAACAGAGTGTTTACCATTCTGCTTTTCGAGAGGATTCGTGCTAGGTTTAGGGTTGATTCTGGCTCGTTGTTGCTGGTAGGTGATGGTAGGTTCTAAGGGTCGTTAAGTGTGGTGATTAGGGAGTATATATAGGAAGGTTTCAAGGGTTAAAAGTAGGGCAAAACGGAGTGACAAGCAGCTTGGGCCTGTTTCGCATAGCTGCTGTCCAGCAGCTTTCGTGGGTGTTTGTGAGGGTTTCAGGGACGCTTTCTTGTAGGTTAAGGCACGGGAATATGGGTAGGATAGTCGGGTATGGGTTTGAGTTAATGGGTTGCGGGTCTGGGTCAGTTTGGAGCGGGTTTGAGGCTTCGATATGGGCTGCGCGGGTTAAAGGGGGAAAACCGGGGTCTGTTCGCATGGCCTGTTTTGGGCTTCGAAAATGGAGGTTTTTGGACGTGGGTTGCATGGGAAATGGCCTGGAATGATAGCTTGGTATGTGGGCTAGGTGTGAGGTGAGAGTTGGGTTGGAAATTGGGTCGAAGTTGCATCGAAATTCGAGTCCAATTCGAGCTTAAATCGAGCTCAAAACCGAGCTTGAAATCGCGTACAAAACCGTCTTAAAATCGAGTTTCTCAAATACGATTTATAAAACGAATAAATTCAATCAAATCAAATTAAATAAATTCAAATAGAAAGTTTACTCCATTTTCAATAAAATAAACTTGAAAAAAATAAACTCAAATTAAAACATTAAAATGAATTTATTTGAAAATGAACATTAACTTAAATTTCATTTAAATTAATAAAAATCCGTCGACGACGCGCGTTCCACATCGTAAAGCGAGCCACAAATAATGACAACGCCAACTGACGAATACATGTTGTCCTATCATCATCGGGTGTTTGATGGATTTTCTATAAATGCCAATATCGGCAGATATGGGTATCTACAGAGCCCCCACTTTGACTGAGGCTTGGACAAGGCGAAAGTAAAAGTATACCCCAGGTCCCTCTCGACCTGAGGATTCTGCGGGTCGTTTAGAGTCCATTAGACTTCCGTATGTAAGCTCGCCAGGCATAAAAAGAGATCATACCTGAAACACGGTTCAGGACGCCTCGACTTTTGCATTTTCATCATTGGAAGGTGGGTTGAGCCTTATCCTCAGGCGCCTACGTATCCGCTTTTCAACGGAATCAAACCCGTATCGTAGTTCAAGCTCGATGGCCTGTAGCTTTCTGCTGCTTCGGCTCGGATGCCAATATCCCATTGTTCATGTGAGTAAAGACAAAACTTGCGCTTTGCTTATCAATTTCTCTGTTCTGCTAGGGAGAACGATTCACTGAAACTGACGTTTCTGTTGGGGAAATGTCATTTCCGTAGCATTCTGCTGTTGATCTTTGTTATGAGGATGCCATCCTATCTGTTTTGTGGTGGTCTCTGGAGCCGACGGCGGCGAGCCCCGATTGGAGCATATTCTCGCAAATTTAATCATAATATATAGCACGCGATTCACGTAGCGACATTTTGATACTTGAAATGGTCATCGACCGAATTTTGATGGGTCTTTGGAGCCGACGGCGACAGAGCCCCCAGTTGAAAGAAAAGGAAAATGGGTTATCGACCCACAGACATGAACATTGCTTAGAAAAGGTGGGTCATTGACCCGGACTTTGAATATCTCGAAAATGATTGGCCTCTTCGAGGCGAGAATTTATTTCAGTTTTCTGGATCCAAATGATTTTTCGAATCAACACATAATTTTATTTTCAATAAAATTAATTGCGAAAAATTATTTCGAATTTCTGGAGTTAAATGATTTTTCAAATCAAAACATAATTTTATTTTCAATAAAATTAATCGCAGAAGTTTATTTCAAATTTCTGGAGTGAAAGCGATGGGTAGACACGACCTTTTGACAAAAAGACTCGGACTTTCTGACCCGTAACCAATGTGGGCATAACCCAATAAAATCCGTAAGTGTGTACGGGATGTTAATTCAACATGGGACGCGCAGGGGATGAAATTGTAAATTAGTCACTTCGGTGCACGAACTATGACAAATTCCGCAAGAGAAATGAGCGAACAAAACCCGGGACGGATGGGGCCCACTTGGCGCGCCACACAGGCCTTACACGGCCGAAATAGAGGAGGTATGGGACTTGCCTTCTTATTTCAAAAAGCTACCAAACTTCCTAAAGCTAGTAGGCTTCCAAGTTTCCAAATTTCCTAGAAGATTTAGGTTTCCAAAACCTAAAGGAATTATACTTCCAAAATTCCTCATCTCTTTTCATATATAAGGAAGGGCTAAGGGTTGAGATTTCCCACAATTTCTCAAACAGAAATCTCTCTGCTTAAAAGAATATCTTTCTTAGAAAAAAACTAGTCATGAATTCCTTGTTTGGGACCATGAAGGGATGGGCGACATGAATTGGGGTTTAGAAATCCAAAATCGAATGCGGCGGGAATTCAACAAATTATTTTCCTGAGGCAAGTCATGATTCAACCCGCATTTCTTAAAGAGTGCCTGAGAGTGTGGGATCCCGAGCATCATGTCTTTGCTTTTACGGAGGGAGAAATCTGTCCCCTTCCTGAAGAATTTACCGTCTTGGGAGGATGGAGGACCACGCAAGAGCCTGTGGTTCCCGACTTTGTGTCCAACTGGACCCGAAAATACCGCGAATATCTAAACTTGTCGCGTGATGAAGCCCATACCATCGTCGATGGTGGAAAGGTGGACCTGCTTGCGCTAGTGCATAGATTCCGGCGTGCGAATGACCCAGATATACCGATCATTTATCGACGCCGCGCCTTTGGCCTCATTCTATTGCATCTTTATTGTTTCGAGGGGGCGATAGAAATTCCATCTTATCGCGGCCAAGCTAGACTAATCCGAGTCGTGGAGCAAATGGAGAATGGTGCTAATCCTGCATGGATTATACTAGCTCAGACTATTAAAAGCTTGGATGCACAAAAAGCCAATCCGGATGCTGTATTCATGGGATCAACCCGTCTACTGCAAGTTTGTCTTTCTTCTCTTTTTTCCTTTTTTTTTTCTCTTTTTTTTCTTCGTCTTTTTTTTTTCTTCTTTTTTTCGTCTTTTTTTTTTCTTCTTTTTTTTTTCGTCTTTTTTCTTTTTTTCATTTTCTTTTTTTCGTTTTTTTTTTTTTTTTTGACCTGCCTTTTTCTGACTGTCTAACAGGTATGGCTCAACAGCGTCTTGGTTTGATTGATCCGCCGTTGAAACCGAGAAGATTATCATGTCGAAGTCTCACTAATCGGCGACGGCGCTACGATTCCGAGCAAGGATCCGACATCGGCGAAATATCCGATTAGCGGAACAGGGTCTCACATTCGGTCCTTACCATGGCTTCATTTGAGCTCACTTACCGGGCTCGCAGATACTGATCATACACGGTATGTCACTTTGTTGGGCTTGGATCACCCTGTCTATTTTTACCCGGACCGAGTGCTTCGCCAATTCGGTCGTCAACAAATTGTCCTTGCGACGGAGGCTTCGCGAGGTCCTGCGCTTTTGTTATTTCTCGGGGTAGATGTCATACTTGGCTCCATGCGTGGCGCCGAAGGACCGTGTGGCGCATTCCCGAGCCACGCGAGTCTACTTGGGTTTCTCCTTCATATCTCAAATGGACTACGTAACCGGGCCTTAATGCAAGGAAGAAACTACGAGAAAGATGATGCCATTGATCGGGAGAAGCATGACGGGGGTTGAAAAATCGACAATTCTTTATCGGGCCGATTCCTAGGGGCCCGACCGAGACCGAGACTAGGCTCCGACGAGAACCCTAGGGCTAAACCGGTGCTCCTAGCGTGTGGGACCAACTGGGTACTACAAGTGGTGACGTTCCGACACTTGCAGAGAGACTTGGCCCTCGACCAAGCGTAAAAGAGAGATTGGGCCCGCGAGAAGACAGCGTGGTCCCCCGAAGAAACGGGCAAGAATGATGATGGGTGAGACATCGTCTCGTAGTGACGGAACACGCGACCCAACTAAAGATAGGCGGTAGTTACGGCTCTATTATTTAGTATTACTATTATGCTTTCATTTGCTTTCCTGTTAGTTTGATTTGTAATGGGCGTCGCCCGGATTTATCAAAATAAAAGACACGTATTATTTATTAGAAATCCTCGGTTTCTGCATTGAATATTTCATTTTTATTGTGGTTGTACCCTTTTCAAGGGTTGCCTACGATTCTGCTTTTCAATGAATCAAACCGAGGTCGTAGTTCTCTCATAAAACATTTCGTGCGGTGGCAACAAATGCCAAACTTAAAACTTATTCAAATACATCACAATTCAAGTGTTATTTCATAACTTTGAGAGTGAGGTCTTAAGGATAGTACTTCTTCAATCGATCCGATTCGTTGGATTCGAGAAATCATTTCCATCCAAATCATCAAACGTACGCGCCTCCCGTGAGTATCTTCTTCACGAGATAAGGACCGCCCAATTAGGCTTAAACTTCCCTCTTGGATCGATTGGTAATAGAGCCCTTACTGATTTGAGAACTAAATCGCCTTCATTAATTCCCCGGGGCTTCACCTTCTTGTTAAAAGCCCGCTCTATCCTTTTCTCGATAGAGTGAACATGATACAACACACATTCAAACGACGCTCATCGAGCAACACCAACGAATCATATCTGGCTTGGACCCAATCAGCTTAGGGACCTGGCTTTCGAGCAAGATGCGTAGGGAGGGTACTTCGATTCGACCTGGTTGTATCGCTTCCATCCCGTAAACTAGATAGTACGGGGTTGCCCCGTGGTCATTCCGATGGATGTTCAATATCCCCACAACGCGAAGGGTATCTTCTCCGGCCACTCCTTGTAATTGTCAGACATCTTTCTCAATATAGTAGCCACCGTTTAGTTAGCGGCCTCCACTACTCCATTTGTCTGAGGTCGATATGGAGATGACTTATGATGCTTGATTCTATACTTTTCAAGTATAACGGCTGTCTCAGCTTGAAAGTGAGTTCCATGATCACTGATGAACTCGTGCGGCACTCTGTACCGACAGATGTGTAGATACCCGTATCCGTCGATATTGGAATTTATAGAGAACCCGACAAACACCCGATGATGATAGGACACATGTATTCTTTAGTTGTCATTGTCATTATTTGGAGCTCGTTTACGAGGTAGAATGGGCGCCGTCGATGAAGTATTCTATTAATTTAAATGATATTTAAATTAATGTTTTTTAGTGAGTTCATTTTTATTATTTTAAATGATATTTAAATTAATGTTTTTTAGTGAGTTCATTTTATTAATTTAAATGATATTTAAATTAAAGCCTTTTAAAGTGATTTCAATTTATTTTATTTTGAATTTTATTTTCCCAAGTTTATTTTATTGAAAATAAAATAAATAATTGATTTGAAAAATCATTTTATGAGTATATTTGATTTGAAGAGTCATTTATTTTAATGTGTTAATTGATTTGAAAAATCGATTTTAAAAGCGAAGAAAACTCGTTTTTAAGCATGTTTTTGAGCTCGATTTTAGCTCGGTTTTTTGAGCCCGTTTCCTTTGCGAATTGGCACGAATCTCGAGTACACTAACCCACCTTAGCCAATACCCATCCACCCATGTTCGAACCCCCATACCATGGCCCAAATTCTCGTTCAAGACCAACCCCAAGCAGCCCGCACTAAACCGCAACAGGCCCCCTGTTTTGGCAGCCAATTCGCGAGCCCAAACCCGCTCCAAACACTACCAAGACCCGTACCCATTAACCCTAACCCATACCCTAGTATCCTACCCATATTATCCTAGCTTAATCACCAAGAAAACCCCCAAAACGAACCCTAGAAACCCCCCCAAAAGCTGCTGGACAGCAGCTATGTTCAGCAAGCCCGATTGCCTCTCCCTCTCTTTTAACCTACTTTAACTCCTTATAAATACCACCCCTTCACCATACATTCATTTCTCTAAGTTCTCCATACATCCAAGCATCACATACAAGCTTTAAACCTCAGAAACAAACCCTAAACATCCTTCAAAAACCCTAAACAAAACCGACACACAAACTGAAACTGTTTGTGTGTCCTCTTCGAAAACCCTTTCGTTCCTCCATCAAAAATCCATAAAAATTCGAGTTTCTTGTTCCTAATTAACCACATAACATCCATCTACACATTAGACAAAGATTTACGAGCCAAATTGCCCTTGAGAGTACACGAGATCCCTCGAAAAACAGAGTGAAATAACACTCTGTTTTCGCGGTTTACTCTTGTCTGTCCAGTTCTGTTTGTGCTCGTTTTTCGTGCCCAATAACCCAAAACGAACCAGGGTTGCTTTAAGATCCTTGTTCTCCTCTCTTTCTAGTTTCCAAAACATCTTTCGGATCGAATTTTCGTCGTGAAACGAGGGAGATATCACTGTTTTAAAATCGCTGTCCAGAAACTTTCCAAAACGCGTGTTTGCTTTATTCTTCGTCGACGACGGCCTCTCGAGATAAAATCTACCATCGATTACGACCCAAGACGGTGTCAACGATACATGTAGGTTGAGGGTGCATCAAATCCCCTTTTCTCTCCTTTTTTTATTTCGTTTTTTTTATGCTTTTTTATAGTTTGTTTTTTTGTTTGTTTTCGTTTTGTTTATCGTTTGTTTTAATTAACTTTGAAACTAGTTAGTCCGAGTATGAGTTAAAGTACCGCTATGAACACCCGCGTTGACTTGAGATGGGAAAAGAAACCGCTACATCTGTCGGTCGTACACCCCCGTCTCATTTACATATCCTCGTGTTCAAAGTAGGGCATAAATAAAACAATTATCTAACTTTGTTCTTCGTTTTCGACCCCCTTTTGTTTCGGCCAAATCGATGGACCCTAGGATCCGTTGTATGTTAGTTTAACCTCTGATTGTTAACATATGACGTATTTAGACGACATTAGATCAATTTAATAACCTAATTAGACATGTTAGGTGGCATCGACATAGCTTTTAAAATCAACTAACAATTTCAGAACTTAATTGAATGCATCTTTCTCTTTCACTAATTTTCTCGCTAGCATGGAAGTGCGTGCTTAACACCTTTCCATTTGCACTCGTTGACAAATTAGAATTGTTTTTAACCTAGTTCGTAATTACTTAATTTAATTTATAATTAATTAACCTTTAATTTGTTTTACTTGTTTCTATTATTGTAAATTTTGTTTTTATTATTTTTTAAGGTTCAAAATATGTAAATTTAATTTAGTGAATTTTTCCGTAATTTATTTTGCTGATTTCGAAATTAAAATGCAATTAACTTTGTTTTCTACAAAAAACCGTGCACTGCACGGGTCTGTTCTGACTTCTGATCCGTGCACTGCACGGGTCTGCCAGTTTTGATTTCTTTTCTTCTTTTGTTTCTTTAATTGTTTACTAATCCTATTTTAATAAATATGGATTGGTGAATAATTTTAATGAGTTGGGTTCAATTTAATCAATAAGTTGTACCTAATTTATTTCAAACCTTTGTATTTGTTTATTTTAATTTAATTAGTTTAATTCTAATCTAATTTGTTTATTAACTAATAATTCGGCTAACATCTTTAATTAGTCTAACTTAGCTTTAGCTTTTTTGTTTACATTTGTTTCGTTTATTAAGACTTAATAATTTAAGTTGTATTTTGTTAGTTTGTATTGTAATCTGAGTCAAAGTAATTACGATAGTTGTTGTAATTAGATTGAGTTGTAATTTATTTCTCGTTGTGTCGGCATGAAATGCCTGGGTTGTAATAGGATAGATCCCAATGGCTCCCCCATTCCTCCTAAGCCGTGTTTGCGCATCTTTTATTTCAAATCAACCAACATGCTAAAACAACTTTGACAAAGTTAGTATTCATGCATTAAACGACATAGAAATTGTTGTCACATGTTAGGGTTTTAAAACAACGTTTGCATATCATACATCGTAGTAGCTATGACCTTGTTTGAACTCCGACACTTGACTTAGTAGAGGCCGTTATCGACGGGCGGGGTTGGGTGTCCTTATGGGCTTCCCAACACGTACCCTCACCCCTTACTCAAGATCTATGGTTTGTGGATCCGTCTAAATACCATTGGATTACGAGAGTCATTCAAATCGAGTGATATAGGGTACAAGTCTTTATCTTTAATCACTCGTAGTCGATTGGCTTTATGCTTTTCGATGAAAGGTGTAAAGTTGACTTGAACGGTTCCAAGTTCCCAAAAACTTGGTGACGACTCTAATATGTCTTAATTCGAATCGAAAGAACCTCGAGTCGATTATGCTGGTGTGGATCCGCGGACGCATCCCGAGGGCCTTGTCCTGATTTGGCGACTCATTTGGGAAAAGAGGACTAGTTACACTTTGTGTTTCTAGGGTCTTTTCCTCCGAGGTGAAACTTGAAAAGAAAGTGTTGGAAAGTAAAACATTACTCATAGTGCTACGATTCATGCATAAACCCTTAAGGACTTGCCGGGCCGTCCCAGCGTTTCTTCGTGATGCGTGGGGGCGACGTCCCACTATGCCAGGAAGCTGCACATTGCTCGCTTCCACTTCGCCTCGCGTGGTTCTTGAGGGTGGGGACGATCTTCTAGGTACTTTACCTTAAGACACCTTGCTCTATAAGACCGCAAAAGGATTGAGGGCATAGACCTTCTTATAGAAGACTTGCCGAGACTTAGAGATGTCTAGGAGCATACATCCTTATAACATGAGAATGACAATGTGCAATGTGTTTTCCCGAGTCTTGTTTTTCGAAAATTCCCATGTCCTTTTCAAAACCGAACTTTTGAACAACTTACTTTCAAAATAGCATGGTTTTAAAAACGCGGAATCTTTGCCCAAATAGGACTAGAAATTTCGGCCCAAAATGAGCTTTTATAGGGCATCTTGCCCATTTCAAATCTCATTTTCAAATCAATCCTTCATCTTTTCAAAATCAATCCAAAATGTTTCTCGAACCTCAACCAAGCATGAAATGCGTCGAGTCGTGTCCGGGTCATGGCCGTGTTAGGCCGGGTGTGTTTCGTCCTAAGAGTCTAGAACACGACCTTGTTGGGTCACCCAAGCTCACCTCTTGGGCTTCGAGTCATGTTGGTCGACCTTTTGGTCCAGGATAGTCAACAAAAAACGTCCAAGCTAGGCCCTTTAGGACGTTTTCACTCGAACCCATGGGCTGTGTTAGCCCAATCACGGGTTTAGTCACACCAAGTCCAGTTTAGAATCGAGTTATGACAGTTTGAGTCATGTCGTTTTGTCGAGTCTAAAATGAACCAATGTCTAAATCAAACCGTGAGTCGAACCCTTGTTTAATCAATCTCAAGTCGAGTCTTTGTTTGAGTCGAGTTGGGGTCGAGTCCTTAAGTGTGCAGGGGCTCTTACTTTAAATATTGACTCAATACGGGGTTTTCTTGTAGAAAGGCCGCCAAAACCCGACGTCAAGCAATGGAAGATGCTGTTAACAAGCTCACCGAGGCCGTGAACCTCATGATGACCCGAATGGATGCAATCGAATCTAAGTTGGGTGAAGATTCCCCTCCACCTCGACGATCCGGAGAAACGGTTCAAGTTCATCGAAGACCGTTTGAAACTCTCCCAGGGGAAGAACATCCACTATGAGAATGCTAGGGCCTATGCCCCAGTTCAGGATAAGTTGCCCACGAATATGGTACTCACTGACATCCCAAAGTTCAAAGGCACCGAAGATCCAGTCCACCATGTTAAGGCCTATAAAGGGTACTTAGCATCTGAAGGGAGTACTGTGACATGCTCTCTCGAAATTTTTGCCCAATCTCGGGTGAACACCGAAGGCGTGGTTCTATAATCTTGACCTTAAGAACTTCCCCACTTTCGAAGATATTACGGTGGAGTTCGTAAGCACTATCTCGACAATGTTGAGATTCAAACCAACATAAGGACTTTGGAAGTAATGACACAAAAGGAAAAAGAGGGCTTTACTGAATTCCTCGCAAGATGGCGCTATTTGAAAGCGTGAAACTAGCTAAGAAGCCCGATGAAGTTGAAATGGTAGATAAGTTCGTGAAGAATTTACGAATTGTTTACCGTAATGCTCGAAATACAGAATTTTGGTTCTTTCAAAGAATTGATAAGAATCGGGATAAAGGTAGAGGACGATGTCCGAATGGCTGAAGCTGAGAAGCCGAAAGGCTACCAAGGGGCCTCATCGTCTAAGGCCAAGGCCCCAGCAACGACCCATATTGATGAAGTCATCAATCTCTTAGAAGGGCAATCGAAGAAGTCGCAGCGCCAAACACCTAGGGCATTCACCGATATCGGATGCACTTATACATATGCTCTCCAAAGGCTCATAGCCCAAGGAAAGTTGAAGCCTATTGGTCCAACTCCGGACCCTCCCCGCGATCAACAAGGTAAATGGTATAAACCAAATGCCTCTGTGCCTTTCATCAAGGGAAAGGCCATGATATCTTGAAAGGTGCTATCGATCAAGCACGAAATTCAAGACATGATTGAGAACGGAACGCTCCCGATCCCATCTGTTAAACCTAATAACATCACCAATCCATTTGGCGATCACGCCAACTTTGTTTTCGTCGAAGACAAAGTGTCGATTATTCCCATCTTATCCATAAAATATTTGTGGATTGCTCTAAATTTTTGCCAAGCCCGAAGAATGAAATTCAAGTCGGGAGTCTTGCTCTAGAATGTACTCCTCTCGTTAACGAAGTTAATAAAGGACAATTCGATTCACCAACTTTCATCACTGGCGTAGATCCTCAGAGGACTACCTCGGGATGGAGGCAAACCATCACAGGGATCAAGGACAAGAGCCGAGCATCTAAGTTGACATCTGAACAAGGGAAAGCTCAAGACCAGATTTGAAAATTATGAGTCGGGATCTGTTTTCTTATCTTAGTCGAGTCGAGTCTAGGACTTTCTTTTCCTGAAGTTGAGTCGTTTGTTCCGCGATGACCTAGGGTGTGTCCTAGGAATCGTTCCTTCGAGTCTGTTAAGCATTTGTCATTCTAATAAATGTCGCAGTTTCGTTTCCAAATATGTCTTGTTTCCCATCCTCAATCATTCCGAAAACATGATAAAATGCACAACATACTCAAAGAGATCCCTGGGGTAGAAATATGTCCCGTTTCAAAATGTAAGGTACAATAGGATCCCGTGTTTGATTTCTTTACCTATTCCATGTCTGGCGGTAGAAAACCTCCATCAGAACCAGTGCTTATGACAAGCTTTTAGATGATTCTATGACGAACCCGAACTAGCTCCTTGTTTCCCCTATCGATGACGGAAGGCAAGCATTTTCCCCATAAAATCATCCCATCTCGAATAGAGAAGATATCAACCTGTTCTAACAAGGAATTGTTAGTTCTTACCCAAGTTAGTTGGCGAAACCCAGTTTTCAAGGTGTATCCATTTATGACTAAGAGAATGAATAGAAGATCATTTTCAAAGAGAGAAAAAAGATGAAAAAGAATGAAAAAAATGAGAAAAAGAGAAAATTGGAAAAATGAAAAAAATGAAAAATGAAAAAAAATGAAAGAAAAAGAAAAAAAAGAAAAAAAGAAAAAAGATGTTGAAGTAATTGCGGAATGCTTTTGGTTGGATGTCGAAGTTACGGAAGCCATAAGTCAAGTCAAGTACCCATAGTTGAAGTTGAATGGGCGAAGCCCTAAAGCGTAAGTAGTGACCTCTTTACTCTCTAAGTCCTACCTGAGACAGTTACAAAGGGATAGTCGGGAATTTTGAGAATCAGTCCGCTTGTGCTGTTACACCCAGCCTTTAGGGTCCAGATATGGAGATTTGAACCCACATTGTTTTCCAACCCATTTGCACTCGTGGTTCATCAAACCCGAGACACCCATTCCAACCACATCAGCAGCCATAGCCCTTGGTCTTATCACCACAAAACAAACCTTCAGAATGATGGTTAACCATTCCAACTTGTTTTTACCAAGCTCCACATCCCAAAGAATCAAAACCTTTTGTACCAACCCTAGATACGGGATTTAACGGTACCTTACAGGCTAGAATGGGATACGACATGATACCTTAGGTGAAACCTTCGAGTGTGTACACACAATCAAAATGCCATGTTTATGCACCATGATCGAACTACGTCGGATTTGATTTCGCTCCACGCGAATACGTAGGCAGTCCTTCAGAATAAGGGATTCAATCCACTCATCAACCAAGTTGTCATCTTGTCGGTTTCTTACGGGTCTTAACCAAGTCCAAATGAAGCCACCTTTGTTTGAGTCGGTCTTAGCACTCGATGTAGGCTAGGATAAGGATATAGGTTCAGATGAGTAGTGTCAAGTCTCAGAATGAGCTTTATCTAACAATTTAGGCAAAGATGTTGAGTCACATAGATGTGGGTTTGTGTTGGAAACAGAAAATATGAAAAACCCGCTGAAAAGAAAGAAGGCGTGGAAGAAAAATAGTAAAAGCCCATTTGAAAAGAAAGAAAGAAGGCGGTGGCAAGAAATGATGAAAACTCGCTGAAAAGAAAGGAGGCGAGGATAAGAGTGACAGAATGTTCCCAACAAGAGTGATGTGTGATGTCTAAGTGTTCTCATAAAATCAGTCTGTGTTTAGTGTCTGGGCGAAGCCAACGTTGTTGCTCCGCGAGTTTAATCCACCTTGTCAATGCCAAGTGATCTTGATTCCCATGTGCCCTTGGGAGCACGCCCATGCCATACGATATCTCTGTCTCAAGTCCGATGGCCTTGTGATTCCCATTTGCCATCTTTTGGTGCCGGAACGGCCAATTTACCTTTCTACCCCCAACAAGTCAATAATCGAATTAAAACCCGTGCACACTTACGGTTTTATTTTCCTTTTTTGTTTTACGGTAGCGGGCTACGCCCACGTTGTTCGCGAGTCATATAGAATGTCTGAGTCGCATTTCATGCTCACCCATCAAGGCTCGATTTCAAAAACTTTCAAAATTTCAAAAAACTTTTTGGGTCGACGACCCAGCATCCAAGTGATTCATTTCAAATTCAAAATTTGGGTCGATGACCCAGTCTTTCAAATTCAATTTTCGGGTCGATGACCCAATCATTCAAAATTTTCAAATTCAATTTTCGGGTCGATGGCCCAATCATTCAAAATTTTCAAATTCAATTTTCGGGTCGATGACCCAATCATTCAAAATTTTCAAATTCAATTTTCGGGTCGATGACCCAATCATTCAAAATTTTCAAATTCAATTTTCGGGTCGATGACCCAATCATTCAAAATTTTCAAATTCAATTTTCGGGTCGATGACCCAGTATTTCAAATGATCCAATTTCATCAAGATCAATGATCCAAATGTGCTTATGTGATGATTATTGCTAGTACTTTTTTGTGTTTCAAATATAGCAGAATATGCTTCAACTGGGGGCTCTAAAGTCTTCGACTTTAGAGCCATCACAAACTGGGGGCTCTGAAGCCGTTGGCTTCAGAGACCATTATCAAGATGTAAAGGATGACATCCACTCAGAATTCAATTCAATACAAGAGTACGAAATGGAAGAATTCCGTAGCTGAAAGCAAATGATGAAAGCGGCGGCAACCTCTTTGGAAAGTCCCGTCCCATTTGGGCACCTGCCAGCAGATGATAAGCTTTGGGCAAGTGTTAACAAATGATGAATTTCGGACAAGTGCCGGTGAGATGATAAATTTTGGGCAAATGTCGTGAGATGATGAATTTTGGACAAACGCCAGCAGATGATAAACTTTGGGCATGTGTCAGCAGTTGCCGAACTACGACGCGGGTTTGATTCCGTCAGAAACGGATACGTAGGCGCCTAAGGATAAGGCTCAACCCACCATTTATGCAACTTATGGGTCGATGACCAACGAAGATAGTTCGACGCAACTGAAGGAAGAGTTAATCCCCGACGAAGTTTCGGGTATGATCTCTTCTTATGGTCAAGTGAGCTTATATACGCAAGTCTAATGGACTATAAACGACCCATGAGAATCCTCGGGTCGAAAGGGACTGGGGTATACTTTGACTTTCGCCTTGTCCAAGCCTCGGTCAAAGTGGGGACTCAGAGATACCGTATCCGTCGATATTGGAATTTATAGAGAACCCGACAAACACCCGATGATGATAGGACACATGTATTCTTTAGATGTCATTGTCATTATTTGGAGCTCGTTTACGAGGTAGAATGGGCGCCGTCGATGAAGTATTCTATTAATTTAAATGATATTTAAATTAATGTTTTTTAGTGAGTTCATTTTTATTATTTTAAATGATATTTAAATTAATGTTTTTTAGTGAGTTCATTTTATTAATTTAAATGATATTTAAATTAAAGCCTTTTAAAGTGATTTCAATTTATTTTATTTTGAATTTTATTTTCCCAAGTTTATTTTATTGAAAATAAAATAAATAATTGATTTGAAAAATCATTTTATGAGTATATTTGATTTGAAGAGTCATTTATTTTAATGTGTTAATTGATTTGAAAAATCGATTTTAAAAGCGAAGAAAACTCGTTTTTAAGCATGTTTTTGAGCTCGATTTTAGCTCGGTTTTTTGAGCCCGTTTCCTTTGCGAATTGGCACGAATCTCGAGTACACTAACCCACCTTAGCCAATACCCATCCACCCATGTTCGAACCCCCATACCATGGCCCAAATTCTCGTTCAAGACCAACCCCAAGCAGCCCGCACTAAACCGCAACAGGCCCCCTGTTTTGGCAGCCAATTCGCGAGCCCAAACCCGCTCCAAACACTACCAAGACCCGTACCCATTAACCCTAACCCATACCCTAGTATCCTACCCATATTATCCTAGCTTAATCACCAAGAAAACCCCCAAAACGAACCCTAGAAACCCCCCCAAAAGCTGCTGGACAGCAGCTATGTTCAGCAAGCCCGATTGCCTCTCCCTCTCTTTTAACCTACTTTAACTCCTTATAAATACCACCCCTTCACCATACATTCATTCCTCTAAGTTCTACATACATCCAAGCATCACATACAAGCTTTAAACCTCAGAAACAAACCCTAAACATCCTTCAAAAACCCTAAACAAAACCGACACACAAACTGAAACTGTTTGTGTGTCCTCTTCGAAAACCCTTTCGTTCCTCCATCAAAAATCCATAAAAATTCGAGTTTCTTGTTCCTAATTAACCACATAACATCCATCTACACATTAGATAAAGATTTACGAGCCAAATTGCCCTTGAGAGTACACGAGATCCCTCGAAAAACAGAGTGAAATAACACTCTGTTTTCGCGGTTTACTCTTGTCTGTCCAGTTCTGTTTGTGCTCGTTTTTCGTGCCCAATAACCCAAAACGAACCAGGGTTGCTTTAAGATCCTTGTTCTCCTCTCTTTCTAGTTTCCAAAACATCTTTCGGATCGAATTTTCGTCGTGAAACGAGGGAGATATCACTGTTTTAAAATCGCTGTCCAGAAACTTTCCAAAACGCGTGTTTGCTTTATTCTTCGTCGACGACGGCCTCTCGAGATAAAATCTACCATCGATTACGACCCAAGACGGTGTCAACGATACATGTAGGTTGAGGGTGCATCAAATCCCCTTTTCTCTCCTTTTTTTATTTCGTTTTTTTTATGCTTTTTTATAGTTTGTTTTTTTGTTTGTTTTCGTTTTGTTTATCGTTTGTTTTAATTAACTTTGAAACTAGTTAGTCCGAGTATGAGTTAAAGTACCGCTATGAACACCCACGTTGACTTAAGATGGGAAAAGAAACCGCTACATCTGTCGGTCGTACACCCCCGTCTCATTTACATATCCTCGTGTTCAAAGTAGGGCATAAATAAAACAATTATCTAACTTTGTTCTTCGTTTTCGACCCCCTTTTGTTTCGGCCAAATCGATGGACCCTAGGATCCGTTGTATGTTAGTTTAACCTCTGATTGTTAACATATGACGTATTTAGACGACATTAGATCAATTTAATAACCTAATTAGACATGTTAGGTGGCATCGACATAGCTTTTAAAATCAACTAACAATTCTGTAACTTAATTGAATGCATCTTTCTCTTTCACTAATTTTCTCGCTAGCATGGAAGTGCGTGCTTAACACCTTTCCATTTGCACTCGTTGACAAATTAGAATTGTTTTTAACCTAGTTCGTAATTACTTAATTTAATTTATAATTAATTAACCTTTAATTTGTTTTACTTGTTTCTATTATTGTAAATTTTGTTTTTATTATTTTTTAAGGTTCAAAATATGTAAATTTAATTTAGTGAATTTTTCCGTAATTTATTTTGCTGATTTCGAAATTAAAATGCAATTAACTTTGTTTTCTACAAAAAACCGTGCACTGCACGGGTCTGTTCTGACTTCTGATCCGTGCACTGCACGGGTCTGCCAGTTTTGATTTCTTTTCTTCTTTTGTTTCTTTAATTGTTTACTAATCCTATTTTAATAAATATGGATTGGTGAATAATTTTAATGAGTTGGGTTCAATTTAATCAATAAGTTGTACCTAATTTATTTCAAACCTTTGTATTTGTTTATTTTAATTTAATTAGTTTAATTCTAATCTAATTTGTTTATTAACTAATAATTCGGCTAACATCTTTAATTAGTCTAACTTAGCTTTAGCTTTTTTGTTTACATTTGTTTCGTTTATTAAGACTTAATAATTTAAGTTGTATTTTGTTAGTTTGTATTGTAATCTGAGTCAAAGTAATTACGATAGTTGTTGTAATTAGATTGAGTTGTAATTTATTTCTCGTTGTGTCGGCATGAAATGCCTAGGTTGTAATAGGATAGATCCCAATGGCTCCCCCATTCCTCCTAAGCCGTGTTTGCGCATCTTTTATTTCAAATCAACCAACATGCTAAAACAACTTTGACAAAGTTAGTATTCATGCATTAAACGACATAGAAATTGTTGTCACATGTTAGGGTTTTAAAACAACGTTTGCATATCATACATCGTAGTAGCTATGACCTTGTTTGAACTCCGACACTTGACTTAGTAGAGGCCGTTATCGACGGGCGGGGTTGGGTGTCCTTATGGGCTTCCCAACACGTACCCTCACCCCTTACTCAAGATCTATGGTTTGTGGATCCGTCTAAATACCATTGGATTACGAGAGTCATTCAAATCGAGTGATATAGGGTACAAGTCTTTATCTTTAATCACTCGTAGTCGATTGGCTTTATGCTTTTCGATGAAAGGTGTAAAGTTGACTTGAACGGTTCCAAGTTCCCAAAAAACTTGGTGGCGACTCTAATATGTCTTAATTCGATTCGAAAGAACCTCGAGTCGATTATGCCTGGTGTGGATCCCGCGGACGCAGTTCCCGAGGGCCTTGTCCACAAGATGATGTCATTCTGAATAAACTTCGCTACTTGCTTCACATTTAGCACTTTGTAAGACTTGGCCTCTACCCACTTGGTAAAGTAATCAATAGCGACTAGGATATAACAATGCCCTCCTGTTCCAGAAGGGTTTACTTTTCCGATGATGTCGATTCCCCAGGTTGAGAAAGGCCAAGGTGACGTCATGGTGTATAGCATAGAAGGTGGTACATGTTGAATATTCGCAAATATTTGGCAATTGTGACAATGCCGGACATATCTGCGACAATCTGTTTCCATTGTTGTCCAATAGTATCCTAACCTCATGATCTTCCGAACTAGCATGTGGGAGTTCATATGCGGCCCACATTCCCCGTCGTGGACTTCTTCCATGACCTTTTCTGACGTTGTCTTGTCGACGCATCGCAACAGGACACCCTGTCTTTGTCTTCTTATACAATTGTCCATCGTTAGTTTTAACGAATTGGGCGGATAACATTCGCAATGCACGCTTTCCACGTGTATCGAGGTGCAGGTATTCTCCGCTTCTTTGAATCTCACAATGGATGCATACCAAGGTTCGGCTTCGCTTTCCTCGGCATCATCGACAGCATTTATATAAGCTGGTGAAGACCTTCGTTCGACACACAATGGCATGCTATCCATATGATCAGGGATGTTTATCTACGCTGCCAGTTTTGACAGTGCGTCAGCGAACTGATTTTCCTCCCTTGGGAGGTACTCGTATCGCACCTCTTCGAAGAGTTTTTCTAGCTCTTCTATCTTAGCCTGGTAGGGTGCCAGGCTGCTACTTTTGATCTTCCATGACCCCGTCACTTGATTAATGACCAAGGAGGAATCCCCGTGTACTGTCAACTTCATGACTCCTAACTTGTTAGCGCTCTGCAAACCAAGTAGGCATGCTTCGTATTCCGCGGCGTTATTTGTGACGGCGAAGTCCAATTTGATCGAAACTGGTACGTGCTCTCCTCTCGGTGAAATGATAAGGACACCTATTCCGCATCCCATGTTATTCGAAGCCCCATCGAAATATAGATCCCATACATCATCTTCGACATGGACAATATCCTCATCTGGGAACGACCAAGTGTCAACAATGTCAGTTTCTTCTTGATGGATTATCGGCCAGGAAATCGGCAACGACCTTTCCTTTTATCGCTTTCAGCGGCACATATTTGAGATCGAATTCCGATAGCATGAGGGTCCATCTTGATATTCTGCCGTTTAGCACCGGTTTTTCAAACAAGTACTTGATGGGGTCCATTCTGGAATATATACTCACACTGTAGCTGAGCATATAGTGACGTAGCCTCTTCGTTGCCCAGACTAAAGCTAGGCATGTCTTTTCTAATGCTGTATACTTTGATTTATACTCCAAGAACTTTTTACTAAGGTAGTAAATTGCTCTTTCTTCTTTGTCAACGGTTTGTGCCAGCATTGCTCCCATCGCGGTATCTGTAACTGTTAAATACAGTGATAGAGGCAAGCCATTTCTACAAAGCGGATCGAGAAGCGGCGGAGAAGATAACACTTCCTTTATCTTATCAAACGCGGCTTGGCATTGGTCATCCCACATAATATGCGCCCCAACTTTCAATTTCTTAAAAATTGGTTCGCAGATCATAGTTAATTTTGAGACGAAACGGCTTATGTATTGCACTCGGCCTAAGAAACCTCGAATTTATTTCTCGGTTTTAGGATGGGGCATTTCCATAATGGCTTTAATATTTGATGGGTCGATTTCAATGCCACGGTGGCTAACGATATGACCCAAAATCTTGCCAGAGGTGACCCCGAACGCGCACTTCTGTGGGTTTAATCTCATATTATACTTTCTCAACCTCTCGAAGAATTTTCGTAATGCCATCAAATGGTTATTACGTTCCTTCGATTTTACGATCATGTCATCGACGTAGACGTCTACTTCCTTATGAATCATATCATGCAACAACGTCGTTCTTTGTTCTCCGTAAGTCGCACTGCATTTATTAATCCAAACGGCATCACTGTGTAGCAATAAGTGCCCCATGATGTTGTGAAAGTAGTCTTGTGCATATCTTCCTCGGCCATTTTTATCTGGTTGTAACCGGCGTACCCATCCATAAAGGATAATAATGCATGGTTAGCGGTATTGTCAACCAAGATGTCAATGTGAGGTAACGGAAAGTCGTCCTTTGGACTAGCCTTATTTAGATCACGAAAATCAACACAGACCCGAACCTTTCCGTCTTCCTTTGGGACCGGCACCACATTAGCTACCCAATCTGAGTATTCCGATACTTTGATGAACCCGGCCTTAAACTGTTTATCAATCTCTTCTTTGACTTTCAAAGACCACTCGGTACGCATTCTACGTGGCTTCGCTTATCTCTTGGTTTGAACCTGGCTTGATCGGAATCTTGTGCTCTGCAATTTCCCTATCAATACCCGGCATATCTTTGTAGGATCAAGCAAATACATCTTTGAATTCATTCAATAATTCAACAAACCCCTTCTTTTCTGCGGGATCTAAGGTTGTTCCTATCTTAAGCTCCTGAGGCTCTAAGGTAGTCCCCACATTAACAACCGGTATCTTCGATTCACGAGCTTCTTTGGTCGTATTCTTCCAACCCTTTTACTAATCGGGAGGCGGTTCCACCTCCTCCTCTTCTTCTTCCACCTGTCTATCCTCGACCTCATTCTCAACGTTATTAAAACAATCAATTGAATCGCAATATAAATGAGACAAGTCGTAAGCAAACTGATTCATCTTATTATTGATTTGAAACTGCACAAATTGCGTTAACATTTGGGCCAACTGATCAGAGGTCAGTGGCGAGATAGGAGCAGTATTCGGGACAGGCCCCGGAATACCAGCACTAGGAAAGACTGGGGAAGGGGTATCTTCGACACCTAAAACCCTAGACTTAGCCTTAGGACTTATGTCAGACTCAGACTCGGACTCAGACTCGGACTTAATCGTCATCGAGGCTTGAACATTTGCCCTTTTCCAATGGTCATCTTGAAAAGCGAACCCTTGTTGTCGGTCCATTTCATGGTTTTCCGCCATCCAGATGTATTCCTCTCGAGGATCTACATCGATGTGAGGGTAGATGGATCGAAACGATCACTCCTTACGATCATGTTTACCAAGACTTCGTTTGGTATTTCCGGCTTCTTTTCCTCTCCAAAGAGGAGACCCATAGCTTTCCCATCTTCGATCGGAACAGACTCCTTCTTTATTGTAGCTACTGCCATAATGTCTTCGGGAATATAGAAACAATCACGGAATACTTCGATTCCGGGGACCAGCTTATTGGCCTTTGAGTAGAACAGTGGTTCGGGGAAGTCTAAACTCGGCATTTCCTCCCCGGCTTTCACAAAGTGGCCGTTTAGAGTTAGCAAGTACGGCCCCATCTTGATGTCTCGGTCTTCGATCGAGACTCTCTTTCTCAGGGAGTCTTCTTTAGTTGGCTCATACCCAAGCCCGTATCTTGTCCCCTTAGGCACTGGCGACTTCAATTGAAATGTGTTTTCCCTTCGGGGGTACATGGAGTACCCGAAGTACTTTCCGGTCTTGAAGATTGTTTTACAAACACGGCTTCCCGTATATAAGTCCATATTCGGTGCCTCGAAAGTGGACTCAATTGCGTTTACTACCTCGAAACCACAAGACTCGAAGGCGGTATTATCAGTTTGCACTTCGGAAGTAACATCTCCTCCCGTCACAATTATAGGAGTAGCATCGATGGTCACTACCTCTCCCTTGAGAGGGATTTTAACCTTGTGATGGAGGGTAGAGGACACGGCTCCAGCTGTGTGAATCCATGGTCTCCCGAGCAAAATGTTGAAAGATGAGGCAACATCTATCACTTGGAAATTGACCTGGCGCTCCACCTTTCCCACATTCACGCTTAAAGTGACGAGTCCGGACACTCGACGCACTGTGCCATCGAAAGCCCGAACCGTTTGCGTAGTGGGTGCGAAGTCGCTTTTCTCGAGTCCCAAAATGAAAGCGGTCCATAGTGGGAGAACATTAACTGCATACCCGTCGTCGACAAGGGTCATTGGGAGTCGCTTATGACGGCATTCTACCGTGATGTACATAGTGAGACAATGTTGTGGCCCAAATGAGGGCAGTCTTCATCAGAAAAAGTTACGGCATTAGTGAGCCGAGGTTGGTTTTGAGCAACAAATGAGACCACGTCATCTGGAGTAGTGTGCGGTGACACGGTCATATTCATTAAGGCTTGAAGCAGAGCTTGTCGGTGTTCAAACGAGCTCAACATTAACTCCCAGATGGAGACATCTCGCCTTAGTCTTTGTAAGCGCTTGATGAGGGAGGCCTCTGAGGTCGACCCTTCACCAAGAGCTCGGACTGAGGTGGCCTCCTTGGTGGGTGTCTTACTTGGACTGTCTCCAAAGATAGAGACATGGTTTGCCTTCTCGACACGATAGGGACGTCCCGATCGAGTCAAATGATTAGATTCGAGGACATCTTTCCTCAATTTAGAAATTTCTTCCCGAGTTCGGGAATAATCGCACCTTCGGTGAGATAGATATCGTCTTCATCGTCGGCCCAGGACCCCATTAATTTCATTCTCGCCGGAGAATGTATGGTGTGCAATCGATAGCAAAATCCCCAATTCGAACTTCGTTCTTAGCTTGAGGGATACACTCAGAGCAGCTTACATAGGCCTTCCCCACGAAAAACCCAGTGAGACGGCAGATGGGTTGGATTAAGTGAGATACATCGGTATTGTCTTCGACGAATACTGCATTGGCATGGTCGCCAAAAGGATTGTTCAGGTTGTTAGGTCGGACGGTGGGGATGGGGAGCGACCCATTCTCGATCATGTCTTGGATTTCATGTTTAAGACGGTAACAATTTTTGGTATCATGACCTTTTCCTTGATGATAAGCATAGTAGGCGTTGGGCTTATACCATTTACCCTGTCGATCCGCAGGCGGGTCCGGAGTTGGACCAATTGGGTTTAGTTTCCCTTGGGCCGAGAGCCTTTGGAGGGAGTATGCGTAGGTACACCCGATGTCAGTGAACGCTCTTGGCCCATGGCGTTGCGATCCCTTAGGAGCTCCTCCCAAAAGACCAATGGCTTGGATATGATTGGCAGAACTGGATGCCTTAGCTTTGGAAGAGGAGGCACCCTGATACCCTTTTGGCTATTCAGCCTCAGCAGAACGAACGTCGTCCTCAATTTTTCTTCCGACTCGAATAAGGTCCTTGAACGAGCCGAAATGTTGATATTTGATAGCGTCACGGTAGACAGGTCGAAGATTTTTGATGAACTTATCTACCATTTCAGTCTCCTCTGGCCTTTTGGCCAACTTCACGCTTTCAGCGCGCCATCGGTTGAGGAATTCAGTAAATCCCTCCTTATCCTTCTGTGTCATCACCTCAAGTGTGCGCATAGTAGTCTGAATCTCGGCATTATCAGCAAAGTGTTTGCAGAACTCCACCGCTATATCTTCGAAAGTGGGGAAATTCTTAAGCTCAAGGCTGTAGAACCACGCCTTCGGGTGTTCTCCTAGGGATTGAGCAAAAATGTGGGGCAACATCTTAGCAGGTACCCCTTTCAACGCAAGGTACTCCTTGTAGGAACGGATATGTTGCAATGGATCTTCCGTCCCTTTGATCTTTGGGATATCAGTTAGGACAAAATTGGTTGGTAGCTTGTCCTGGACCGGCATGTACCCTCTGGCATTCTCATAATGCACATTTTCCCCTCGGGATAGCTTCAACTGTTCCTCTATTAGTCGGAATCTCTTTTCGAATTCAGTTTCCGGGGGCGGTGGTATGGGAGCTTCCACCGCGATCTTGGCTTCCACAGCCGTCAAGCGTTCCATCATTGCGACGAAAGTGTCGTTAATCTGCTTCAGTGCCTCTACGGTAGTCATACTTCTTGTTTGTAGTGGCCTTTCTACAATAAAATCCCGAGCGAGTATCAGTTATCGAATCAAAATCCCCTGCACAAACAGGACTCGACTCATAACAACATGACGGACTCTAAGCGACTTGATATTGGGCTTAGACCCGGAGAACGAGCAATTGGGCCCCTTCGGTTTGGGTCATACACGACTAGGGACGGTTTTTCAAACCTAAAAACTGGCTATAACTTGACATGGATCCTACGAACGAACTATTCTGGCTCGTTGGAACGGGTCCTAACCGTGATACACACGTGGCTTGGGTTTTAGACTCAACGTGATCATAAATCCGACATGACAAACCCGTGTTCAAACCAGACATGGCTCTTGGGCTTTGTGACAAACGCCCTAGGTGGCCTAGTGGGGACGTTTTGGTGGACTGACTTGGACGAAATGGTCGAATTTCATGACTCAGACCTAAAGATCGGTTTAGGTGACTCACTTGACAAGTGTTCTAACCAAACAAAGGCTCACTCGAGCCTAAGGGTGGACTAGCTCGCCTATATCGAGCAAGCAAAAGCCCAACTCGACTAACCCGACCCCACCGACTCAAACTCTATTCTAGGTTTGGGTTGGACTGGGATACGATTCATCGAAATTTGAAATCGAGAAGGATTGAATTGACTTTTAAAATGGGCAGCACTTCGGCTTGAAAGAGGGTTCAAAATTCCGAAATAGAGGGCCGAAATTTTCGAAAAGAAATGGACTTGAAAAAGAATCAAATTTTCGAAAGAAAAAGAAGATGGATTTGAAAATGCTATTTTGAAAACATGACCCGGGATTCACATAGCATGTAATCATTCGCATTTTAGGGATGCAATGCATGAACTAGACTCTTCTAAGTCTCGGTCAGTCCTCTAAAATGGGTCTATGCCAGTGAAACCGCTTTGTCGGGGAGTCCACATACCGTCATATGCCCGTAGCAATATGCCTCGTATGCAGCTACCTACCTCCACGGAATCACCTTGATACTTAAATCGGAGATAGTGGACATCAATATCCTCCCTTGGAATTAACCCAAGAGATTCTTTGGCCCGCCTAAAGTCTCGGGGGTTTATGCATGATTAACATAAAAAAATGTGACAACAATCCTAATAGCCATCTTAAACTTTTCAAGTTTCACTCTCCCCAGCGGAGTCGCCAAATTGTGGACCATGGAAAAACGCTCCACTCAAATGCTTTTTCAAAACATTTTTAATTTCAAAAGAGTCGCCTCTAAATTTTTAAATGGAATTTAGAAACCAATTTTAGAGATTTGAATTCGTGTGACTTTACGTGTTAGGAAGTTAATTTAATTTCATTAAAACAACACCCAACCCCGCCCGTTGCAATAACGGTCTCTACTAGGTAAAAGATGGCTATTTCGGAAAGATATCACATGCGTATGCAACCATTGAATTTAAATCCTATCATGCGAATTTCATTCTAAGTCGTTTAAAATGCATTTAACTTCGTCGAAGTGGTTTAGCATGTGAGGTTCATTGATTAAACTAGAAAACACATCCAAAGAGAGGGATAGGAAGGCTTACGCTTAGCGTAAGATGTATTAACAAACATTAGTGGTTAGCTCATACATACAATATAAATTATAAATAATGTAAATTAAAATCTAAAACATAAACTAATTAAACTAAGGATTAATCAAACAAAGTCAAACAAGGAAGCAAATTAAAACACAAAACCTGGACAAACCCGTGCACTGCACGGATCTGAAATTTTCGAAATATGTCGAATTGACCCGTACCTTTGTGCGGATTTTGAATTAATACATTGCTAATTACGAAATAAATACTAAATCAATGCAATAAATTACGAAAATCTACCTAAATTAAAATTACAAATTATAGGTCTGGAAAATCATTAAAAATCAATTTTTATATGGTTAAAAATAAATACACATAAATTAAATAAACTCGATTTATTAAATTGCCCTATTCCAACACGAGGATATGTAAACGAGCGAGGCATTTCGGTCACTAGACATTTAATTAAGCCTTTTAAACTCGAGTCAACGCGGGTGCCGGAATGGTACTTTAACTCATACTCAAACTATTCTAGTTTCGATATTAGTTAGATGATGTTAGACAAAGGTTAGTAAATAAACAATAAAAAAACGAAATAAAAAGGAGAGAAGGGAGTTTTAATGCACCCTCAACCTACATGTATCGTTGACGAAGTCTTGTGTTGCAATCGATTGTAGATCTTGTCTTGAGGGGCCGTCGTCGACGAAGATTGAATTGTAAACACGGTTTTTGAAAGGTTTGAGCAGCGATATTCAAAAGCTTACCACGAACTCGTTTCTCAACGAAAATTTGATTCGGAAAGTGTTCTGGAATCAGGGAAATATGTAGTCTTTGAAAGTGTAAATGGATGGAAACCAAGGTATTGTTTCAGGCACAAAAAGCGAGGCAGAACAGGTGGTGCGCGAGGAAAACACGCGAAAAGCAGTGTTTACCACTCTGCTTTTCGAGAGGATTCGTGCTAGGTTTAGGGTTGATTCTGGCTCGTTGTTGCTGGTAGGTGATGGTAGGTTCTAAGGGTCGTTAAGTGTGGTGATTAGGGAGTATATATAGGAAGGTTTCAAGGGTTAAAAGTAGGGCAAAACGGAGTGACAAGCGACTTGGGCTGTTTCGCATAGTCTGCTGTCCAGCAGCTTTCGTGGGTGTTTGTGAGGTTTTCAGGGACGCTTTCTTGTAGGTTAAGGCACGGGAATATGGGTAGGATAGTCGGGTATGGGTTTGAGTTAATGGGTTGCGGGTCCGGGTCGTTTGGAGCGGGTTTGAGGCTTCGATATGGGCTGCGCGGGTTAAAGGGGGAAAACCGGGGCCTGTTCGCATGGCCTGTTTTGGGCTTCGAAAATGGAGGTTTTTGGACGTGGGTTGCATGGGAAATGGCCTGGAATGATAGCTTGGTATGTGGGCTAGGTGTGAGGTGAGAGTTGGGTTGGAAATTGGGTCGAAGTTGCATCGAAATTCGAGTCCAATTCGAGCTTAAATCGAGCTCAAAACCGAGCTTGAAATCGCGTACAAAACCGTCTTAAAATCGAGTTTCTCAAATACGATTTATAAAACGAATAAATTCAATCAAATCAAATTAAATAAATTCAAATAGAAAGTTTACTCCATTTTCAATAAAATAAACTTGAAAAAAATAAACTCAAATTAAAACAATAAAATGAATTTATTTGAAAACGAACATTAACTTAAATTTCATTTAAATTAATAAAAATCCGTCGACGACGCCCGTTCCACATCGTAAAACGAGCCACAAATAATGACAACGCCAACTGACGAATACATGTTGTCCTATCATTATCGGGTGTTTGATGGGTTTTCTATAAATGCCAATATCGACAGATATGGGTATCTACACTCGGAAAGGACAGACATCTCGTGGTCAGTCAGAGGCGACATGACGGAGGAAGTGGCCCCTGGAACAGGCTCCAGGTTGTCACCTTTCATTGGAGTGGGGGTGACCTTAGTAGACTCAGCCTCTGAATCAGCCACGACCTTGTGATAAAATAGTGGGAAGGGGACCTTGACTGGGACTTCCGGAGTGTTAGGAGCTATAACAGACTCTGACTCCGACTCAGACTCAGACTCAGACTCAGACTCAGATCCTTCTTCACTTTCCTCCTTGAACATAGGGCCTTCTCTAGTTGTGATCTTGAGAATGCGGCCTTGGCGATCGGTCCACTTGATGGTCTTCCTCCAGCCCTGGGTGTCTTTCTCCGGGTCAGTATCGGAGATCAAGGCAGTTGGATCAAACTGATTGTCTTTCAGGGCGATGTTGATGATGTCCTCATAGTCGAGGCGTTTGATGTTATCTTCCCCAAAGAGTAGTGTGACAGCTTGTCCGTCGAGGCATGGTGATGGTTTGGACTCGGTTGATGCAGCTTCGATGTTGTCGGGAATAAAGTAGCAGTCCTGGAAGACTTCCACTCCCGGGTATCTAGTCTTCGCCACAGAGTCATAGATAGGCTCCGGAAAGCCGTGATAGAGTTCGGACTCTCCCTCGGGGACAAAGTATCCGTTGAGAGTCAGGTGGTAGGGACGGAGGATGACTCCGTGCATCTTGCGTTTTCGGATTAGGAGGTTCATCTCCTGGATATCTTTGTCAGTGGGTTCGTATCCCAGTCCAAAAGGAATGTTGGGGACCTTAGCCTGTTTCAGGGGAGGCAATGGGTCCTTTAGCGGATTGAGCGGTAAACCCGGGAAATAACCCTGGCGCATCATGATACGGTTGATCGTGAGGCTGGCGAACGGGTCACATTCAGAGGTTGTTAGTTCATCAGTTATGGCGTTCACTGCTTGGAAACCCCACATTTCATTGTCGTCCTCCTCAATGGCTTGGGAGGCTACCCCTCTTCTCATGACTGCTTTGATTGGGAAGCGAGGATCGTGATCGTTTTCCGTTGAAGGGGACCCGATCTTTTGGTGAAGCGTTGATGTGACCGCCTTGACAGCGTGAATCCAGGGGCGTCCCAGGAGCATGTTGAAGGACGCGTCGATGTCGACCACTTGGAAACTGGTTGGTCTTTCTAGTGGCCCGGTTGTGGCGGCTAGAGTGATAAGCCCAGCGACCTTGCGACGAGTGCCGTCGTAGGCGCGTACTCCTTGATTCGTTGGGATTAGATCAGATTCCTTAATACCCAGCCTGTGGGCTGTTTTGAGAGGAATGACATTCACGGCGGAACCGTTATCCACGAGGACCATTGGTATGTTCTTTTGGAGGCATTGCACAGTGATGTATAGGGCCAGGTTATGGTTGGCTCCGAACAGGGGGATATCCTTGTCGGAGAAAACGACCAGGTTGCTCAGATCAGGGGCGTCTCTTGTCATGTGTGTCACTATTTCTTCTGGGGAAGAGGTGGAGGGCACGGTTAATTTTCCCAAGGCCTGCAGCAAGGCTTGTCGGTGCTCAAAAGACGTCGCGATCAATTGCGAGATAGAGATTTCGGCCTTTGCTTTCTGGAGCTGTTTCAGGATTGAGTTCTCGGGAGCCTTTGGTTGGGTGTCTACTTCTGGGACGACTTGGTCATTCGTCGTTCGAACGACCGGTGGGTTGCTCGGATTCTGATAGGGACGTCCGGACCGGGTGAGATGTCCGATTTCCCTCGTCCGCTTCTCCTTTCCTGGGACGACATAAACATCCTCAACATCATCCCGCCATATGCCGTTAATTTCAGAGTCTCGAGGATACCTCGGAGGGGTATTCCTTGGTGGGTAGTTCTTGTGGGGAATATTTTTGTGAGGGCGATTTTTGTGAGGGTAGTTATTTTGAGGGTAGTTCTCATTAAGGTGGTTATTTTGAAGGTGATTTTCGTGGGGCCTATGCCAGAATGGTCGCGGGAGCAATCCATCCTGGGGTGGGTAGTTTTGAATGCTTGGGGAATTCTCCTGCGGACGTGGTGCCGGGGGGTTGAAGATGAGTCGACGGTAGGCGTCGTCGAGTCGGGTGATTCTCTCAGAAAGGCTGGAAATGGCCTCCTCAACTTGCTGAAACATAGTGAGCATAGTGGCAAAGATCGAATACGAACACTCCATCCGAAGGGTCCTTTTCCCGAACATTCACCTCATCGTCAATTGGCAAGATGAGATGAGAGCAGTCTAGGGTCGGCTCATCGTCAGAGATGGCGTGAATTCCCAGAGGATTCGTCTTCTTGTTTGGCTTAGTTGGTGGGGGTATAGGCAAATATCCTTTCTCAATCATGTCTTGAATGAGGTGCTTGAGTTTGAAGCAATTTTCGGTATCATGCCCTTTCCCTCGATGATACTGGCAGTAGGCGTTGGGGTTCCAAAATCGGGATTTCTTGGCGTCGGCCGGGTCCGGGGTGGACCCGATCGGTTGTAGCTTCCCTTGGTCCATGAGCCTTTTCAAGGCACTCGCATAAGTTGACCCTATGTTGGTGAACACTCTCTAGGGGCGTTCAATTTTCTTGGCAGATGGTTCGACGAGGTTGACCTCATCAATCTTGTTTGTCTGACCGTAAGGGCGAGATCCGGTTGAGGTGGATCCTTGATAACCCCTGCCTGTGGTCTTTGCTAAGACACCCTTTCGGAGGTCGTCCTCAATACGTGTCCCCAGAATCTGCAGATCTTGAAAAGTTTTGATATTTTGATACCTCAGCAGGTTGGCATAAACCGGGCGGAGGTTGTTGACAAATTTTTCCACCAGAGTTGATTCACTCGGCTTACTAACCAACTGAGTACTCACCCTCCTCCAACGGGTTAGAAACTCAGTGAATCCTTCCTTGTCGTTTTGGGTTAACACCTCGAGAGTATGGGTGTTGGCCTGGATCTCGACATTGTCGGCATACTGTTTGGCAAACTCAACTGCGATCTCATCCCAGGTGGTAAGGTTTTTCGGGTCCAAGGAGTAGTACCATTGGCGAGGAATTGGCTCCAAAGAGGATGGGAAGATCCTAGTGAAAAGTTCCTGTTTGACCCCCTTAATGGCCATGTAGTCTTTGAAAGCACGGATGTGGTTGAGTGGGTCCTCCACTCCCTTGAACTTAGGCACATCAGTCAGGGTGAAGTTGTCAGGTAACTGGTCCCCAACAGGTTCGAACCTTCGGTTATTTTCAAGGTGGATGTTGTTACCCCGGGCTACGAGTTGTTCTTCCAAAAGTTTCAGCCTCTTCTCAGTCTCAATCAGAGGTGGGGTATTATGTTCCCTAATTTCCTTGTTTTCCAGGGCGTCGATACGGGTCTCGACGCGATCCAGGGTGACCTTAAGAGCGGTAAGTAGGCTGGCTAGTTGATCAGTTGTGACATCTCTGTTGTTATCATTGTTGTTGTTGGACGAAGCTGAAGACGGGGCCATGGCTCTGAGGCAAAAAAACGGCTCACATTACAACTCAATCCGACACGGTTCCAAGACTAAACGCAGACAACACAGAGGACGAGACCAAGATCGACTCAACAAGACTGGGTGACCGTGTGTGGTCCCTCGGTGCTGACTCGATTTACAACGTGACGGTGTTTGACCGAACCTTTAACACGAGTCCAACATGACGGCGTGACGCCATTGGATGGGTCTCGTGGTGAGACGACTCATAAGCAAAGACCCATAAGTACGTTTGCTTTGACTCGATAGACACGAGGCGGAATTGGAATGGTGGACTGAAGTTTTCGAAAATAGAAATTTTCGAAAGATTCATTTGTCGCTTTAATGGGCGGCTTTCGAAGATAGAAATCTCCGCAAGTCGATCAGTTGAAAAGGGTTGTCTTAAGTTTATTTACAAAAGACGGTTTGAGTTTGAGTCGGCTCGGAAAACAGTGTGTTGCTTCCCAAGACGGTTTTGAAATTCAAAATTGTATGTTTTGAAAATCGAGTTTGAAATGTTTGAAGAGGTCTCGAGGACGGTGCATGGTCCTCGGGATCCCGAAAGTGTCTCGAGAAAAAGGGTGTGTGCTTTTATCGGGTTTTGAAAGAGCCATTGTCGGCGCGGAACGGGTTAAAATCCGTGTGTAGACGCGGCGATTATAACGGCGTAAAAAGGTGATTTGAAATGGTTATAAAAAACCGGGTTTGAAAATCGTCATCACGACGGCCTAGAAAGGCGTGTTGAAATGGTTATACAAAACCGAGTTTGAAAATCTTCATTACGACGGCCTAGAAAGGCGTGTTGAAATGGTTATACAAAACCGAGTTTGAAAATCGTCATTACGACGGCCTAGAAAGGCGTGTTGAAATGGTTGCAAAAACCGGGTTTGAAAATCGTCATTACGACGGCCTAGAAAGGCGTGTTGAAATGGTTGCAAAAACCGGGTTTGAAAATCGTCATTACAACGGCCTAGAAAGGCGTGCAACGGTCGGCGAAAGACCGAAGTTTGAAATGGCCATTATAACGGCGCAAAAAGGTGTTTTGAAAGTTTGCAAAATGACACGGAAGGACTTATGATCAAGTAGCACATAAGCACTCACAGTTTCATTATATTATGCATCATGCTGACACGGGTTTTGGCTTAAAAAGGTGGGTTACACACCAAGCAATCAAACCCCGATTTGCGAGAGGGATACCAATCCAAACAAAATGTGTAAGGAGGGTGCCCTAGCCTCGTGCTCGAAAGTGATGAAAGCTCTTTGACGAAACAGAAATGTGTAACGTCAATGGTATGCTTGACTCAATCGGGATTCGAAACGCGGGGATGAGATAACTCACGCCGACGAGACGAGCCAATTGGTCGAAAAGGGTTAGGTTGTGGGCCCGGACAAGGAACCCGACCGTGACCGTAATATCAATTAATGCATTCCAACCAAGACCTCGTTCGAGTCTCACCATCTAGGGATCACAAAGACGTAAGTGTCCTAGTTGTCCCCAGCGGAGTCGCCAATCTGTGGACATGGCCCACTTGCGTATGCCCAGCCGATCTGTGGACAATGGCAGCGGTCTTTTTGAAAGCCACGCTTGGCGGCGTAAAGGGTGCTTTCGACCGGATCGTTTTAGATCGGTTGGTTTCGTCTCGGTAAGGGTCTCGAAACGATTAGAGATGTTCGGAGTCGCCACCAAGCATTATGGGATGCCTGGAACCCGTTCGAATTCCACTTTATACCTCGGTCAAATCGAAGTACAAAGCAGCGTTTGACATAGGTACTAAAGATAAGGAAATCGTCCCTCTTTAGCATCCTATCTCTAGAATGACTCTCGTACGCCCTGGATAAGGTCGTCCACTATCCAAAGTTTCTGAGTAAGAGGTGAAGGTACGTATTGGGAAGCCCTTTAATCAGACACCCAATCCCGCCCGCGTTTAGCGGCCTCTACTGATCGATCTTGGTTGGTTGAATGCAAAAATTGATAAAACGGTTTAAATGCATGAATACGCATTCAATGTTTTAAACCTAACATGTGAGCTTTCTAAGTCGGTTGATTTAATCCAAGTATCAAGTATAAGATGTCGAGTTGGATAAATGGTTGATTTGCATGCAAGACGGAAATTAAACATCCATTTACCATATTAGGTTTAGGGTGCATAACATGATCCATTTGTCTTAGTAAGGCATTTGGCAAATATGGTTTGAATAGTCATCTGATCCGTCCTATATCCGGGTTAACCGGAGTCGGGATCGTCCTAGACTAATGTTGGAAGGGAATAAGCCCTGTACCAGACGGCTATAAGAGGCGCGAGCCAGCCGGCGTTGTAAGGGGCCTCCCTCTGGTTTTGAAAATGAGAAGAAAAAGGCCTGCTTGAGGCGTGGGTTAGCCAACGGCTGTATGCCGTGTTCTGGTTGTTTAGAAAACGTTATAAAACGTGTTGAAAATGGGTATTTGGGCCCGGTTTGATTTTGAAACGGTCGTTTAGACCGTATTTGTTGATTTGAAGAACTAGACTCGAATAATCATCATTGTTTGATAATATTCGATGTCGGGTTCGATTTGACAAGCTTGACATGAATAGTTTTGAAAATGATTATGGACTAATTGTTTTAAGTCCATTTTGAATGTAATTAGTCGGTACTCATCATCGTACCCGGGTTAAAATCCGGCATGGTATATAGAACCAAGGATGATTTCGTGTTGGTGACTAATATGTTTATTTTGAAAATGTAAAGAAATGAAATAAAAGGCTTTAAAATACCTCTTAAATGTCATTAACCAAATATTATCACCGAAACACGGATTTAACCGTCATGGTATGAAGAACCAAGGGTGGAAAATTCTTTATGGTTAAAACATGTGAAATGAAACAAAAGGTTTCGAAAATACTTGAAATGGTAAAAACCGATTACAAATATGAAAATGGATTAAGGGAAATGACGAGAACAAACACGGTTGATCTCTGGTCTGGGCACCCCATTCAGGCGCGAGCTTGTTGGCGACCTAAGGGGCTTCTGCCTCAGACCAAAAATCAGTTTTGGCTCGTTTATTCCATGTTTTGGTTCATGTTATGCATGTTTTAGCATGTTAAAGTCATGAAACGAATGAAAACATAATAAAAGAGGATTTTTACACCCTCATACTTACATGTTTGGTTATGGCGAGTGACCGCCGTAAGTGTAACAACTTGTTTGATCGGAAAAAACTCGGTTTAAAACCGTTTTGGTAAGTAAAAGAGTGTTTTAAAAGGTTAGTGATGGTGTAGTGGTCAAAGTGGTCGGACAAGTGATTTAATGCACGATGACGGTACCAAACAATGTGTAAGACTCGTGTTTACGATCGGTAGGTCGTAAATACGCGTCGGATTGTGACTTTAGAAGTCGAGTCGAGAATTTTAAGGGAGAAAAGAGGGGGCGGACACTCGCGTAAGTCTCAAATGGGTGGCATTTGAGGGGTATTTATAGGAGAATGAGTGGTTGTGTGAGTTTTGAGCGACGTGGCCACCTGGGCTGCTCAAAGAGGCGCGAGCCACGTCGCGGCACTTCGAGTTGTGTTGTCACTATCACAACAAACGCAATCATGATTTGTTCTATCCTAGGTTTTGTAGTCACATGTTTGGTACTTGACCAACATGAATCCGGGAAAACTTAGTATAGAAGGCTTGAGATATTTTTGGTTTTTGTGTTTGACTCGTTGTTGGAGTCGGGATTTGAATTTTCGAGTCGGTTTTTGGTCCGGTGTCGGTTTTGACTCTAGTTAGTGTCATTGCGACCCCGTCGTCGTGCATTAAACACTCCAGATATTTTTAAAATGTTTTGAAATGTTTTGTTTTCGAAATCGTTTTAACTTTTCTGACGTAAAGTTGTACACAAACTGTCGATCAAACGCTGCGATCCCAAAACATGTTGTAGTCCGATAATCACCGGGTTTTTGTTGGAGTCTCAGCAGATACCGGGTATCTACAGGCTGTCAGGATGTCAGGCTATCATGACACATGAAAATAGGCGCCAGGCCATGGAGAGGACAACAGTCAAAATATCAGGACGATATTAGACCATAAACGCGTATGATAAAAGGATTATATGCGCATCATTGAATGGAAAGATCTCGCAGTAAATGCAGTAATTAAGGGAGAAATATTGACAATTATTATGGGTAATTATGGAGAATAATCCGTATTAATCCAGCATCAGGCAGCCGTTCAAGTGAAGCTTATATAAGGAATACTTTGAAGACATTTGCAACACATCGTACACACAAGAAGAAGCATACATCTACGTACTCAATACTTACAGAAATATAAACATTGCCGTTATCATACAATTATTCTCCCGACTTACATAGTGAAATCCTCTCCTGGCTTGGTGCCCGTGGTTTTTTCCCATTCAAGGGTTTTCCACGTACAAAATACTTTGTCTTATTATTGTTATTTTTGTTATACTTGACTTTATATTTTTACCCTGACCATCAGACCACTTAGAGCTAGTTAACCCTACTTGAATCTACCCTGACCTGATTTCGCCTTGCACAAAATCCACACAAAACAATTGGCGCCCACCGTGGGGCATCTAGCTCTTTAAATCCTTTTTTCTTATCTTACAAAAATTAACAAATCCTACAAAAATGGCCCAACCTACCTGGAGTATCTGCCAGCATGGAAGAAGCTCTGAAACTGAGTCTGAGTCAGCTCTGAAACAAAAATTAGCCCAAATCCAAGCGAAATACCGCAATCGAGAGAATCGAGTCGGCTACGAAACAAAAATTAGAGAAAACCCAAGGAGCAGGCTCTAGATTCCAGCCAGGAACCCCATTTGCATAAATCATCAAAAACATCGATTTCTCCAGTTTTGGGAGCCCAATTGGTTCTAATTTCATTAATGTTGATGATGACGGTAAACCAAAGAATGATGGTGAGAAACCTGATGAATCTACAGCAGCCATCATGATGGCAGTGGTTCAGGAGATCACGAAACTCAATGAAAAATTCGATAAGATACCTGGAGTACCTGCCAGCATGGAAGAAGCTGCCCCTGATAGCTATGCTGATTCGCCTTTCATAGACGAAATAGAAAAAGTAGACCTACCAAAGAAGTTCATAGTTCCATCCATGAGGGTCTATGATGGAACCACGGATCCACAAAATCACGTGGCTCTTTATAAACAAAAAATGCTGGCTGCATCTGTCCCCAGCGAATGTAGACAAGTCTGCATGTGTAAGAGATTTGGAACGACCCTGACTGGCCCTGCTCTGTAATGGTACATCAACCTGCGAACTGGGAGCATCCATTCTTTTGCCAACCTGATCAACAGCTTCAACCAGCAGTTCGCAAGTAGCAGGGAGTTGGAGAAACGATCCAGTGACCTTTACCGAGTTACACAAAAGCCTGATGAAACTCTCAGGACATTCCTCGCAAGATTCAACAAGGAAAAGTATCCATACCCAGGTGAGACGTTGGAATAGCAGTGGAGGCATTCAGGCAGGGGTTACTACCATATAGTGACTTATACAGCGAGCTCACTAAGTATCCCTGCCACACCTTCGAGGACATTCAGGCCAAGACTCTTGCCTTCATCAGGCTAGAGGAAGATAAAAGCTATAAACTTGGATCACCCAGTAGACCAAAGGATCATGAAAGGAGCAGTAGGAAGAGCAACAAAGGAAACAACTATAGGCCTACTCCATATTCCAGGCCAGATCAGTCAGAAGTTAACCTGGCTCATGAGTATCAAGGTAAGGTTAAAGTTTATCCACCTATTTCCGAACATAACTTCAATGTTGATATTGCAGGGTTAATCCAGAGACTTGACAACATGGGATCAGCTGTCAGATGGCCCAGGAAGTCAGAAAATCCCAACCCCAGGAGAGACAATTCTAAATGGTGCGAATTTCACATGGATATTGGACACACCACGAATGATTGTTCACCCTGAGGAAGGAAGTGGCCTACCTGCTAAAATCTGGATACTTGAAAGACCTGATCAAGACAAAAGGCAGGAACGCAAACCAGGGTTAAGAGAATCAGGAGCATAAGCTGGATCGTAGTCTCCCTCCACCACCACCAATTTATGAAGTAAAATTCATATCTGGCGGATCAAAGATTTGCGGACTGACAAGTTCAGCAGCAAAGAAGATAGCCAGGATGCCAAGGCCTGTATCACCCTGCAAGCCGGATCATATCCCAACAATCACTTTCAATGATTGTGACTTGGTGGGCATCCGTGATGTCCATCATGATGGCCTGGTAATTTCTATGCAGATTGGAACCGCCACAGTAAGAAGGATCCTGGTAGACGGAGGCAGCTCAGTGAACCTGATCATGCTTGACGTACTAAAAGCCATGAAGATCAACGAGGACCAAATCACCAAAAAATCCAGTGTCCTAGTAGGATTCAGCGGCGAAACCAGGAGCACCCTAGGAGAAGTCCACCTCCCAACCTACGTAGAAGGAGTCTCATCTTATGAGAAATTTGGAGTCCTTGATTGCCTGTCATCCTACAACGCGATCTTGGGCAGGCCCTGGATTCATAATGTCAAGGCCGTACCATCAACCTATCACCAGTGTATCAAGATACCAACAGACTGGGGCATAGCCACATCAAAGGGGATCACAAGACAGCCCAGGAATGCTACACAACAGCTTTGAAGCCTTCCAAGGCAGGTAAGTCCCTTGCATAGCAATTACAGTACCCTGTCAGGAACACTTATGTGGCACCTCCCAGAATGGAAACAGATCAGGTAATCCTAGACCCTGAGTACCCTGACAGGTATGTTTTAGTAGGATCTGACGCACCAGATAGTGTCAGGCCTGAACTGGTAAAGTTCTTTAAAAATAAATCATCTTGGTTTGCTTGGTCACATTTTGATATGACTGAAATTAGCGCTGATATAATTACACATAAACTCAATGTTGACCCATCTTTCAAGCCTATACAGCAGAAAAGGCGAAAATTTGCAGCTGAAAGAAATACCATTATTAACGAGGAAGTAGAAAAACTCTTGGATATGGGAATGATCAGGGAAGTAATGTACCCTGAGTGGCTGGCTAACGTAGTTGTTGTGTAGAAAAAGAATAGAAAGTAGAGAGTCTGTGTAGACTACACTGACCTGAACAAAGCCTATCCCAAAGATCCATTTCCCTTGCCATTCATGGATGCTTCCAGTGGATTCAATCAAATAAAGATGCACCCTGCTGACCAGAAGACTACTGCATTCATTACAGACCGAGGCATATACTGTTACACTGCCATGCCTTTCGGCCTGAAGAATGGAGGGGCAACGTACCAGCACTTGGTCAATATGATGTTTAAAGACCAAATAGGTGACATCATGGAGGTGTACATAGACGACATGGTGGTGAATCCAAAAATGCAGAAGATCATGTGAAACATCTCGAAATGGCGTTCCAGATATTGGAAAAATACAACATGAAGCTAAACCCTGCAAAATGCCACTTTGGAGTTTCTGCAGGCAAATTTCTTGGATACATGGTCACAAAGAGAGGCATAGAAGCCAGTCCTGAACAGATAAAAGCTATGCTGGAACTACAGTCACCAAAATCTGTTAAGGATATCCAAAAATTGACAGGACGAGTAGCTGCCCTGAATCGTTTCATATCAAGATCCTCTGAGAGGTGCAAAACTTTTTACAACCTCTTCAGAAAGAATAAACAGTTTCAGTGGACAGATGAACACGAGACAGCCTTTCAGGATCTAAAATCCTACTTATCATCTCCACCCTTACTGGCTAAGCCAGAAAAGGGAGAACCCTTGTTAGTATACCTGTCGGTCACTGACACAACGGTCAACGCAGTCCTAGTGAAAGAGCAGGACGGTCAGCAACATCCCGTCTACTATGTAAGTAAAAGACTGCTAGATGCTGAGTTGAGGTATGGATTGCTTGAAAAATATGTTTTAGCTTTGATTATGTCATGTACTAAATTGCAACCTTATTTTGAAAGTCACCCCATTATAGTCAGGACCAATTTACCCATAAAGTCTGTCCATCTACGTAAGCTTTGAACTATCGGGCGGGATGGCCAAATGGTCGGTCTGATTAGCACATACGACATCTCCTTTGAACCCAGGGCAGCGATTAAATCGCAGGCCCTAGCAGACTTTGTGGCTGACTTTAGCCCTAACCTGGAACCAGACCTGATAAAAGAGGTCAACCAACTAGAAAATAAAACCCCAGACCAAGAATGGACCATATTCATAGATGGGGCATCCAACTCCAGGGGGACAAGGTTAGGATTGATGCTCAAATCACCGTAGGGAGATATGATAGCACAGGCCGTAAGCTGTGAGTTCAAAGCTACGAACAACGAAGCAGAATATGAAGCCCTGATAGCAGGCTTAAAGGTATGTCTAGACCTCGGTGTTCAAAACCAAAAGGTAAAAACTGATTCACTCCTAATTGCTAATCAAATAAAGGGAATTTATACGGCTAAGGATGCAAAAATGATTTCGTATCTAGAATATGCAAAAAACCTTACCACTAAATTCGCTTTATTTGACATAGATCAAATATCAAGAGACCTGAACAAGCAGGCTGATGCTTTGGCCAGTCTAGGCTCAAATTTTACCCCTACAGTCTTCGACAAAATACCAATTGTTCATTTATTAGAACCAGCCATCAGCAAATCTGAACAAGTCAATCCTGTCAATCAGGATAATAACTCTTGGACTAAACCCTATTATGATTGGTTTCTCCGAGGAGTACTGCCTCAGGGCAGACATGAGGCAAGAGCCTTTAAAATTGGAGCTTCAACTTATGCTATCATCAATAACACTTTGTTCAAGAGATCGCAGGCTGGACCCTACCTGAGATGCTTGGAGCCTGACGAAGCCAAACTAGTACTTCAAGAAATACATGATAGACACTGTGGCAACCACAAAGGCGGAAAGAGCCTGGCAAGTAAAGTTCTCAGGACATGCTACTACTGGCCTACACAGAGGGCTGACTGCCTAGAATACTCTTCAAAATGCGAAGCCTGCCAAATTCATGCACCAATCATACATCAGCCATCTGAACTCCTCCATTCAATTTCAGCACCCTGGCCGTTCATAAAGTGGGGCATGGATATTGTGGGAAAAACGCACTGTAGCTCGAACAAAAAGTATTCATGTTGGCTATGACTGATTATTTCTCCAAATGGATTGAGTCTGACTCTTTCAGGCAAGTAACTGAAAAAGAAGTAATATCCTTCATCAGGACAAACATCATTTGCAGATATGGAATCCCATCAGAAATAGTATGTGATAATGGAACTCAATTTGTGGGGAAAAGGACCCAAGCATTTTGCGAAGAATGGAATATCAACCTGGTAACATCAACCCCTGGATATCCAAAAGCCAATGGTCAGGCTGATTCAAGCAATAAGGTAGTCATAAGCTGCCTAAAAAAAAAGACGAGGCAGATGGGCTGAATAACTTCCATTAGTACTATGGGCAGACAGGATGACTCCAAAGACATCAACATGCCAAACACCTTATTCTTTGGTGTACCGCTGTGAAGCTGTCATTCCTGTAGAAGTACGGGTGCCAACATCAAGGTACAGCCTGAACAATGTTGAAGTAAACAAAGACCTAATGCAAGATAACCTGGTTCTAACAGAAGAATTAAGAGACGCTGCCAAGATCAGGATAACATCATACCAACAAGCAGTTGCCAGGACTTACAACAAAAATGTCAAAATCAGAGTTTTCAGGGAAGGAGACCTCGTCTTACGCAAAGTTTTTCCGAAAAAAAAAAAGAAAAATCAGCAGGCAAGATGGCCCCCACATGGGAAGGCCCTTACCTGATTGATTCAATTGTTAGACAAGGAGCATACATGCTCCAAACACTAGAAGGAGAAATGATTCCAAGATCCTGGAATGTAACCCATTTAAAATTATTCCATATGTAAAGATCAGATCAAGCCACAAATCAGGTATAAATTCAATCACTACTCAACCTGACATGCTACCTGAGAAACAACGTGTTTTACATGCCTTGTATGCAACTCATATCTATATATTCAACTAACCCATTTATTTTACTTCTTGAATCATGAACAATTATACATGATAAAAGATTATATGCATCAATATTCAGGATTGAGGGCTACTCTACTATATATTTCTGAAACAAAAACTTTGCACTTGACTGTGCCTGACGAGTTGGTAACCACCACCAGATACAGTAAATGTCAGGACCAATCGGGCATGAAATAATTGCTGACCGACTAGGTTTTCGCCACGGATTACAACTGGTGGGACGCAAGCAAGACAGTGCAAGGGTGTTCTCTCCCAACCACTTAGTCTAAATGCCCTCGATAGGCCGAATACCAAGCCCTCCCCTAGGCAGGGGACATAAGCCCTCCTGACAGGCCGGTTTTTCCACCCCTTCAACCATTATAGCAAAAAACTATACTTGGTTGAACTACTCATGAAATAACAAGATAAAACAAAAATGATGTGCAGGATGTCTAAACAGGCCCAACAAGATGAAACTCGCAGACCCAAGCAAAGTCAAAAGCAAAATCAGCCTACATTAATAAAGCCCTTACCCCCTGGGGCAAAGGCACCAAAATATTCATAAAGGCCAGGGATAGTCTCCCTGACCAAGACAAGGACAGAAAAAAGAAAAATTGTTCGTCCAGGGACATCCTCCCTGGATGGACCAAATACCAACTAAAAAATCAAATTACTGTTTCTCCTTAGAAACAGTACCAGCACTCCCACTCTTAACCGGATCAGCATCAACATCCTGCTCCCCTGGAGAGTCGACCTCCTGTTCATTTTCCATGTTATGCAGGTCAGGATACTTTGAAGCAGCAAAAGCCATCTCAGCTTCAGGGTTCCCCTTCACCCTGGCCTCGACAGGCTCTGACATAGTAGCAGCCCTCCCCTTAATATAGAAATAAAGGGAAGCATCATCTAACTTGAACTCCAGGTCGTCCCTCTCTTGGGTGAGCTCCTCATTCCTGTCCAAAGCTTCCTGCAGAAGCCGCTTACATGAAACTGCCTCAGCCTTAGCAGCATCTCTCTCAGGCTGCGCCCTCACCATGTCAGCAGCTTTAGCAGCCAGGTCATCTCGTGCAAAATCCAGCTCAGACCTCAGCCTATCATAATCTGATCTCATCAAATCAATCCTGGCTACCAAAGAAGTAGCCTGATAGGCGTTATGGAGACAGGTCGCAGCACCCTGACCAAAAACAGGAAGAAGAGTATGAATAATATACCCCAATAATAAAAACTACCCAAACAAAGCATACATAAAAATTATTCCAGCCTACCTCCCTTACAGCAGCCAAGGCACCTGCCAAGAGGCTGACTGAATGATCCACTGAAGCAACCGCCTGAGTAGCAGTCTCAATAGGTTCAAGGGTGAGCATGACATCTGATCTAGAAGCAGCGTAATTCCTGATCTTCACCCTAGCAGCCTCCATATTGTCCACCCTGGCTCTCACTTCCCTGACCGGGGCAGAAATGTCAACATCTTCAATTTTCCTTTTTTGGGCTGCTGAACTTGTTTCAGTAGGGGCAGCAGGTACAACAGTGACCTTGGGAGCATCAGACTGTTCAGTCAAATCTATAACAGGTTCAGCATCTCCGCTTCCCTGGGAACCTTCCTCCTTGATCTTAGCCAGCCTGGCTGAAAGGTCAGCCATACCGAACCTAGCAAGACGAGTAGATGACCTGGTGGCTACAACATGAAACACTATATTAGCAATACAAACCAAACATTATCAGGAAGTCAAAGCAAAAAGAAGAGATAAATTAAGATAGACTTACTGCCTGAGGTAGTGGCACTAATAGCCCCAGAAGGTTTAGCCACCCTGGCAGCACCATCAGCCTTCAAGCAATGAGGAAGATGGCCAACCCCACAACAGAGAGGCCAAGACCTCTCCAAAGGAGGAATAGCAAAGAAAGCAGAAATATTGGCAGTAGGATACTCAGTTTCAGTAACCCAGTCATCAACTGCACACATAACAGGTATAATTCAATATGAATTTCATTTCATTTTTTACCAACAAGTAAAACATGCAGGATAAAAGAAAGAAACTCACCAGCAACACAAGCTTCGTAATTTAAATACGCCAGGTCAGGACCCACAGAATTGGTCCTGATAAACATGTACCCAGCAGCCCAACCCTTATCATGGCCGCTATCCAGATTGCTCAAAAGAGGAGTAGTAGAAGCCCTGACCTTAAAACTTATACGATCAGGACTATTGGTTTTAACAGCATAACAAGCCTTCAGATCATCAAGGGAAAACGAGATATTGTGCTTTTTACAGAGATAATCAATGGAACACACAACCTTCCATACCATAGGCATGGGCTGATAAGATGGAACGCCAATCTCCTTAATAACCTCAACCATAAGAGGAGAAAAAGGAAGCTTACAACCTGCCCTGAAAGCCCAGTCATGAATGCAGAACTAACCAGGACAAGCCCAGTCGGCTCTGATAGGAGAATTTTCAGAGATCCAGACTTCAGCATCAGCAGGGATGATCCCCTTATCCTTCAACACCTTCTCGAACTTAGGCTTCAAACGATTTGCAAGAGACTGGTCATCCTTCAAAGCCTTTGTAGGCTTGAATTGGAAGTCACCATGAAAAATTGAGATCATCTCCAATGGAGAATCACTCGGCTTGCTGATCGTGGAAGGTTGAGCAGCAGAAGAAGTAGGCAAATTTTCAGAAGAAATCTCCTCGGGATTCTGAGAGGGAGGGGTTACAGGAGCCGCTGCCCTGGTAGACTTCTTTTTTGCAGCCATTGATGGAAGAATTATGAAGATTAATTGAAGATTGAAGAATTGGAAATTAAAGAAGTTAAAGAGAAAGATTATTAAGAGAAGAATAAGAAAGATTACTTTGATGAAGTTTAACTCAATGAAGCAAGAAGGTATTTATAGTGGAGCAAATTAGGGTTTCAACCGCAAAAGAGATGGATAATCATTAAGGAAGATGCGATAAAGCCTACACGCGTCATAAGCTGCAGATAAAATAGCCGTTACGAGGAACTGACTAGGCATAACTTAACCGTTGGGTAATTTTTCCAAGATTAAGGTTATCTCCTCATTTTCGTCCTGACACACTGAAAATAAGGAGATAAGGGGCAATTGTTAGGCCTGGAAATCCGCAGACCTCCCTGATCAGTATCTCATCTAAACCTGACTATCAGGCTGTCAGGATGTCAGGCTATCAGGACACATGAAGATAAGCGCCAAACCATGGAGAGGACAACGGTCAAAATATCAAGACGATATTAGACCATAAATGCGTATTATAAAAGGATTATATGCGCATCATTGAATGGAAAGATCTCGCAGTAAATGCAGTAATTAAGGGAGAAATATTGACAATTATTATGGGCAATTATGGAGAATAATCCGCATTAATCCAGCATCAGGCAGCCGTTCAAGTGAAGCTTATATAAGGAATACTTTGAAGACATTTGCAACACATCGTACACACAAGAAGAAGCATACATCTACATACACAATACTTAGAGAAATATAAACATTGTCGTTATCATACAATTATTCTCCCGAATTACATAGTGAAATCTTCTCCAGGCTTGGTGCCTGTGGTTTTTTCCCATTCAAGGGTTTTCCACGTACAAAATACTTTGTCTTATTATTGTTATTTTTGTTATACTTACAACTTTATATTTTTACCCTGACCATCAGACCACTTAGAGCTAGTTAACCCTACTTGAATCTACCCTGACCTGATTTCGCCTTGTGCAAAATCCACACAAAACAGCCGAGTATTGTTTATACTCGACCGAGTAGAGCCTACTCGGCCGAGTATGCCAGTACTCGACCGAGTATGGCTGCTGTTGACGCGTTAATATAAAAACGCAAGTTTGCGAGATTCATTTCATTTCTCATTTCTCAACAGTTTCTCTTCCACTAACCCTAGCCTATCTCTCGCTCCTATCACCTCTACCTCCATATAGTCTTAAGTATGTGGCCTACACCTCAACCACGGGAAGGACGGGGTTTGCATAGGAAAGATGCATCGTTATCCGTGTCGCCGTTGGTCCGAGTTCTTAGGTAAGCCGCTGTCTTGTAGTCCCTCTCAGTAGATTTTTGGGAATAGTTGTATAATATGATGTGGTAATTTTTGTAGGATGCAATTCGGAGTCCTACTTGGCTATATGTGGATGTATTTCGTGATTGTCAGTGAGGTAGGGTTTCCTTACTCAGTCTCTGTTTGTTGATTTAAGATGTGTTTGCATTGTAATTGTTGTTATCTGCTGATCTTCGGAGTATCAGTGTTGTGATGGTGGATGTGATGTTGTGGTGTGGTGATGATTGAGATTGTGTCGTGATGGTTGTGGTGGAGTCACTTATGGGAGTGGCTTCACACCCTAGTTCGCCCTCCGTGGAACCCGTCACGGGAGGGGATGTGCACATTAAGGGACAGGGATATCGCTCGTTGATGAGCGGGATTTAGGTGGGGATTGGCTGCGGTGTCCCACTGGCGGCGAGGATTACCTGTTGCGATGGGTAATCTGGCAGGGCTACACACCTCGGTGTGTAGTCAGATACTGTGTTATTTGATTATACATTACTGACCCCGTTTAAACGTTTTAAAAACTGTGGTGATCCATTCGGGAATGGTGAGCAGTTGGCTTAGCAGGTACAGTGAATTTGTTGCTGCTGGGCATGGAGGGAGTCGAGTCATCATGCTTCTGGTCTAGATATGCAGAGATATGAGTAATAGTGTAGCCTTTATCATTCTTGTAATCAGTTGTGTATATGGTTGTAAAGAGTACTTAAATATATATATATATATTATAAGTGTTCTTTTATTGTCTATTTGATCTACTACCTCTGGTAACCGAGATGGTAACACCTTTTTATACTGGAATGGTCCTTGGTCAGGCATCCCGGTGTATGAGGGTGTTACAGTTTCTCTATTACAGCCTTGATAGGTGACGAAGTGATCGTCACTATTTTGTTATCTAGTGGAATCTTAATCTTCTGGTGCAAGGTGGATGTTACTGCTTTGGAAGCGTGAATCCAAGGTCTTCCTAGAAGTATATTGAATGATGCTTCGATATCCACTATTTGAAAGTTAACCTTTCGCTCAATTGGTCTCGTGGCTATTGTGAGGTTGATTAGCCCTACTACTTTACGTCGTGTTCCATTGTATGCTCGAACACCTTGGTTGGTAGGAGTCCAATCTGATTCTTTCATGCCCAGCTTATATGCTGTCTTTAGTGGTATGACATTGACTGCAGAGCCATCATCTACCAAAGTCATTGGTACGTTCTTCTTTAAGCATGTGACGGTAATGTATAGAGCGAGGTTATGACTGGCGCCGAAAGGAGGAAAATCCTCATCTGAAAAAGTAACTGGGTTACTTAATTTAACTGAATCTTGGAAGACCAAGTTGACTATGTCATCAGACGTAGAGTTGTGCGCTACATTCAATTTAGCCAATGCTTGCAGTAAAGCTTGACGATGGGGAAACGAACTTGAAACCAGTTGCCAGGCTGAAAGATCAGCCTTTGTCTTCTGTAGTTGTTTCAGCAAGTGGTCAGTATATGTATCTTCGTCATCATTTGGCGTGATGACATTGGTGTTAGTAACTGGACCATTAGCTATAGGACCATTCTGAGAAACATTTTGATACGGACGCCTTGAACGAGTAAGGTGGTCTACCTCTTGATCTTTGCTATTTTTGACTATATCCTCACTAGCCTTGACTAGATAGTGTTCGATGAGGTATTCATCTTCATCGTCATCGGCCCATATTCCGTTGACGATAGTAAGCTCTCTCAATCTGATGATCTCGGCTTCTAAACTGATTATTTGGTCGACTAAACTGTCAACCACGGCGACTACCTCTTGCACTGTAGAATCTTGAGATAGATTTAGTGGCGTGCTCTCCTTGGGTATGGTTCTTGGGTTGCGGAGGGATGCTACTACTTCTTCCATTTCTGAAACTTGCCTACTCACGCTCTTTGCCCATGCAATAAAATCGGCAATGGTAGGAGAAATGGTGGAATAACTCCTCTCATCTTCTAATGCATGAATATCATCTTCGATTGGAGAAATGAGGTGAAACCAATCCAAGGTGGATTCTTCGTCTGTAATCATCAGAACTCCAGGAGGATTCTGAGTATTGTTAGGCTTACCTCCAGGAGGTATAGGTAAACGTCCATCTTCGATCATATCCCGAAGGACATGTTTTAGCTTGAAACATTTCTGTGTGTCGTGTCCCTTGCCTCTATGATATTCGCAGTATACATTCTCATCCCAGAATTTGGACTTCTTTTCTGGGTCAGGTGTAGGTCCTATGGGTTGGAGTTTACCTTGTTTCATCAACCTTTTCAGAGCATTGGAGTACATATCACTGATGTTTGTGAATTTCCTTTGTGGGTTATTCTTCTTTGATGATTCGACAAAGTTAACCTCATCAGTCTTGCTAGTAGACCCATAAGAACGACTCGTCGAACCTTGATATCCACGACCCACCGTTTTAGACAAGAGACCTTTACGGATGTCATCTTCAATTCTCGTTCCTAGCACAGTCAGATCTTTGAAAGACTTTATGTTTTGATACCTCAAAGGGTTTGCATAAATGGGTCTTAGGTTATCCACGAATTTTTCCACAAGGGTAGCTTCATCTGGACGTTCAACTAGTTGTGTGCTAATTTTCCTCCACCTACTTAGGAAGTCGGTGAAGCCTTCTTTTTCATTTTGGGTAAGAACCTCTAAAGTGCGCATATTGACCTGGATTTCAGTATTATCCGCGTATTGTTTAGTGAATTCAATTGCGGCGTCGGCCCAAGTGGCAATCTTCTTATGCTCCAAAGAGTAGAACCAATGCTTAGGAATGGTGTTGAGAGATGAAAGAAAGATCCTTAAGAACATCTCAGGTTTGATGCCTTTGATAGACATGTAGTCTTTGAAAGCACGAATGTGGTTCAAAGGGTTTTCATGCCCTTGAACTTTGGGATGTCAGTCATGTTGAAGTTGGCTGGCAATTGAGCATTCACGGCCTCATACTTGCGATTATTCTCCCTGTAGATGTCATCTCCCTTAAGGTACATTAGTTGCTCCTCCAAGTATTGGAGTCGCTTTTCAACTTCAGTAGGACCTATTGGACGTTTGATTTCTTGTGTCCCAACAAAGGGTGGAAGGTTATCATGCACGACCTCACTAGGAATATCACTTTCTGCAGGAGGGAGTCTAGTTTCTACAACAACAATTCGGCCTTCAATAGAGTTGAGGCGATCATAAGCTTGGTCTTGGCTTGCTTGGATATGTGTGAGCGCAGCTAGGATTTGATCATTACCATTTTGGGGTTGACTACTGGCACTTGTGGTACTAGTTTTAGGCAGTTTGGAAACTGGATAAGAGATTGACGACGAATCAAAACACGATCGACCATTCTAGCACACTTACTCAAAGAAAAGACTGGACTTGTGAAGTGGGAGTGTGCCACTTGTGTTAAGTGAGGTTTGAAAATGACAAAGTCTTGAAATGTTTGTCCTAGGCAACTGTAGTGTAGTTGTAGGAGTGCTGACTCAAGGTGAGGTTTTGAAATGGGTTTTGGGGCCCGAATTTTGACTGGAGATTTGGACAGAGTTTCGACTCATTTTGCGCTAATTTCGGCCATTTTTGAAAAATGTTTACATTTTGAAATGGTTTTTGATTTTATAGAAATTTTGTCATGGTTTTGTTTACAAGATGGTGATCACATATGATACAAGCATTCATACCTGCATTATAACGGTATACTGAGTGCATTTAGAAGGGTTTTGGCTTAAAAGGTGGGTTGCCATACCAAGCAATCAAACCCTGGTCTGTGGAGAGGCCCGTGCCAAACATGAGTAAGGTCGGTTCCTAGTCCATTTCCTTGAGTAGTGAAAGCCCTTGATACAAACAAGAGTATGTACTATGGTATGGTTGACGTCAATCGCTATCTATCCTTGGGCCCGGATAAGAATTTCACCGTCCAGGACGGGACGATTGGTCGAAAGGGTTGGGTTGGGCCTAGGAAGGCCGAATAAAACGACCTAAGAAGGTCGAGTAATGAAAATCGACAACTGTCTCATATAAACTATTCCCTAACCTTGTTCAAGTTTCACCCTTGGCAACACGTAAGTGTATTACTCCGCAATGAGTCGCCAAAGCTGTGGACACGGGCCACGGGGCGCTTGGGAACAAGCGTTTGCATTTGTGGAGTCGCCACCAATTTTTATGGGAAATTGGAACCGTTCGAATACCTCGTGTCATGTCAAGACACAAAGTAGTGACATGAACACTAAGAACTCGTTACTCTTAGCATTGTATGTCTAGAATGACTCTCGTAGATGCCAATGAACATGGATGTTTACAGAGATATGGAGTAAGGGGTGAGGGTACGCACTGGGAAGTCCTTTTACTAAACACCTAATCCCGCCCGCCTCGATAGCTGCCTCTACTAATGATTAAGGAAATTGTTTGTATTTGATATGTTGTCGATTATATGCATGCAATGCAACATCCAACGTTTTAATCCTAACATATGAAGATTAACTAAGTCAGTGAACAAGTAGTTAGCATTTATTAATGTCGAATTAGGGTTTAGAATTAATTACATTTGAAAACAAGTAAGTAAATCATCCAGGATAAAATACAATAAGTAAATTACGATAATCAGAATTACAATAAATTACAATGATTTAATTGATTTACGTCAAAAATATATTTAAGACGGATAATTTTGAGAAAAAGAAAGGAAAATAAATAAGACTAGAAAATATAGACAGATTAAAGGTGATATTACGATTAATAGTTGATTAATTACGTAATTAAGGGATTAGGGTCAAAGCAAGAACGGAGTTCAGGGAGAGAAATCACCCCGGAACAGGCGTAACATTGCTGCGTCTCTTGGAAGAGGCGCAGTGGTCACTGCATCTGTTCCTGAGGTGAGTTCTGGCATTGAAGTCAGAACTGCGAATTGTTGATGTTCGTTGATGAATTTAATGGTTGCTTATTAATATTCGACTCGGATGAAAGTGATTTATCGTATTATTAACATATGAAACTGTCATAAAAGCAATAAACACGAACTAAAACGGGTTAAAACTAATAAAAACGAATTAAACTAATTATGTCAAATTAGGTTAAATTATGAAGACGGAACCAAGTTGAAGACGCGACAAACTATAAATAAACGGTGAAAATATATACAAAGGCGAATCTCAGAAACTTGATATGAACGAATCGAGTCTCTAAAATCCGAGTTTGATTTAATGACGAAAACCCGCAAATATTGATTATAAGATATTTTAAACCGCAAATAAAGCATGATTATTATTAGGATGTATTAAAAGACTTATTATGTATAATTGAAAGAAAGAAAACAAGAAATTAAGACAAAAGGAACGAATTAACAGAGGACCGAGGAAGAAGAACAAAAGAAGGAACTGCAGCAGCCTCTTGAAGAGGCGCAGCAGATGCTGCGACTCTTTGAAGAGGCGCATCAGTTGCTGCGTTTCGTCTCGACGTCTGCCCACTGTAAATACGTAAAATAAGTTTAATAAAAGGGTTTTAGAAATCGGTTTTAAGCATACTTTTGACGTAAATCTTACATTAATGATACAAAAATAAAATACAGTAATAAAGATGGGATTTACACCCTCAGACGTACATGTTTGACGAAACGAGATTAACTAAGTTAACGTTCTAGTGATTGCTCGACTCGAATGTATGTAGAAAGTGCCCTCGTTAGAGGATTTAGATTAGATTGATTGATGTGTAGTGGTCAAATTGGTCGGTCATGCAACGTGACTGGTACTCAGAATGATCTGAGCTTACGTGGTCGATTGATCAAGCACGTAGACGCCAAAATCTTAGAGCACAGTCTTAGAATGAAAAGGGAGAAGAGAAGGGCGGACACTCGCGTGAAAAATATGTGGAACGAAGGTCCCTAATTATCCTAGAAAATATGGAGAGTTATGGAATGACTCAAACTTTGGAAACAAATCACGGAAAAATCTGAAAACACGCAGAAAAGAACTGGGTAAGAGGCGTAGCAGCTGCTGCGATCCTTCGAAGAGGCGCGCAGGTGCCGCGTCCTTTCCCCAGAGGTTTCCTCCTGCGGAAGAAAGATTTTCGCGTTTCTTTTTTGGAATTGCGATGGATCTCATCTTTCTTATAAGATTTTTGGAATATATTTTGCCAAAAGATATAAAATTAATTTTATGGAATAAAAAAATATCCGGAATATTCTAGGACATTCCGACTCGGCATTTTAAACGGTTTATTAGAAAATGAAGCGATTTTTGACCCGGACTCCAAATGAACTCTAATTTCTGTCAAAACGACCGTATCGGCGCGTAGATGACAACCAAGGGGTAGACAAGTATTTGAGCTATCACTTGACGATAAACTTACGAACTGTCATAAATTATTCCGCGTACCAAACATGCGGCCCAATCATCACCGGGTGGTTTGCGGGAGGTTGATACGTGCCTAATGTATAGTCTTTTTAGCCTATTTCAGCACGTATTTCCATGCATTTCTATGCTATTTTTATAGTATTTTGCCCCGAATTGGCTACTTTGGTGTATTTTGTCCTTTTTGTAGGAATGATCGCAAAAGTAGCGGAACCATGCCCTTTTTCTGTCCTTTTTGCATGCATTTAGAGGAGACGGGAGTATCCCAGAGTGAGATGTTGCACTGAGAAGTGTCGTTGCACGCATTACGAGGTACTTGGGTGAAGACGTAAGCTGAATTGAAGATCCAAGTGGTCTATCGAGCTGTTTGGAGGACGATCGAAGGGTTCCAAGGCTCCATAAGGCTCGATCGAGAGGCTCATTCCTCGATCGAGTAGTCTGCACCTGACCAAGACCTCGATCGAGTGACCAGTTGTTCGATCGAGGAGGTTCTGCTGAGCTGATGGTCGATCGAGTAGTCTAATCTACTCGATCGAGAGGCTTTTTATTTGTGGGCTTTAATTAGCCGTGTTTGGTTTATTTTGCAATAACACTTAGACTTTTCCTATTTAACCAAGGATTACTAGGTTAATTAGGCATCACTTCTTACTCTCAGACTATCTCTTTTTACTAGCATTGATATTAGAAAAAACCTACTGTTACTTTTACGTTGCTTTCACCTTGGGATTATTGCACTCGGATTTCGTTCTTTACGCCGGAATTTCTCGGATTGTAATTCTCTTCCCCTTTTTAATAATAATTAACCTTCTTTTGTTGTTTTAATTCCTGTTTTATGTTATTGTTTTCATTCCTTCTTGCCCTAATCATTGTCATTGCTTTTTATTATTATTTCGCTATGTTTCTCATTTGGAAATTTACATCTTTGTTAGATTAGTTATGAATATGAGTAGCTAATTCCCCTTCATGTTGGGATTAGGGGATCTGCGGTAGAATAATGACGACGTAGTAAATGAATTAGACGAACCGATTTAAGAGACTCTGTCACTATAGCAATATAACTGTAATCACCGACCTAGTTGAGTGCACGCTTCTATGTCACCTATTAAAAGCGGCTACAATTAACCCTGGATCGAAAGATTGGATTAAATAGGCCTGCTATAAACAGTAGACTACCCTAATGAGGACGAAAGTTAAGTTAGTGGTATTTTAGGGTGGGAAGTGGACCGAAAGGACCTTCTAATATCCGTCTCACAATTAGTTAAATCCGAGTCATTTCTTGCTAAGTTGTTGAACTACCGTTGTGAACCGAAGTCCCGACATGCCTCTCTCTTATTGATAGTTTAATTCATTTTCCGCTTATTTGCTTTCCTCTTTATTTCTCTTCCTTCAAACTCCGTAGTTAGAAACCAAAAATTAATCAAACCCAATTGTTGCCTTAGAATTAAAAATAGATAGCTGTAGTTACATTCCTCCCTGTGGATTCGATACTCGACTGCCTCTGCTACATAATTAGTTGAGACCGTTAGGTTTTATTTTTGACAGGTACGCGACAGACGTGTCAAATTTTGGCGCCGTTGCCGGGGAGGCAATTGTTCCAATTACTAGCTGTTTTATTTTTAATTCTCCTTTTTAGTTTAAGGAACTTCGTTCCTTAGGCTATTCTCATATCTTTCCGTAGTTTCGTCTTATGCGCAGGTCGCAAGGTGGTCCACTGCTACCTTTTGATCCCGAGATTGAGAGATCCTGTCGCGCAAAGAGGAGACTATTTCGAGAACAACAGGAAGAGGAAGAGCCCAGTTCTCGCGGCAATTTTTACGAGAACGAGCTTTTCGAAGACAACCCGCCGTCTTCTCCAGTTTCCGACTGTTCACTTGAGTCCATCACTTTCCCAGAATTTCCCGAAATGGCTGAGGAAGCAACCATCGCTAGTCACTCCGAGCCCACAGCTGACAATCTTTATAAAGGGTTCGAACGCACCGGAGATGCCGGGAAGTTCGAACCTAAGCCGTCTTACATCAGCATGGTAGAGAAAAATCAGTTCGGGGAGCGCGAAGGAAGATGCAGCTCAACATATGGAGACTTTCATTGATTATCTTTGCTCCATACCACCTCCCACCGGCGTGACGGTGACCGGATCAAAGAAACGATGTTCATTTTCTCACTCCGCGATCTTTGCGCGGGAGTGGTACAGGGATTTGGACAAAGTCGCTCACGGCATAACAGATTGGAATTCGCTAGCATTGGCGTTTTATAAGAAATATTTCTCGCCGAGAACCATAGCCATCGAGCCGGATAACCGGTTTCAAGCGGGGTCCGACGAGAACTTCCACGAGGCATGGCTTCGTTTTAAGAAATTAGTGCGTACCATACCACACCACGGTTTCGAGAAATGGAGTTTATGCAACCATTTTTACAATGGTTTATACGATGATCAGAGGGCTATATTAGATCTGCGACCAACGGTCGGTTTTTCGACAACTTGGGGGCCGACGAAAGGATGGAAAATCATAGATGATTTAGCCACTCACCGGGCTGAATACGGGAATTCAAGGGGCAACCAAAGGAGAGCCGCTGAGTCCTCTTCAGTGGCTGCGTTAGAGGCCCTTACTGCTAGGTTCGACAAGTACGAACTAGGGGGAGCTTTCAAGCCAGGGATGTACCAGGTTAATGCTATGACAGACGGTCCTTTCGTCTGTACGAGGTGCGGGGTAGACGGACATGTCTCTGATTTCTGTCCCAGTCCTTATGAGCAATGTGCTGCCTTCCAACATTATAGGCAAAACAACAACCAGTACGAGCCAAATATCCACCCCAATTTGAGGTGGAGTAACCAGAGCAACATACTCAATCCCACCGCCCCTCCAAATCAGCAGCAGCAGCCTTACATTCCGCCACATCAGAAGCAACAAGGCTATCAGAAGCCTCCGTCCTTCAACCCACCTAGCCACGGCTCATCTTCAAGTGGAGTGAGTGAAATGGGCGAGTTGAAATCTATGATGCAAGCTATTACAAAGCAGCTTCATGCGAGTGATCAACAAAGAAGCACAAGTGATCAACAGCGAGACGCGACCATAAAGGCACTTGAGACTCAAGTTGCCCAACTCGCCGCGAACCAATCCTCGAGAAAGCCAGGTCATTTACCGACTCAAAATGAGAAGAACCCAAACGAGACGGTACATTTGATAGAGTTGAGAAGCGGACTCTCTTATGAGGGACCAGAATTGAAGAAATCAGACCTGGGAGTAGCTGCAACTGATGATGAACAGTGTTCTGGTAAGAAAAAGGGACTCACGACGAAGCAATTACTCGATCGACTGAAGTCTGGTGCTGAAACAGTTCGATCGAGTGGAATTGGTGAGGAAAGCCCTCGATCGAGTAGTCACTCTGATCGATCGAGTGACATGGAAGCTGAAGAAGGTCGATCGAGGGGGACTGTTGCTCGATCGATTGAAGTTGATGAAGAAACAGCTCGATCGAGTGGCCACATTGCTCGATCGACTGATATTGTCGACGGGAAGCTTATTCGAGAGACTGCTAGTGCTCGTTTAAGCGATGAGTTACCAGAAAGGCCTCGTTCGAGAGGTAAGAAGCGGCCAAAGGACACCGAACTTGCTCCGGAAGACACTTTGGAGGCGAGAAACAAGGGACTCGAAATTCCAATTACGGTTCCCTTCCCGAGGCGGCTGCAGAATACCAAGATTAATCAACAGTTTAGCAAATTTGTTGAGCTGCTGAAGAGTTTGGAAGTTTCCGTGCCGTTCACTGAGTTGCTTATGAAGGTACCCTCTTACTTACGATTTATGAAAGATATTTTAGCACGTAAGAGGACCGTTAATGATAATGAGACTGTAGCTTTGACTGAGATGGGGTCAGCCCTGTCTCAAAATAAGCTACCTCTTAAGCAATCAGACCCGGGTAGTTTTTCGATCCCCTGTCACATAGGTATGAGTCTGATTGATAATGCGCTATGCGATTTAGGCGCTAGCGTAAGTGTTCTACCTTTGTCTCTAGCTAAGAGACTTGGTGTGACAAAGCTGAGTTGCACCAATATGACTGTCCAGATGGCCGACCGTAGTTTATCACGGCCACTAGGAGTAGCGGAAGACGTACCTGTTAGGATCGGGAAGTTCTTTATTCCCGTTGACTTTGTCGTCCTAGATATCCCCGAAGATGTGCATACCCCTATCATTTTAGGGAGACCATTTTTGTCCCTTGCCCGTGCGGTGATAGATGTCGGGGAAGACTTTGACCTTCCAGGTAGGGGATGAGGAGTTGACTTTTCGTCAGTCCCAATTCCGGAGGGCTCCCATGCAAGCTCAGCCTTGCAATGCCCTCTCTTCTGTTGACCCTATTATTGACACTCCAGATGAAAGTTTGGAGAATATTGCTATTATTGCTAACCCTCCGCCTCAGGTCGAGAGCAACAAGGAGGAAAACTCGTCTGTTGTCCTTCTGCGCAGGCGAGATGAAGGCAAGAAAGGAGCGATCAAAGGACAGGGTGGAACCATTGTCATTCAAAGCGAAGCCAAGAAAGCCAAGGAAGGCGACAGAGCGACGAGAACAAAGACGATTCGAACCTACATAGATTCGAACTATGTTCCTCCTCCTCTTAGAAATTCAAGTTCATGGAAGTCAAAAAGGACAATCGTCGATCGCGAAGTGACGTCCTCCTCGAAGCCCACGAAGGGGCTGCGACAAAGTGATGGGAATTAAACGGGGAAATGCCCCGTGTAACAAAGTGTAATAGACAAGTTTTGAATTTCCTTTGAATTGGTTTATTTACGTTTTTAATTAGGACAATTAGCTTAGACATTCTTTTTAGCGTAGAATAAGACTATAGACTGTGTTGCTGCATTTTTGGTATTTTTGGGATGTGTTTGGATTTGTTTTACGCAGGTTTGGGGAAATGCACGCATTTCGAGGAAGTACAGATGGAAATTCAAAGGAATTCACACGAGGAAGTCCTCGATCGAGTACTTTTGTACTCGATCGAATGGAAAGTGGTTCGATCGAGTTTGCTGTCTACTCGATCGAGGAAGGCTACAGAGGAACAAGACGATCGAAATGTTTCTTATTCGATCGAGCAAAGGGGATATCAAAAGTCCTCGATCGAGAGGTTAAAACCACTCGATCGAGTGGACTGAACAGTAAACGAAGGGAGTTTTCTTCTTAAAACTCTTATTTTTCCTAATTCATTTCTAATTCATCCCTAATTTCCTCTAACACTTTCCCCTATTGCGATTCCTTCTTCCCCAAATCCCCATTTTTCTGCCCAAATTTATCAAATCCGCAACCTACATTCTGCTACTAGCACATTATTCTTCAATAACCCCTTATTTTCCCCCTCTTTTATGCTCGTTTTCTCGGTTTTTAAAGGGGATTAAGGTTTGCGGGTTTTCAATCGAAAATCCGCCTTGGGTGATTGTTTTTGTTGAAGTTTAATTGCTTGTAGGTCAATCATCATCAAGTAAGTGTTTATTCAACCTCTCTGCATTTTATCTTCAATTATTTCGAATTTTTATGAGGTGATTGATTTAGGGTTCGAAAATTCCTTGCATAATCGAATTTATTCGATTAAATTGTGTTTAATTGTCTTTTGTTAGTTTGTTGTTGATATTGTCACAATTCCTCACTGTCCTTGCATGATAAATTCGAATTTTTGCGCGATTCCCGCGACTAGGGTTCCTGTGAGTCGAAATTTCGACTGTCAGACGGTTGTTTGCTTCCATGCTTTGTTTGTCACTGTTGTCAACCGCTGTTAACTGCTTTCCCGTCCCCTATCGCCTCTATATGCTGTGAAGTCTTTGGGAATCTTGCGCTGTGAGTGATTATTTTCGCCTGCAAGGAGCCATACACGCCCCATTATAGGTTTTCATGCTGTATTCACTCTTTTGCAGTCACTGCTTATTCACTTAATCACCATTCACATGCCCCCCTTCGAATCTTTTTGAGGGATTGCTTGTTTTTGATTTCTGGAAGTCGAATCTTCCGACTAATAGGGCTATTCTTTTTGCTGTCACATGTTGGTTAACGCTTCATTTTAATCACGGTTAGCAGCATGTTCCTTATTCGTGCCCTTTGATAATATGCAGGATGGACGCAAGCTCTCTTTCTTCTACTAGTACGTCCTCCAGCTCTTCTGTGAGCGAGCAAGTGGCCCCTGCTGCTGCCACTAGCTCTACCTTGGTCACCACTACGGCACCTATTTTACTTGTCTCAGCTGCAGGGACAGTGTACGGCGCACCCAGCTCAACCGAGAGCTCGGTTCAGACTTCACCAGCCATCACTCCCAGGCCTTTCTCTTTGCTGGCTTGCGGCTTCAGACCCCGTTTTCCGCAGCTCGGTATGGTGCCACCGAGGACCCACCAGCAGGCTAGCCAGCTAGCCCTCACTTCCACCGTCGTCGAGGTCACATTATTACGGGAGAGAGGCGCTATCGCGCTGTCTGCGAAGATGCCACGGTACGTTTTCACTTGAGGCTCACCGGACACGGTTAGTTTCTTTACTTCGTTGCCCCCTCTCCTCCACCCGTTTCCTTGCGCTGGATGACCTAGAGACCTTAGGCATTTACGAGGAGGTGCGTAGTTTGTTGAACGGGACGGGTATGTCGGGTTTGATTACCATGCAGGAGGTTACCATTCGTACCCTTACGTACGAGTTCTTTAGCTCCTTTTCCTTTGACACCGACTTTTCGCCGCGACCACTCCGGTTCTGTATTTACTTTCGACTCGCAACGAGTCACATCACGGACTTTGGCTCGGTTTGGGCGGGTTTAGGCCTAGCTAGTGACGGCCTCACTGCCCCACCTCGAGACCTTCTTCAGCCACTCTGGGCTGCTCTGTCTCACACTCCCTTCCACTCACGGAAGGGAGCTCACGTTCACTTACACCGCGCCCGTTATTACTTGCGTCTGTTAGGAGAGACTATTTTTGGGCGCCCTGAGTCCAACAACGTGACCAACACTGAGCTAGCGATTCTCGCGGGATACCTCAACATTGACTACGGTACCCGTTTGTTACGAACATTGCCTATCCGGTAGCTCGGCATTGGAACGGGATTGGGACTCGGGTCAAGACCGCAGTTGTCTGTGGCGGGCTAGTGACTAGGATCGCCCGCCACCTTTACCCTACTGACACTTCACTCACTGCACCCGATGAGGTGGCTTACCTTGACCTGGAGGCCATGGGTGTCTTGACCTGGTTCCCAAGGGCGAAGGGGAGTGCGAGGACGTGGAAGATCTGTGGTTCCACGTCTGTTACCTTGCCGTGCTCTACCCTTCCGCCACTTTTACCGCTCCCTACTGCTGCTGAGGGAGCGAGGCCACCTCCACCTACCTACCACCTTACCTTCACCCCTCCCTCTTCTTCTTCTAAGAAGAGGAAGCTAGAGGCCGGAGCCTCTTCTAGCTCCCAGGCTGGACCGACACCCACGCCTCAGCCTACACCTTCACTCACTCCACCCCCACTTGACCCTCCTTCTGGTTCGGCCTTTCCGGCCAATTTTGTCTGCCCTCCTGCTTTAGAGGCGCCCGAGGATATGTGCAGGTACCTTACTGAGATGAGGCGGGATATGGCTTTAGCTGTATTCCCGCTTTACGAGTTCCATATCCGAGCCCGGCGACCGATTCCAGAGGGGTGGCCGCATCCTTCCTTCTACCGATACCCAGCGGACGGGTACCCTCCGGTTTCTTCTGACTCAGAGGAGGAGCCGGAGGAGACAGCGGTAGCACGAGAGGTGCGGTTACGGGCAGAGCAGGCAGCGGCGAGAGCTGCCAGAGAGGAGGCGAGTGATCCCCCGTTCGTACCCAACCCGGAGGACCTGGTTGGAGGTGACGACTGAGTCTCCCCTTGTTCGTTGCTGGTTTGGGGAGACTGTTTTGTTGAGTCGGAGTACCTGAGAGACGGCGGTGCCGACAGACGAGTAGCTCTTGGTCTACTCACTTCCCCGTTTTTGGCTGGTTTGGGGAAGTTCGTGTTTTGTATGTCTTCTTACTCTTTTTATTTCGTCTCCTTTATTTTTATTTTATTGGTTGTGTACCCCCATCCCCATTTTTTCTTTGGTGTATCTTTGGAGGACAACGAGGGCGTTGTCCGTTTTGGTTTGGGAGGGTATTGCATCCTTTGAGTCTGAGTCAGACCGCATTTGTTTTGCATTCACGTTTTATTTTTCAGTTTGCATTTGTTTTTATTTTCAAAAATCAAAAAAATCAAAAAAATTAGAAATGTTAAAAATTCAAAAAAATTTCACGTTTATTTTTGCATTTAGGTTGAGTCGGAACGGTAGATTCCCGTGATGAAATTGCACTTAACTTGTCAATTCACTTGAGCCTTGCACTTTATTGATGGTTTTTTAGCTTTGTCATACGCATAATCTACGAATTTCTGTTCAAATAATAGCCGATCATTTAGACTTGACTGACGATAAAGCGGCAAACTACTTAAAAATTCTGAGTTTTAGAGCCATAACTGGTGACATTCATGACCAGTTCATTAGGAATTTTGAGAGTAGTACTCCTTGCATAGCATGTTTGTCTCATTTGCACATTTATGACATTCAATTTCTCGTCAAATGCACATATTCGGGTTTGTGGTTGGTGTCACATGCAGGGAGGGTCTTGCAATTCCCCTTCTTTATATATCTTCACCCATTTAGCTCCACTTTAGCCAAAACTTGCCTTTTTGACCCACTAGCTACACTCCAAACTAAGCTGCCAGTACGGATCAAGCTAGTTAGTTTGTCCTTTTGTGGTACGTTTTTCCATTGCAGTTTGGCCTGTCTCTCTTGTTGGAGTTGGTGTTGTATTAAGGAAGGAGGAAAGAAAGAAAAAGAAAAAAGTATTGAAAAGAAAAAAAAAGTGAAACGTGAAATAATAATAAAAAAAAAAAAAAAATGAAAAAAAAATGAGATTCACGTGAACAAAAGAAAAAGAGAAAAATTGTGAAAAAATGATTGTCCCCTCTTGTCAGAGTCGAGAAGATGTTTGAAGATGTACAATCGACAAGAGGGTTGGTTGTTTCAGTTAGCTGATTCAGACGGTGTTTAAAAAAGGGAACTTTGTGACCGTCTAGCTCCTCCACTCTTATTCCATATTTTTTTTGAGGAGATTGTGTTTCCAGTCTAGTGAGTTTTGTGCCATGAAGGGCACCTGTGTTAGTCTTTCAGTCAGTTTGAGATCCGGATGGTTTATTATGGTCCTGTTAGGAACTAGCTTGACGCTTTTACCTCCACATTTCCATAACTTGTATTGCCTTTTCTCACCTGAACCTCACTATTCCCATATTATTTGCAAACCCTCGGCTGTGACGGACATTATTGGTTGGAGTGTGTGCATTAGTACTTGAATTGTCTTTCATTTTTGTTGCATGCATGCTATGTAGGCCGCATGATTAGGTGAGTGATTTGTCTTTCTTCTCTCTTTTACATATAACATTTGCCCTTTGCTTCATGAGAGAAGAGTGACCACGTGAGAGTCCCGTTTTGTTGGTCTTGCAAGGTCGATAGGTCAGCTTTATTTACGAACGACTTATAATTCGTTTTTGCGTATTGACTGCCTAGCTTTAACTGTTGATTTCTGTTGCATTAAAGTGATTCAAGTAGACAAGTTAAGCTAGCTCTGAGTTATCATTTCCGTTCCATTAGTTTAGTTTTGAGTTTACTCGAGGGCGAGTAAAGGTTTGGTTTGGGGAGATTTGATACGTGCCTAATGTATAGTCTTTTTAGCCTATTTCAGCACGTATTTCCATGCATTTCTATGCTATTTTTATAGTATTTTGCCCCGAATTGGCTACTTTGGTGTATTTTGTCCTTTTTGTAGGAATGATCGCAAAAGTAGCGGAACCATGCCCTTTTTCTGTCCTTTTTGCATGCATTTAGAGGAGACGGGAGTATCCCAGAGTGAGATGTTGCACTGAGAAGTGTCGTTGCACGCATTACGAGGTACTTGGGTGAAGACGTAAAGGTGAATTGAAGATCCAAGTGGTCTATCGAGTGTTTGGAGGACGATCGAAGGGTTCAAGGCTCCATAAGGCTCGATCGAGAGGCTCATTCCTCGATCGAGTAGTCCGCACTGACCAAGACCTCGATCGAGTGACCAGTTGTTCGATCGAGGAGGTTCTGCTGAGCTGATGGTCGATCGAGTAGTCTAATCTACTCGATCGAGAGGCTTTTTGACGCTGTGGGCTTTAATTAGCCGTGTTTGGTTTATTTTGCAATAACACTTAGACTTTTCCTATTTAACCAAGGATTACTAGGTTAATTAGGCATCACTTCTTACTCTCAGACTATCTCTTTTTACTAGCATTGATATTAGAAAAAACCTACTGTTACTTTTACGTTGCTTTCACCTTGGGATTATTGCACTCGGATTTCGTTCTTTACGCCGGAATTTCTCGGATTGTAATTCTCTTCCCCTTTTTAATAATAATTAACCTTCTTTTGTTGTTTTAATTCCTGTTTTATGTTATTGTTTTCATTCCTTCTTGCCCTAATCATTGTCATTGCTTTTTATTATTATTTCGCTATGTTTTCTGCTGGAAATTTACATGCTGTTAGATTAGTTATGAATATGAGTAGCTAATTCCCCTTCATGTTGGGATTAGGGGATCTGCGGTAGAATAATGACGACGTAGTAAATGAATTAGACGAACCGATTTAAGAGACTCTGTCACTATAGCAATATAACTGTAATCACCGACCTAGTTGAGTGCACGCTTCTATGTCACCTATTAAACTGGCTACAATTAACCCTGGATCGAAAGATTGGATTAAATAGGCCTGCTATAAACAGTAGACTACCCTAATGAGGACGAAAGTTAAGTTAGTGGTATTTTAGGGTGGGAAGTGGACCGAAAGGACCTTCTAATATCCGTCTCACAATTAGTTCGTCTGAGTCATTTACTGCTAAGTTGTTGAACTACCGTTGTGAACCGAAGTCCCGACATGCCTCTCTCTTATTGATAGTTTAATTCATTTTCCTGCTTAGCTGCTTTCCTCTTTATTTCTCTTCCTTCAAACTCCGTAGTTAGAAACCAAAAATTAATCAAACCCAATTGTTGCCTTAGAATTAAAAATAGATAGCTGTAGTTACATTCCTCCCTGTGGATTCGATACTCGACTGCCTCTGCTACATAATTAGTTGAGACCGTTAGGTTTTATTTTTGACAGGTACGCGACAGACGTGTCAGAGGTGCAGAAATGTGGTATCTACAACCTGGTTATGGCCGCCCCTCTTGTAACTAGACTGACCACCACCCTCATTCTCAGCCTTCCTCTTCTCAGAACCTCTCCCCCTATTCTCCTTAGCCATCTCAACCAACCTCTCAGCTCTCCCAGCGCGCTCATATACCTCATTAACATCCGTAAGGACTCCTACCAGCAGCTTCTCCATGATCTTAGGTGTCAGACCCTTCTCAAACCTCAACGCCAAGTTCTCCTGGCTCAGCCCCATGTCCTCAGCATATCTAGACTTCTCATTGAACTT